>NC_080784.1:179588553-180264053 GCF_028018385.1 Neofelis nebulosa | reverse complement strand
CTCAACAGTATCATCAATCCAAAGGACATGGGTTTATAAAACCTTGTTAGTACTGATTTTTCTGGACAGCATAACACATATCAAACTGCTATCAAGCATTTTCAGGACATGGATGTCATGGAGACACATTGCCCTTGCTCCCTATCTGTCACTTTTTCTGTGGTGGTGACAACTTGATTAGCAGCTCATAATTAATCCTCAAAAAATCCACATATTTTGAGCTTTCCTAGCTTCCTAGATTACCCCTTGAAAACCTTTTCACTAGAGGCTTATGTCTCCCCACAAAGCAAGTAAATCTAATATAAAATCACTGGTTGCAGAGAACCTCTGGGGAAGATGATAGAAGAGTAGGAGGATTGCAAGTTCACCGCCTCCTACAAATATAGTTAAATAACACCGTTGTCAGTGTAAATAACCCAGAAAAATGACCTGGAGACTCACAGAACAAA
This sequence comes from Neofelis nebulosa, assembly GCF_028018385.1. Lineage (NCBI taxonomy): Eukaryota > Metazoa > Chordata > Mammalia > Carnivora > Felidae > Neofelis > Neofelis nebulosa. The sequence goes on along the minus strand of NC_080784.1, from coordinate 180,263,604 downwards.
TTCTCCACTGGTCAATGCAGAAAGGGGCCACATGGAAGAGGGCAGGAAGGGAGAAGGTGTGGCGGAGAACTGAATGGACCTGCAGGACTGTCCATGGGAGGGGAGGACACCATAGGCAGGGAGAGGGGAAAGAAACAGACACTCCAGGCAGCCCAAGGATGGGGAACCTGCACAGCCGGTAACATTTGGCTTTGAAAACCAGAGGGGCTGACTTACACGAGTTCTGATAGTCAGAGGGGCCTAACATCCAGAGCTTTAAACACTTTTTAAAAAGCTTATTTATTTATTTTGAGGGAGAAAAGTAGAGAGAGCACAATTGGGGGGGGGGGGGGCAGAGAGAGAAGGAGAGAGAGGATCCCAAGCATGCTCTGTGCTGTCAGTGTGGAGCTGGTTGCAGGGCGGGGTCCCATGAACTGTGAGATCATGACCAGAGCTGAAATCAAGAGTCAGATCCACTCAGGACCCCAACATTTGGAACTTTAAAAATCAGCAGGCTCAGCTCTGGGAGAGCCAGGAGGATGGAATCCCTGCCACTAAAGAGACCACACAAGGGGTGGCTGGGTGGCTCAGTCAGTCCAACTTTGGCTCAGGTCACGATCTAGGGGTCCGTAAGTTCAAGCCCCGTGTCGAGTTCTGTGTTGACAGCTCAGAGCCTGGAGCCTGACTTAGATTCTGTGTCTCCCTCTCTTTCTGACCCTCCCCCACTCACACTATCTTTCTCTTTCTCTCAATAATAAATAAACATTAAAAAACATTAAAAAAAATAAAAAGACAACACAAGAAACAGCCTCATGGAGATACAGCATAGAAGCAGCAGTTTGAACGACATATGGTGTGTATGGAGGGAGATTTACTCACTAATCTCAGAGCACGTGCTAGAGGAGCAGAGACTGTTGAGAGACTTCTCCAGGAAAAAGGGAGGTGGCAGGCACCATTTCTCTCCCGGACTCCCCAGCCTAGATACAAGGACAGCTGTCGGATCCAACACAGCAGCAACACTCCCCATCTAAGTAGCTAATACCAGCGCTCCACCCACACGTGCTTCCGCAGATCTGCCCCCTCCATTTTGCCCTGTCTTGGTCCCTGGTGGTTACAGGTCCCCTCTTGCAGCAGACCAGTGGGTCCTTGCTGGTACCATATGCCCCACCTCCCCCTTGATTCTCCTGTAGACCTGCCCCCTCCAACACACACTTGGCCTGAGCCCATCAAAAGTGGTGCCACAAATCTGGTTGTGTGCAAACAGGTCTGACAGGGGTCAGGCCACTCCTAAGTGACTCCTGCCCCAGAGAGAAAGGAAGATAACCACATACACCAGTCTGGTTGAGGCCCCAGAAGTGGGCTGGGGGCAGGCATCTGGTCTGCCTGCAGGTCCCGCCCACCAACAAAAGCCTCTAAGGGGGACAGTATGGGGAAAGTGCCCTGCAAACTGGTGCTATTGCATCCTTGGCAAATGTCTGGTCTGACTCCATTCAAACCAAAGATGACCACAGAGTGGCCCGCTAACAACACAGGGATCTAATCCTGCCCCCCAACAGGCACAGTGAGCCATTGCAAAGGACTGGGCTCAAGGCAAAAGCAGCTCACCTCTAATAGTATGGTTCATATAGCACATAGGAAACACCCCTGACACCAAGCTTTTAAAGAAGAGTTAATATTTATTCTGCTCAAACTATTTTAAAAAGTAAGTGAGGGAGGAAATTTATAAATTCATTCATTCCATCAGCATTACTCTGATACCAAAGCCAGATAAAAACATCACAAAATAAAGAGAACTACAGGCCAATGTCTCTGATGCACATAGATGCAAAAATCCTCAACAAAGTATTAGCAAACCAAATCCAACAATACATTAAAAAAAATCATTCATCACAATTACGTGGGCTTTATTCCTGGGATGCAAGGGTGGTTCAATATTCACAAATCAATCAACATGATACATACATCAACAAGAGAGAAGATGAAAGTCATATGATCATTTCAAAAGATGCAGAAAGAGCACTTGACTAAGTACAGCATCCATTCATGATAGAAACCCTCAACAAAACAGGTTTAGAGGGAACATATCTTAACATAATAAAGTCCATACATGAAAAACCCACAGCTAACATCATACTCAAAGGTGAAAAACTGAGAACAGTTTCCTTAAGATCAGGAACAAAACAAGGATGTCCATTCTCACCACTTTTATTCAAACATAGTACTAGAAGTCCTAGCCACAGCAATCAGACAAGAGAAAGAAATAAAATGCATCCAAATTGGTAAGGAAGCAGTAAAATATTTACCATTGGCAGTAGACATGATACTATGCATAGAAAACACCAAAGATTCCACCAAAGGCCTATTGGAACTGAGAAATGAATTCAGTAAGGTCACAGGATATCAGATCAATATATAGAAATCCATTGCATTTTTATACCCTAATAATCAAGTAGCAGAAAGAGAAATTAAGAAAACAATCCCATTTATAATTGCATGAAAAATAATAAAATGCCAGGGATAAGCTTAACCAAGGAGGTTAAAAACCTGTACTCTGAGAACTATAAAAGATTGATGAAAGAAACTGGGGCCGACACGAACAAATGGGAAGCTATTCCATGCTCCTGGACTGGAAGAACAAACATTCTTAAAATATTTATACTACGCAATGCAATTAGACTTAATAGAATTCCATATCAAAATATCAACAGCATTTTTCACAGAACTAGAACAATCTTAAAATTTGTATGGAACCACAAAAGACCCTGAATACCCAAATCAATCTTGAAAAACAAAAGCAGAACTGGAGGTATCACAATCCTAGATTTTTTTTTAACATTTATTTATTTTTGAGACAGAGAGAGAGACAGAGCCATGAATGGGGGAGGGTCAGAGAAAGAGGGAGACACAGAATCTGAAACAGGCTCCAGGCTCTGAGCTGTCAGCACAGAGTCCGACATGGGGCTCAAACCCACGGACTATGAGATCATGACCTGAGCCGAAGTCGGGAGCTCAATCGACTGAGCCACCCAGGTGCCCCACAATCCCAGATTTTAAGATATACTATAAAACTGTAGTAATCAATACAGTATGGTACTGGCACAAAACTGACACACGGAACAGGAGAATAGAATAGAGACCCCAGAAATAAACCTACAGTTACATGGTCAAATAATCTTTGACAAAGGAGGCAAAAATATGCAATATGAAAAAGACGATCTCTTCAACAAATAGTGTTGGGAAAACTGAACAGCTACATGCAAAAGAATGAAACTAGACAACATTCTTACACCATACACAGAAATAAACTCAAAAGGGATAAAAGACCTAAATGTGAGACCTGAAGCCATAAAAATCCTAGAAGAGAGCACAGGCAGTAATTTCTCTGACATAGCCATAGCAACGGTTTTCTAGATAGATCTCCTGAAGCAAGGGAAACAAAAGCAAAAATAATCTATTGAGATTACATTAAAATAAAAAGCTTCCAGACAGCAAGGAGACAATCAGCAAAAGTAAAAGACCACCTACTGAATGGGAGAAAATATTTGCAAATGACAAATCTGATAAAGGGTTAATATACAATATATATGAAGAACTTACTACTCAACACAAGCTCCCCCCAATAATCTAATTAAAAAAAAAATGGCCAGAAGACATAAACAGACATTTCCCAAAAAAAGACATCCAGAATGCTGACAGTTACATAAAAAAAATGCTCAACATCACTCATCATCAGGGAAATGCAAATCAGAACCACAATGAGATGTCACCTCACACCTGTCTGACTGGCTAAAATCAACAACACAAGAAGAAAGTGTTGGGTAAGGATGTGAAGAACAAAGAATCCTCATGCACTGTTGGTTGGAATATAAACTGGTAGAGACACTGTGGAAGACAGTATGGGGGTTCCTCAGAAAGTTAAAAAGAAGGGCACCAGGATGGCTCAGTTGGTTGAGCTTCTGACTCTTGATTTCAGCTCAGGTCATGATCCTAGGGGTGTGAGATCGAGCCCTGCATCAGGCTCCACGCTGAGCATGGAGCCTGTTTAAGATTCTCTCTCTTTCCCTCTGCCCCTGTCTTCAACTCTTTCTCTATATTTCTTTAAAAAAAATGAGGGGGCGCCTGGGTGGCTCAGTCGGTTAAGTGGCCGACTTCGGCTCAGGTCATGATCTCACAGACCGTGAGTTCGAGCCCTGCGTCAGGCTCTGTGCTGACAGCTCAGAGCCTGGAGCCTCTTTCAGATTCTGTGTCTCCCTCTTTCTGACCCTCCTTCATTCATGCTCTGTCTCTCTCTGTCTCAAAAATAACTAAACGTTAATTTTTTTAAAATGAGTTAAAAATAGAACTACCCTATGATTCAGTAATCACACTACTGGGTATTTGCCCCAGAAAATACAAAAGCATTAATTCAAAGGGATACATGCACCCCTATTTTTATGGCAGCCAAGCTTTGGAAATAGCCCCAGTGTACATCAGTAGATGAATGGAGAAATAAGCCGTGGTGTTTATATGCAATGGAATATTACTCAGCCATAAAAAAGAATGAAATCTTGCCATTTGCAACAACATGGATAGAACTAGAGTGTATAGTGCTAAGTGAAATAAGCCAGTCAGAGAAAGACAAATGGCATAATGATTTCCTTCATATGTGTAATTTAAGAAATAAAACAGACTAACAAAGAAAAACAGAGGCAAACCAAGAAACAGACTCTTCACTATAGAGAACAAACTGATAGTTACCAGAGGGGAGGTGGGGGGTGGATATGGGTGAAGCAAGTGAAGAGGTTTAAGTGTGTGCTCATCATTATGAGCCTGAGTAATGCGTACAATTTTTGAATCACTATGTTGTACACCTGAAGCTAATATAACACTGTATGTAAATGATATTAGAATTATTTTTTTAAGTTAATGGAAAACTAGCGTCCCAATGTGGGCAGGATTTCTCAGGATATAAGCAACAATAGAATAAACTTATAGCTAGAAATAAATCACTGATTGCAAAGAAAGTTGCAAAGAATCTCAAAGCTGTTTAACAGGTCTTTGGAATATTACAGTTTATTTAACATTCAACAAGTATTTATTGAGAACTATCAGTCAGAAATGCAGTTAAATGCTACAGACGAGAATGTGAGCAAGATAATCTCTTCCCTCAAAAATTTTATCATGGAGAAATCGATGTAAACAGGCAAATGTGGCTCATAAATGTGAAAGGATTAATCCAACAGTGTTTATCTCAACTGAGCAGGCTAAGGAGTAGGGCATTTTAGAGATGGAAGGACAGCCGTATCAGTACTTCTCAAGTCCAAAAATATAAATACCCCCACATGTTTCACTTGTGTATTCTAATGTCAATTTTTATATTTTCACATTTTCCAGTTTTCAATTCTTTGTACATATAATCTCATCTATATGCCATAAATGTGTTTTGAATCAGTAGGAATCTGTAGACAGTGGGAAACAAGTGCCTGCTGATGGCCACAAAGTAAAAATTTTACCTATAAAAAAGAAACTTCTAACATTAAAATATTTTAGAGCTTATTCTGAATGGTCTTAGCAATATTACAGAGCTCACACTGTTTTAGAAAGTGAGGAAATAATCACAAATGTTTCTGAGAATGACTAGCTCTTAGAGGAGAATTGCCAGCCATTGCTTCGTTGATTTCAGTTGATTTCTTTTCAGAATGAGAAATTATAATGAATCACCACCAATCAGCAAACCTGATTATGGATGTCAGTTACATAGCCTAAAAAAAGCACCTGCTTCCTGGGCAAGTGCTAGACAGCTGTGGGCAAGACTGGAACTAAGTAGTCCTACACTAGCAACAAAGATTTTGGAAATCTCTCATTCTAAAACCTCTCCATCTGTAACATATTTCTTAAATCGTACCTTAATTATGCCCCCACACAACTGAAATCTAGGATTTAAGATATATATTATATAGACTTAGAATTGTATCTATCTATCTATCTATCTATCTATCTATCATCTATCATCTATCTGCACTATATAGTAAGTTGTCAGCTTTCTATTGACAGGGCTCTCATTTTAGTCCAAAGATAATGATAAAGGTGATGTGCAAAAACTGAATTACCCAGTAGGCAGGATATACATATACGGGTAACCAAATACCTCAGTAAAATAAAATGGGAAATGTAAAACTAGAAATATGTTAAATATTAATGTGTGTGTCCGTGTATGTTCTGGATCCATTTCAAATTTTGCTTTATGATATAGTGTTGTCTTCATTTTAAATTACCTGTAGGATACGTACCATTTTTTCCAAGGCTTAAAATTACTGAAGTTCTTAATTCAGCCCAGAGGTTGCCACTGCCTATCTCAAACATAAGTGGTTCTCTGGGGCGCCTGGGTGGCGCAGTCGGTTAAGCGTCCGACTTCAGCCAGGTCACGATCTCGCGGTCCGTGAGTTCGAGCCCCGCGTCGGGCTCTGGGCCGATGGCTCGGAGCCTGGAGCCTGTTTCCGATTCTGTGTCTCCCTCTCTCTCTGCCCCTCCCCTGTTCATGCTCTGTCTCTCTGTCCCAAAAATAAATAAAAAACGTTGGAAAAAACATAAGTGGTTCTCCTTTAACTGGGCAGTGTCCTATGTCAACCCATGTGACATATGTTGCGGTGTTTGGGTTCACCCTGTATATAGTTGTCTCTGGATTCAGCATAAGCTTCTTATGAAATATGTCTAGGTTGGGAATGTTGACTTGTTCAACATAACAGAAATGGTCCCAAGAGTTGATCATAATAAATGGGAAAAATAATTTTAGCTATGTTTCTCAGGAAGAGGCAATGTAACAGATAGAAACCGTAGGCATGATAATCTCCAGGTTAATACCTTTAATTAATGCTATTACAGGAAAGGTCAAATTGTTTTGGATGGGTGATTGGGTGCCTCTAAAAATCTCTCAATTCTAAAATTTTTATTATAAATGTGACAGCTGGGATGAAATACAAAACTATTTTGAAAGTTTTAATTTGCTAAAATACTTTTGGTAAAAAGCATGCAGTATTTTATCTTTTCACCACAAAATACATGTTCCGGTAACTCAAGGATGCTACTATTGACACGTTTTAGCGTTGATGAGTGAGCATGACCTCAAAGAACAACATACGGTCCACAGATTTTTTTGTGCTGTGTATATGCAAAAATTTCACAAGAATCAAAATAAAGACAGATGTTTCAGTGAGGATGCATGAACTATCTGTACAATCCAAATAAAGCATTTTATTTTTTGTCACAAGCAAGCCTTCAGGTTAAAACCTACTACAAAACCATTTTCATGGCTTGAAAACAGGTTTTTTTTTGGAGCCCCTGGGTGGCTTAATTGGTTAAGTGTCTGACTTCAGCTCACGTCATGATCACATGGTTTGTGGGCTCGAGCCCCATGTCGGGCTCTGCGCTGACAGCTCGGAGCCTGGAGCCTGCTTCAGATTCTGTGTCTCCCTCTCTCTCTGCCCTCCCCCACTCACGCTCTGTCTCTCTCTGTCTCTCACAAATGAATAAACATTAAAAAAAATTTAAACAAAACAATTTTTTTTCATTTGTTAGTCTGCCATCTGAATGACCTTCATTATATTTTATCTCAGATCTTAATAATAGACTCCAACATGAAGAAGGAACCAAAAGTCATAACATTTATATATATCACCCATCCCAACTTCATGTTTCATTAAAATTCGAGGAAGAGGAAGGAGCTTAAGATAAATGGAAGGTGACAGTAGCATTAGAGAACTAAGAAATAAAATGTGGAAGTAGTAAAATGACTAGGTAACCAAGAAACAGGACACACACTGGTAATCTCCTCCAACAAGATGTTGACTTTCTTCTTCAGCTGAACTTCTCGTTTTACTACCCTCTCCATTCACTTCAAGATTTTTCTTAGAAAAACTAAACAAGAATACCTACCTTAAGAAATCGCGATTATGACATATTCAGTGACTGTAATGAAGTCTAAGAGTCATTAAACAAAACTTAAAGATGGTTATACCTGAAATATAGTTATAATATGTACAGTTTGGAATAGCCTTGTAAACATCTTAATCTCCAGATAGAATAATTTGACGTCTCCCTTTTGTAATAAAAAGGTGCTAGGTAAAAATATGAGTAATTTTCTCTGTAGATATATTATGTGATAATATCCTGCATTTAGTATTTAAAAAGCATATTTTCCATGGCCAACTGCAGTAGTATTTCCACACCATTCCAAGTGTCTATGAGTCTTTCATATAAAGCAATCATTTATTTCATTAGGACAGAAATACAGTTATTTCCAACATTTCATATTAAGTGATCAAGTTTTTGAAATGAGTTTAAATGCTAGATCAGTTAGGATAAGCCAAAAAGTAATACCTTAGAACTGTCCTGTGTATAGCCTGGTTATAAAACCAAGGCTAAAAATAAATTATAATGCTGACTAGAACACTGCATTTGTTGGTGGCAGTTAACTCCCCTACCTGTATACAAATGCAAAATTTCAAGAGTTCTGGGAAAATGTAAGTATATTTACATGTATACGCTTTAGCTGAATCAATGCTAAGCTTTTAAATACAATGTGTTCCTGCACTTACTTTAGAGTTAATTATATATCTTGTCTCTTGTAATAATAATTTGCTAGTATCTCTGGTACAATGTTACATGACAATGGCAACAACAGATATTTTTGCCTACTTGCTGACTTAATGGAGGTATAAATCTTGCCTCACAAGGCTATTACAGTATAGATTACAATATTGCACATAAAATCCTTTACATAATCCCCACACTCACTGAGCACCTCAATTACTTGGTAATACTTGGTAATATTACTGTTTTATACAGATTAGTATATTGAAAATGTGTTTAATTATATTGCCAGAATTCCTCTCCTCTCCTTTGGACAGTTCGTCCCTCTGTGTTACCTTTACCCTACTCCACATGTTCCTGGTGGGTCTGTCGGGCACAATATCTACCTTAGCATCCCCACAGATATAGGCATGAGAAAGTGACTCAGGCCTCCAGAAGTAGAGTTCGCATGTACTGTAATTGATCTAAAGGTTGGAAAATGACACAAACACATTCACTTATATGCGTTTTCTTTGATTGTTGTGTAGATATTGAAGAACTGAGTCTGTTCTTCAAATGAAAGTATTGTCTGCGTGATTTAAGCCAGGGTTTGCCACTGGCCATTTTTCCTGTTTGGGGGCGGGGGGGAAGCCCTTCTCCAATAGAGACAAAACATGTTTTTAGAGTCAAGTAGGATTAAAGAATTATTGCGTTCAAAATATTAGAAGGACTGAGGGGCCAGAGACACAATGCTGGAAACTGAGAAAAACAGAGCTTTGCGGTGAAAGTACATACAAAGATCCAGAGCATGACTCTGGGGAGTGAAGGATGGAGAAGGGGGACACAGTGAGATCATTTAGGAGGATGTATTGATACATTTTGTGATGAGAGAATTGGAAAGAACTGGATCCTATTTGTAGATACTGAAATTGTGAAAGCATTCAGTTATGAGTAGAGTCAGGGGGACAGTGAGTGAGGAGCTAGAATCTTCCTGAGTATGTCTATGATGCAGAAATGGTGGAATAGCTTAATGGCATGGGAGTCAAAGTGGAGAAGTTTTACGGGAAGGAGAATGGTCTGGAATTAGCACTGAAGAGCCAAAAGGTCACCACTTTACTTCCACTGGTACAAAAATGGTAAGGAAACATGCCCCCACTTGAGAAGACTGGATGTAATACACAGCCCTTAGGGGAGAGTCATATTTCAGGAAAGAAAGAAAGTAAATGACATTTTTTTTTTAAATTGAGAATATGTTTTTGTTCCTGGATGACTATTTACAGAGGGTACAAAGGAAGAATGTGAGGAAATCTGGAAAACTTTTGGGGCAGGAAAATCCCTGAGTCCTCTGAACAGAGGAGGGATAGCAGAGAGAATAGTCGTCTTACCCAGAATGGGCCAAATTACCCTTCACTCAGGCTGGAAGAGCATTGTAACATTAGACATACAAGAGTCTTTGAAAGATATTTACATTTTATATTTTGTTTTAAAATTCATGGAGGTTTGGACAACAGAATTGGCCCCATTAATATATGAACTAGCAACAGTGTTCAGATAGTTTCAAGATGAAAAATCAAAATAGATTTTATTATTTTATTTTATTTTTATTTTTTTAATGTGTATTTTTTTTTTGAGAAAGGGAGACAGAGAGAGAGAGAGAGAGAAAGAGAGAGAGAGAGACCACCAGTTGGGGAGGGGCAAAGAGCAAGGGAGACAGAATACAAAGCAGGCTCCAGGCTCCTAGATGTCAGCACAGAGCCCCATGTGGCGGGGGGGAGGGGGGGGCTCAAACTCACAAACTGTGAGATCATGACCTGAGCCAAAGTCAGACGTTTAAGGGACTGAGCCACCCAGGCACTCCTAAAATCGATTTTAATGTTAAAATGTATTTTAAACACTGGACTTCTAGCCATTACGTTCACTTCAAGCTTAATAAATATAGTAACATTTTTGTATCTTTCCTGATATACACATACATCTACAGCCTCGCACCCCTGTACTCACACGTTCTTTTAAACTCTTAAGAAAATGTTGCAGCATTATACACATTGTTCCCACTACTGAAAATTTTTCATTGAAAATATTTATTTTGGGGCGCCTGGGTGGCGCAGTCGGTTGAGCGTCCGACTTCAGCCAGGTCACGATCTCGCGGTCCGTGAGTTTGAGCCCCGCGTCAGGCTCTGGGCTGATGGCTCGGAGCCTGGAGCCTGTTTCCGATTCTGTGTCTCCCTCTCTCTCTGCCCCTCCCCCATTCATGCTCTGCCTCTCTCTGTCCCAGAAATAAATAAAAAACGTTGAAAAAAAAAATTTAAAAAAAAAAAAAAGAAAATATTTATTTTAATGCCTTTTGATGGTAAGTTTTATTCCATTTCATTATGTCCCATTTTATTAAATGTATCCATTATCAGTGAACATCTATGGTTGTTTTATTCCCAGTCTTTCACTATTACAAGCCATTTTGCAATGTGTAACCTGCATAAGTGAACTTAATCAAGTATTTCTAACAACTAAATTCCGAGAAGTGAAATTTCTGAATCAAAAGGTCAAATTATAAATGTAATTGTAATTTCAGTAGAGATTACAAAATTGCCTTTCATGAAGTTGTACCAATCCACATCTGCAAATAGTGGAAATTTGTTTTCAGATTACCATTTTTATAGCTATAATTCATTTATCACTTCTTTTTTAAATTTCTTTTAAATTTTTTAATGTTTCTTTATTTGAGAGAGAGAGAGAGAGAGACAGAACACAAGTGGAGGAGGGTCAGAGAGAGAGAGGGAGACAGAATCTGAAGCAGGGTCCAAGCTCAGAACTGTCAGAACAGAGCACCACGTTGGGCTCAAACTCATGAACTGTGAGATCATCACCTGAGCCGAAGTCTGACACAACCAACTGAGCCACACAGATGCCCCAATTTTTACTTCCAATAACAACTGGATAGAATCTCTGAAACAAAGTTAAATGACAATGTAAAATAAATATTCTTTTCACTTTCCTGACCATCCATTGACACTATACTATTTGCTTGGGTGGATTTTTTTTTTGGGGGGGGAGAGGGAAGGGTTAGAAAATATCTCATATATACATTTGTCGTTCTTTAAAATGATGGTTTAAAAGTGCATTTTAAGCTTTTCTGAAAATGTAAATATTATTTTCTTAAATTAATATGATGAATTATTTTGATATATTTTGTAATATTGCACTATCCTTGCATTCTTGGATTGAACAAAACCATCCTTCCCCTGCTCCCCCCAAAAATGAGTAAACAAAAATGTTAAAAATAAAACAATTATTCTAGGATAATGAGGTTGTCTGAACTTTTTTCTTATGTATAATCAGTTTCAGTAAATTTTATTTTGTAGTTGCAGACATACAAAAACTGATGCTACATTATATGGTGCATAGGTATAAGTAACATCTTAATTCTATTATAAAAAAAATAATTTTTAACTGGTCTTCTATATCACCTAATAATTTGGGGTCAGTTTTTCTTTTTTATTATTGGCTTTATTTTCAGAAAACTTATATCTTCAGGTATAATTTTAGTCTTAATTTTATTTTCAAATAGTCCTATTCATTTTGTTTGCCTGTGTCTTTATATAGAGCATAGTCACATAGTTTTTATTTAATTTTTTAACATTTATTTATTTTTGAAAGATAGAGAGAGACAGAGTGCTAATGGAGGAGTGGCAGAGAGAGAAGGAGACACAGAATCCAAAGCAGGCTCCAGACTCTGAGCAATCAGCACAGAGCCCGATATGGGGCTCAAACCCACGAACTGTGAGATTATGACTTGAGCTGAAGTCAGACAGTCAACCGACTGAGCCACCTAGGCACCCCCATAGTCACATATTTTACTATTAATTCGATTGAATTATGATAGCAGATACTTGTGTGTGTGTGTGTGTGTGTGTGTGTGTGTGTGTGTGTGTTTACCCAATTGCATTTACTGGTACAGTAGATAGGTATTGGTTTTTTTATGCCATATTTGTTTTGCTTTCTCTATATATATTTTTAAAGTAACTTTTATTATTTATGCATTTTTGCTTTGAGTGTGATGTGTTTATATTAGTATATTTTGCTCTAGTAATTAACTATATAACTTTATATTTGAAACTCCAAATCTTCTTGTTAAAGTTTTATTTACTAATGTAGATGTTTATGTTCCTTCTTCCTCCATATCTGTCAATTTTCTTCACTATTTAGTGTAAATCATATTATTATTCTTGGTGTTTATATTTATCAAAATAGTATTTTATATCATTTATTTCCTTGATTAACTCTAATATCCTTCAGGAGGTGAGACACTTTACTCCACCTCCCATTTTCTTTTCCCATTTCCATTGTAAAAGTTAATGTAATACTTTCTTTCTAAGCAAACATTTGTTTTTTCCTGGCATCTAATTTTAAATGTTATCAACAATTATTTTTCTGTATTTTATTCAAAAGTCCTTTTTACTCTGTGGTGATTTACAGGAAGAGAAAGCGGGCATATTAATGTTCAACACATCTTCAAAGCAAAAAACCCATAATCAATTGATAAGGAAACTACTTCTGCTAGTAATAAAACAAAACACTTTTACATTATAGTTACTTTCCATCTGTCAAAATTTTTGAAGAATTGATGAAAAATCATTTTTAATTTTATTTTAAAACATAATTATTGCTTGAAAAATATCTAATTGTATAAGCATCACCATAACAATTGACTGGTGCCTGCGTGGCTCAGTTGGTTGAGTGACCAAACTCTTGGTTTTGGCTCAGGTCATGATCTCAGGTTGGGAGCTCTAGTCCCTTGTCAGGTTCGGTGCTGGGTGTGGAACCTGCTTGAGATTCAGTCTCTCTCTTTCTCTCTCTGTCTCTGCCTCTCCCCTGCTCACTCTCTCTAAAAAAAATAAAATAAAATATAAAATAGCAAAAATAAAATAATAAAATAAAATAAAATAAAGTAGAAAGATACTGTATTTGATTTCTATTGTTGTGGCAAATTACTGCCAGTTTAGGGGTTTAAAACTACACAAATTCATTAGCTCTTGTAGATGAGAAGTCTGACATGGATCCTGCAGGGGTAACATCAAAATGACTGCAGAGTTATATTCTTTTCTAAGGCTTTAGAAGAGAATCTGCTTCCTTGCCTTTGATAAATTCTAGCAGTCTCCCACTTTCTTTGACTCATGGCTCCTTCTTCCATTTTAAAAGCCAACAATCTTGAGTTGAGTCCTTTTCATAATGCCATTTCTGTGATTCTCCTCTATCTCCATATTCCATATTTAAGGGCCCTTGATTATGTGGAACTCACCCACATAATCCAGGATAATCTATTTTAAGGTCAACTGATTAGCAACCTTAATTCCGTCTGCAAATTCAGTCTCCCACCCACTACATCTTGTCATGGGACATAACCCATTCACAGCCTTCAGACTTAAAATGTGGATATTGCTGAAGGGGCATATTTATTCCACTTACTACAGCTACCCTTCATCACGTATCATGGTCATCAATGTAGCTGTTTCTCATTAACTGACTAGTATGATGGCCAAATACAAAAGATTTAACTTTTCTAGTTTATTTTTCCTTATGAAGAAAGTAAATGTTGGATGGACTCTGCCTTTAGTTCTTGATTTGAGTTTAGTGACTGTGTCTTTTAAAAGCCATTAATTTAACATTACATACAATTTCATATTTGTGAAGTTTATCCTTGCCAATATCCTACCTCTTAAACAATTAAATGCATTGATGAGGAAACTCAGTTTCTTTTAAAGACTTTACCTGAGGATGAGAGAGAAAAGCAGAAAATCTTTGGGAGAGATATCAGAATGTCCTTAAGTTTAATAACCGTATGTTTTGAAGCTAAGGAGATGGTTGGAAATGTTGGCAACAGCATTCATCACAGAAGATTATGTAGCTCTTAAGGATCAGGTTTTTGAAGAATATTGAATAATATTTCATAATCTAAGGTTTCCTGAAAATTAAAGACACTAATCTTTTGTTTAATATTTTAATTCTGTTTAGTTTGTTTAAAAATGCTTGCAAAAGAGCATAAAAGGACTCAAAGTAAATACAACTAATTAATGACACCATTTTCTTTTTGGCATATTGTCTATAGGATATTCACGTATATTTTTTCTTTAAATTTCTCTGTATTTTCCCATTTTCTATCAGATCATAACTAATACATCTATAAAAATAACTTTATTTTATTTTTTTAACTTTATTTTATTTTGGAGAGAGAAAGAGAGTGTGTGAGTAAGGTAGAAGGGCAGAGGGAGAGAGAGAGAGAATCTCAAGCAGACCCCATACTCAGCATGGAGCCCAACATGTGATCATGACTTTAGCTGAAATCAAGTCAGATGTTCAACCAACTGAGCAACCCAGGTGCCCTCAAAGTAATTTTTTTGAAATTAGAAGTTTGGGAGATGTATAATAAAGAAACTGATAGCGAGTCAAATAACTAACATAGCCCCATGGATAAATAATAACACCTAACCCAGAAAAAAACTAGAGATACTTTTCTAAATACAACATTTTAATCCAACTGTCATTATCCAGAACAAGACCTCCAGAACAAGGAGTCTGACTCCTCACACAGTCTTGTGCCACATCTACACAATTTATTCTTTTTACTCCAAACACAGCAAATCTTGACCTCATATGTGCCTCCAGTTCAAAGAGCCTTGAAGTTTCTTCCTATTCACCAGCTCATTTATATCTTCATGTTATTCTCTACAGAGTTTAGGTTCCATAGTCCACCATTTCTATCAACTTTCCTGCCAGTATACTAACTATCCTTGCCTCTTTAAATTTCCAATGTGCCCCTTTGACTAAAACCCAATCCCAATCAAATCAAACACAAAAATTTCACAGCTCCAGGAAGCCTGAATACCTCAAAGGAAAAAAAAAAATCACATATCTATTTTTGTTAACACCACTACACTTTCAGGGCCGTTGGCTACAGTTGTAGCTTACAAATATGTAGACCAATGGAACAATGTTTCCCTACAAAACACTTTTTTCCAGTTCATTTTTTCATGGAACTAATTGAAAATATTATCTACTTTCTTCAAATTTCCAACTAGGACCCTATCTATTCTCTCACACTTAATAATGTCTCCCTTTATTTCCTGGATAATATAGAAGCCAAAAGGAAAACAACAACACTCTAAACCGAGGTTTTCTTCATTCATAGATAGATATATTCACATCTAAACACACAAATATACACATGCACATTCTATCTTTCAGATTTTTTGTTGGAATTCCTTTTCCTCTGGTGCTCACTTTCTAGTTCTCTTCTAGCTTATGAGTTTATATTTCTTTTATTCCTTTTGTATAATTATTTTGGGATTTTGTAGTTAGAAGATAAGTATTTGTATCTATTTACTCTGATTTTGAGTTTTATAGAATACGCATCTGAGTGTACAAAAAGTAGAGAAATCAACATACCCTCTTGTCCCATCACCCACCATCAATAATGATACACATTCTATTACAATGTTTCATCCATCCTTTTCATTTCCCTTTTTGATTCATGATTTTAAAGCAATTCCAGGACATCATATCATCTCATTATCAAACACTGTAATGTGCCTCTAATAGGAGACAATTTTTCATAATCTCAATACCATTATCATATTTAACACAGTTAACAAAAATACTTCACTATCATTTCACACAAATTTCCTAATTGTGTTATCAAATTGGCTGAATTATTCAAATCAGAACCTAAATAAAACACACTGCTTTTATTTAGTTGTTTTATACTCTTCTCTTTTAATTTAGAATGCTCCTGTCCCCCATTCCTCTTTTTCACACTGACAGCTCAGAAATGAGGTCAGTTTTCCTAAAATATCTGGTATTCGGATTTGACTGATTTCTTCCTGAAGGTAGGGCATTTCTTATTCCTGTATGCCCAATATTTTCTTTAAACAGGAAGTACAATGGCCTGTTTGGATTTAGATTCAATTTAGAGGACAAAAGTGGTTCAAAGGTAGTCCATGGATTTCACATTATTTCAAAACATAAGGCATATATATCTCCAGTCATCTATCTATCTTATTTTGAAAATGGGTTGCCTCTGCTGTGAATATATTTCAGAAATTTCCCAAGCACTATACTTAAAATGGCAGAATTCCATTGGCCTGTACAATATGAATAAAATTATTCGTTCAGAAATTTACTTTAAAAATTGGAATAATTTGGCTTTTTCAAACAACTTCTTAGGTTGTTCAGTCTGAGAAACTTTTTTTTGTACTATTTCCATAATAGGAGTAGGAGGTTGTACACTTACATCATTCCACATCATTTCCATTTAAATGGAGTTGATTTTTATCCAGGGACTTAGCTATTTCTACCCATAACCTGTCGGCTAAGATTTCAAAATAGATTTCAAAGCAAAATATAATTTTTTGGTTCAAATGATTTCCTTAAACAAAATTACCTATTTCAGGGGAAACATATCTTATTATGTACTTATTTATGACAGAAATAACTTTACATCATTGAATCCCGAAAAGACCTCACAATATAGACAACAAAATGGCTTTTTAAAAATCATTTTTCTTTGTAAACCTCCTCAAATTCTTAGAAATTGCAGTACTTTACAAAAGTAAATGTCTTGGGTAATCAAGATATTCTGTTTCTACTGTTAACATTCTCAAAACAAAACCAAACCAGAAACAAAACAAAACACTTACCTTAGAAGTAGAGATTTCCTCAGTTTCTTTCACAAGCTTTCTATAGTTTTCAGTGTACAGATTTTTCACCTCTTTGGTTAGATTTATTCCTAGGTATTTTATGGTTTTTGGCGCAATTGTAAATGGGGTCACTTCCTTGATTTCTCTTTCTGTTGCTTTATTGTTGGTGTATAGGAATGCAACCGATCTCTGTACCTTGATTTTATATCCCACAACTTTGCAGAATTCGTGAATCAGTTCTGTCAGTTTTTTAGGGAATCTTTAGGGTTTTCCATATAGAGTATCATGTCATTTGTGGAGAGTGAAATTTGACCTCCTCCTGGCCAATTTGGATGTCTCTCATTTCTTTGTGTTGTCTGATTGCAGAGGCTAAGACTTCCAATACTATGTTGAATAACAGTGGCGAGAGTGGACATCCCTGTCTTGTTCCTGACCTTAGGGGGGAAGCTGTCAGTTTTTCCCCATTGAGGATGATATTAGCATTGGGTCATTCATATATGGCTTTTATGATCTTGAGGTATGATCCTTCTATCCCTACTTTCTTGAGGGTTTTTATCAAGAAAGGATGCTGTATTTTGTCAAATGCTTTCTCTGTATCTATTAAGAGGATCATATGGTTTTTGTCCTTTCTTTTATTGATGTGATGAATCACATTAAGTGTTTTGCAGATATTGAACCAGCCCTGCATCCCAGGTATAATTACCACTTGGTCATGGTGAATAATTTTTTTAATGTATCATTGGATCCGGTTGACTAATATCTTGTTGAGGATTTTGCATCCATGTTCATCAGGGAAATTGGTCTATAGTTCTCCTGTTTAGTGAGGTCTCTGGTTTTGGAATCAAGGTAATGCTGGCTTCATAGAAAGAGTTTGGAAGTTTTCCTTCCATTTCTATTTTCTGGAACAGCTTCAAGAGAATAGGTGTTAACTCTTCCTTAAATGTTTGGTAGAATTCCCCTGGAAAGCCATCTGGCCCTGGACTCTTGTATTTTGGGAGATTTTTGATTACTAATTCGATTTCTTTACGGGTTATAAGTCTGTTCAAATTTTCTATTTCTCCCTGTTTCATTTTTGGTAGTGTATATGTTTCTAGGAATTTGTCCATTTCTTCCAGGTTGCCCATTTTATTGGCATATAATTGCTCATAATATTCTCTTATTATTGTTTTATATCCGCTGTGTTGGTTGTGATCTCTCCTCTTTCATTATTGGTTTTATTTATTTGGGTCCTTTCCTTTTTCTTTTTCCTCAAACTGGCTAGTGGTTTATCAATTTTGTTACTTCTTTCAAAGAACCAGCTTCTGGTTTCATTGATCTGTAGACACACACACACACACACACACACACACACACACACAAAGGGAAAAATATTCAATGCTCCAGGATAGGAAGAACAAATATTGTTAAAATGTCAATACTACCCAAAGCAATCTACATATTCAATGCAATCCCTATCAAAATAACACCAGCATTCTTCACAGAGCTAGAACAAACAATCCTAAAATTTGTATGGAACCAGAAAAGACCCCAAATAGCCAAAGCAATCTTGAAAAAAAACAAAACAAAACAAAAAACAAAGCAGGAGGCATCACAATCCCAGACTTCAAGCTATACTACAAAGCTGTAATCATCAAGACAGTATGGTACTGGCACAAGAACAGACACTCAGATCAATGGAACAGAATAGAGAACCCAGCAATGGACCCACAAATGTATGGCCAACTAATCTTTGACAAAGAAGGAAAGAATATCCAATGGAATAAAGAAAGTCTCTTCAGCAAGTGATGATGGGAAAACTGGACAGCGACATTCAGAAAAATGAACCTGGACCACTTTCTTACACCATACACAAAAATAAACTCAAAATGGATGAAAGACCTCAATGTAAGACAGGATGCCATCAAAATCTTCAAGGAGAAAGCAGGCAAAAACCTCTTTGATCTTGCCCGCAGCAACTTCTTACTCAACATGGCTCCAGCGGCAAAGGAAACACACCAAAAATGAACTACTGGGAACTCATCAAAATAAAAAGCTTCTGCACAGCAAAGAAAAAATCAGCAAAACTAAAAGGCAACCTATAGAATGGGAGAAGATATTTGCAAAGGACATATCAGACAAAGGGTTAGTATCCAAAATCTGTAAAGAATTTATCAAACTCAACACCCAAAAATAAATAATCCAGTGAAGAAATGGGCAAAAGACATGGATAGACGCTTCTCCAAAGAAGACATCCAGATGGCCAACCGGCACATGAAAAACTGCTCAACTTCACTCATCATCAGGGAAATACAAGTAAAAACCACCATGAGATATTACCTTACACCTGTCAGAATGGCTAACATTAACAACTCAGGCAGCAATAGATGTTGGTGAGGATGTGGAGAAAGAAGAGCTCTTTTGCATTTTTGGTGGGAATGCAAGCTGGTGCAGCCAGTCTGGAAAACAGTGTGGAGATCCTTCAAAAAACAAAAAATAGAACTACCCTTCGACCCAGCAATTGTGCTACTAGGCATTCATCCAAGGGATACAGGTATGCTATTTCGAAGGAACACATGCACCCCAATGTTTATTGTTTATGGCAGCACTATCAACAATAGCCAAAGTATGGAAAGAGCCCAAATGTCCATCGATGGATGAATGGATAAAGAAGATGTGGTATATATATATATATATATATATATATATATATATATATATATATACATAAATATACACACACACATAAATGCAACGGAGCATTACGAGTCAATCAAAAGGAATGAAATCTTGCCATTTGCAACTATGTGGATGGAACTGGAGGGTATTATGTTAAGTGAAATTAGTCGGTCAGAGAAAGACAAAAATCATATGACCACTCATATGAGGACTTTAAGATACAAAAGAGATGAACATAAGGGAAGGGACACAAAAAATAATACAAAAACAGGGAGGGGGACAAAACATAAGTGACTCATAAATATGGAGAATAAACAGAGGGTTACTGGAAGGGGTGTGGGGGGGGTTGAGATAAATGGGTAAGGTGCATTAAGGAATCTACTCCTGAAATCATCGTTGCACTATATGCTAACTAATTTGTATGTAAATAAAAGAAAATCAATTAAAAAAAAGAAAAAAAAATATACACCTTATGTTCAATAAAAAACCATGATTGTTAAAAAAAAAAAAGAAAAAAAAAAGAAGTGGAGATTTCCTTCACTATTTTTGTTTTTTCTTTTTGCCCTTAGGTTTGAAGTAAACTTAACCTGAACTTCCAGTCACTAACAACAACAAATAGATGATGGAGTGTAAGTACAACTGCTAAGAAACTTGTATATATATTCTACAAGTTAAAAATATGTAACTTTACCCTTTCATTCCAAATGCTCTTTTGAAACCACGTACTGTCATAACTGAAGATTTTAGAGATTTTCCACCCAAACCTCATCCTTATGTATATGAGAAAAATGTGGCCAGAAGGTGGGTGGCTTTTCTGAAGGGTTAAATGCTAATTACAGGCACAGCTTGTACTAGAATGCGTATTCCTTAACCTCCAATATAGTATTTTTCTAATTACTCACATTCTTTGCTGCTTTCCTTCCTATGTGCTTTGTAGTTACCGGAACTAAGATGTAGATCACTGAAGCAAATTGCCTGAAACATAAAAGGCATTCAATAGTGTTTAGTGAACTAATTTTTGTCAGCTATTTTAGTAGAAAAAAAACATAACTGTATATAAGCATCCTCCCAAAGAGGTGTGTTCCTTTGAGTGGAAATAGTGGTTTCATAGAAAATTCTTCTTCTCCTTTTTAATTATAACAGCCCTTAGTCACTAGAAAATTAGTCAGGAAATTAGTAATGCATAGATAATTAGTAATGCAACAACTATAACAATTATTTTCATTTTTTATAAATTTATGGTATTCATATCGAGTTGCTTTGTGCATTTGTTTATTTTTTAACTATTTAGATATATATATATATATATATTATATATATATATAACATATATATAATATATATATATATAATATATTTAGAAAACAGAAATACATCAAAGGATAAAAGCATTGCCCACGAACTCAAAAACCTAGAAATAAACAACACTTAATATATAGTAAATATCTGTGTGTTATCTTCAAAAGGAATAGCAAATTTTATAACTGACTGCTCTTATAATACTCCTATAGTAAACTTCTCTCCAACATAAATTCTTCCTAAACTTATTTTAATTTCTACAAAATATTCAATATATCTATTGCTTAGAATTAAGTTGCTAGTCTGAAATGATTACCTTAATTTCTGTCCACATGCATGGGAATACTGGTATAAAGTATATAATTATGTTGACACTCTTCAAAAGATTTGCCACATTCATTTCCATAAATAAATCCCAAATTGTACCAATATAGGTAGTGCAAAAATAAATAAATAAATAAATAAATAAATAAATAAATAAATAAAGGTGAGATTTCCCTAAATACTATACAACATTATCATTTCCATCTCTCAAATTTCATAAATAACAAATGGCAAATCTAAATTTGTTTAATTTATACTTATTTAATTATCAGTGAGTAAACACCAAAATACATTTCCCCAATACTAACTTATTTTATAAAATTCTGAAGAGACTCATTTCAAATACACTTTGTATTAATTACTTTGTATATTCTGTCTCTCATTTTATAATATGGAAAAATGTTAATGACAAAACCAAGACGGCATGTTAGTGTGGTTATGTGTAATACAAACAAAAACACTTTACAGAGACAAAGTTGTTGCATAATTCAATTTGAAACCATCAAAACATATAAAGTTGATATGAGATGCATATGTGTATATCTGCACACCTGAAATAATGAGAGGGGTGCATAACCATCAAAATATATTCATACACATTGCAGTCTGATACATCTTCAAAGTTTATCCCCATATTTCTTAAATAACATACTATACTCTTGTTCCCTATGCTGTAGAATATATGTGCATAATATATACAACATCTATTTAAATTAGTTATAAACTTTTGATATACTAACTGAAGGCTAAATTTGGACAAATGTGTCCACAGACAAGTGGAAACTTTTTTTTTCAGTTTATTTACATTTATTTTGAGAAAGAGAGAACACGAGCAGGGACTAGGCAGAGGGAGGGAGAGAGAGAGAGAGAGAGAGCGAGAGAGAGAGCAAGAGAGAGAGAGAGAGAGAGAGAATCTCAAGCAGGCTCCCCACCACCAGCACACAGCCCACCATGGGGCCCGAACACATGAACCGTGAGATCACGACCTGAGCCGAAATCAAGAGTCAAACACTCATCCTACTGAGACACCCAGGTGCCCCACGAAACATTTTTCATTCATATCTGTGAGGCAAGAGTGGATTTCAGACAGGAAGTGAGAGATAGGTTTCCAAAGGCCAACTTCAAAGCGGAACAGGACTCACAAAGGGTTAGAAGAGAGAACCATATGACTCACTTCAGCTGTCAACAAAGAAGAACGTGGCAGGTGTCGTTCTCCGAAAGGCAGACTTGGGTGAGGTCTGGTGTGCACGAGATTTACCGGAAGTTCGCCCAGTCACGGTAAGGAAGCAGGATTCGCCGTAGTCGCTCTCAGTCAGGTTGTGGAGCACACCCATGGTGACCTCAGCTGACCCCCAAAGAGCTGTGGACCTAAAAAATTGCCTTGTGTTTGGCTAAAATAAAATAATACAACAAAATAGGCTTTTGCACCCCCGCTTTAATCAGTCTGCCCTGGGAGCACAGGTTCTTTGGCAAACTGGCTCTGGGCAGCAGAAGGCACTTCCCGGAGTAGCTGATAAGCTGGAAGTTCTCCGCCAGACAGCATGCTCAGAACCTCTGAGAAAAGGGCATTAGATGCACAGTTCCATGTTCATCATAAAGACTCATCAAAGATATTAGAGAAACTAATCATATTTGAAACAGGGGGAAATGGTGGGAAATCAGATGGCATTGAGATAACTGGTTGAAATTCTCCACCTTGATTCCAGAAAGCGACCGCTTACATCACAGAGATTTAAACACCTGGGCCTCTTTATCAGGTGCTCTTAGGCTTCTTTCCAATGCTTTTACTTGGTTGAAGTTACAAAGTTGCCGTGGTTATATAATATCCATGGTTAATAGACATCGTATCGAAACAATAAAACACAGTTTGGTGTGGATGGCTGCTTGCCTGCTGTACAATGTTCAATGTTGAAACTAGAAGAATAAAGTTTTCAAATTCCCACAAACATGATGAAAATGATATGGATCTTTGGGCCAACCTCCTGGTTGGCAATGTAAGGTCAAATTGCATTGTACCTTTACTTCAGCTCACTTCTGTAGGTACAGAAAAATAGTTTATATCAGATAAAGTATACTGTGAACACATGATGTTTTTTTCTGTTTAAATATACATGTGCCTAGAAAATGTAAATTAAATTTTGACATTTAGTAATCAAACTATATAATTTTATAAATGTCTGTGAGGAAAAAAAATAGGAAATTTAGAAAAAATAGCAACAGAATTGAAAATTTTAAAAGGGAAAAAGGTATTTGAAAACCTTAACTCCCCACAAAAATAAGTCCAGATAGATAAAATAATATGTTCCAAATTACTTTATAAAAATTTTAAATACTTCTCATACAGTCTATTATCTGGTGTCATGATATTTTATCTCAATAGTAAGAACAAAGGAAAAGTGACTTAAAGCACCTACTATTGTTCTCAATTACCACTTACAGTTTTAGAAACACTCAGTTCTAGAATGTATTGCAAGAGGAAGACAAATCTAACTGCAGAAGTGGGAAATATGGTTATTTTTCAATGCTCAACAGTAAAATTAAGGAAAAGATCAGTAATACATAAAAATCTGTTTCAATGATGTAAAACAGCAATTTTTGTTTCTTTTAACATGATCTCTTATTTTAGATTTATCCATACTATTTTATCTGTTGAAAAATAGTTTACTTAAAATATTCATAAATACATTTTCAATATATTTAGTTCTCATTTCACTACATTTTAAGGGAAGGAGTAAAACTCCCTTTACCTGTATGTAATGTGAACTCAAGTTAGTGACTTTTTAACACATAGAATATGAAAACAATGATTTTTTTTACATTTGATAAACCTAGCAACCAGCACCTTATAAGAACAAAAATTATCACCAGTAAGTGCTTTGTATCCCTGTCCTGATGTGATGAGACAGGAACATCACTTCTGTGGTATTCTTCCCCCAGATACACGACCTCAGTATAATCATGGAAAAATATCAGACAAACTGAGTAACCTTCTGCAAAATATTTGATCCCCTCTCTTCAAACTGGTAAAGGTCATGAGAGACAAAATAAGGCGGAGAAATGAGTCCAGGTTGGAGGAGACTAACAGGACATGACAAATAAGTGCAACACGCTACCTGGATTGGTAACCGGATGCTGGAACAGAATAAACAGCGTCAGGGGAGAGACTAATGAAACATGAATGGAATCCAAAGTTCAGAAGAGTAGAAGCCTCTATATTACCGTATTATACCCTTAAGTTTTTAAGTTTGGATAAACATACCTGTGGAAAGAGGTCATCCATAGGATGTGACCTCTAGTTCACCGTTGAGTTGGCCCCGGGCAATCAGAGGCTCCTCACCCCTCCCTCCCCGGTGCTTGGAAAAGAAAGTCTCTGTCAGCTGTTTCCACCGTGGGAGCCAGTTTTTAAGTTCACTTTCTCCGGAGAGCAACGTTGAGAGGGTCTGGATCATACACTTGACTGAACCCAGCTGAGACCTCCGTATAAACTTGAAAGATTCTGGCGAGCTGTGGGGAGGTCTTCGACTCCTGGCGGCAGCCCAAGACAAGCCTCGGATGTAAGTTTCCTTGTTTCTTAAATCGGCTCCTGGCAACTAGGAGCGGCTTGCTTCTTTCTGTGTCCTCTCCTTGACCTCTGTATTCAGAGCTCAACCAACAGTACCGGGATACATCAGTTGTGATCATTTGCCGGGTGAGGGTGGGCTGAAGGTCATACGCGACACTCTCTTCTATTTTTGCTGCCCTTCTATGCAACTACCATCATTTCAAAATAAGAATATACAAATAAAGCGGCGCTTGCGTGGCTCAGTTGGTTAAGCTTCCGACTTCGGCTCAGGTAAGGATGTCAAGGTCTGTGAGCTCCGGCCAGGTCAGGCTTGTGCTGACAGCTCAGAGCCTGGAGCCTGCTTCAGATTCTGTCTCTGGTTCTCTCTTCCCCTCCCCCATTTGCATTATGCCTCTCTCAACATATATACACACACACATATACAATGATTAAAATCGTTTCCAATTAATTTTACGATTTGTTTTTAAAGTTAACAGAATACCCAAATTCAAAGAGGTAGCCTATAAAAAAAACAAAAAATCAACCTTATTTCTTGTGCCTTGGGACCCTTCAATCCTTTAGGAGTTTAATATATGAGTCCCCACCCCACCCCCCCATTGTCTATTTCTCTCTAACCACCACTCCCCTCCCACATACATACACACTCAAAACATTTACTTTGAGATCTATGGTGTTTCTGTCTCATCTAAACAAAATTGTATCTATGGGAATATTTGGACATTTTTTTTTTTTAGAAAATAAGAATTTTGAAGTAAGTTTTGATGATTTTCCATTTTTTTTTAATTTTTTTTTTAACGTTTATTTATTTTTGAGACAGAGAGAGACAGAGGATGAACAGGGGAGGGGCAGAGAGAGAGGCAGAGACAGAATCGGAAGCAGGCTCCAGGCTCCGAGCCATCAGCCCAGAGCCCGATGCGGGGCTCGAACTCATGGACTCACAGACCGTGAGACTGTGACCTGAGCTGAAGTCGGACGCTTAACCGACTGAGCCACCCAGGCGCCCCGATGATTTTCCATTTAAAACCGTTTTCATAAGAAGACCAAATTCTTTCCACATTCATATTCATTTTTCCGTCAGCAGTTTTAACCGAGGGCATGGCTGTTCAACTCAGGTATGCATTTATCAGCCTCTGATTCAGGTAGGCATGGCCAAAGTACATAAAATGTCTATTTCATTACTTTTATTTAAAAAAAAAAATAACATTTATTTATTTTTTAAGAGACACAGACAGAGCGTGAGCAGGGTAGGGGCAGAGAGAAAGGAAGACACAGAATCCAAAGTAGGCTCCAGGTTCTGAGCTGTCAGCGCAGAGCCCGTTGGGGGGCTGAAACTCAGGATCTGGGAGATCATGACCTGAGCTGAAGTCAGAGTGGGCTCAACCCACGTGAGCCACCCAAAGACCCCTTTATTTCATTACTTTTCAGTAAGGAGACAAGAGTGCATGTTCTGGTCTTTTCGCTCACTCACTGGCAGGAATGTTAAGGTTATGACGGACTAAAGAAGCCCCCCTAGGCTATGGGTACAATACAGGGTGTGGACGGTATAACAATTGATGGAAGGGAATTGCATCCCGGGATGAATTCTTTCCCTCGCCTCCCACCGCCCACTGTGGAAAAATGAATTACTATCTTATTTGTCACTGTTATTTGTGAAATCTCTTTAAACAAGTCCATGATTATCCTTGTTAATAGTGTAACGCACTTGCATAGAAAGTTGAAACAAATATGTTTCCACAAATTAAAAGGTACTGAGTTGCATAAGTCAGTGTTATATTGAAATGTTTGTTTATATGTTTACTTAAATGTCTATATATGACCATCAAGTGCGTTGTGCTTGTTTTTCCAGTGATAGATCACCGCTTAAATTCCAGTCTTTCTTTTCATAGTTCACAATACTGGAGTAAGAAGGTAGAGAGGCACTTCATTACATTTGGATAATTTAGCTCAAGTTGTCACTTTTGTTTTATAATATGTACTGTGAAATATGCTTCTGTATTTTTACTGTAATAAAATGTCTTAAAATTTTTGTCCTTAATTGTTCAATGTTTTCATGCCTTAATCCTCTAGACTTTATAGAGATATGAAATATGATGCTATATTTATTTAATTATGTGCATCAGATAAATTAGATTAAGGTGTAGATAACTCCAGACATGTCAGCAGGATAATATTAAGTAGAATAAATTAGCACTAAATTTTTTCTGAAGCTACATGAAACTAAAATAAAATGTCATTATCTTTCCATCTAATAACTCATGTTTAACTAAGTATGTATATATATATATACATACAAAATATATATATATACACAAATATATATATATATATTTACATACATGTATATAAAATATATATATATATTTGTGTATATGTATATATATATGTGTGTGTTCATATATATATATATATATGTGAATGTGGTATAAATATAATATTGATCCTAATTAATCACTTTTGGATAAAAGGAAATATTAAAAACATGGCTGTACTAATTACATTACTTATTAAGGTATAATAAATATTTATACTTTTTTTTTTTTTTACTTTGTGGTGAAATGTTTTTGAGTTGGATTACTGAATATGACTTTTTGTTTCCTGTTTTCTTTATTTAAAACGTTTACCTTTGTAGCTATGTAATTTCTGTCTCTAATTTTGAAATACTAGGCAGCTATATTTAAGTATTCAGTGTTGCAGTAGGCTTTCAATTAAACCTCACCTTTTAAAATTTTCTTTGTCAGGCTTAGTCTTTTTAAATCCACAAAATAAAGTAAATAAAATGTTTTAAGAATAAACATTATTATGCTCAAAACTAGGCTATCCATGGGATTATTTAATAACCAACCTGTTCAGTTTATTATTGATATTTTGCTGAATTTTGAAAACATCCTAGGATAATTTGTGGTTGGTACAACAGTTGGTTTCAAATTTTGTAAACAGTGTGTCTGGAAGAAGATAAACACTTTACAGAGGCTACATAGAAATGGATAGGTTTAAGGAATCAAAATCCAGATCCTCAGTGTCTTTGCTAAAAGATGTACCTAGGAGATCTACCTAGGAGATAATACCTAGGAGTTGTAAATGCAGATAATACCTAGGAGTTGTTCTGGTTCTCAGGGCCTAATTTTCCCTTCACCTTCATAAAAATGAAGGAAAGAAAAGGAAAAAAAGTGGGGGAGTGGGCAGGAAGAAATGATCAATTATATGAGACTCATTATTTTAAATCTTATGATGACAAATATATCCCTAGAATGTTCTTTTGGACAATTGAAATTCTCAAGGTAAGCATTTATCATTTTTGCTTTTTTTTTTTTAAGTTTATTTATTTTGAGATAGAAAGAGAAAGTGGGGGGAGGGGTAGACAGAGAGAGAGAGAGAGAATCCCAAGCTGACAGCACGCAGCCCAACCTCAAGAACCATGAGATCATGACCTGAGCCAAAATCAAGAGTTGGACACTTAACCAAGTGAGCCATCCAGGCACCCCTACATGCAATCATCTTAATTCCATTCATTCAGCAGGATGTTTTTTCCATGTTCATGCCCAACACTTTTAAACGTTGTACTTGATGTTAGGAGCTGGCATCGACTCTTTTCAGATGGTTTCTGAATGTTGGTAAGTTCTAGAGTGAGGTAGGAGTGATACAATATTTTATGTTAATGACCTCACTTTCTCATCTCATGACAATTGTAAAAAGTTCACTGCTTCTGACAGAAAATCTGTTGAAATTTACATGAAGGAATTGGTGAAAATTAATGGATTTGGCACCTAATATCTCCTGGGCAACGACTGTTGGTAAAGCTTTGTGCTTTTTCGATCTATATGACAGATAAAAAGCCTTATCCAATTTAACACTCAATTCCAAAACTTCAACTTTTTATGTTCAATAGTTGTTCATCAAAATGTGCAAGTATTTTCTTAAACAAGCATATACTAGTACTTTTACTAATTCAAGTTGAGAACACATCTTTAACCATTATAGCCTTACAGTCTCAAGAATTTTTTTTAATATTTTTTATCTTATCTTTATATGGAGAGTATGATATGGAATTCAGCAAATACTTTCATGGGTGAAATATTACATTAGGTTGAAAACTTATGGGGAAAGTGGAATAGAAATATAATGCTACAGAAATGACTACTTCTGCAAATCTTTAAATTTATGATGAAAAATTTTGTCAACTTTTAAAAAAATAGAGGTTTACAGAGTATTTAAAATTTGTTTTAGGGTGACACACATAAAAAATTGAAAATACTATGCTAATGCATCAAACCAGCAATGCCCCTAAAGAGTTTGGAGAGTGTAAAAGGTGACTATATTATATTATTATTTTTATTAGAATTTTATCTTAGTTTAATTTGTAAAGCAGATTTTATTTTCTTATGAAATTTATTGTCAAATTGGTTTCCATACAACACTTAGTGCTCATCCCAACAGGTGCCCTCCTCAATGCCCATCACCCACTTTCCCCTCCCTCCCACCCCCCATCAACCCTCAGTTTATTCTCAGTTTTTAAGAGTCTCTTATGATTTGGCTTCCTCCCTCTCTAACTTTTTTTTTTCCTTCCCCTCCCCCATGGTCTTCTGTTAAGTTTCTCAGGATCCACATAAGAGTGAAAGTCATACAGAGAAAGACAGATACCATATGTAAAGCAGATTTTTAAACAATATATTTTATGTTCATAAACATGATCAAGGTACGAATTTGTGGTAGGCAGCTCATTTTTGACAAACCTGAAAACTATGCAATTTGTTTAAAAACTGTCAAAAATGTAGAACAGGAATATTTGGTTGAACTCTAATTAGAAATGGTAAAAGTCATCTCAAATTCAAAGTGTATGAGTTATTTTCTAAGATTATCTGTTGCCTTATTTATATGTATTACAAAACAACACCCAGTCATTATAGAAAAAACAATAATAAAGCAAGCAAAAGAACATAAAGAACACCTGTTAATCTACTGGAGAGATGGAAATCCTTCAGAGTGGGATCCTTTAGGTAAACAGCACAGCTAAATAGTTGTAAGTACAACTCCTTCATTTCAAATCTTAAACCTTTTTAAAAAGTAGCTTCACTCTTACTTTATCCCTTGTTTTCTCACCTTTAAATGAAGCTGCTAATAGTACCTACTTCACACAGTTGTAGAATTAATACTTATCAAATACTTGGAACAGTAATAGCATATATTTAGCAATCAATCAATATTATCCCGATTTTATCTATGCACATATTTATGTGACATTTAAAGTGAAATAATGTAATATATACGTTCCATATAAACTTAAACATATACATATAGTTAATAAATGGTATATGTATGTATATGTGTGTATGTGAATGTGTATATATATGTGCACACAAAGAAAATTTTAACATGTATTTTTCTACAAATCATCCATTTTTATCTACTGTTTTCTTATTAATCTCTTCTAAATAATGCAAAGCATTACGAATTAGGTGAATATGAAAAGTAAAACATATTGTGGAACCCCAAATTTCTGATAGTAAAACAAAAATGATTAGAGTAATGTAAGCCTAACTCATGATTCCCCAAAACTAGTATGTGAAAAAAAGAATATCTTTTAACCAGTTTCAATTTAAGCAGATTGTAACCATACCATCCGGTGTACTCAAGTCACAATAGATTGCAAATACATTGAGAAAAAAATGTTCACAGAAAGCCTATATTCTGGAACGACAGCAATATATTAAGCCTTGCATCTAAAAAGTGTTTCTGTTTAAACACTTCTCTATAATTTAAACTAAACTTAATACTTGAGAAGAAAATGTTCAGTCTTATACATTAACGGGTACCTACACCAAGAATTCAGGTCCTCCACAGATGAAGATTTGTATCAATTCATTGAATAAAAAACCTTAGCCAGGGTAAGGAGACCATGGAAGGAGTGGGGGAATGGGGTACTGGTAACTCCAACCACAAACTACTTGATCCACTAAAACAGATGTGACTGTAGCTCTTATAGCTTATGATACTTAATCTTACCAATTCTTTTCTACTTTAATGTAAGAACAGTGATCCTAACAATCATTTTAGGTTGTAAGAAATAAATCTGAACTAATATCAATCTACAACAGTAGTTCATTGACTGAGCTTTATGCACGCTCCACATTAGAGAAAAGTTTTCCTCCAGATAGAGTGTTTGCTAAGGAATCAAATCCGTGGATCATGCCTGATAGCTTTAAGGACATAAAGCCTTCTACCTAAGCTCTCTGCCCTAGGAGGACTCATGTTTAGGCTACTGCCAGTAGATAATACTGGCCCACTAGAACACAACTGGATTTGGCCAATGGGGTCTCCTGCAAGAAAGTAGAATGACGTAGGAAGGTAAAATCAAAGCATTTGATTCTCCTGCCTTCTTCGAGAATTACTTTTGGTTGAGTTCTTGTCCTAAGGTCAGAATTCCTCTCAAATGAGCCCTACAAAAATTTCTCCTGGCTTCTTCAGTAACTTCTCTCTATATTTCATCCTTCATGGAAAAGACTAAGGATAGTAACAGATCCAATGTGCTAGTGATTTCCTTAAACCTTGACAACACGTTAGAAATAAGCCTTCTCTCCAAATTATAATTTAAGTGCCATTTATTTCCTCTTGTGCTGATTTAGCATCTTCATCCCATGCTCTTTTATCTGCCACTTCTTCTCTGGCCATTTGCCTGTGTAATGCCAACCCGTTCTTAGTAGTGGTTTTAAACTCTTAAAAATGTTAATGTCTTTCATGATCCTTATGTGGTGAGATCATGGCTTTGATTAAACAAACTCCCAGTACCTTAAGCTTCTTGTTCTTGACACTTAGCACAATTACGCCTGAATAATTATGTAATTTGTTCTTTGTTATCTTCCCTTTGTTCTAGAATTAAGTCACATTATAAAACGAAATAGCTGTGGTATGCTTACTATACCTATCACATTGTCCTGTCTGAGGGTACACTAAATCAATAAGACTTGGATGAATGAGTGATTTATTGGATAAGTGGTTGGTTAAATGAATGAAGAGTAGACCATAAGTCCTCTTGTATCCAATTGAATTTAAGTTAATGATTATTAGAGAAATATGGACAATAATTGGGGGAAAACTGAGTGATTCTGATCAGTAGTCAGTGTACTAATTCATTTTGTGAAATCAATACCCTAAGTTAGGTGATCTTTGGAAAAGGCAAATCATGCTAAACTCCTCTGTGCTCAAAACTCTTAAAAGTCCTTCTATAAGTTTACAAAGAAATGCCTTCACTGGTGTGTACAGGTTATTTCATGATCCAGTCTCTGGTTTGCTGTCTGAAGGTATTTTAGTCTCTTGCTCATGAACTACCCACCAGTCTACTTAAGTTATTGCTGTTCTCTCTTACATACATAGTTCTTTCTCTACTCAAACCTTTAGAAATTGCTATTTATGCTAACTAGAAAGTTATTCCTCTAAAAATTTTGTGTAACTTATTTCATGTTGCAATTTTTATTCTCTGGGAAGCAGGCTTTGGGGCACAATAAATAATATGCGAGATCAGCACTTGTGGAATGGAAGGAAAGATGCAAGATGGGGCAGAGAGAGAGAGAGAGGTTGAGACTGCCATAGTCTTACATGGAGAGCTCAGAGACCAGAAGGATCATGTGGCCCCCATGTTGGCCATTCGTTGACTGAAAACTCCCTTTGATGGGGATGTGAACTTGAGTGAGTCCATTCACTTCAGTTGAGTTACATCTGAAGAGACACAACAGCCAGCACACCCAGGATCTGGGGAAATAAGTCCACCAGTTCTGAAGGGATATCTGGGAGATATCACAGTGTCCACTACCCAACATCATATAGTGTCATTCCAATGCTTTCTTTCAAATAAGTTTGTCATTACTACAATGGGTTTTATTTTATCCTGCCTTAATTTTTATCATAGCATGTATCACCACCAGACTGTATAATATGTATTCATTTTATTTTTGCACCATATATTACTCCCTTATAACGCAATCCCCCAAGAGGATGACACAGTCTATAATACTTATTGCTTTAGTTGCATAGCCTAGAATTGTGCCTAGTGAAAATAAAACTGACTAGTTCTTTTTTTTTTTTTGGGGGGGGGGGTTAAAGCTTTTTTTAAAGTACTAAAACAATGGTTTCTTTCTTTTCATCATTCTTGCAAACATATACACTAAAATAACCTTTTCTATAATCTATTAAGTTATGTGAGACAAAACAATCAGCCTGATTATTTTACTAACATATTTTTTTCATAAGGCTATTTTTTTTTCAAATATCCTATCAATTAGCTATTAGGATTCCAGTATATAGTAAACAATAATTCTATAATTATTTGTAAGCACTTTCCCTTTACATGGTAAATTATGCTTCTAACATGTTCTGAACCTCATAAAAAGAAAATCATCTGTATATTATAACAAATCTTTTTCATTATTTAGAAATGTTAGAAAAGGGGCTCCTGGGTGGGTAGGTCAGTTAAGCCTCCTACATCAGCTCAGGTCATGATCCCGCAGTTTATGGGTTCAAGCCTGGAGTCTGGCTGTGTGCTGACAGCTCAGAGCCTGGTGCCTGCTTCAGATTCTACGTCTCCCTCTCTCTCACAAGGATAAATAAATAAACATCAAAAAAAAAAAGAAATGTTGAAAATATAATCCAATATATATCTCCTTCAACAAAACGACCAGGGAAAAGTTCTAGCGTGGAAGATTAATTGGCTGCATGCAGTTATTAAGAACATTCTTAGCAGCAATTTCAGAAATATCAGAAATAATAATACTGGCTTGCTTGATAGAACCAACGATAGCATAATTCAGGAGGTTTTTTTTTTTTTTTAATTTGTGGAGGGGGGGCTTGTCAGTTTGCAAACGATGAATGACTATGTGCATGTGAAAGTATACGGTAGGTAGACAGAAATGGGGTAAGAAATGTAATTACCATCTAAGCAGAGAATTAAGGACTAAATTCTAAAAAGTTAAATTAGTATCTAAATTAGAAGCACTCATTACTTGCTCTTGAGCTTTTTTTTTTTTCTTATTTATTTATTTAAGTAGGCTCCACACCCAACATGGAGCTTGAACTCACGACGCTGGGATCAAAAGTCAGATGCTTTACCGACTGAGCCAGCTAGGCACCACTTGAGTCTTTTTTTTTTTTCTTTTCTAATTCAACGAGTAAGTTTTTCACCACAATTATGAAATTAATCAAATAAAGATTTACCTATTAAATTCAAAAATGTCTCCTGAGTATTTGCAAAATCTCTCACAATTTCAAAACGTAATGTCAGAAAGGAATGAGCATTAAACGTGTGATAGCATGTTAA
Source organism: Neofelis nebulosa (assembly GCF_028018385.1). NCBI lineage: Eukaryota > Metazoa > Chordata > Mammalia > Carnivora > Felidae > Neofelis > Neofelis nebulosa. Next base: position 180,229,244 of record NC_080784.1, on the reverse strand, counting down.
ATATGATACACATAGTGCTAAGAACTAGTTTTTCAGACACTCAATACTTAGACAATTTCCAATAAATGTTGATTTTATAAAGACCAGACAAATGGTTAATTGATTGAGGTTTTTATTTTAAACTAGTGATTGTGTTGTTATACAGCAGGGTTAGCAAACTTTTCCTGCAAAGGGTTACATTGTAAATATTTGGGGTTTGCAGGCTGAGCAACAAACAAACATGAAAGCAACAATAGCCATTACATAAACAAGAGAGCTGGCTGGACTCCAATAATCTGGATTTACAAAAACAGTAAGAGGAAAATCTTGATCTAATACTATTTTCCAATAAAAGGAACGGAAGGTTTTCAAAGAATGGCTAATCTTAAGGCTAGGTACATAATATATAAAAGGAGCCTAGGGTCGTCTGGGTGGCTCAGTCTGTTGAGCCTCCAACTTTGGCTCAGGTCATGATCTCGCGGTTAGTGAGTTGGAGCCCTGGGTCGGGCTCTCTGCTGAATGCTCAGAGCCTGGAGCCTGCTTCAGATTCTGTGTCCCCCTCTCTCTGCCCCTCCCATGCTCATGCTCTGTCTCTCTCTGTCTCAAAAACAAATAGACCATAAAAAAAAAAAGGAGCCTAGAACATTATGCTGTGCTCCAAACCAAAGAACTGTTAACACACACACACACACACACACACACAGGCAAAGCTGATAAAATTGGAGCAACTATGACATTGGATGATACCTCAAAACATAAAATGAATATTCCTGAGCCTATATTACTATACAAATGGTTGAATAAGTAAACAAATTATGGAGAAAAAGCAAATCCCCTGTAAAGAATCCTAAAAATGTATGAAGATACTGCAACCTCCAGAAGACAGAGAGCTTAACTTGCTACTCTTTACAATGGACTGCAAATAGTGACCTTGTTCCAGTCTTCCATGTTTTTCTGAAACAGGTACTAAGAAACAGATTCTATGCAGCTAAAGAGAATTTTCAGCAATTTATATATTCAAATACCCTTTTTAATTTTTTAGAATATATGTATTAGCTTATTTATTCCCATTTTAAAAAAGAAAAGCATTGTAATATAATTAATTGACTGGAAATATTATGGCATTTTTATTTCTCTCAAATCAAAATCAATTGCTACTATCGTTAAATCAACATATATAGCGTTATGGTGGTTTTTAAATTTACGTATTTATTTTTCGTGCCATTCAGAGGTTTTGGTAAAAATAAAAATGATAAAATGACACTAATAATGACAGACCATTTCCTTATATCATCATACTTTCTACTTTGATTTATTAATGGGATCATAAATTGTATTATAAATTTTCTAAGCACAACACATTTGCATACTTTTTTCTATTCAGATTTTTGTTTAAATTCTAGTGAGTTAACATACAGTGCAATATTGGTTCCAGGAGCAGAATTCAGTGATTCATCACTTAACATACAACACCCAGTACTCATCAAAACAAGTGCCTTCCTTAATACCCATCACACATCTAGCCCATCCCCCACCCACATCCCTCCATCAACCCTCAGTTTATATTTGCATATGGTTAAAAGATATGTTGGGAATCCATAGTATCCACCTTATTTTACAGCACTTTATATTGTATTATAAGCAGATTTTTTTTTACATTTTTTCAATTTTACAATTTGAAGCATAGTTTTGAATTTAATTATATATCATATGGCTATATTAATGCTTCTTTGTGTGGCAATCACAATTCCAGATATTTCAAAATAATTTGATGGCACACATTTGGATTTATGTAATGACCTTTTGAATGTTTCAGCCTTTGTTGAAGCACTTTAGTTTAATTCCATAATCTGAGATTATCTCTTCCAATTTAAAGCTATTGAATAATAAGCATAATTGAGAGATTCATTTGTTAATGAAATGTCCTAACAGTGTCAAATCTAATTTTTGTATTAGTATTTTAATTAATATTTTAGTATTTTTCTTAGTATTTATTTGCTTAGCTTTAAATTTCAAATAAATTTCTTTCCAAAGGTGCTTTCACAGGAAGTGACAATTGAAATAAAATGAATATTAAAATTCTGTGTGTCTTTTTATAATCATTAAAATATATCAAATTAAAATTGTTAAGTTCCTTAGCTTGTACAAAAAAAAGCACTATTAATCCATGTGAATGTATTTGTTTTATAGGTGTTTTTTTTTTTCCCTAAATGTTTATATTCTCCAATTATTTGGCTTGCTATGCATATCCTTCCAAATGTATGTCTTCTTATGAGATTATGGCCTTGAACAAGAATTTAACAGTAGTGAATTGTGGAAAATATATTAATTTGAATTCATATATAATGTAAAGTAAAACATGGTCATGGTCAAATAATGTCATTGCAGTATTAAAAATGACAAATCCCTTCACAAGAATGAAAATCCATTGGAAAATTTAAATATGAATTCTGTTAGCAAAAGAAAAAGCAAATGAGCCACTTTGTTTATAGTTGACTCAGATAAATAGCCATGAACAGTATATGAAGAGTCTGTTTTAACAATTTGGAAACGTAAAAAGTTCAGGTTATTACTCTGTTCATCTTACACTCATATCTGCCATCTATTAATTTATACTTTACTATTAAACATAACTGCCATTGTATTTAGTAAGCTTTTAAATGTATTGAAATTTAAGTTCAAATATTTGCGATTAATGTTCTTTGCATATACTCATCTGTAAAAAATGATGTAGTAAACAATTTGGAAAAATCGAATATATCTTCTAAGCAGTTGCTCAAAAATAGGTCTTCCTGAAATTAAACTTGTCAATGGCACTCTTAAACTTCCTATATATCTATTTAGATGTAGAACTTCTTTGATATTACCTATAAATGCCATGATAGAATTCCAGGAATCAGCATTGTAATCTTACTGTGACAATTAAAAATAATATTTTTCATAAAAAAATTGGAAAGATATTTTCAAAGGGAACAGATAATGCCACATATTTTTAGAAGGTTAAGTAGAATTGGATTTTGAGGGACACTTAGTATCAGGAGAAGACTAGAATAAGAACTGATAGCATATCTTTGGGTTCCTAGAAATAAATATAATTTTCTTGCATCATGTAAAATCAGCTCAAACTATAAATATTTTCTAAACAAGGCTCTAGACCAATTGAGTATCAAAATCACAAATAAAATAAAGTTAAAAATGCATGTTTGAAATACAGTTATATGAAGTCCTAATAAAGAATTATAATTAATTGTGTTAACAATGATAATGTCACTATTTTAATGTAAATAAATAACAGAGGGAGCTTAGTATGTTAAAGATGCTTGCAGAAATTAGTGTGTGAGATGATTTAATAGCTTGGATTTTAAAAAATCATGCAGCAAAAGGATAAAAGAAAACAAGTGAAAAGGAATTTGCTAAAATTTATATTCCCAAGAGCTAGTCTCTCAGATAGAGATTGATATTTCTAATGTTTATTGTATGTACTCTTGGGATCAACAAATGCCAGGACAATAAAAGCATCTTCTACTTTGTGAACAGGAAAAAGTAAGCGCATATTGCCATTTTATTCTTTGTCCAAAATATGAAAATGAATTTGTCTCTTTATTTCTTTTAAGTATTTGATATTAAGGGTCCTGAATGCCTTGAAATATGGAAATGAACTTGGAAAAACTTACATGAGCTGTCTGTAGGCTATTCAGACTGTTCAGAATCTACTTTGTTACATTTTTTTCATTGCTAAGCATCACTAATATTTTAATTAACATGTTAATACTCATATGGTCATTTCTGTCATTATTTGCAATTTGCAAGTTGGAAATTATTAACTCTTAGACTACTTGCTAGGTTTAATGATTTCTTACTTGGTCCATTATTTGCAGCCATGAACCAAACTCAATCTTGACCCTTGTTACTTAATAAATGGTCTATAATCATAACTCAGTCACCATCACTTCAGGGTGAGCTAAAAATGCAGGATAGAACTTGGTTCCGTGGCATAATTTTTCGATGAGTAAATTATATACTTTAAAAAAGAAATTGGCGGGGCGCCTGGGTGGCGCAGTCGGTTAAGCGTCCGACTTCAGCCAGGTCACGATCTCGCGGTCCGTGAGTTCGAGCCCGGCGTCAGGCTCTGGGCTGATGGCTCGGAGCCTGGAGACTGTTTCCAATTCTGTGTCTCCCTCTCTCTCTGCCCCTCCCCCGTTCATGCTCTGTCTCTCTCTGTCCCAAAAATAAATAAAAAATGTTGAAAAAAAAATTTAAAAAAAAAAAAAAAGAAAGAAATTGGGGGGCCTGGGTGGCTCAGTCGGTTAAGCGTCCAACTTTGGCTCAGGTCATGATCCCACGCTTCGTGGGTTCGAACCCCGCGTGGGGCTCTGTGCAGACAGCTCAGAGCCTGGTGCCCACTTCGGGTTCTGTGTCTCCCTCTCTCTGCCTTTCCCCCACTCGTGCTCACGCACTATCTCAATAAATAAATAAATAAATAAATTAATTAATTAATTAATAATAAAAAAAAGAAGAATGAAAAGTAGGAGGAGTAATCAGAAGAGGAGAAATGAGACAGGAGGACGGATCAAAAGGTTGAAAGGAGAAAAGAAGGTGAAAGTGTAGAAGACACTTTGATGAAGGAGTCATAGTGTTCTAACATTGCAGTCCTGTTTTTGTGTGAGGCTACTGGCTCTCAGCTGACACTTAGGCATCACCCAGATACCTTTATCTATAGATATACATCTATCCATATCTGTATACCTGACTTGATTTAAATAAAGAAATCTCTGTATAAAAAGGACAGTGGAAGCGAAGGCATATGGCCTTTATCACAGGCCCGAAAGGGATATCTGTGGGAATAATGCAACTGGAAGCAGACTTCAGCTGCTTCGGCTCAGGTCATGACCTAGCGGTTTGTGAGTTCGAGCCCAGCGTCTGGCTGAGTTCGAGCGGGTCGGGCTCTCTGCTGACAGCTCAGAGCCTGGAGCCTGCTTCAGATTCCGTGTCTCAGTCTCTCTCTGTCCCTACCCCACTAGTGTTCTGTCTCTGTCTCTCTGTCAAAAATAAATAAACATTAAAAAATAAATAAATTAATTAATTAATTAATAATAAATAAATAAATAAAATATTAAAAAATAAATCTTACTCTTTTTTTTATCTTACTAGTATTCAAAACAACCCCAAGTAAATGTGGGGCCTATATCTAAATTTTGATGAAGAACATATGAAAATGTCTAGTCAAACTTAAAATTTTAATGAACAATATGTGAAAATGTCTACTAAAACTTTGTCTATTGTAAGCACGAACCTATTCTAGGGGAAAAGATGGTCTTTGGAGATCAGCATTTAAAGACTAAGATAATTGCTATTTTGGCACAAATTATATGATTTCCATAAATATCAGATCAACCAAAAACAACTTATTGCTTGCGTATTAAAATAAATGGCTCACTACATATATATACTCATTATTTTCCATAGCAGCTGTTGTCTATAGTTGTACACATAGATATTTTACACTTGCTTAGCATTATGCACCTGACATGTCCTTGACATATTTTGTCACTAAATCTTTACAAAAATCTGTAATGTTGATATAATTAACTCTAATTTTCAAAGGAGGAAGTTAAGAATCAGAAAAGTAGATATTAGACAAACATATTAAGCAAATAAGTGTAGGAACTAGAAGTTAGACAGTGTATGTCAATGTGAAGAGCCTACATATCAAACATCACATGTCCACATAGCATGTGAACTTGAGTTATTTAAATTAAAATGCCAAAAATTTATTTTGAACATTTATTAAAATTTCAGTGTAAAGAATGCCATCAACAATCTTAAAATACGAATATTATTCACAGCATTTTACATGCTTTTTTTTGTTGTTTTGGTGCAAATAGTGATCTTCCTTGATGTTAAGTTATATTTTTCATCCAATGTGCAGAAATTAATGATGTAATTACAAATGGTTTATATGTTTAAATTCCATTTACTTTCTCTTTTCCTGAATTGAATTGATCTTTCATTATATATCCAAGGTCCTTAATTTGTTTTTTTTTCTGTTACTGACTTCAAATAAAAAGACCATATTATCCATTCTGCAATAAATATATTTTCAAGATGTTTTAAGTACTGTGAACATTATTTTTTTTTAATTTTTTTTCAACGTTTTTTATTTATTTTTGGGACAGAGAGAGACAGAGCATGAACGGGGGAGGGGCAGAGAGAGAGGGAGACACAGAATTGGAAACAGGCTCCAGGCTCCGAGCCATCGGCCCAGAGCCTGACGCGGGGCTCGAACTCACGGACCGCGAGATCGTGACCTGGCTGAAGTCGGACGCTTAACCGACTGCGCCACCCAGGTGTCCCCTGTGAACATTATTTGAGTAACCGTCTAAGCATATATTTTTCTCTAAACAACTGAAACACAGAATAATGTCAAAAGGTAATTTTTAAGGAGCACCTGGTTGGCTCAGTAGGTTAAGTGTCTGATTATTGGTATCAGCTCAGGTCATGATCTCACGGTTTCATGAGTTCAAGTCCCACATCAGGCTGGGAGCCTGCTTGGGATTCTCCTCTGTTTGCCTCTCTCTGTTCCTCCCCCCACTGGCACTGTCTTTTTCTCAAAATAAATAAGTAAACTTAAAAAAAAATAAAAAATTTATATGTACTTATTTTTCATTTATGAAAACATTTTTCAAAAAAATGTATTATTTTTGCATTAAAAATAATACAAATAGGAAGATTTAAAACATTTCATATACTAAAATGTGTGTATATAAAGTTTAATTCCAAGTAGTTTAACAACTGCTGAATTTCCAAATGTTATAATTTTTAAAGCATATTGTACTGTTTTGTTCAAGTAATTGTGACTTTTCTTTCTCTACCACATTTGTAAAACTCTCTCTACATAACTTCTTCGTAAATGAAACACATTTTCACACAAAAGTTTAAAAAAAAACATTTATGAACTAAACTGTAAGAATTAAGCATGAAATCCACTATTAATGACATGATCAAAATAGAAAACTTTGAATAATAAAACCTGATAATGAGAAGTAAAATACATGTTTTTGGAATTGGGAGCCATAGTAATGAGGTTTAAACTCAGTCCTGATCAAGTCAATTACCCGACATATGATTTTAGACAAGTTCCTCATTCTATCAGTACACTAGTTTACTTATCTGTCATGTGGGTTAATATTTAGCTCAGAATGTGGTTGTGGCATTGAAGTATTATGAGATCATAAATAAATAAATAAAGCACTTAGAAAAATGACTAAACCTGTGTATTGATAAAAATGTTATTTCTTTTTCTTTTTCTTTAAACTTTATTTATTTTTTGAGAGAAAGAGAGAGACAGAGCATGAGTGGGAGAGGAGCAGAGAGAGGGGGAACCACAGAATCTGAAGCAGACTCCAGGCTCTGAGCTGTCAGCACAGAGCCCCATGTGGGGCTTGAACTCATGGACCATGAAATCATGTCCTGAGCCAAAGTCCGATGCTTAACCAACGGAGTCATGCAGGTGCCCCCCAAAAAATGCTATTTCTTAATGATTTACTATAGTTAATATTATTTGACAAATATGGAGTCCAAAAACATAGATGACCCAAACTCAAACCCAGTATTAACTATGCCCTATAGCCACCTATTACTCTTTAATTTAATCAGTCCATCTTATTGATTGAGAAACATTTCTGCGATGCACTCTGGATATGTCGTTGAAATATAAGAACAGAAAGAAGCACACATCCTTGGTGTTCCTCCAGCCTGACATAGTTAACTTCCCACAACTGCAGTTTTGGTTTATGTAAAACAAACAGTTTCATAAGCCTAAGTGTTCATCAGTCCAAAGGTCTGGCTTGCCAACCAATAACAATAATGAGGAAAGCTGCACATGCGCAAACAGAGGAAAACTGGATCAAACTACTCGGGCCCAAGCAGATTCCTTTAAATAGGCCAGATGCTACTGTGCTAGAAGGATTGATAGGTAATTCTCGTATCAGTCTGCCATCCCACTCCATGCACTTGTATATTCTTGGGCAAGTTAGTTCTCTTTGATCTTCAGGTGATGGAAATTATCCCACCTGATACAACTGCTGTAAAGATTAAAAGAAACCATATCTGCAGTGGCCTTGGCACTAAGGGTAAGAAAGAGAAGTACCCTACAAGTGATAGTTAGAATGAGGAAGGGGAGGAAGGGACATGAATCCAGTATCGCCATAGTTTCACATTACCAAGGACAATTTATTAGGATGACAGGTTTTATATAAAATGTCCCCATTTTTAACATTGATCACTAACCCTAAATGTGAAAGAAAAAATATATTTGCCGTGGCCAGTGATCCACCAGTTAGTGACCTGCTCGTTAGATAAACTTAATGACCTTTCGCCTCCAACGCTGTCTTCATATGTTATTCACCTGGAATGGAAAAAAAAAAAAAATGTGCTTTTCAATAGATCCTTGTGGAAAGTAATCAAGTCGCTTAGGACACCCAATTAAAAACAAAACAAAAACAAACAAAAACCTTCCCCCTCCTTTGAAAGAATAACAAAATTACATGCTGACTTTCTTCAAAGGACCTACGTAGTTAATCAAATGAATCTGTCTAATTCTACACCATGGATTCAGAATAGGAGACAGACACCATATGTGTGTATATCTGTCACCGAGAGCTGCGCTAGGTCATTCAAGTACTGCTTTCTCATCTTGACAATCCAGTGACATATTCTTACAAATTTAGCTAAGATCCAGTGACCCTAATTCACCCAATCTTTCTGTAAGAAACCTAATATTGCTTAATAAACATTTTCCATTGGCAGAAATTAAGGGCTTCACTTAAAAATTTTAAAAATCATGCTACTTACTACTTTGTCTCATCTAAATAAGTAAATGTTATTTCTTCATATTGATAATGTTTCTGTACCTCAATATTCTTTGAATACATTTTGCATTATACATAAATAGTAAGTTTAGTCTAGTCCACCATGTAGTATAACATGTAAAAGGCATATTTTAAAATATATTGAAATCATACTGAAACATCTCCCCTCATGAAAAAAATATTTCAACTTGAATAACAGTAATGCTAAACTGGAATAGACTGAGATTTAAGCCCATTAAAAGCCAGTGTTTTTCCTGTGTTTCACTGCATCATTGGAAGAAGGTCATCATCAGTTTGGGGCACTTAAATACATTTTACTTTTCTATGCTGAAATGGTTAGTACTAAATTAATACTGCCAAGCACTTTAGTACTATAATAGTAAGGTTAGTAAACTGTAGCAGAAAAAAATGAAGGGAGTAAAAGCACTCCCTTCAACATAGCAATATTGAAAGAAATGGATTTGAGATGGCAAAATGAGTGTTTTTGACAGTAACACAAAAAGGTTGAAAATGGAAAGATTTTTCACTGTAATAACATTGGCTTAGTGTGTGTGTGTGTGTGTGTGTGTGTGTGTGTGTGTGCATGTGTGTGACAGAGAGAGAGAGAGAATGCATTCAATAATACAATTTTTATTAGTTTATTGCACTATGCTTTAAAGTTTTCAAAGCCAATGCACATATATCATAAATTTGTCAGAAGGGCACACATAGAATGTTCATTCCATTTTACAGAGAGCAACCTAAAGCCCAAAAAATGGTTGGTTGATTGTTGTGAATATATTTAATTGTGTTTCTGCTTTCTTCCTCCCAGTCTGGAACTATTTTCACTGAACAAAATTTTTGCTATATTTATTTCAAGAGCAATTTGCTTATGGAGCTATAAGAAAATGTATAAAAATACATATTTATAATATATAAGCAATTATATATTATGTATTTACATATACATTTGTGTGAGTACTCTCTGTATCTATTTACCTATCTAAAGAGAGACACAGAGGGAGAGAGAATTATAAAGATGAGGCAGTGTGCAATTATTAATGTGCACATATTGCATATTTTTTTCTTAGAAGTCAATATCTGGCACAGAATAGGCTCTCACTCAATAAGCAGATATCTACATAAATAAATAATTTAAATTAATAACCATTTCAATAGCAGTTATGATAAGAGCAGACTTAGTTTATTTTATGTTAATTTACCTGATGTTTTGATGCGACATTAATACATATTCAAGTTTATGTGAGAGAGCCATCACTGTGGTCAGGGTTGAAAAATAAATGTTTTAGAGATGAGGAAGGTTTGGACTTATGTGAAGGCATGATTTGGAAATATTTTTTAAGGAGTGACAATTGTCTGAATGAAGGTGGAAAAGTTCAAGATTCTTTCTAAACAAAGTTAACAAGTCCGTGTTTTTTCAGCACGGAAGCACAGAGAGAAGGAAGACAAGGCTCGGGCACAGTTTTGAAAGGTCATTAATCCAAGTTAAAGAGTTTATTTCACCACAGGAAGAATCCTTATGGGAAGGAAATGGCAACTTGAAAGCAGTATTTAAGCTGGCTGCCTTATGAAGGATGTGTTACAGTGGTAGAAACTCCCAGTTGTGCCTCTAGTAAACTAGTGCTTATAGACATGATTGGTGAAACGCAAAAGCCTGACTGGAGAACTTAGAAACACTTGAGTATATATTTTTCTGTGTGTGTGTGAGTGTGTGTGTGTGTGTGTGTGTGTGTATGTGTGTGTGTGCATTCATTAATGATCTAGTAATTTTCCAAAGTCCCAGTATTGCCTAGACTTAAGCCAAACAGTTACCAGTAGGGTTAATATGGTGGCTTCTAGGGATTTTTGCTTGTTTGTCTTGAGTATTTTTTTCTTTTTCTTTTCTTTCCTTATTTTCCCCCAATTTCATGAGTTTGTGGATTGTGGGGAGAAAAAGGGGATCTGGCCTAAATATTGATATGGATGATCTATAAAATAACTTAGCAACATGGCGTGATTTAAGCACAAGGGTACCTTTCCCCCCTAAGTTTTAGTAACACAATTTTATTTTTTTTAATGACCTGATTTCACAACTAGCTGGTGGGAGATAGCTATCAAGGAACAAGCAAGTAACACGTTGTTACATCTACATATCTGCCAATAATGGACACGAGTTTTGTAGACACAGAGGTCTGGGTTTGAATCCAGGGCTTCTTGGCAGTGTGACCTGCAGCAATCAGTCAACCTTGCTAAAATTGTTTCCTCATCACTGCTCCTCATGGTGATAAGATTGATATAGAAATAATATGTGTGTATGCTTTGCAGAAAGCCTGGAATATACAATATGTAGTGAATAAGAGGCAATGATTGTCAGTAAGCCCGGCCAGCTCAAATCCACAGCCAGAAGTGGCTGATTTTCAGGTATTTCTGCACGTTCCTCCGAGGAATTCATAATCTGTGGACACCTTGTTGGCAAAGATCCTCCAAGTAAAAAAAAAAAAAAAAAAAAAATCCTATGTATGGCCATGTGACATAAAGGAAGAATTAGAAGTGGTTTAGTAGAGTTAGAGCCTAAGTAATCTAAAGGATGATAGACATGTTGGATAACAAATCATGGTGATTCTTATATACCACTTAAAGAATTTTGCATTTTATGATGTGTATGCTGAGAAAAAATTGAGTGCAGGCAAGAGAAGTGATAATAGAAAATTGATAAAACCATGTAAGAAGGGGTGAGAATAAAGGTAAACATACGTAAGGAAATAGTAGCAATAGTATTCAGCAATCCCTTGGGTGTGTAATCCACTAAATATATTGTACTCCGCGGTCTTTTCAGCATCTCAGCAATATTCATTATAGCTATTAGCTATCAATCCTTCCTTTTTGGAAACCCACAATTCTAGGCTTCCAGGATGCTATTCTCCTCTGTTTTCTCCTTCTCTATGGGGCGTTTCATGTTACTTCTCTTTGCTATTGCCATCTCTTTGACTTTTATTTTTTAATTTTTTTAATGTTTATTTATTCACTTTGAGAGGGAGACAAAGAGAGTGTGAGCAGGGAAGGGGCAGAGAGAGAGAGAGGATTGCAAATAGGCTCAGCTCTGTCAGCACGGAGCCCAAAGTGGAGCTCAAACTAACAAACCATGATATCATGACATGAGTCAAAGTCAAGAGTGAGACGATTAATTGACTGAGCCACCCAAGAACCCTTCTTTTGACTTTGAAATAATGAAAGGTCTCAGAATTTGGTTCCAAACTCCTGTGTCTCTTAATCTATTTTTCCTCCTAAATGAAATGATTCATTTTCATGTCATTTGTAGTTAACAAATTTATTAAAAATAGATTCATGTTGGGGTACCCGGCTGGCTCAGTTGATAGAGCATACAAGTCTTAATCTTAGGGTTGTGACTTCCAGACCCATGTTGCGTATAAAGATTACTTAAAAAATAAAATCATTAAAAAAAGAAAAGAAACTCATGTTGCCTGTAACATAAATATTCTGACTCTGAGAACTTGAGTTAACGTAAATTAAAATAACACCATACCATTTCACACATATCAGTTTAAAAATGATAGATTTTTTTTAAAAAACTGATAATGCCAAGCGTTAATAAGGGTATAGATAAAAGAAAACTTTTCTACGCTATTAGTGGGTATAAACGGATTCAACCATGATATGTAAGTTTCATGAAGTCAGAGACATTCTTCGTTTTGTTTATAGCTATATGCCTAGAACAATGATACATTCCTGCCTAGCACATAGTAAATATTCAATACGTATTTATTGAATAATCTAAAACAAATGTAAGCAGTTTGAAAATATCTAATTAAATTAAAATTATATATTTCTTATCTAGAAATTCAGATCCTCTGTGAATTCCTGAAGGACACCCAGAATAATATGCTCAAAGAGACTAGGACTATGATATTCATTGCAGCATTGTTATAATGGCAAAAAATTGAAAATAAAGAAGCATGGAAAAAGGTATAAATAAGGTTGCCTGGGTGGTTCAATCAGTTAAGCTTCCGACCCTTGAGTTGGGCTTAGGTCATAATCCCAGGGTCCTGAGATCAAGCCCCACATAAAAACTTCACATTGAACATGAAGCACACTTAAGATTCTCTCTCTCTCACCCTCTGCCCCTCTCCTGTGCTCATGTTCACTCTCTTTCTCCATCTCAAAAAAGAAAAGAAAACAAGAAAAAAAGGAATAATACATTATAGATCATTGTATCTCTGGTGAGATCCAAAAAAACCCAAAAAACAAAAAACAAAAAAAAACAGGATGGGGAAATACACATAAATATTTTGAATTGTATCTACAATATTTTACTCCTATAAAAACAATGTAAAAGAATTATGACAAGATATTAAAATATAACTAAGCCTGGGGATGGATAGGTTTTAATTATATTATTTCCTATACTCTTCCATATAGTTGAAATATATCATAACTTTATTTTTTTTAATTTTTAATGTTTATTTATTTTTGAGAGAGAGAGAAACAGGCACAGATAGGGGAGGGACAGAGAGATGGGGAGACACAGATCCGAAGCAAGTTCCAGGCTCTGAGCTGTCAGCACTCAACCGACTGAGCCACCCAGGTGCCCCAAAATATGTCATAATTTTGAACATGAGAAGGCACACTGAACCAAGAACCAAGAGTCTTCATATTATAGTTCCTACTCTGCTACAGTACAAAATTTCTGGGCCAATTTATATGATGTTAGTGCTAGAAAACACTTTATTAACATAGTATGTTTTTTTTCAGCAAGAAAAAAATTGTTTTCCTTACTCATAATTCTCCTTACTTTTACAGAAGATATAAAAATATTTTTCCTCAAATTCTTCCTCTTCATTTCTGTGCTTCATCTATTAGCATTCTCAACTTTTACATATCATCATGTATTCTTGCCTCTGTTCTTGTTTTTTTTTTGTAATTACCCCTTACTTAATAATTTAGCAACAAAATCTGTAGATAAGTCAAAAAACTTATTTTTACCCCACTAATTAATAATAATAATAATAATAATAATAATAATAAAGTTATGAGGGAAATACAAGAAAAATGGACATAAAATTGATTTCTCAAGTTCTCTGTCACAGTAGAAGTCATGTAATAAGACAGATTCTTACCAAGACCTCAAAATACTAGATCTTATTTGGCAAGTGGTGGCTGCTTCATGAATATTGGTCGGATTGATGAGAGAATGAGTGGATTGATGGTTCACCATGAAGTTATTATAATCTTAAATCTGTGTAGCTCAATAGTTCAAGAGCATCATGGAATAGTATAAAATGGGACATGAATTTTCTTTAAGTTTTTCCATAAGAAAAATCAAGTGGAACATCTATCTCAGGATAGTGTCAGCATTTTTCATTACTACTAAATGTTTGGTTAGAAGTCCCTTCATGCCAGTGGTACAGCAATACAGTTTGCTGAAATGCATCAATAAACTAAACTAGTCTGTGTCTATTTAAAATGTTAGTTTGCCTCCAGAAAAACATGATGACCTAAAGTGTCATCCTTAATGAGATAGCCTTTATCAGAGATTCTGTAATTTATCCACTCTTACAATTTCTACCAAGTCTAAAATGCAGTCAATTTACCTCTTAATGCGCGTATATGTTCAAGGTTTGCAGAAAGGAATAAGAATGGCTTCTCATCCCTTGTATCTTGCCTCCTGTCTAATCAAAGCATTTTCTAATTCAAATTGCATTAAGTAGTGCACATCAGATAAGTTCATCTAGTCATTGAATGAGGAAAGCATCCCACTGAGGGCTGAGCTGAGGAATCACTTAAAGCTTTTAACGATCAAGCTGTTTTCCACCTATTTATTTTCCATAACATCAATTATCATTTTCACAAGACTGGTTTCTCAATACTTTCTTTTCCTCGTGAGGTGGCATGAAAGATAAAAAAATAATAATAATAATCTTCTTTCTCAATTGCATAAATCTTAATGCCTAACCCCCATCACATTCCAAACAACTATCCTACCTAAATTCACTGACATAAAATATTACAAACTCTAATACTCTAGTCCAAAGTAGGTTTTTAACGTTTTGCTTCTTTTATGAATAAAGTGCTGGTGATGCAGGCAGGCTGGATTCAAGGACCCAGATGGGGTCTTGCAGGATCAGCCAAGAGTGTCCTTGGCCAGCAGGAAGTGAGAGCAGAATTTGTTGAAGATACAGAGATCAGATACAGACAGAATTATCTGGGAGACTCAGAAAGGAAAAGGAGAGTGAGTCTTATTCTTGATTAGGGTCTGGGATTTTTATTAAAGACCATGGTCTGGCGTACACGTGTCCTCTTAGGCATCCAGGAAGCAGGGATGAGTGCTTGGGTGTCTTCCATAAGTCACTTATGCCCTGGAGATAGAGGTCTTGGCATCAACATGTCTGGAGTCAGTCGTCTTGGAAAACGTACATGAAGACCTTCTCCAGTCATTCCTTAAATGTCATCATGCCGGAAGACTCCAAAGCTATCATTAGCTTCTTGACCTTGACAAGGAAGCCATACATTAAGGCATGTGTAAGGCGAGGGTACAGGTCCTAACAAGCACAGAAGCAGGAAAAGTTGCCAAGAAAAAAAAAATTCTTTCTTTCATGGGGTCCTTTCAATTTCCCTTGTTGGGAACTTGGGCTTTGTTTAGCTAGATATGAGCAAAGTCAAACCGTATTAAGTGTAATCATTCACTGTGTGTTTTGACCACATTCATTTAATAATTAAAATATCAAAATCTTCAGACCAGTTTCTGCTTAATTCCTTGATATTAAGCCATTTCTCCGTATACATTGTATTTCTTACTAATTGATTACAGTAACATAAAAATCAGTCTAAAATTGTCTATTTCTCAGGAATCTATCAAAAATAAAAGTGATATCGGAGCACCTGCGTGGCTCAGTCGGTTAAGCATCTGACTTCACCCCAGGTCATGGTCTCGTGGTTTGTGAGTTTGAGCCCCCCCATCAGGCTCTGTTCTGATAGTTCAGAGCCTGAAGCCTGCCTCAGATTCTGTGTCTCCTGCTCTCTGTGCCCCTCTCCTGCTCACACACTCTCTTTCAGTCTCTCTATCCCTCTCTCAAAAATAAATAAACCTTAAAAAAAATAAAAAAATAAAAGTGACATCAATGAATATTCCAATTCAATTTTCAAGTAGAACCTGATGTTCACAAACATGTCACCAGTTTCTCCCTATACCCACAATTCGAAGCCAAATGCCTCATGGTAGAAATTCTTTAATTATATTTAAAACTATTCTTTAAACCTTATGTTTTTGTTCTGTCAACTCCCCCATAACCATGCTGGCCTGTCTCAGAAATTTTTACTTATATTGTATGATATTGATATACCCTCAATGAATGCATGAAATAGGAGATGAACATCAGAACAAGTATTAAAAGACCAATTATTCTGTCTTGACAATATGGAATTTTGATGATGAAATGGAAAGATGGCTTCTACATGGGACTGAAGCTGAGGCATAGAGATGGTAAGTGGCTCCTTGGTCACGAGGACTAGAGAGGCAGAGGAAGCTATTCTGCCACACCATAGAATAAAGCTCATGTTTGGAAAAAAACATAGACTGGACAAAAGAATCCTGATTTCTTGATAATGCCCACAGTAGTTCAGACATAGCTCTTACAAGGGAAGGATCAGTAGGTAACATGCAAAAAATATCTGTACATGTGTAAGTGTGCATGTGATTCACCGACAGACATTAATTGGAATAGTATAAAGTGGGATATTAATTGAAAAATTTTACGTGACTGATTCAAAGGTCTCAATGAAAAGAAATTGGAGTTGCTATTTTCATGAAAACTTCGGATAAGAAGGAAAAATAGGTGCTGTAGATATTATTATAATATTATGATAAGGGTACTTATAAAGGACTCTTTAATAATATAAAAAGAAGCAGGGGTGCCTGTGTGGCTCAAGGTGATTAAGCCTTCAACTCTTGATTTCGGCTCAGGTCATGATCCCAGGGTTGTGGGATCAAGCCCCGCATCAGGCTCCTCGCCAACAGCACAGAGCCTGCCTGGGATTCTCTCTGTCCCTTATCTCTGCCCCTCCCCTGCTTGCTAACACATTCTCTCTCTCTCTCTCTCTCTCTCTCTCTGTCTCTCAAAATAAGTAAATTTTCAAATAATAATGCTAATATAAAAAAAAAACATAAAACTGAATGGCTGATATTGGAAGGTGATAGAGAAGTGTTGATCAAGAAGATGGACTTCCAAGTGAATGAAAAGTAAATAATTATGTCAAAAGAGGGAATCTGTATATATTTTACTCAATGTGCTGTGATTATGTTCAATATTTCATCTAGGCATCCACTTAATTGTTAATCATTTTCTAATTATTAAATACCCCAAAAGACTATCCTTTCCCCATTGAGTGGCCTTGGCATTTTTGTAAAATATCATCTGAATATAAATGTGAGAGTTTATTTCTGGGCTGTCTACCTATTCTATTGGTCTATGTCTGTCTTTATACCAGTACCACTTTTGTTTTGAATACTGTACTTTGCAGTTAGTTCGAAATCAGGAAATGTGCAACGCCCAGATTTGTTTTTCTTTTGCAAGATTGCTTTTGCAATTTGGAGTCTTTAGAGTGCATATGAATTTTTGCATGACTGTTTCTATTTATACAAAGCAAGTGTTGCTTGAAAACTAGACATCCACATGTAAAACAATGATACCTTACACCTTCTACAAAAAAGTAACTCAAATGAATCAAAAAACCCTAAATGTAAAAGCTTAAGCTATAAAATTCTTAGGAAAAAAAACATAGCAGAAAAACCTTATGATATTTGGCAATGATTTCTTGATATGACACCAAAGGCTCAGACAACTAATGAAAAAATAGATGAACTGGACTTGATCAAAGTCAGTAACTCTTGTGTATCAAAAAAAAAAAACCTACCAAGAGAATAAAAAGGTAACTCATAAAGTGGAAGAAAATAGATGTAAACCATATAATTGATATGGGATTAATAAGTAGCATGTATAAAGAACTCCTAGAACTCAAGAAGAAGAAGATATTTTAAAAAATGGGACTTGAATAGACATTTCTTCAAAGAAAATAGACAAATAGCCAATGCATATATGAAAAGAGCTCAACATCACACATCATCAGAAAATGAAAATCAAAATTATCATGAGATACCATACCACACACATTAGGATGGATATTATTTTTTTAAAAAAGGAAAAAAATAACATATTGATGGAGATGTGGAAAAACTGGAACTCTTAATCATTGCTCCTGGGACTATAAATGGTTCAGTTACTCAAAAAAATTAAATACAGAATAACTATGTAACCCATCAGTTACACTTCTGAGTATATACTCAAGAGAACTGAAAGCAGGGATTCACACAGGTATTTTTACAGCAAGGTGCATATCTGTTCACAAGGGCCAAAAGGAGAAATGGACAAACAAAATGTGATATATACAGATAGATAGATAGATAGATAGATAGATGATAGATAGGTAGACAGATAGATAAATAGATAGATAGAATGAAATATTTAACCTTAAGAATGACTGGAATTCTGATACATGCTAAAATATGACTGAACCTTGAAAACGATTATCCTGAGTGAAATAAACCAGACACAAAGGACAAATACTGTCTGACTTCCTTTATATGAGGAACCTAGAATAGCACAATTCACAGGGGCAGAAATTACAACAGTAGTTACAATGGAATGGAGAAAAGGAGAATGGGGGGTTCTCATTTAATGAATATGGAGTTTCAGTTTGGAATAATGAAAATTTTCTGGAGGTAGATAACCATGATAATTTCAAAACAATATGAATATATTTAATGACACTGAATTATACACTTAAAAATTAAAGTTAAAGTAATTAAAATGGTATATTTTATGCTATGTATCTTTTATGACAATAAGAAGTTCAACAAAATACCTCGATTGAGGTTTTTATTCTTTTCGAGTTCTCTGAGTTGAGAAATCCGGTTACTCACCAAGTCCCCTCTCTTCAAGACCAGTTTACGTTCAGTAAGATCGGAAATTTCACACATGCTAAGCTCCATTTGAAATATACATGTAAGTGACTTTTAAAAAGAATTTATGCAGCCTGAGAAAAAAGATGTTTTTAAAGGCTGCCCCTTCTACATCACTGCGGAAAACAACAAATAACTCCTGTGCGGATGCACAGACATGATACAAACTAAAAGAGAAGCATACTTTTAGATATTCCTGGATTTTTTTCAGCAGAAAAAAATGAATAGAATTATTTAGAACTACTTATAGTTGACATAAAGACTTTATACTTGGAAGTTTGATCTTTGAACAAGTGCTAAAAGAGAAAACTCGCATGGCAGAGTGTCAGTCACTCTTATACAAAATATGTTTTAATACAAGGAAATATGTCATTGTTCCATGACTGTGCTGAATGAGTATACAATAGTATTCACAAAGAAGAAAATATATTGGAAATATGCAGTCCTATAAAGTAGTGGCCAAATGTAGACTAAAATAAGTTGTAACAAAAGATGTTGAGGATAGCTGAAAAGTTTCACCTTTCGGAAATATATGAAAGGTATAAGTTTGAATAAATAACTTAATGTTAAGAATAATCCAGCTCACAATGGTGGGCAATAAATAGAATGCATGCATGGAAAATTAATATCATATTATTATACATAAATCAAGATGGCAATCAGCATTTGACATAAGAAATGTCTCAAGATTACATAATTTAGGTAGTAGTATAACATGACCTATGTTCTCTCTCCATTCTTGTCTAATTCCATATGATGCTTTCACTTTAGCTCCACTGAATTTCTCTCAGTACATCTAGCACATTCTTTCTCTCCTAGCAATAAATTCATAGCGATAAATTAAAGATTTTCATATTGAATGGCTTTTTCAGAGGAAAAAGTAATGAAATTTTTTCTTCTAAATAACTTTCTTAGTCTGAAATATATTAATTGTCATGTCATGACTATGGCTGATTTGCAAAAGTTATGGTGGTATGCCACAAGGACTGGACTGATTAGAATGTTAGCTAAACACTCTGTTAGCAGGATAATGTGCCACGGTTTATATATTTTTCAAGTGATATGCCCATTATTGTTTCAGTGTGTTGAATGTAATTTATGTATTTTATGTTTTTATAGATACTATTTTTCCATTAAAATCTTAATGCCTAAGTCTGGGGGAAGTTTTCTAAGTTGGTTCCCTAAAGCATTAAATAAACCCAAAACGCTGATTTTATTGCAGAATGTGAATCTATATGTACAAAGACAAGACAATTCACAAGTATGCTTTGCACAAGCGACTTAAATGGAGTATGATAATGAATATCTAACGACTGAACCAGTGACCCAATGAGTCTTAGTTTGGTTTCCATTATGAAGTATCATCAAATGGTATTATTTAGTTATTGATTGCATCACATTATGTTCAACAAAAGCACAGTAACCACCATGAAAAACCAATAAGGATGTTCTGAAACAAGTACTTTGCGAAATTTATAAATGTTGTCCATAAAGATAAAAGAGCTCAGACCACAAAGACATAATTAAGAGGTGTAATATGTGTGGGAAAAATGCTCTATCTTGTTACTGGGATTCTTATAAATCGAGTTAAAATATTGATAACAATATGCCCACAAAGGAAGCGGAAACTATAAATACAGAGAACCACCTGATGGTTGCCAGAGGGAAGAGGGGTAGAGAGATGAGCAAAATGGGTGAAGGGGAGTGGGAGATACAGGCTTCCAGTTAAGAAATGAATAAATCACAAGGAATAGAAGGTACAGCATAGGGAATACAGTCAAAGGTATTTTAATAGTGTTGTATGGTGACAGACGGTAGCTACACTTGGGGTGAGCATAGTATGACATACAGAGTTAATAAATCACTATGTTGTATACCTGAAACTAATGTAACATTACGTGTCACCTTTATTTAAAAAAAAAGTCAGGAGTAACAATAGGAAATTTTTCTAATTAAACAAAACACATCAATGGCTTTTAATATTGATAAACAATATCATGGCCCTTCTGCAAATAATAGATGCCCGTTTTACAACAGGGTAGAAATATTGAATTAGTGTACGAACCAATAGTTAGCCTAAATATATTATGTATTCAAACAAGATTTATTTTTTGCTAAACTAAAAATAGTTTTGTGAGTTTTGATGATGACTAGAAGAGATAAATAGTACCTGCATGCCAATCCATCTTCAATACATTCAAAGGGAATAGTGGAAATTAAAAATAACTATGCAGTTTTGATTCAGTATTGTAGTAAATTTTGAAAACCTTAATATGAATTAACAGCTTCGTATAATTCTTAAACAAAGAGAAAAAAATGGGCAGGAACTATAAGATTTGGCATTTCCATTCTAAATTTAACTGTATATTAAGGCAAATGAGATAAAGGGCTATGATTTTATTTGTTTTAGGTACAGATATGGAAAGTATTTCTTCATGAAACTGATAATGCCAGAAAAGACTACATCTGTGACTATAAAATATTTATCAAGTGAACACCATGGACAAATTTTTAAATGTCTTTAATAGCCTTTAATTGAATCATAACTTATCATATTTACACTTAAAATGAAAAATTTTCCAAAATAAATTTGAATATTTAGTACAAGATAATAAGTCTTTTAGGACAATAATTGGCAAATGTACGACCTTGGAAAGTGTTATGCCTCTGGTACTAGTGTATAATTTAACCTTACTCCTTAGGAAGAATTAAATCCATAATTCCTCATTGCATGTTTCACCTCCAATATGAGATAGTTGTTGCTATTTGAGGATATTTATAATTCTTTGATGGAAATTTTTAATTTATTCCAAATAAAGAATAAGAAAAACTTAACTGTTGGTATATATGTAACCTGATTTACAGCTTAAGCTATTTACCATGGAATGAGTCATTTGTGCAAAGGTGAAAAACTACAAATCTTGTCATTTCTCAGAGTTATTTAAAAAAAATAGTTTTAAAAATGATAGATTTTAGTTCAGTTATTAACATTTATGAGTACCCAGTGATTTAATTTATATTACATTTGGTAGGCTAATGTGCGTCAATGTTGATCATTTGAAAACTTTCCTCTAAAACAACATGTATATTTTCCTTCTGTGAGGTTAAGTGGCCTGTGTGGGGAAACAACAGTGTGTGTATGTGTTCAATCTTATATCACAAAAATGAACTACTGGGACCTCATCAAAATAAAAAGCTTCTGCACAGCGAAGGAAACAATCAGCAAAACTAAAAGGCAACCAACAAAATGAGAGAAGATATTTGCAAAGGACATATCAGATAAAGGGTTAGTATCCAAAATCTATAAAGAACTTATCAGACTCAACACCCAAAAAACAAACAAACAAAATCAGTGAAGAAATGGACAATAGACATGGATAGACACTTCTCCAAAGAAGACATCCAGATGGCCAACCAACACATGAAAAAATGCTCAACTTCACTCATCATCAGGGAAGTACAAATCAAAACCACCATGAGGTACCCCCTTAACCTGTCAGAATGGCTAACGTTAAAAATTTAGGCAACAGATGTTGGCAAGGATGTGGAGAAAGATGATCTCTATTGCACTGCTGGTGGAAATGCAAGCTGGTGCAGCCACTCTGGAAAACAGTATGGATGTCCCTCAAAAAACTAAAAATAGAACTACCCTACGACCCAGCAGTGCAATACTAGGTATTTATCCAAGGGATACAGGTCTGTTGTTTCAAAGGGACACATGCACCCCCATGTTGATAGCAGCACTATCGACAATAGCCAAAGTATGGAAAGAGCCCAAATGTCCATCGATGGATGAATGGATAAAGAAGATATAGTATATATATATATAGAATGGAGTGTTACTTGGCAATCAAAACGAATGAAATCTTGCCATTTGCAACTACAAAGATGAAACTGGAGGGTATTATGCTAAGTGAAATTAGTCACTCAGAGAAAGACAAATATCATATGACTTCACTCATATGAGGACTTTAAGACACAGAACAGGTGAACATAAGGGAAGTGAAAAAAAAATAATATAAAAATGGGGAGGGGGACAAAACATAAGAGACTCTTAAATATGGAGAATAAACAGAGGGTTACTGGAGGGGTTGTGGGAGGGGGAATGAGCTAAATGGGTAAGGGACATTAAGGAATCTACTCCTGAAATCATTCTTGCACTATATGCTAACTAATTTGGATGTAAATTTAAAAAATAACGTTAAAAAATTATTTAAAATGGCAATATTTGAAGGGGGTCTGGGTGGCTCAGTTAGTTAAGTGTCTGACTTCGGCTCAGGTCATGAACTCATGGTCTGTGAGTTCATGCCCCGTGTCAGGCTCTGTGCTGACAGCTCAGAGCCTGGAGCCTGCTTGATTCTGTGTCTCCCTCTCTCTCTTCCCCTCCTCTGCTCACGCTGCATCCCTCCCTCTCACAAAATAAATAAATAAATAAATAAATAAATAAATAAATAAATAAACATTAAAAATTTTTTATGGCAATATTTCATCCATTAATTTAATGTTTTAGTTAGATTGCAACTCTATATGTATATCTGAAATGTGTGATAAGTTTTATTTACATACAAAGTGGAAATGTTGTGTCTTATATATTTTCAAAATCAGGATTAATTGAATGCCACAGGAGCCTGCATAATTCATAGAAGACTGTACATCACCAGTAATATTTTCTTAGAAGGCTCTGACTTCTAGGAGGTTGACCAGCTCAGGGATTTATTGGTCCTCTAATAATGTCAGAACAATTTCTGACATTCACTTAGAATGGAAGCTATTCAGAAAAAGATGCTTTCTGGGATTTGAACATTATGGCTTTCACTAATGCACTCCCACTCTTTTACCCAAGTATTTTCTCTCTATTATTTCAGAGATGAAATTAGTGCTGTTGTCAAAAGTTCATAACTAAAGTGCCATTGTTATTCAGTGTTTATATTATACCCAAAACAATGATGAAAACTGAACTAAAGGTCAAGGCACAGTAGGTTAGAAAACACACACACACACACACACACACCTGGCAATTAAAGTTAGAAGCACATAGTGGCAAAACTCCTTCTTGGTGATGAAGTATATATTGCAAGTGAATGTAAAAACCCAAAGTGGTAGTGACAGAAATTAATTTTGCTTATATCACGGGCATTTATAGGAACCACAGCACTAGGCAAGTTCATAGAGTCACAAAAATTGAAAACACAAAAGACTTATTAAAGCCATCAAGTTCATCTCATAGCCAGTGAAAGCTTGTTTAGAGCAAGAATGATGGATGGTTCTCATTCTTAGTCTTCTCTAGTTTGGGATATTTTGAGAAGCAGGGATTTTGCTGTTCCTCATTTCAATTCATTGCAATTTCAACCTAACACATCACTTTCATCCTAAACATGCCCCATGTGTGTACTGAGAGCTCTACAAAAAAAAAAAAGAAAAAAAAAAAAAAAAAAAAAAATTGCCACCTCTTAAGCGTAGTCAATTTTGTCTTTCTGTGTGTGTGTGCCTTTGCATAGCTTTTTACAGTTGAAATGGCCTCCCCATATCTTCCATAGCATTTTCCCCAATTTTTCTAGGTCACCACAAAGGCCACCACTTTCATGAAGCATTGCCTCATCTCTTCCATTTTTATTGGTTTATTTTTAGTTTTTAACTATTATTTTAAACTAATTTTAGATTTATACAAAAGTTGCAAAAATACTAAAAGAAAAAAACACCTCCTTTGTATCTTTTTTATTTTTTCCAGTCTTAATATTTTAATTAGCCACAGTACAATTATCAAAAGTAGGAAATTAATATCATTACAATACTATTTAAAAACTGCAAACTATACAAGTGTTGCTAGTTGTTTCCACTCTTGCCCTTGTGTTGATGATCTGTAGATATCTATATCTATATCTATATCTATATCTATATCTATATCTGTATCTATATATCTATCTATATCTATCTATATCAGGTATACAGAGAAATACTGATGGTTCAGGAAAGGATTGTTAATTGTGATAAAGAGGTCCTTGGATACAAAATGTGGTATTTGATCTTATTTATACAGAATAAAAGTAAGATGTTTGATTATTGTAAAAGAAGAAAGGGTTGTGTTTAAGCGTACAGACCCGAGAATGTCAGTAAATAATAGTTTTGGTAACATGAACATAGCAATTCTCTTCTGTTAGCTTTTATTTTTCACAGTGAAAAAAGAAAACAAGATTATCAACCAAGACTACTGGGAAGGAGGTGGTGAAAATGAGGGTATTTAATGCAAGCAATTTTAATGATCAAACTCTAATCTCAGAGGCTTAGCACAGGGAAAGACCATTTTTTTCTTACCAATTATCTGAATAATCTTGTCTAAACTAATCTATTGGGTGAATCTCTTCCAAATGGCTCTTGGAGCTAGTTGCCCAATATTTGGCTTCATAGACTTCAACACGCGGCTTCATCTAAGATTGCAGAAAGAGTTGTACAGAGTGTAGAAAAGGAACTTAAGTTCTTAACCGCCTTAATCCTCAAGTGATTCATAATCTCAATGGCATTTCATTGTCAAGAATGAGTCACTTGTCTCCACTCAACTGTGACAAGGCCAAGCAATATTGTTTAGGTCTATAACCAACCAGGCAAAGGAAATGGCTTTTGTGAGGCTCTAACTTATCTCTGCTAAGGCAATATTGAAGAGTTGAGGAGAAAAAAAAAATGGATAGCATATTATTTTATGTCTTTAGGAAAATAAAAATTACTAGATACAGAAAAACTGTTGAGCAGAATGAAAGTCTCCCTTGAGATTCATAGTTTTACAGTTCGATTATTAACATGGTTTGATGTTAGTTCTTAAAATTATAGTCATGGTTTTAAAGGCAGAATAGCAGTATGATTGTAATGTGTCTGCTTGTGGGGAATTGAAAGAGAGTTGGATTGACCATATTACAGTTTTGCCTGGAAGTTTCTAATAAAGGAAACAAAGCAAAAGAGTTGAAGGAATAAGTAAAGGAGTGATAATAAAAGAGATCATAGAATCCAAGGGAAGAATGTAGGAATAGAACTGTGTGAGGAACAATAAAAATATTGTAGAGTTAACAGATTTATGGTACCATTGTGATTTAACAACAACAATAAAAAAAAATGTTGAGTCAGAGATCAAAGGTAATGAGATGGAAATGCAGGAATTGTGTGGTCCAGTATTGAGTGGCTTATAATTGGACAATGAGTGGGGACTCAAGGAAAGAATCATTGGAAGCGAAGATACTGGAAGTTTCTCTACAGGAATATTAAAATAAGTATGAATTATGACAGGAGAGGTAGAGTGGTTGTGAAGTTATGAAGAGGAATAGACTAGGAACTGCAGATAACCCTGATTTTCAAAGGAGCTTGGTGTTTTATACACTAGAAAGCGTCATCTGGGACTGACAAAAAGGGGTGAGGAAGATGCCTATTCTGCTTTGAAGCAATGATATGTTAGAGAGGTAAAATAACACCAGCAGGGCACTGCAAGGAAAGCCAAATCTCAGGGCAGAGTAACAATTTTCTTTTCAAGATGGTAAAGGAAACCTGTAAATAAGGAATTTTGTGGATACAAAAGCATGAATTTCAATGGACAAATAGAAGATTCATTATTGTCCAGAAAAGTTAAATTGGGTCAGATTAGGGGATTTGCCAAGTTATTTCAGGAGGAGAATCTTGTCAATGAGGGATGATATTAGGGGAGTAATTAATTCCGGTAACTTTAATCAGTTGACTGTTAGTTTATATCTTTTCCCAACGATCCCTGGAGCACAATCCCTCTGGTTAGATGGTGGTTTAACCTCACAAAGCTACACACATAGACACATACTTACACGCAAACAAAGGAAATATGCCCTGGGATATAAATTGCATGTATAATACTTGAAAGGCCAGACATAAATCAATAAAAATATCAAATGCATCATTAAGGCTAAAATATTTTGATAACCAAAGGGAAGAAGCTAATTTATGTAAGTATTAGAGGATCTTTTGTGTGTATTTTTGTTTTTGTCAATGGTCTTATTTGAAGGAAAATAAATTATTACCTAAAATCAAGTGAGTGCTTTTCTTGTGATTATAATCACCAGTATTTGGAAATGCTAAGGGTTCCTCACAGTGATTTAAACCTAGGAAATTGTAATATTCTTCTTTAAAAAAAAATTTAATGTTTATTTATTTTTGACAGAGAGAGAGAGAAACAGAGCATGAGTGGGGGAGGGGCAGAGAGAGAGGGAGACACAGAATCTGAAGCAGGCTCCAGATTCTGAGCTGTCAGTGCTGAGCCTGACATGGGACTTGAACCTATGAACTGTGAGATCATGACCTGAGCAGAAGTCAGACGCTTAACCAACTGAGCCACCCAGGCGCCCCTCTAATAATCTTCTTATAAATTCACTAACTGCTATCATAGCCCAAAGGAGAGACAACTATGGTTCAGATAAATAAGGGACTCATATCACGATTTACAGCCAGGACTTTAATTAACATTTGTGCTAATTGATCTTTACTAATTGGGATGATGAAATATTGTATGATAATTAGATAAGATAGTAATAAAAACATATCCATATTTTGACAAGATTTAAATCAACCAATAGTTCCAGAATGGTGCCGTAGGTTTTAGTGGTAGTAATCATGGCCAGTCCTCCTTCCAGGTACAATCAGTTGTGCAAAAATGTTTGTTCTGAACATGCAAATGGGTCTAACATGACTGATATACTAGGGAACTGTTTGAGCAACATGAGAATATTGTATCTGCTTCTGGGCAAACTCATCATGAGAAACACTAGGTGAACAGAAAAAACTGTACCCATTGAGCCACGCAGGGATTGTACAAACTGCACACCCCTTCCAACATCCCTGTCAGCTGCCTCAGTTCACTGTGTGTATTAGAACTTTCCATCCCACTTCCAGTAACTCTCTTTCCACTGCTTTGCAATAACCCCCAAAATGTGATCATTCTGACTCTCACTTCCACATGTAAACCTCAGATCTGTTTCAAAGGTAGAGTGCCACTGTTTCTTGTAGTATTTATGTAACTTTACTACTATTTTTATTCAGTTCCTAAGGTATGTTGTTGTTTTTTTTAATTATGTGTCATCAATAACGTTTTTGAATTCTGTTCCCCTAACCTCATCTCTTTGTATAAGGTCTGTGGTTTTATTCATGATTGTTTAATGTTTATTTTATTTTGAGAGAGAGACAAAGAAAAAAAATATGAGCCAGGGAGGGGTAGCAAGAGAGGCAGAAAGAGAATCCCAAGCAGGCTCTTCTCTGTCAGCACGGAGCCCAACGTGGGGCTTGATCCACAAACCATGAGATCATAACCCGAGCTGAAATCAAGAGTTGGGTGCTTAACTGACTGAGCCAACCAGGCGCCCCCATGATTTTATATTTGGGGGAAAGAACTGATTATCCTGGAAATGTTTACCCCTCAACCTCCTTTCAGTGGGTAGGTAGGATCCTGTTACTTAATTTGGCTCTGGGCTATGAGCATTAGTAACATGTAACTTGTGGGAGAGAGTACAAAATTGCAAGCAAACAGCCCTCCAACTGTTCTCATCCCCCTCATCAACAGGGAAGTAAAATGTTCCAGACAGTGCAGCTGCAGGAGGGTGGAGCCTCTGTCAACGACATCATTTTGTCTCTGCGTGAAGGACATTTTCTTTCAAGAAATTTTGGAACAGCATCTGACTTTATATGAAAGGAAAATAAGCATTTATAATGTTAAGCTACTGAGATTTTGGGCTTGTCTCTTATTGAAGCTTAACTCTAGTATTTTGACTTTTATAGAAGTCAAAATCAATTGCATGAGCATGAGGTACAAAATGTTTCACCATAAGCTGATTTTTTTTTTAAGTTTGTATATATAGATTTTTAATTTTGAAACAGAGAGCTCATGCATGCACACGAGCAGGTGGAGGGGCAGAGAGAAAGAGGAGAGGGAGAATCCCAAGCAGACTCTGTGCCATGAGTGCAGAGCCTGACATTGGGCTCGAACCCGTAAATGGCAGGATTATGACCTGAGCCAAAATCAAGAGTTCGACACTTAACAGACTGAGCCACCCAGGTGCCCCTCACCCTAGGTGTATTTTGGAGTTTTTAATATTTGTCATTATTAATTTTATCTTGAATGTGCATAAGGTGCTCTGTATCAGAGGTGTTCTGATGTTTATTAAAAACATCACAGTCAATTAAGTCTCCCCAGTCCTGCCCTTCTGGAGCCCTCGTCCTGGCTCTTAAAGCACTTAATGAGAGTCAGATCAGTCATCCTAAGCAAATCACCGGACAACTTATAGATGAGGAAGGAGAAAAATTATTTTCTTGTGTTTATAAAGAAAAAGAAGCAGCTATCTCTCTCTCTTTTCCCGAGAGTCTATTCCTTACTCCAGCTCTTCGATATAAAAATAAAGTCTCGCCAGGAGCCAGATAGTCTCTAGTTTTTCTGCTTCATCACCTAGAGTTGTCTCCAACTTCCTGACTTCATTGCTCCCTAGAATGCAAATACCCAGAAAGAGAGACAATCGAGTCTTCCTGGTAGTTTGGGAGTTTAACCTAGGTGCCTCCTTTGAGATGTAACCATTGCCCCTCTCCAAGAGATAAGAGAAGTTTTATAATCCTTTTGGATAAAAGCAATTAACGAGACAAATGGCTACAGACAGAATTCCCATGGTTTGCGAAGAATCTTAGGAGGCTGGGGCTTTTTACGGAAAACACTGAGAAATCCAGGAAATTTTTATTTCCTCATACCTATTAATGCAGCGAAGAGTGTATGTACCTCCTTTTTTATTGCCTGTTAGCAGATCGCCACAATTATTTTTCGGGCCCAAATTGACTTTTATAGTGGCTTCTGACAACGTTGGCAAGTTATGTTTTCACTAAGATGGGATTAATAATTTTGTGTTCCATATAAGAGCAAACACTACTTAGAATTTTTTTCTAGATTTTCAAAGAATAACTTCTGGTTTCTGATTTAATATATATAGATAACACCTTTAAGACACAAACTTTGGGGCAGGTACTATTTTAAATTTATATTATATTTACGTATTTGTTTCCCACAACCCTACATTTAAGTACATATTAAATAGAATATACACTTTATATAATATATAAAGTAAGGGACTGACTCACACAATTATTAGAAACTGATGTCCAGCTCAAGTGACAAGGCAGAGCAGGTAAATTATCGCTTTCTTCATCCTTTTGTTCTGTCAGGTCCTCAGTGAATTGGATGATGCCCACCCAACACTGAGGGGTGCAAATCCCCTCTACCCCAAATGTTAATTCTGTTATGGAAATAGCCTTGTTCATAGACACATCAGCAAATATATTTAAACAAATTTCTGGCATTCCATGATCCAGTCAACTTGACATATACAATTCACTCTCATAATGGGTATGAAAACACTAAAGATAGATTCTACGTGATGATAACAACATAATGAGTTTGGGGTTTGTCTTAGTCCATGTAAGTTGCTACAATAAAATGGCATAGTCTTGGTGGCTTAAACAAGTTATTACTCCCAATGTTGGAAGCTGAGAAGTCCAAGACTTAGTGTCTGCTTAAAAAAACCTGTTCCTGGTTTGCAGACAGCCACCTTCTTTTTTTCTTTAATTTTTTTTTTTAACGTTTATTTATTTTTGAGACAGAGAGAGACAGAGCATGAACGGGGGAGGGTCAGAGAGAGGGAGACACAGTATCTGAAACAGGCTCCAGGCTCTGAGTTGTCAGCACAGAGCCCGACGCGGGGCTCGAACTCACGGACCGTGAGATCATGACCTGAGCCGAAATCGGCCGCTTAACCGACTGAGCCACCCAGGCGCCCCAAGACAGCCACCATCTTGCTGTATCCTCTTATGACAGAAAGGGGGGACTCTGGTCTCTTCTTCTTCTTATAAGGACACTATCCCATCATGAGGTCTCTACTCTTATAACCTCATCTAAACCACCCAAGGAGCCCACCTCCAAATACCATCACTGAAGATGAGGGGTTCAACATGACTTTTGGGTGGGTCACAAGCATTTAGTTCCTAGCAAGGTTAGAGATGGTATTTATAGAGAGGTAAGAATGTGATCACATAAAGGGACTATGGAACAAATATAAATTAATATAGGATAATTATAAATTTTAAACTTTATGTAATTATAAATTATAAACGTTATTTGTAATTAATAAATTGGGAAAGAAATTAAAAATCATTATGTATATATAAATAAATATATAATGTCAACTTAAGAATCACCTCAAGAATAAAATTTAAATATACAGATATGAAACAAGCAAATAAAAAACTAAGATATAAAAATAAATTACAGAAATACTTTTAACAATAATAACAGCCATAAAAAACATGACTACAGATGGATGAAATACTAGACTAAAGTATTCAATATAATGAATATCAATGTTTTAAACTCACTGTTAAGAAAGGAAAGACTCAAAGTTTGGGAGATATCAAACAAGATCTGATCATAGGATTTCTATAAGAGACAAATTTAAAAACAAAAGACCCATAAATGATAGAAAATGTATCAGGTAAATGTTATGCCAAAGAAATGCTGTGGTGGAATTTTAAATTAAAAAAATCTAGACTATAAAAAAAAGCCCTCAAAATGGGCAAAGAGGGACCCCATTCACCGACAACAGGAAAAACAAGAAGGCATAATCACCATGAAAATAAATGTACCAAATAAGATACCCTCTAAATATATCAGGCAATAACTGAATAATCATAGGGAGAAGCAGACAGACATAATTGCAAATTTTAACCTTGCACTCTCAGTAGTGGAGACAAGGAGCAGACAAAAACAATTAAAAAGATTTGAAAAATAGGACTAATTACTTTGAAGTTCTTTTTTTTTAATGTCTATGGCATGTCTCTGTGTGTGCATTCTGTTCGATAAGAAATAATCGTAACAGATTTTTACGCCAATAATATTGCTGCTGAGCAAAGTTCATCTAAAATGCTATCTTCTTAAAGCTAGAGGACTCCTAATGATTATATACATGAGATCCTAAGAAACAGTGGTGATATTTTTCCTTTCATGTCAATCTAATTAACCACAATGAAAGCAATCAGACAAAGGCTTTGAAGCAAAGGACATGTATTATGTACCCAAGACAACCAAAATAACAAGAAAGAATGTCAAAATACTTAAGAATGATACACAGCTCCTTCTAATATGATGATTAATTATTTAATGTATTTGGTTCTGAAATACTTGAATATTAAATGACACATTTTTATTTAAAGAGATAACTTTGTTAGAGTGTTTCAAACTCTCTCTTAAATGAAAAGATATATAAAAATAACCACTGGCAATATAAATCTTAATTCCAAGGAATTTAAGTACATTATATCCCTCCTCAAAAAATAAAGATTTTACTTTTAGCATAAAAAAACCTTGCTTGGCATCTGTACCTTTAAAGACCTTGATTGCTCATATGCATGGCAATAGATAGGATTCAGGTTTCTTCCTTATTTTTGACTTCTTTTCAACTTGGCTCTGCTTAACCTTTGCAACTTGTTCAATGAGAAACTCCAGTGAACTGTATCACCATACACAATTAATGGTTGAGAGGTCTATAATAAATGAAAATGCCACCACCGCTTAGCAATTAGCTTATGGATCATCTCCAACCACTTAGAACCTCTTCCGTCTGCCCCATTTAAACATGCTGGGTGATTTAAATTATACTTAAAGCGAGCAGCAATATTCAATTACCAGTGGGTTCATTGTGTGGAATTGTCACCATTATGATTAACAGCCCTTGTGAAAAACAATTAATTTGGGGTCTTGTTGCTAGGTCAACTATAAAAGCTAATTCCCTTGGGGAAAAAATTATGTTTATCAGGACATAGCCTTTTAAAATGCTTTGATCGAAAACTTTGAGATGATCCCTTTAAGAAGAAGGTGCAGAACTCAAATGTGAAAATATATATTCAACGTTGATTTAGGGAGACAAAGAAGAGTCCTTTATTTTTCTTGAGAGAAGAACATAGTGACAGGTAAAGGGAAACGAAAGCTTCAACTTATGCAGAAATTAGATATATTTTCTCATATTTTAAATCTATCTTTGGGACTTCAGTTACCCACAGTGGAGGGAGACATGGCTGGTAGACAAAGGCATTTGACTGGTTTGAAAGAGTTCAAGAACCAAGGAGATATGTTTCATTTCAAATGCAGTAACATAACAAACCAGGATCAATCTCATCCGACTAAACCGCGGAGTTAAAAAGAAACCAAGCAACCGCCAGTCTTTTCCAGCAAAGGTTCTCAGTAGGTATTATATAGAAATTTTCTTGACTTATTTATTATCCCTTGGATGAGGTGAAAGAAAACACCACTATGTTCTTCAAAAAAAAAAAAAAAAATCACTCTCTGTTAGTATTTATACTCTTCCCTGAAAGACTTAAGATTTCATTCCATTCTGTTCTTTGCAGCCCTTGGAATCAAGCCAATGAATTGGATGGCAATGGTTTTACAGTGGTTGCATTTGTTATATTTGTGTGTGTATTTATTTGATTTGTAGGCAGTTATACCTACAGGCAGTCTCAGTGGGTCTATTTGGGCAATGTCTTAACCTCCTTTCTAGTCTTCATTTATATCCCAAAATTATTGTCCAATCTCATTACTTAATCTTTTACAGTGTATCTCCATCATGACGAATTATTCTTTTTCCATTAATCAAATTCTTTATCTGGGTTCATACAAAGGTTTCTTACATCATGAATTGTTACTCCTCTAGGTTTCTTATGTATCTTGACCAAAAATTTAAAATAATAATAATAATAATAATAATAAATAAAAAAAAATAAGAAAGAAAGAAAGAAAGAAAGAAAGAAAGAAAGAAAGAAAGAAAACTTAAAAATTCATAAAACTATGGAAGTGGAAAAAACTTGAAGGACATTGGGTTTATTCTTTATATAAGTGACAGTCTAAAACATTTTGGGGAAATTTTGTGATTATAGTTTCACATGGCAATTTGTTGTCTGTCTTGATCTTACTGAACAATTTAATGACAAGAATTTGCCACCTTTTTGTGCTACCATCACCCTATGTATGTTTTGATTTTGCCTTTCCACATTGCATTGTAAAAACATCTAGGAATCATTCTGTATCCCATTAGGAGTACTTAGTAATAGTAATTGTTTTTATTTATTTTTTGTTGTCTGAGGTTTTTATTTGAATTCCAGTTACTTAACATAAAGTGTAGTTTCAGGAGTAGAATTTAGTGATTCATCACTTATATATAACACCCAGTGTTCATCACAACATGTCCTCCTTAATACCCATCACCCATTTAGCCCATCCCCCTACTTACCTCCCCTCCAGCAACCCGCAGTTTATTCTCTATAATTAAGAGTCTCTCATGGTTTGCCTCCCTCTCTTGTTTTTCCCCTTCCCTTATGTTTATCTGTTCTGTTTCTTAAATTCCACATATGAGTAAAATCATATAGCACAAAGCTGTAGTCATCAATACAGTATGATACTGGCACAAAAACAGACACATAGATAAATAGAATAGAATAGAAAACTGAGAAATGGACCCATAACTATATGGTCAATAATCTTTTTTTTTTTAATTTTTTTTTTTTAACATTTATTTTGAGAGACCGAGAGAGGCAGAGCATGAGCAGGGGAGGGGCAGAGAGAGAGATACAGAATCTGAAGCAGGCTCCAGGCTCTGAGCTGTTGTTAGCACAGAGCCCGATGTGGGGCTCGAACTCACGAACTGCAAGACCATGACCTGAGCTGAAGTCAGACGCTCAACCAGCTGAGCCACCCAGGCTCCCCTATGGTCAATAATCTGTAATAAAGCATGAAAGGAAAGAATATCTGAAAAAAGATCCAATATCCAAAGAATATTCAATACAACAGTGTCTTCAACAAATGGTGTTGGGAAAACTAGACAGCAACATGCAAAAGACTGGAAGTGGACCACTTTCTTACACCACACACAAAAATAAATTCAAAATGGATGAAAGACCTAAGTGTGAGACAGAAAACCATCAAAATCCTAGAAGAGAACATAGCAATCTCTCTGACACTGGCCACAGCAACTTGTTACTAAACACATCTCTGGAGGCAAGGGAAAAAAAAAAAAATCAAAAATGAACTATTGGGACATCCTCAAGATTAAAACCTTCTACACAGTGAAGGAAACAATCAGCAAAATTAAAAGGCAACCTAAAACCTACTGAATGGGAGAAGGTATTTGCAAATGACATATCGGATAAAGGGTTAGTATCCGAAGTCTGTAAAGAACTTATCAACCTCCAATACCAAAAATCAAATAATCCAGTTAAGAAATTGGCAGAAGATATGAATAAACATTTTTCCAAAGAAGCAACTGTTTTTATAGCTCCCATTTTATTTAGAATATGGCCTACAAATATTTGCTAAATGAATAAATGAGTGAAGTCATAACTGATATTTATTTTATTCAGCAAATGTATTGAGAATAGAATTGTTCTATGAGACGTATACACAGTGATAAACAAAATATCGTGGTTCAATAATACTGTCTGATAATACTTTCTACTGATAATACTAGGATATCTGAAAATCCTTATCAGCATGACATAATAAGATTCAGAAGCCAAGTGGCTTACTCACAGGGGAATTAGTCTGACCAAAATCCAAAAATAGATTCTCAGGTATTTGATCAGGAATAGCATTACATAGGTTACAAAAAAGATAAAAATCTAAAACAAACAAACAAAAAACAACTATCACTTTCTCTAATCTATATAAGGACTTTATGGTTTATGAAATATATTTGGGGATGATTTTTTTTTGATGCTCAGATAATTGCAAAAATAGTTTGATTTGTTATACCTAATTTGTAGTTAAAGAAAGTAATTCCCCCAAATTTAAGGGACTTCCACAAGATGGTACAGAAACTTGTACCAAGAAAATTCTACAGCCTTCTCAAAGTATATTCTTTGCATAGTGGCATCAGCATTATCTGGGATCTTATAGGACATGCAGAATTTCAGACCTTAGATGCATAGAATCAAAATCTGCCTTTAAACACGGTTCTCAGGTAATAAATATCCATATATAATATAACATTTGAGAAGAGCTGGGCTAATTCTCTTCATATTGTATCATGCTTACCATTACATCAACTTATTAGATATTACATAAGATGCTGTGACATTTCTAGAAATAGCAGAGACTGAGGGTTAAAATGCAAATCTGCACACATACAGTCTGGTGAGAAAAAATTCTTTGGGAGTGTTTATGTTACTTGTTTTACAAAGAAAGACGTTTTGGGGTGGAATAAGGAGCTTAAAAATGAATGATAAAATATAATGCAGGGAAAAATTAAGGTTCAGTGTTTTGATGAATTGAGTATATAAAACCAAGTCTAGAATTATGTTTATGTGATTTGTGAACTCTTCACAGACGCTGAATGCAGCTTCCTTCCTTTCTGTCATCACGGTGCCTAGCAAGTGATTATATTTGTTTGAAGAGAATTTGCTAATTGTGACAATTAAGTAAAAACACGGAAATGAAAGGGTATCAGAGAATATCATTCTATAACATGCATTAGAAACTGTAATGCACATGATTGCCAGATTGCATTAGAATTTTGTGTGTTTTACCAAAGACAGAATACACCAAAGTGCAAAGCCATTTATGAGGCTTTGGAGGGTTTTGTTGTTGTTGTTGTTGTTGTTGTTGTTGTTTTTGATCTATTTATTTTTGTCACTTACGTTGACTATTTGTTCTTTCCCATGCTGATCCTTAACGTCGATATGGTATAACATCTCGGAAGAATATTTTATGTAAGAAAATATAAATAGATATAGAAACATGTAGTTGAGGGGCGCCTGGGTGGCGCAGTCGGTTAAGCGTCCGACTTCAGCCAGGTCACGATCTCACGGTCCGTGAGTTCGAGCCCCGCGTCAGGCTCTGGGCTGATGGCTCGGAGCCTGGAGCCTGTTTCCGATTCTGTGTCTCCCCCTCTCTCTGCCCCTCCCCCGTTCATGCTATGTCTCTCTCTGTCCCAAAAATAAATAAAAAAAAAAAAAAAAAAAAAAAAAAAAAACATAAAAAAAAAAAAAAAAAGAAACATGTAGTTGAGCTGAAGTTGCCCTGTACTACCTACAGTTTTCCCAAATGAGACCTAAAATGTATAAAGTAAAGAAAACAGAGAAATTCTCTGTCTGAACTCAAACAAATTGCTGAATCCTGTAGAGGGTGAATAAAAGATTCCTTTTATTCCATTTGGGTGGAGAAAAAGAACCAATCAGAGGTCTTAAATGTCCGAACGTATGAATAAGAAGCTCCTAGTTTGGCTACAAGTTCATACTAAAGATTCCTCTGCCCCTTGGAGTCTCATCCATCCTTGATATTGATAGTTTGTACTAAATCTCTACTGAAAATTACGTTCTCAAACAGAACACAACATGTCAAAAGACAAAAGTTCTGAGCCCTCTGTCGCCAGCCTTTAGTGGCCTAATGTTGAAATGGTCAGCCCCCAAACAATAGTCTAAAAAGTACCTGGTGCATAACTTTAAAGGGGGTTTAAGAAGAATTGCATCATGAGACACATGCTTCAAAAGAAAAACAGTGTGGAAGGCACCTGGCTGGCTCAGTCGGTTAAGCATCCAACTCTTGGTTGCAGATCAGGTCATGATCTCTCAGTTTGTGACTTCAAGTCTCAGAGCTGATGCAAGGAGCCTACTTGGGATTCTCTCTCTCTCTCTCTCTCTCTCTGTCCTTGTGTTTGCACTCTCTCTCTCAAAATAAATAAAAACATTTAAAAAATTGTACAAAGAAGTAAAGAAAAACACTGATATATCATAAATCATTCTACAATGTTAGCTTTCCCCTGTTGAGTTTGGAACATTGGGAAATGGAGCGAGACTCTCATGTCTCATTTTCAAATGAGGATAAAATCATTTCTTCTTTTCTTCTTTTCTACTTTCTCACAAAAATGTTTATTGAGTGAACGCAACAAAGAAAATCTTCACTTTAATGGAGGGTGGGCAGTTTAATGGGGTGCTAACAAGCAAACTACATGTTATCATCTAGTAAAGACTGCTGTGAAGAAATTAAATGAAAATAAAGTGATAAAGAGAGATAGAGATTATTAAAAACTATTTACATGTGAAAGCCATTTCTGAAGAGATAATGTTTGAGCGGAAGTGAAAAATGACAAGGCATGAATCACTGGAAGAACCAGGAAACCATATCCAAGGTACATAAGATAACGCTTTTCAGAGCTGTGAAGATTATGACACATGCAGACACACGCATTAGGTATCATTTATTGAGTGTCAGGTAATCAGTTTTTACTTATAAGTTTATCTCTCACCTGGGATATTCTCTCATCTATATATTTTTAAATAACACTAAGGAGCACCTGGGTGGCTCAGTAGATAAAGCATCTGACTTTGGCTCAGGTTATGATCTCATACTTCGGTTCGTGACTTCCAGCCCTGAGTCGGGCTCTGTGCTGACATCTCAGAGCCTAGAACCTGCTTAGGATTCGGTGTCTCCCTCTCTCTCTGCCCCTCCCCTGCTCGTGCTCTCGCTCTGTCTCTCTGTCTCTGTCTCTCTCTCAAAAATAAAAATTAAAAAAAAAATTAAGGTTAAAAAAAAACAACCTTTAGAGGTATATTCATTATTTCCATGTGACAATTTCAGAGATGAGAAAACAGAGTTAAGAGAATTTCAATAACTATATGATCTTATGTAAATAAATGATTTAGCTGACCATTGATCCTAGATCTGTCTAAATACCAAAAGCCTCTCTTTCTGTTACCAAACAACCTTCATTTGTGCATCATAAATTGTAAGTGCTATGGGAGAATGCAAGGAAGACAGTTTAATCCCATACATCCAAATATTTCTCTAAATCAATAAAAGTATTTATAAAACATTTCTCCTTTAGCTTTAAAAATTATAAGTAGGAAACCATATATCAGACTAAGTATTAAACATTATTGTATTTTCTCTATGCCAATTCCCTGTTATATTTGAAACTGTGGTGTTGATTATACATCACTTTACATATGAAAAAATTGCCAACTAACTTCTCAGCATTTATTGATTTAAAAAACATATGGTTGTCACTTAATCATGAGGACACACACAAAGTGGCATGCCCTCTGCTCTAAAATATACATATCTGAAGATCCTATGTAGGTGAGCCAATGCCAGCAGACTGAACAGAATGTCTACAATGTAATGATATTTATAAATTTGGCTGTAGTTTAATTAATGAGATTGATATTGCCAAATATTCAATACACATTATGAAAAAAAAAAGAAAGAAAAGAAAGATATGTAGCATCCTAAAATACATACATTTCTATATAGATAGAGAAGACAAAAGAGACTTAGTCTTATAGCTAAGTTGTGACTCCATGTAGCAGCAATCTTCATAAACACATGCCTGCCCACCATTTTTATTAATTCACAATTGCAAGATGCCCAAAAGGACTCTATGGGATTCTTAGTGAATTGTTAAACCATCTTGATGTGCTTGGAAGAGATGGAAAAGACTATCTAGTCCACTTTGTTTACTTTAAGAAGATTGATTAAAAGATGTCACTTATATGTATGTATCAGTCAACAGTACTATGGATCTCAAGGTCTGTAAATGATTATTGGACATCTGTTTGCCTTTAAGGATCAAATCATTTAGTTACACTCAATAAAATTCTTTAATATTATGATTAAAGAAATTAACAACAACATATATTTGCTTCTAAGCCTCAATATTTTGTGTCAACATTTTTATTTATTTTTTTTATTTTTATTTTTTAACGTTTATTTATTTTTGAGACAGAGAGAGACAGAGCATGAATGGGGGAGGGGCAGAGAGAGAGGGAGACACAGAATCGGAAGCAGGCTCCAGGCTCTGACCCATCGGCCCAGAGCCCGATGCGGGGCTCGAACTCACAGACTGTGAGATCGTGACCTGAGCTGAAGTCGGATGCTTAACCGACTGAGCCACCCAGGCGCCCCTTGTGTCAACATTTTTAAATACTTATCTTGCAATTTTCTTTTGCAATGTCACACTATAATGTAGGAAGGACTAAGAAGGCACCATTAATTTCAGATAATTGATCATTATATATTAAAGGAGAACCACAAAAAAATTAAATATAATTTTTTACCACGGAAAAGAAAGAAAATGTCTACTCTGGAAATGTGAGGAGAATGAGAGAAGTATGCTCTGGAAGAGAGACTTATGTACCAGGATACCTATAAACTGTTAACAGTGAAATTGTGCCAGACTGAGGGGATTCAGTACAGATAAAATATATACATCATGTATAATTTATAGAATTCTGTAATCATGTTTTCTTTTTCATGGAATTCTCGATGAAAAAAATTAATAATGTTCCTAATTTTGGATTTTACTATGAGGGGTTAGGACCCAGATAGAGAATTCAATAGTGCTTTTAGAAAATTAGACTTGCTATCTGAATAATATATTTTTTCCCGTCAAATCATATTCGATGTTTTTGTTCAGTTTTTTTTATTTTTTTTTATTTTTTATTTATTTTTTTCTATAGTCTAATCATTTTCAAAATCATCTAGGACATGTTATTTTCATCAATGGACTCCTGGAATTTTATTGTGACTTAAGGCAACAATGTAGCACAGTTTATTGATTTTTACTGCATGCAGAACATGCATTTACACTCTATTCATTAACCTTACAAAGAGATTTGACTTGATGAAAACACTTGGAAATGTTGGTTGTTGCATTTGTTATCAACATATCATCCAGTGGGAGGACTCACTAAACCCGAATGATTGCTTGAAATGAGGCAGAACATAAATTGTAAAACTTTAAGAAGGTAAATTACTTCATTTTCAAAGAAGACGTGTCTACATTGTAGAAAGTATCTGTATTAGCCATGTCCTTTATTTTCTTCATTGAGACTGACATGTGGAGTCTTAATGACTCCAGTGAGAGTTGTAGTAATAGCCCCTCCCAGGGTTAGTCAATTCCCAGAGATAGTAAACAACCCACCCATGAGAGCACTTTTCAAATACAAACCAACCAGCCCAGAGTTTCTTGCCCAGCTAACTCCTTTATCAAGCGCTCATACTCTGAGCACAGTCCATCAGCCCTAATCGCCCCCAACTAGCCAGAGGACAGTCCCTATACTTCACTGCCCACTGAAATGACTCCAACTAGCCAATACTAAACCTGCTTTCCCTGCCTCACCCATTCCTTCCCATGGAAACCACAATGTAGGCTCTCACCACAATTATTCTCCTTCCCCCGGACTCCTGACTGACCTGGTGCTTCCCATGTGACCCCGTAAGCTGTACAGGGCCTCTTACTCTTGGGATCTGTGAACGTAATAAACTGTATTTTCAATGACACTCACATCCTGATCTGTTGACCTTATCATGACTGAATAATAATAAAACCTATGTTAAAACAGTATCATAATTATATTTGGGGGGTTATAAAAGTTTATTGCTATATTTTTAAGTTTAAAGAGGTCCTTTTTGTACGTTTTTGCAGTGCTAAAAAGCTAAGTGAAAGATACACGTTAAAACTGTTTATTTCTTAAAGTCTTAAATTCCATATATGAGTGAAATCATATGGTATTTGCCTTTCTCTGACTGACTTATTTCACTTGGCCTAATACTCTCTAGCTCCATTTAAGAAACAAAATGAACAAGCAAAAGGGAAAAAGAGAGAGAGAGAGAGAGGCAAACCAAGAAACAGACTCTTGACTACAGAGAACAAACTGAGGGTTACCAGAGGGGAGGTGGGAGGGGGCATGGGTGGAGCGGGTGATAGGGATGAAGGAGGGCACTTGTCACGATGAGCACAGGGTGTTGTATGGCGAAGCGTTGAATCACTAAATTCTACACCTGAAACTAATATTGCACTGTGTGTGAACTAACTGGAATTTGAATAAAAACCAAAACAAACAAACAAAAACGTTATTCACTTTAGATTAAGCTAAAATGGCACAGTGTATTATTACAATTTGAGGTCAAGAACTCTGATCTTATCAAATATATCACATGCCATTGAGGATCTTGTTTCTTTAAGCTTGGTGTCAAAGTTTCTTTTTTTTGTTGTTTTTTTGTTTTTGTTTGTTTGTTTGTTTCTCTATGTATCTCTTATCTGTAACTTTTACCTTTATTTATATATTTTTCCTAAGAGTTTCCATCAGCTCAGTCTGGTGGAAGTTCAAGACAATGAGGATGTCTTTGGACTTAAAAATCAATGCATACCAGAGAGAATTCAAAACGGAAATTTGGAATAAGGCATCGTATTCACAATATACAAGTAGAACACTAAAGATCTAAATGTCTCGTATATTCTTCTTGATCCTATTTCTATAAATCATGGAGAAACAAAAAAAGAAAGAAAGAAAGAAAAAATTAAGTGAAAATAGGGGCGCCTGGGTGGCGCAGTCGGTTAAGCGTCCGACTTCAGCCAGGTCACGATCTCGCGGTCCGTGAGTTCGAGCCCCGCTTCGGGCTCTGGGCTGATGGCTCGGAGCCTGGAGCCTGTTTCCGATTCTGTGTCTCCCTCTCTCTCTGCCCCTCCCCTGTTCATGCTCTGTCTCTCTCTGTCCCAAAAATAAATAAAAAACGTTGAAAAAAAAATTAAAAAAAAAAATTAAGTGAAAATAGACTATTTTTTGAACTTGTTTAAAATATAAATTTGTGAAGAATTTGTTTAAAATATAAATTTGTTAAGACACTTATAATTTACACTTGAGATATATTTATCTACAAATTAATATTCATTTCCGTGTTCTGATCATAAAGCAAAACTTTTTTTCAAATTTTAAAAATTTTGACCTTTGAGGATAGACCTTAACATTTATTGCAATGCTAATAGAATGCCTTAGAATTAGGAAAGTAATAATTTTTCAATGTTTTTGCCTGCTTGCTACAGAATCACGGTGGTTTTAAAACACCTTTGATAAGCCTATTGGTTCTTATTTGTTAAGAAAATGAATAAACAGTTTTTGACATTTGTTACTCTTACAAGAAAGCTGACTCTTTTAGCTATTAAATATTACCTTAAAACACTAATTTGCCAGGTAAATGCAA
Source organism: Neofelis nebulosa (assembly GCF_028018385.1). Classification (NCBI taxonomy): domain Eukaryota; kingdom Metazoa; phylum Chordata; class Mammalia; order Carnivora; family Felidae; genus Neofelis; species Neofelis nebulosa. The sequence continues at coordinate 180,186,328 of NC_080784.1, read as the reverse complement.
ATTTCCTAAGGAGAATATACCTACAAGAAATAAAGTAGAATTTTTGTATTTTGATATTAGATGTGGAAGTTAAAAATCATAGTTTAAGTATAAATTGATAATTATTAACAAAACAGAATATTATTTATAAAAGTAGGCCTTGTGGTATATTTTACAATACCTTATACATGTTACTTTGGCTCATGACCTAGCCTAAGGAAGGTATCATTTAGCTGAAATAATTTACTGGCTAGTTACTCTTAGTAGGTCTCAGAAACATTCAATTTTTTCACAGGAAGTCATTTATGAAAGTGGTTAATAACATCTTGTAAGGCCTCATTAATTCCGAACTCTCAAGGAAAATTTATGAGTTTGCATTTTAAGGAGAGATACCTGAGAGCTCTAATTGTATTTTGTACAGTAAACAACATTGTAATATTCATGTTTTCTTCTGTCCTACTAAACATTTGTACTTCCGGTATTCATGAAGAAATTTATCTTTGTCTAGAACTACGTAGATGTTTCTATGCTTTTGAATAAAATGGTCCTAAGCACAGAAAAGCATTAGTATTTATTATAATCACATATTTTTAAAGTCACAAAACATTTTGTTTTTACTATCCCCTTTGGGGATCACTTTGGGTTTCCACTAGGAATTAAAACATCTTCCCTTATAAAGCACTATATTCCTGTTCTTCTTTTCCGTAAGTCAATATATAACCTAAAGGGTATCCAGAAAACTGAGAGATTCAAAGATAGAAGTCTCTAGAACCAACGTGGAAACTTCTTCTTGCCCTAAAGTGGTCGTAAGTAACTGATACATATGGAATGTTTCAATGGTTGTTATTTATTATGATATTCACTTAAATTTAACCCTGAATACTTTGGATACAGATACCTTCAGGATAATAAGAGGAATGCCAAGAGATACTAAATCTGGAGAACACACTTGGCATATCTTACTGAGATACATATTTTACTCTGAATTTTTTTTTTCAGTAAGCATTTAAATTTGCAAGTTATTTAAAAACACCACTGTTGGATTCCAGTTTCCCTTCCAACAAGTAAAGAGCTTGCAAGTCATTATTTCCACTCACAAGAAAAAGAAAACTGAACAAGTTGAAATACAATAACTTTCTTTAGATCCATCAGAGAATTGAGGTCATGGTGAAACTGCCACCTTCTAAACTGGAGATACAGGCGAAATCAGGGAATATAGATCAGCTTACCCGAAGCACAAGTCACTGGAGCCTCTGAACAGTGACTTTAATAAACTGCCAGAAGCTGAATGTAGACTAGCTTAAAAGTTAAAAATTCTTGCTTGCCTAGTCTAAGATGGTACTCAATACTTGAGTTTTACTCCAAGAACTCTACTGAGTTCTCCAGATGAAGAGCAAAGTCCTCTTTTGTATTGTCAGGGAAGGGGAAGAAATAATCATTTTTAAACAAACCCCAAGTGTTCTCCATAACAAAGGCTTACCCAGAAAGAGAAAAGACCTCACCAAAGCTTTATCCCACTTGGGGGCAGGGAAATTACCCAATTCTAGCCCCCTCTGGCCTGCCTATGTCACCTAAGCTAGGAGGCACTTGTGAAGGTCCTAAGATAGGGACACAGATCCACTAAAAGGCTGAAACCTAATCATGAGTTTACTGAATAATTTCCCTCCCTTAATATCTTAGCAGTACATCAACAGGGCTCCTGCATAATAGGGGCACACAGCTGAAAAGTGTTTCAGGGCTCACACTCTGTTTAACAAAGAAAGAGTACCTAGGGAAAACCAAAGACAACTGGAAGACAAGAAAGGACACGGAAGGAAATTGAAGCCTCTGACATCTACAGGTCCAGGAAACAGTAACCATAGCCCAACTCCGAGTCAGACGAGCATAAAACTTCACATTAAAAGACTATCTGTCTCAGTCCCTATTATTTGATACATCATGTACAGCTTTCACTAAAAAAAAAAAAATCACAAGTCATGATAAAAGGCAAAACATGCACATCTACACATATATACACACAAATACACATGAAAGCCACATGCAATTGACTTTAAAGGAAACATTTTGTGACCTTGGAAATTATTTGAATGTGGGACACTTTCTAGAATTGTGGGACAAAATTAAAATGAGGGGAAAATATGTGGGGATTACTACATCCCTAACAAAAACCCAATCACTACATTTGTTTATTGTTTTGTTTTTTATATTTAACATATTTGAAGAATACTTGGCAGACGTAAGCAATGCATCATTCCATTTTAATGTATTGTGATACAAGATTTATGCCAAATCATTTTGGAATGGCATGTGCATAAAATTATTCAGTACTTTATATTTTATAATGTCTCCATCATCAGTGTAGTAATATAATGGATAGAAATAAAAAAAAAAGAATATTCAATTTCAACACTGTCAAATGTACAAAGGCTGTAACATTACAGAGGTATTTCAACATGCATTTCCATCTTAATGTTGCTTTTGCTAATATATCCAGATACCCATCTTCAATATAAACAATGTGTAACCTGGCAGTCAAAACCAATAAGTGTTTGAAATGCTTTTATTTTAATGTTTTACAGTGAGCATTAATATTTTTCATTTTCAGTTCATCAAAAAGAACGCTTTCCATTCCTTAAGGAAGATGAAAACACAAACCGGTCAGGCTGATAAGTATGACCATACAGTATATTGAAAAATGCCTACTCTCTGCATTCAGCAGAAACACTGAATAATAGGCACTGTTTGATTCTCTTTCTTAGTTTCATGGACGATAAAAAATATTTGACAGATTGAGAATTTCCAGTCACATTTTTATTTGCCTCACAGTTAATTAGAAGCTACCACTAAATCAGAGTGTAAGGGAAAATAACAGTTTTTGTGGTTGTTTTGTTGATCTATTTTATTGTGTTTTTCTACAAAGGTCAGAAAGGTTTCTCAATTGCAAAGTACATTTCTTAGAAAATAATGAAAGTCAAGCACAATTTTTCTAAGAATTTATTGAACAGCTTCCTGTTGCTTATCATTATGCATTGTGCATAAAAAAAACTTAATTTCTTTTCACTCTCCCTCCCATTATCAAGGTCATATTCCTAATATAGATAGATAGATGATATAGATATAGATATAGATATAGATATAGATATAGATATATAGTTATGCCACAGATTATTATTTCAAGTGTTTAAATGGCTTTGAGATTTTTTTGACATGCTGTAGTTATAATAGTTATCATAATATTGATTTGTGAATGATACATATGCGCTTTTAGGTATCTTTGGACATGAGAAATTCTCTGCCCTCATGAGGACATCCATAACTTCTAAGTTGTTTATATACTTTTATAAAATTAAGTATGTCCTCCACAAAGACTTCATTGTCTGTGGCCAAATTTGAGTTTAGTGTGTCCCAATGAAGTACAGTTGTACTTTGAGCATACACATTTTTAGATCATGGGGGTACCTCAGTTCTTGCATCAGACAGACCTGAGTAAACTCCAAGATCTGCCATTTGAAAATTTTTCTTTGCCAACATTTCAAAATTTTCAAAAATTTTGAAAATATTTCTTAATCCCACTTCATCTGAGATTTTATATTTTGTAAAAGATAAAGATAATGCCTGATAGAAATATAAAGAGAAAGGACTAGTAAAAATTTTTCTGTAAAGGGCCAGAGAGTAAGTATTTGGGGCTTTACAAGCCATAAAGTTACTACAACTACTCAGCTCTGCCATTATAGCACAATAATGCACAAATAAGCATGGTTATGTTCCTATGGAAGTGTATTTATAAAATACAAGTGAATCAGACTTGTCCCATGGGGCGTAATTGGTAATTGCTCTCTATGGAAAAAAGCTGTTGAGAATTATGACACTTCCCACTTCTAAACATATACTCAATGGAAAAACAAAAACAAAAACAAAAACAAAACACACACACACACACACACACACACAAATCAAAAAAAGAAAAGCTTAGAAAAGTAGACTATGTAATGGATAGTGGGAAAGAAAGAACTACAAGTTCCAAGAAATGCCATGAACATAATCAAAGGCAAAGAAAACATTTAAAAAAATAGGTTTAAAACACACATCACAAATTAGCAATTGCTTTAATAATTAAAGCACAGATACAAAAAAAAGCAAACGATCTATTCAGTAGAAAAGTCAACAGATCATACCAACAGATGTTTCACAAAAATGAAAAACAATGTTGCTGTAAAATATGTGAGAAACATTCATTTCATTCACTGTAAGATTTTACTTTGTCAAATTACCAGTTTAATAGTATCAGTTTATTTGTTTAAGCTAAAAATACATGTATATCTATACATATAATATATAGATAGATCCATACATACTATTTAGATTCAGTCAGTCTTACAAGATGCTAAAAGCCATAAGCCAGGCTATGGACAAGTAAGCACTTTGATTTATTGCTGATTCAAAAATAAATTGGCATAGGGCAGCTGGGTGGCTCAGTGGGTAGAGCATCATCCCCTTGACCTCAGCTCAGGTCATGATCTCACAGTTCATGGGATTGAGCCTCTCATAGGTCTCTGCACTGACAACATGGAGCCCATTTGGGATTCTCTCTCCCTTACTTTCTGCCTCAACCCTGATCACATTCTCACTCTATGTCTCTCTGTCTCTCTGTCTCTGTCTCTCTCTCTCTCTCTCTCTCTCTCTCACACACACACACACACACACAAATAAATAAATAAATAAACTAACTAACTAAATAAATAAACAGGCATAAAACTGTTAGGGGCAGTTGGGAATGTCTACCAATTACAGCTCTAAGAATTTAGCTCAGCGATACAGTAGATATGTGTAAAATAATGTATGTACTATAGTTGAAAATTTGTGTAGTGTTTTTTTGCTATTTTTTTCTCAATAGTAGCAAAAGTTTCGCAATGAAATATATACCATAAATTATGCTATATCAATACAGTAGAATACAATCATCTTAAAAACTATAAAAGCTTCCTATTCATTGATATGGATAAATTTGGAATACATAGTTAATTTCAAAGAGTAAGGAGTAATTTCAAAGATCAAGAACAGTGTGTAGAGAATATGACTTTTCTTAAAAAATAGAATATAATTCTTCTTAAATAAAGAAAAATATTATGTATATATATATTTTTTAATTTTTTAAACATTTATTTACTTTTGAGAGACAGAAGGACAGAGTATGGGCAGGGGAGGAGCAGAGAGAGAGGAAGACACATAATCCAAAGCAGGCTCCAGGCTCTGAGCCGTCAGCACACAGCCTGACGTGGAGCTCGAACCCCTAAACTGTGAGATCACGACCTGAGCTGAAGTCGGACGCTTAACTGACTGAGCCATCAAGGCGCCCCTATAAAGACATATTTTTTTAAGTTTCTAAAGAGACATATAATTGATAATAGGCAGTAATTGAAGGATTAAGGGTGAGAGGAAGGTATTACTCTTCACTGATTACTTTTTAATTTTTATTGAAATCAAATTACAGGTTGGGAATCAAGGGTGAGAGGGAGACATTATTTTTCACAGATTAAATTTTAACATGTATTGAATTTAAATAACGTAAACATGTAATTAACTCAAATATTTAATTAAAAATAAAGTACATATATATGCATATTCAATTCATCAACATATAAAGTTAATTATTCACATATGTCTAAAATCATATCTTAAATTTTTTATGTGTATTTATTTATTTATCTTTTGAGAGAGAGACATAAGTGCAAGTCGGGGAGGGGCAGAGAGAGAGGGAGACACAGAATCTGAAACAGGCTCCAGGCTCCAAGCTGTCAGCACAGGGCCCGATGCGGGGCTAGAACCCACAAGACGTGAGATCATGACTTGAGCCAAAGTCAGATGCTTAACCAACTGAGCCACCCAGGCACCCCTAACATCATATTTCAGACACTAGTAAAGAAATTTAGATGTTACTAGATTATAATTGTTGAATGGCACAATTACAAATTCCACTGTACTGGAAATTTTCTCATACATTGTTATGTAGCAAACAGATATCTAAAAAAAAAAAAAAAAAAAAAAATGAGCTCCTACATTCTCCCCCAAAGCCTAACTTTATAAATGGAATTGATAAAGGAAGACAGGTTTTATTCCATTAATTGGTCACGACAGTAACATAAAGAACAAGTTTTTAGTCTCTATTCTGGGACAATAATGCCCAGCTTATTTGACTGGTGAATAACAAATGATGTACTTAAATTTTAGAATGTCTAGGTTATAAAGAAAATTGACAAAAAATACTTTCTTGTCAATGTTAATAATTACTTGAAATGCTATTAAATAAAAGAAGAATAAACCATGATGCCTATTATCACTGTAATCAGTGCAGCACATAAGAAGCATTTGTGGAGGGAGAAATATAGTACTGAAATTCCAAAACCATGATTAAAATCTTAGCTCCACCATGTGGGAAGTGCTGATTAACTTCTCTAGCTTACTTTAATAATTTATACCATATTAAAAATATTACTTTTGTCACAGAATTACAGTCAGATTTAAATGTATGGTAAATATAGAAGTGCTTATCATCACACTATGCACTCTACAAGCATTAATTAATATTAGTTGACTTTCTGTCAGCATCTGTATAAATATAAAAACGACTTTTTAATAAACTACTCTTAGAGTTACTATCCAATCAGAAAAGAAGATTGTATCACCTGAGAGATTATTTGGGTGTTTTTCTTTGACAGAATCCTTAGTTTTGATAAATACATTTCATTAAGCTTTATTCACTGATCGTCAATTTCGTTCCTTTCCAAAACGTTTTTGAGAAATAGTCTGAAGAGAGCCTGTCCTACTTTTGAACTAAAAAGCATAGTGAGCCCATAGGTACACTGACCTGAGATTATAAAGCAACCACAGATCATCCTAATACTTCTACCAGAATCAACAGGCTTACATTTGAAATATTTTATGCCACTTGAAATACAACTTATTCTTGCAATCCTTAAACATAAATGTCTGTATGGTTTGCCAAAAATAATTGCTACAATAACAACCACCGCAAAGAATTATGCTTTCTTTTCCTAAATCAGAAAGCAAGTCTGATAAATGTCCCCTCTTTATTCTCCATCTATCCCCACCACCTTAAAATTTATATCTATTAGATAAAAATATATGACCTGTATAAATATTTGACCGTATACAATTATGCAGAGTCAATACAAATGTAAATATAAGCCTAATAAATAATCTGTACAAAAAGTTCTGTCAATGTCAAAAAAATTGAATTCTTACAATATGCCAGAATTAAATACATACAATAAGTACTAGTCAATAAAGCTGTTTATTACTGGCACATAAGTAGACAGATTATGTGAAAGGAGAATCACTTTAAAAATGCACTGAAAATCATTTGCCAATTTAAGATACATTTAAGGTATAACCCAATATGTGGAGTAAGTGAGCCAGAGATTAATAATTGACATTGTGGGGAAAAAAAATTAAGCAAATCCATAACTTATGCAGCAAAACTCTGAAACTAGTCAAGTATTTAAAATAAAAATGATGAATATAATAGACTAGAAAAAAGTTCAAGTGACTCATTTACACTCTTGGAGAGAGGAAAAAATCCCAAAGCCATAAAGACAAGTTTGAAATGTTCTTTCAGTATCTATAGGTAGAGATACAGATGCAGACATTGGCAGAAAAATGTTACTACACTTACCATATGCAAAAGAGTAAGATCCCAAAAGTATAACGATCTTTACAAATTGTTTAAAAAAACAGTAGGAAACAAAGAGTATGGAAAGATGGGCTTCAAATAAGGAGAGACCCATTAAACTTAGAACAAAGCATAGTATATTCCTAAGAATAAGACAAATACACTTTAAAAGTACATTGTGGTACTGATCTTCACCTATCAACTTTGTAAAAGCCACATGTTCAATAACACCATGTATTTGTGAAGAAACAGGCTGATAGGAACATAAATTGGAAATCAACAACAGAAATTTGATATCTTTCCGTATAGAGAGTAATTTTGTTACATACGTGTACATATGTCTATTTATCTACCTATCTCTACATTGATAGTTTTACATCTCTATATAGATTTAGGTCTGTGTCTAAGTGTATGTCTATATCCATGGCTATGGATATCTTTAACTCAGAGATTCCACTATTGGGAATTTATTCTGGACATACCAGATACACATTTCACTTAAAAGGATAGAGACAGATGCATCAAAATTGAAATGACCAGCGTTCAAGTTTATTCATCCCAGTATTGTTCACAATAACGAAAGCAGAGAATCAACTTGAATACACACCAGTGGGTACCTGTGAAACAAATTGTAGCACATCTTTAAAGTCCAGTAGTCTTTAAAACATCACATATACACACAAATACACAAATTAATGAAGACGGAGGATGCTCTTTATGTCCAGATAGGTAAAGACCACCAACGTGTGCTGTTAAGTTAAGCAAGGTGACCAACAAAGGGTATATAGAGCATCCTATATTTTACATAAAACATTAAAAGCATAAATATGTACTTTTGTTATTTAAAAAAATGCTGCTGGAAGTTTGAACAAGAAACTAATGCAAGTGTTTGTGTTTCGTGGAATTCTCCGTTGGAACGTAAGGATGCAGAATTGAGAACAGGTGTGAAAGCAAAAACCCTTTACACTTTTTACCTGTTTCCTTTATTTGACTCATGCGGTTGTACTATCTACTTAATGTAGAATTTCTAGAAAAGAAAAACTGCTGAAAACAAAGCAAAACTGGATAGCTGATTTCATTTGCTGGAAGTCACTAGGTGTAGAACAACCCAGAGGCTTTGGTGGTTGCCCAGGACTATTTTTCCCACCTTGCCTGGTTCAGTTGCATAACAATGGCTGGCCTGAGGGTGTTTTTGTCTTTTCCTTTCTAGACCATTTTTCCCCAGAGCCTTTTTTTTCAACTAATGTACAAGAATTTAAACTTCTTCAGTCACAGTCACTATAGATAGAAACAAAAAAAAAATTGTTAACCATTTTTTTTTTGAGCAGCATTTTAAGGTTAATTTATATCTTTTTAGCATTAAGCCTGAAGGACAGGGGCTCCCTCCAAACACTGGAACAGAGAAATAGTGCACATGGAAGAAGAAACACTGTTCGAACATCATCTAATTTGATATTCAAACAACTACTAAGTTGAATTATTACTCCAAAAACAGAGGTGAGACTAGAGGACGCAGCTCGTTAAATTGTCTAAGGTCACGAAATAAGTGTTTCAGGCTCAGTGCTACTACATTATTAATTTCTTACAATATTCTGTCTCCAGCATGCTGCTAGCACAGAAGTCTTTACACAGGAACTCTCTCTTCAATAGATTAAGTTAGTACTATTAATCACCCACAGTCCTAGATGCTTCTATGGAAATAAACGCTTCTGTGGAAATAAATGAAGAGCAAACAAATGAGAACAGGCGAAGACTATTTATTAAAGCTCGCTGGGCGCCTGGGTGGCTCAGTCGGTTAAGCGTCCAACTTCAGCCAGGTCACGATCTCGCGGTCCGTGAGTTCGAGCCCCGCGTCGGGCTCTGGGCTGATGGCTCAGAGCCTGGAGCCTGCTTCTGATTCTGTGTCTCCTTCTCTCTCTGCCCCTCCCCCGTTCATGCTCTGTCTCTCTCTGTCTCAAAAATAAATAAATGTTAAAGCTCGCTGTAACAAAGGAGTCAGCCACCATCACTTGTGTGTGGCAGAGACTCAAAGGCAGACAGAGTGGGAAAATTTTAGGGTGAAAAAAGGGAAGGCCTTGAGTCTGTTCTTATTGGAGCTTATTGGTTGGCGTGGGGATACTGGAACTGGCTTACAAGAAGCTGGGCATCCTGTGTGATGGGTTAGGGGAGCATGATTAGGTTTCTCTGGTTGGCTCTAAGCTGTCAGTGACTGAACAAGTCCTGATCGGGCTGCTCCACAGATTGTGGGGGTCAGAGTACTATGTTTATATATGATCTGGACTTTATCCCTTTGTTCTCTCTCTGCCCTCAAGGAAGACACTCTCTACTGCAGGAAACCTATGACCAAGATGGACTTAACTTTAGACAACGTTCTGCTTACTTTCCTTAATTGGAGCATTTACTTCACAAACTTGTCATTGTAAATTCTTTCTTTGTAACTTTGATTGTAATTCATTTTAGAATAATCTTGTCAGTTTTATAGCCCAGGACTCTTTGCCAAGGACTTGGGAGCAATCCCTTTTCAGTGAAATCATCTGGAAGATAACACCCTATCTCCCAGTCCCTGTGGGAGGGTAGGAGCTTAACTTCGTAGAGCATCTTGTTCCAAATTGTGAAACTGCCTTAATTTCCTTTTGGGTAAGGCCAATTAAGCAAACACAGAAGGTCTGTGACTTCACCCACCTGCCCCATCCTTTGTTTCAAAGGAGTTGAGTTCAGATTCTCTCTCTCCTATTTTAGTAGCCTTATATAAAGTCCTCCTTACCTGTTGGACTTCATCTAGTACAAATTTGGCTTAGTCATATACCTACATTTGCTTTGCCCATAGGTTTGTTTCATAACTTTATTATTATAATTTTTTTCTATTCCATATTTTAAAGAATAAAATAAAATAAATAGCTAAATGTGGAAGGTAGAAAGACTAAAGCAAAAACAATTTAAAACGTTATCAATATAACAATGCCTAAATGAACATTAGATAAAACTCTTAATTAGCAAGTTGAATCTTAGTTGAAAAAACACTTATTAAAAAAAGAAAAACATAAACTCTGATTAAAAATCTATTATTAAATGTTAGTTAAATGTGGAAATACAAAAACCTCAGACTAATGAGCTCAAATTGGTCCAGGCAGGGTCATTTTTCTTTCTTTCTATCTTTTTTTTGACATCTCTCTCAACAAGCCTACGATCATTGTAGGGGGTCCTGGATGGTGTTATCCTAGGACGCTTTTTTCATGTATATATATATATATATATATATATATATATATATATATATATATCATGTATCATATATCATGATATCATATATATCATGTATATATATATATATATATATATATATATATATATATATATATAATTTTGTTTAACATGACAATAATTTCTCTAAGATTGGTCATTCTCTACAATTCTCCTAACATAATCGTTAACAGAATATGTTGGGTTAACAGTTGGCCCATGCAGAGAGGTGAGCTTTGAAATGGCTGCAAAAACAAACAAAAAGGGTAGATTATTAGCTGGTCTAAAATTGAACATCTGAATATAGGTTGCAAATTGTTAGTAACATTCCATCATTATGTTTAGATAATTATCTTGTACAACCTCTGGAAGGGTCTTTAACTTGGAATTTTATTCAAGCATTTAAATATCTAAGGGTTACTCAATCATGCCAACTTTCACACAAACAAAAACTTTAACAAACCTACATGTAGAGAGGAAAAAAAATACCAATAAAGAATCATTAACATGCATTTCTATATCAGTAGGGGGATGGTGATAGGATTAGTCAGTTATCTGTCTGACATGATCTGACTTGTTATTCTTTGTCTCCCAGAGTTAGTAACATCTCCATCTATGTATTCATTTAATGCCTGGGGTTCTTCATGGCTCACAAAGCCCTACATCAGAATGGACACATACTTCTTTTAGGAATTTAGCAGGAGCAAATACAGTTTGTTGTTTTTGCCTAGAATATCATAAAATCATAATCATAGTGGAGATAGAGTTCAGATTTATGTTCATTAAATGTTTCAGTTTCCAAAACTATCTTCTTCTTTTTTTTTAATGTTTATTTTTGAAAAAGAGAGAGAGAGAGAGAGAGAGAGAGAGAGAGAGGCAGAGAGAGAGGGAGATACAGAATCCAAAGCAGGCTCCAGGCTCTGAGCTGTCAGTACAGCTAACCCAACTGAGCCACCCAGGTGCCCCCAAAACTATCTATCTTTCTAGTTGTACTAGACTAGCAAAGGTCTGGGTCCCTTTAATTCGCTCTGCCAAATGCTTGCCATTGCTGTCAATTTCCCAGAAAATAGTCCCTCTGTAGCTAATCTGTATCCTTAAAACTGCTGCAGCTGGAGGGTTCACTCTTCTTAGTTTGGGGAGGAAAGAGAGAAATTTCCAGAATACTTATAATCTAGAAAAAGCTCTCTCAATAAAAACAGCCACATGTTACTCAATGCATCCTGTCAAAAATTTGCACTGACTACAGAACATTTATAATCCTGTGATACAGTCATTATGTGATATAATTATTATTGTTCCTCAGTGGGGAAGATAGTAAACAGCAGCACCACCACCCATTACCATTATTTAATAATGACTTCCCATTTCCCTGATGTCTCAGGAAATAATACCAGTCACTGCTGTGGCTGCAGCCAGAATGGAATATGGTCCTAGCTCATGATAGCCATGGCCTATATATCATTTTAAGTACAGGGGACCTGCATTCAATCTCTCATTCTAATAAAGTTACTGGAAACACAGCCATATTATTATATAATATAATCTCAGTATTATAATGTATAGGCATCAAATGTTATAGGAGAACAGAGTTTGACTCTCTCAGCAAAAAACAAACTAAAAAACTAAAAGTTAACATGTGAAATCTAAAAAGCACCCACAAGTGAATAAACAAGCAAAAAGCAGAATCAGACTTATAAACTGAGAACAAACTGATGGTTGCCAAAGGGAAGAGGGATGCAGGGATGGCCCAAACGGGTGAGGGGCAGTGGGAGATCCAAACTTCCAATTATGGAATGAATAAGTCAAGAGAAGAAAAGGGACATCATAGACAATATGGACCATAACATTGTAATAGCAATGTACGGTGACAGATGGTTAACTACACTTGTTGTGAGCATATAATAATATATAGAGAAGTGAAGTCACTATATTGTACACTTGAAACTAATGTAACTTCGTGTGTCAACTATACTCAAAGTTTAAAAAAAAATTAAAAAAAAATAACTCAAAGTTAATATGGTATTTATATTGTCTTTTGATTTGAATTACTATGAATCACTAATAGTTCTAAGTGAAAATATATAATCTAGACCATGTCCTTCTTTATTATTTTAAGGGATTTTCATGTCTGAGTATTTCTTTGGCAATTTATCTCCTCCTCCTTTTGGCAATGTATCTCATTGTAATTATTTTCTCTCTAAAGGCCCACTTGGATCCTCAGAGAACATCTAAAGATTTTTTAAGAAAAAAAGCGTATTTAAACATATTGACAAAATAGGATATATGCATTGTTCTGATTACTTTAAATCTGTGTGTATAAAATGTGCAGCATCACAACCCCTGCGTCATCTCCAAACTTTTGTTAAAAAGATGTTCCAGTGGAACTGGTATTTTCCACTTTGCATAGTTATCTAAAGCTTCTTGAACTCAGTTTCGGGTGAAATTACATCTTGTCCTAGGAAGTAAAAGGGACTTTGTTGTTCTTCTTTGTCTCATGGCCCCATTCATCATTAGAGAAGACTTAGGGATTCTTTGTCAGACTTGTAAAAATAAATACAACTTTTATGAAGCATCTTGTCCATGGTCCAAGTCTGAGAATCATGATAAGAAGGCCTGGTTTATAAGGAAGAAGCAATATTGATTCAAGCAAAGCTGAATAGTAATTGACGAGTAACAACAAACTCGTAGAGACAGGGCCAAGATGAGAGAATTATCCAAGAGAGCGAATTACAACTTTCTGGGCTTAATTGTGGATATTAGATGTTGGTAAAAAAACAGACACTAAGAAATGCATGTAAGTAAAAAAAAAAAAAAAAAAAAAATTACAGCTGCGTAAAATTCTGGGCCTATTTATACAGAATGGATTGGCACATCCAATGTGTGACAGAGAGGGTGGGTTGTTTCTTTGACATTGCTTACTAGAATGACTATAGTTCCCATACTATAGTTCCCATTGTTGGCTAATGATACATGATAGTGTTCTGTAGAGAGTTTTAGTTAAAAACATTACATTGGGAATGGAGATTATATGAAGATTTACATGTTTAATATTATGCTATCTCTTTTTATTAATATTTCCATTGGAAATATACTCATTACGTGTTTACCATATTTTCCTAATGTTCTTCAGTGATATGCATGACTTTTTTTATCAGGAAAAATACATAATACTAAAAAATGGCTAATATATAGTTATGTTTAAACCTGATAGATGAAGCAGATACTGAAAATGAAAGCATTAAAATAACCTTATTTGGGTATTTTAAAAAATGACTAGTGCAAAACATAGTTAATTTGGTGATTGTCCGTATTTTGTGTCCCAAATATTATTTTTTTCTCTGTATGCCTGAATATGAAAAGTCACAATAAATATGGACTGTTACCACTGTTGACAAGTTCTGTATCTTTATTCAGTAAAATATATGGACTGGTCACAAATTCTTAAGGAGATGTGGGAAAAAAACGGATGCAATGAATAACTAAGTGACTGAACAAATGCAGGAATAACGTATTCTAGTTGTGAATATTCGAGTTGACCTGAAAATAAATACGTCCTGTATGGGTAGCGCAGAAAGAAATTTTCCAAATGACTGCATGAATTTAGCGGGTATCCTTGTGACTGATGTCAGTTATTCCGAAGTGAGGCATGCCCCTCCAACATCCACAGAAGGCATCTAGGTAAAGCCATCATGCTTTACTTCTTAAAGTTTGGGGAAATCCTGTATCGTTAGGCATGCCACACAGCTTTTAGCGTATTTTATAGCATATAGATAGAATTGATAAAGTCATTAAATTAGACTTATAAACATACAATTTGGAGATCATAAATGTTTTTAAGAGATCATTTAATCAACTACCCTTCATTTATTGAGGAGACATAAATCCTGCAAGTATCTCCCCAGTTCACACAATGACTTAACATTGGAGCCATACCTTAACATCCTGGACTATCTCGGCTTCCTTAAGGACACATGAATACACATTGGCAGGATAAAAATGTATAAACTTTAAACAGTTTGATTAAAAACGTAACTTAAGGAACACAGTGTTTAATACAGCAAACTAACCAGAAAAAAGGTTTAAAACAATAATGTCTGGGGGGGAATTACCAGATTTTGTTGTGTATGTATTAGCAAATATATAACCTTATTTTTCATCCACTACCAGCTTAACTTTGTGTTTTGCAGTTGTGATCTCTAACTTAAATCAACAGCTATAAGTGCAATAAAATGCAATGAAAGAAAAAAAAATCTAACAAATGCCAATATTGAGAACTGCAGAACTGTAAGGGAAAATGATTGTATTCAAACATTAGCACTAAAGACTTAAGTTTAGCCTGGCTTCCAGTAGCCTAAGAATCTGAGCCTAGGATGACCCTAAATCCCCTTAAAATGCCTGCCTGAGAAAGTTCAGTACCACCAGGTAAATTAGCTGTTTGTTCCAGCCTCTCTTAGAGCAAGTTACTTTAGAAATCTTGTAGTTTTAAATTCTTTCTCTGCCTATTGAGATGCAAATCTACCACCCAAAACTGTTTCCTCCAGGACCTGAGAGCTGGTTCTTTGAAATGCAAATATGCAAGGAGATAATTTTCAGCCCGGCTCTCCCAATCCTTGTGGAAGAAGAATCAGGTCGTGAGGTCAGTGGGTGCCTTGCTTACCTTTGCTCCCGTCATAAAGGTAAAAATGTGTTTTCCTCTGGGTAAGTGCCCTTTAACAAATGCAGGTGGCTTAGTCCCATGGACTAATTCTTCTTGACATCCTTCAGTACCTTCCCTTTGGTAAATGCCAGTCTGAAGAAGTCTCCAGTCTTTTGTTTTACAAATCTGAGTTCAGTTCAGCTGGATCTTGTTCCCTGTTGCAATACTATTACTGCAGAAAACCTACCCTTACCATTTTAGTATGTTGCTAAGGTGGCCAGAGTCTGCAGATCAAGTTCAGACCATGAATGACTGAGTGAAGTCATCCCACTACAATTAATCCAGGGGCAGTATTGAGATTACATTGTGATATGACGCCACCGATGTGTACTCCATTTCACACTATACTCTGAGATTAAATATTTTAAGCATGAATATTTGATTGCTGAATGGCAGCAGTGTAGATGGCGGACTCTACTGTTGATGCTGTAGGATTCCCCAACCTTGTTTCAGTGTCGTTGAAAAAAAAGTGAATCCTCCCTAACTTCAAGGCAGATGTTACATACTCTTAAATCTTCAAAATTCAGGCGGATTAAATGTGTGAAGTCTTTGTTATAAATGATGGGAGTCTAGGATACGACAGCTAATCAGAGTATAAGGTATGTCGACATATTCAAATTTAGAATAATTTAAAGAATCCTGACTAATGCATAAGTTCATTTTAGATATCTACTTTTTTACCCATGGTTTAAAATGATAGTTTTTTTTTTTTTTTTTAAATTTTTTTTTCAACGGTTTTTATTTATTTTTGGGACAGAGAGAGACAGAGCATGAACGGGGAAGGGGCAGAGAGAGAGGGAGACACACAGAATTGGAAACAGGCTCCAGGCTCCGAGCCATCAGCCCAGAGCCTGACACAGGGCTCGAACTCACGGACCGCGAGATCGTGACCTGGCTGAAGTCGGACGCTTAACCGACTGCGCCACCCAGGCGCCCCAAAATGATAGTTTTATTATATGCATGAAAAAATATTAACTATTTCTTTAGGTTTACTTATAAGGCTATTGCACTCTATGTCTTTTGTATATTTATAAAGTGCTTTCTATTTTAATTAGGAATCAAATTGACTTTTTTAAAAGAAAACCAATTTTTTGAAATCTAATATGCTTAAAAACTTAGCTTTTAATATTGGATAAGTTTGAAGAAATAACTTGTTACTTTATTTTAATTGTATCTAAACATCATTAAATTGAAATGCTACTAAAACTACTTCGCTAGGTTTTCAGAGGTATGTCAAAGCTATGAACATATCAGGTACTGAAAATAAGAGTGCCTGGTACAATATGACAGTTTTGAATATGTCAAATATAAAACCACCAACAACAAATTTTTTACTAAAATCTCAGAAATTTAATTTATTTAACTAATACCAAGCTCTGCGCTAATGGCACAGAGCCTGCTGGGGATTCTCACTCCTCTCTGACCCTTCCCCGTGCACAGGCACCCTCTCTCTCTCAAAATAAATAAACTTTAAAAAATTAAAACATATTTTAGACATTGAGTTGTTATGCCCAGAATTCGTGATCCCCAAAGACCACTAGGGAGCCGAGTCCGATGCAAAAGCAAAGAGCCTTTATTCGAGCTAGCTCGAGCTCAATCCCCTACCTGCACCGACACAGCGGTGAGATACCAGGGAGAGAGAGCCAGTTTCAAAAGGACAAAGGTTTTATTGGGGCCTAGGGGCAGTTGGTGAGGTAATGGCTACGGCCTCAGCCGATTGGCTGGGGAAGGGTCCTGGGGAAGGGTCAGAGTCCTGTTAGGCAGGTGAGGGGGGGGGGGTTACTCAAGGGGAGGAGGTGTGGTCAAGGTGAAGGACACAGAACAAGATGGAGTTGGCTGGCATAGGCCCGCCCTTTCAGAGTCTCCATTCAGTCTCTCCACCTTTGGTATGAATTAGTTCACACAGATTTATTTTTCGAACAGTTAAAAACAAGAAATTGTGAAGTTTGTATACATTTATTTTTATTTTTGTTTGAAAAGAATAACTGTTGAACTCGAAGGTCCTGTGAGCAAACCTGATGTTAGGAGAAAGATTGTGCCAAGATTTAAGAGAGAGACCATGTGAACCAAGCATAAGAAGGAGCCAAAGACAATCTACTTGGTAATTTCCCAATGAAAAGTGCTAGATATAAACTTGGCTTTGTTATCTACACTAAACAATATCAACAGAATGGCTGGGGAATCTGAAGCTCATGGTAATTTTACACCAGTCAATGTGAAGTATTTCCTGGGTGCCTATTTTATTCAAGGTTTTGTGCTTTGTGCAAAGTCTGGAAAGTGTTATTAAAGAAGCTAAACATTTACACAAATAAGTACGATGAAGAGCCATATGTGAATAATTAGTTTTGTTATGTTTATTTCTAAGTCCATCCATTTTCTTTCTCCCATGTAAAGCATCCAAAAATATCGAAAGAAAAAAATTTGGAAAAGCATCAGAGCTTTGGTAAACAGGTTGAACAGTCGTTCATTTTTAGCAGGAGCTGTAGAATGGTATATTGGAAACAATTTTTAAAAGCAGTGTTTATATGTAAAGCGTTTTAAGACTTTGATAAAAATTTAAAAGAAAAAGTGTGAAAGAAATAGCATGCAGCAAGCAGAGAGGTCCACAGAATTAGCATTCTATATGTGTCTCCGGATCTCAGATCTTACTGCTGTACCCTACTCAGTCTTCCTTCTCCTGCTAGATGGCTTTGGCTGCCTTCTATCTTCTACTTATTAATACTAAACATCTTAAAACCTATCTAATAGGCATGTGCTCTAAGCCTTTCAGATTTTAAAAAAGATAAAAGAAAAAAAAAATAATAAAGGACTTTATCTAAAAAAAATAGCTGGCTGGTTCTCAGTGTGGCACATACTTCTTCGGTCACTGCAAACCCACCCATCTATGTCCCCATGCCCCACAAAGATACATCCAGCTTCCTTGGGAGCAGTGGCAGATAATGGAGAGTAGCAGGCATGACGAAAACGCTCAGACCCAAGGGACATTTGGTTGATAGCAGGACTCATACTTAGATTACTCAAGAAAATATTGAAGTGATACAAGGCTTTAGTAAATAATGCTACCTACGCTGAAAAATCCAGTATGCCTCTATATAGATATCTATCTTGCAAGCAATGGAGTTTAAAGAGGAAGAGAACCATGCTGTGGGTTCAGGAAGAAAATATTTGAAAAATATTCAATAATAAAAGTAGTAGTGAACTCTACTTTTTCATTAATAATTTGCCTCAAAAATAGGATCTGAAATATCAGAAATAAATACATTGAAGAAATACAATTATCATATGTAATTTTAATAATATAATATGATTGGACAGAGAGTGGCTTTTACCACTTATATGTCTCTCAGATTAACACAGGGGCAAAAATTTATGACAAAATGGAGGGACCTAGAGGGTATTATGCTAAATGAAGTAAATCAGACTGAGAAAGACAAACAGCATGTGATCTCACTCATATGTGGAATCTAAAAAAATAAACAAATGTATAAATATGTAAACAAAAAGAATCAGATCTATAAATACAGAGAACAAACTGATGGTTGCTGATGTGGAAAACAAACAAAATTAAAAAAAGACATTTCCTTATAACTTACAGTCCATTGACACATCCTTGAAATAGGCCTTGAAACTTCCTTTATCTCTACCTCCCTCCACCCCAGGATATATGTTGGCAATCACACTCCAAGATAATGGCTTACTGATATACATCTAAAGGCTCTCATGACTGAGGGTTTACTAGACAGAAGTAAATGACCTTTTCCTAACACTAGTTAGATCCCTCAAGGTCCTGGAAACCTTGGTTCCAAAAGTCCTTAGAGACTTATGTTATCCCTAATCCCCTACCAACTTGAAGGTATGTAACCTGTCACTTGTCACAACCACCGTTTTGCACCGAAGACAGTCAGGGACTTCATCTTGGCTGTCGGCTCCCTCTGAACCTTAACATTTTCTACATGAGTCGCCAGAGCGGGGGGAACTGGGGAGGTCAGCAAAATGGGTGAAGGCAAGTGGGAGATACATGTTTCCACTTATGGAATGAATAAGTCACAGGAATAAAAGACACAGCATAGTCAATGATATTGTAATAGCGTTGTATGGTTGACACGACCCTTGTGATGAGCATAGCAACGTACAGAGAAACTAGGCTGTACATCTGAAATTAATGTAACATTATGTGTCAACTACACAAATAAAAAAATTGGAAAAAAGGGAATATACCAAAATATCTCCAAACTTTAAAAGGACAAAGAACTATGATTAAATAATTTTGTTTAAAAGAACAATCTCGGGGCACCTGGGTGGCTCAGTCGGTTAAGCGGCCGACTTCAGCTCAGGTCATGATCTCGCGGTCCGTGAGGGCTGTGAGTTCGAGCCCCGCTCTGTCGGGCTCTGTGCTGACAGCTCAGAGCCTGGAGCCTGTTTCAGAGTCTGTGTCTCCCTCTCTCTGACCCTCCCCTGTTCATGCTCTGTCTCTCCGTGTCTCAAAAATAAATAAATGTTAAAAAAAAAAATTAAAAAAAAAAAAAAAGAACAATCTCCCCTCCCCAAAAAACAAAACCCTGGGACAAAAGCTTAGCGAACATTTATTCAATTCACAAACAAATTAAAATGTATGGTACTGATGTGTCCTAAAAATAATCACACCAAATTAATGTTTAATGATTTCAAAACAAGGGACAGCTTTTAAAGAGAAAAATCTACATTTGATTACTAAAATGGAACACATCTAGGTGACTTAGTTATTTTCTATTGAATTACACTCTTTATAGTATTTTCTATTCTAAATTGACTCACAGAATGAAGAAAGCCAAAGCTGTGAATGAAAAGATGCAGAGAAAAAAAGCCATCATTATTTCACCAATAGGAGTCCAAAATAATTGAGCCAAGAAAATAGAGCTCTAGTAGGATGTCCTATTGATACTATGAATGTCTGAAAAATGGATACAATCAAGGTATGACTACACCTGTTCTCTTAATTCACCTGTGAACAGTTTGCACCATAGAATGTTCTTTCTTTCTGAGGCCCATGGGTGGCTCAGTTGGTTAAGCGTCCAACTTCAGCTCATATCCTGATCTCAATGTTCATGAGTTCCCACCCCGCGTAGGACTATGTGCTGACAGCTCGGAGCCTGAAGCTGCTTCAGATTCTGTCTCTCTCTCTCTGTCTCTGCCCCTCTCACACTCGCACTCTCTCTCTCTCAAAGCAAACAAACAAACAAAATTTCAAAATGTTCTTTCTTTACTTTTCTTGGAAAAATAAAATCTTGCAATATTAATTTAAAAATTAGAAACGTGGGGTGCTCGTGTGGCTCAGATGGTTAAGGGTTTGACTCTTGTTATCGGCTCACATCCTGACCTCAAGTTTCTGAGACAGAGCCCATGTCCAGTTCTGCACTGAGCGTGGTGACTGCTTGGGATTCTTTCTCTTTCCCTGCCTCTCTCCTGCTCATGCTCTCTCTCTCTCGCAAAATAAATATACATTAAAAAAAGTATAAATGAAAAAAAAAGACTATATGATGCCTTACTGCTACATTTTATACTTAAAATAATATTAAATATGATATTTAGACCTGTGCTATTCACTACTATAGCCAATAATCACATGTGGCTGTTGAGTCCTTTAAATAGGATTAGTACAGGGGCGCCTGGGTGGCTCAGTCGGTTAAGCATCCGACTTCAGCTCAGGTCATGATCTCGCGGTCTGTGAGTTCAAGCCCCGCGTCAGGCTCTGTGCTGACAGCTCAGAGCCTGGAGCCTGTTTCAGATTCTATGTCTCCCTCTCTCTCTGACCCTCCCCCGTTCATGCTCTGTCTCTCTCTGTCTCAAAAATAAATAAACGTTAAAAAAAAATTAAAAAAAAAATAAATAGGATTAGTACAAATTATATGTTAGAAGTATAAACTACATACAAGATACCAAAGATGAAAAAAAGAATATAACTATTTTGAATACATGTAGAAAGAATAATATTTTGGCCATATTATGTTAGACACATTATTAGATCAGTATTGTCTATTTCTTTTTACATCTTTAAATGTGGCTATGAGAATATTCTATTTTATTTTTTTCAGTCTGCACAGCTTTTATTTCAATCAGGAAATAATCAAACCTATATACAATGTAGAAAATTCTAAATTATATTATGTGGCTCACATTCTATTTCTACTGGATGTCACTACTTTATAGTACCAGGATGCTATTTAAGATATGTTACAAGTTGGGGCGCCTGGTGGCTCAGTCAGTTAAGCATCTGGCTTCAGCCCAGGTCATGATCTTGTGGTTCATGAGTTTGGGCTTCACATTGGGCTCTGTGCTGAAAGCTCAGCCTGCTTTGGATTCTGTGTCTCACTCTCTTTCTCTCTCTACTCCTCCCCTGCTCACATTCTATGTCTCGCTCTCTCTCTCTCAAATTAATAAACATTAAAGAAAATTTAACATATATCAGGAGAAATGAAAAAAAAAAGTTTTTTATTCTACAGTACATTAGATGAAATTCAGGGCACAGATCTAATCTGAAGTTTGGAAATCTTTAATAATATAGCAAAACATAGGGACAATAATTTGCATAAAAAATTATTTTGAAGTTCCTTATAAGAAAATATGCAGGCAGCATTCTATTTCAATAATGTATATATTGTGCAAATAGTAGATACAACCAAAACTAGAAACAAAGATTTTCAGTATTGCAGTTTAAGTGAAAAGTTTTATAGAAATATTGATGATTCCAAAATCTTTGAAGCATTTTCTTCTAAAACCTGGCTTCTTAGATACTTTTGCCCTTCTCCTCCAATGATCTTGTCCTCTACCCTCACATCAGTCACTCACTGCCTTAGCGATAGCTCACACTTTTCCCCTGAAATAGTTTCATTACTCTTGCCCTGCAATTTGTTTCATACTTTCTGCTCTGGGACCACCTTCTTCCTTTGTTACAGTTTCTCCCTCCAATGCCCCAACACCTACAGCCATTCAACACAGTGGAAATTAGAACTATCGATCTTTCCATCATTTTACTGCTACGAGCTTTATTTCTTCCTGCCTTATGCAGCTTAAAGTTCATGATAAATCATTAACATCACTCTCCTGTTAGGCACCATTTTTATTTATTTATTTATTTATTTATTTATTTATCAATAGCATTGAGGAGAGCAAAAGCAAAGCCTCCACTGCCATGTCTAGAGTTTTTGTGACAAACACCCAGAGGACGGGAACCATATATTTTTGACATGACGTATCTTAAGGTACTAGTAGAGAAGTTGGCAAATAATAAGTCTGCAAATATTTGATAAACACACGAGAGAATGGAACAAACAACCTAGGGTTTCCGTTCTTCCCTCCCTATGTCACCAAACAACCCCCCGTTGTATTAATTTGCAAAACAGTACATTATCATTTCTACTTGATTTTGTTTTCGAGTTGTTTTGTCTTCCAACTACCTTTTATTTATTTTATTTTATATTTTATTTTATTGCTAAAGTTTATTTATTTATTTTGGGAGAGAAAGTGAGTGTGTGTGAGAGAACGTGCATGAGCAGGGAAGGGACAGAGAGAGAGGGAGAGAGAATCCCAAGCAGGCTCCACGCTGCCAGCACCATCAGATGCGGGGCTCAATCCCAGGAACAGGGAGATCACGACCTGAGCAGAAATCAAGAGTTGGACATTTAACTGACTGAGCCACCCAGGTGCCCCTACTTGTTTATTTTAAATCACAAATGGAGAAGTTGCCAGTAATAGAAAGTTATCACTAATTGAAAACTGCAAAGCCTTTTGTACAAAAAGGGATATATGAAGTCAGTGTACCTTTTGTACTATTGTTTAAATAATTGTCTCACACAAATATGTATTTCATTGACTGAGCTTACCATTTTCGTGAATTGACTTCAATTTTATGAATTTCATGAATAGGTTTTTATATTATTACTCACTCAAGGGTTTCACTTTTTCAAAGAAACATTTAACTTATACATCTTTGATTTTGTTTTCCTTTGATGAAATAGAACTTTAAAAAAATATCCTTTATTTATTTTTTTAATGTTTATTTATTCTTGAGACAGAGACAGAGCATGAACAGGGGAGGGGCAGAGAGAGAGGGAGACACAGAATCTGAAACAGACTCCAGGCTCTGAGCTGTCAGCACAGAGCCGGACATGGGGCTTGAACCCACGAACTGTGAGATCACGACCTAAGCCGAAGTCGGACGCTTAACCGAGCCACCCAGGCCCCCCTAAAAAAATCTCCTTTATTAACATATAATTTTCACGCTATTTCCACCACTAAGAGGTAAATATGACTGCCTTATTGCCACATGATTCATAATGAGCTTTATTAATTAAAAGTCAAAGTCTTTGAATAACTCAATTTAAGAATTTTCAAAGAGATTAAAAAAATATATTTTCATTATTGTTTCTTTGAAGTATTATATATATATAGTTGCATTTATTGAAAGTTTGCCATTGATTATTTTAAAGGTGTTTTAAAAACACATGATTTTAGATAGGAAACATAGCTTTAATGTTATTCTGTGTGCCATACAACACATACGGAAACTGCCCCCCTGTGTGTCCAAAATTTTGCTCATTAACTATCACAAGTACTGCTGGGTATTACATCCCATAAACTCAAACCAATCTTTTTCACTCACAATTTGCTGTAACAGAGTTTTTCATTAATCAAGTATTTTTTTAAATTCTTTGAATAGCTTTCTTTTTAATTTTTTTTAATGTGTATTCATTTTGAGAGAGAGAGAAAGAGAGAGAGGGAGAGAAAGAGAGAGAGAGAGAGAGAGAATGGGGATGGGACAGAGAGAGAGGGAGACACAGAATCTGAAGCAGGCTCCAGGCTCTGAGCTGTCAGCACAGAGCCTGACTCAGGGCTCGAACCCATGAACCACAAGATCATGACCGAGAAGTCCGATGCTTAACTGACTGAGCCACCCAGGTGCCCCTAAATAGCTTTCTTTTAAAACACATATGCCTAAGAACAAAAAGGTGTTAGCATATTTTTTATTTTTTATTTATTTTTATTTTTTTAAATATAATTTATTGACAGATTGGTTTCCATACAACACCCAGTGCTCATCCCAACAAGTGCCCTCCTCAATGCCCATCACCCACTTTCCCCTCTCTCCCACCCCCATCAACCCTCAGTTTGTTCTCAGTCCTTAAGAGTCTCTTGTGGTTTGCCTCCCTCCCTCTCTGTAATTTTTTTTTCCCCTTCCCCTCTCCCATTGTCTTCTGTTAAGTTTCTCAAGATCCACCTATGAGTGAAAACATATGGTATTTGTCTTTTTCTGCCTGGCTTATTTCACTTAGCATAATACCCTCCAGTTCCATCCACGTTGTTGCAAATGGCCAGATTTCATTCTTTCTCATTGCCCGGTAGTATTCCATTGTATATATAAACCACATCTTCTTTATCCATTCGTCAGTTGATGGACATTTAGGCTCTTTCCATAATTTGGCTATTGTTGAGAGTGCTGCTATAAACATTGGGGTACAGGTTCCCCTATGCATCAGCACTCCTGTATCCTTGGGTACATTCCTAGCAGTGTTATTGCTGGGTCATAGGGTAGATCGATTTTTAATTTTTTGAGGAACCTCCACACTGCTTTCCAGAGTGGCTGCACCAGTTTGCATTCCCACCAACAGTGCAAGAGGGTTCCCCTTTCTCCGCATCCTTTCCAGCATCTATAGTCTCCTGATTTGTTCATTTTGGCCACTCTGACTGGCGTGAGGTGATATCTCAGTGTGGTTTTGATTTGTATTTCAATACAATTAAACTGGTATTTAGAGAAGCATTCTGTGTGAAAGTTAACACGCTAAGTTATAACCCGTTTTGGCCTGGAAGAAAGACACACTTGCAATTAGCCAGTGACTTTAAAAATTAAAATATACTAGCTACGTTCAATACAAAGTAAATGATTTGCCTTAAACTCCCTTATTTGGCAGTGTTTTGAGACTGTGCATTCCATTTTAATAGTGACTCAAATTCAGTGTGATGCAGAAGAAAGAAAAATAACTTCTGAATTTGGCAGATATGAGTTTAAATCAGTGTCTGCAACTTGATGTCTGGCTCTGAGCAAGATTTTAACCTCTTCGAATTTTTGGTTTTTTTATTTTTAAAGTGTAAATAAATGTCATTCTCTCAGGGTGCCATGCACGGTTCTTGGAAGACAGCTGGCACTCCAAATAGGCAAATACTTCTCTGACATTATATAGTAACAGGTGCCTGTTGTTAAAATTCGTAGACAGCTAGGTAGAACTTAAAATAGAGAAAAAGATAGGAAGAAGAGAAACAGATAATACTTCCAAAACCTAATCGAACTGTACTGATGATTACTCACTATTTGAGTGTGGAAGAGAACTAGGGTAAAAACAATGATATAAAGTAGTTCAGATAGAGGAGAGGGGAAAAAAAAAATAAGATTTTCTCCAGGGATTCTCAACGACTTTCTTACTACTTAAAGAATGAAATACAAATGCATGGAAGCCATAGAATTGTAAAGAAATGACTTTATAGATGATATAAAACGGGTTCTTATTTTACAGCTGAGGAACCCACGGTCAAGAGCTCTTCGATTAATTGCTACAGTCAACATAGTGAGACTGTTGAAGACGTACAATTTTCCTCAGTGTGCCAAGACCCTTACAAGAAAGCAAACTACTTCCCTTTGAAAAGCCACACACTCATAGATACGCAACATAAGTCAGAAAAGAAAAAGAAAAAAAAAGGGTAGGAATGTTACAAAAAGCAGAAACAAGAATCTTAAAAAGGACTTACAGGTAAATACAGGTAATTTATAAACTGCATCTTGCTCTGTTTATCTTTACTATTCTTCCCAGAGGGAATTTAGATAACATTCATCCTAATTATTTGACTAAGACCATTCTATTTTTAAGAGTTATTTACTCATTGATGAATGTAGTATTTTGGGGGCCATTTATTTGGTAACTGAAATTATTTATGCTTAATGTGTCATCAAGGAACCGTAATCCCCTATTGACAAAATGTCAGAATTGCCAGTGATAGTCAGTCTGTTTGTAACAGTCTTAAAATAATGATTTGCCACACATGTATACCATATTTGTAATTAAACTACAACATACAAATCTGGGACAACTTTGTTGAAGAGTTGCTCTGTTCAAAATTCCTAAACATGATACTGAATATCTGTTATAAATGATCTATGGTAAGGAGTGAAGTTCATATTCTTATTCAATTAAAAATAATATCTAAGTTTAACTTGAAAAAGTCCCCTTTTATCATATTTGTTCATAATTCATTATAATGGGACATGAAATCAGTATAATTTTATCGGTTAGAAAATGGTTTTTAAGACATTTGTGTGTATTTGATATGAAATTCTTTTAAAAATATCACTAGCTTTAATTTGTAGTTTTAATTGTGGAGCAGTGTTAGTTTTATAGCAAAATTGAGCGGAAGAGGGGAGCCTGGGTGGCTCAGTCGGTTAAGCGTCTGACTCTTGATTCAGCTCAGGTGATGATCTCAGGGTCGTGAAATAGAGCCCCATGTTCAGCTCACCACACAACACAGAGTCTGCTTGGGATTCTCTCTCTCTCTCTCTCTCTCTCTCTCTCTCTGACCCTCTTGTGCTCGTGTGTGCGTGCACATGCTCTCTCTCTCTCTCTCTCTCTCTCTCTCTCTCTCTCTCAAAATAATAAATAAACTTAAAAAAAATGAGCAGAAGACACAGAGATTTCCCATATACATCCTTCCCCTAGGCAAGCATGGCCTCCTCCATTATCAACATCCTCCACCAGAGTGATAACACTTTTTTTTAAATTGATGAAACTACACTGATACATCATGATTACCTAAAGTCCAGACTTTACATTAGGGTGTTGTTATTCTATGCTTTTGAGCAAATGTATCTACCATGATAGGATCATGCAAAAATTTCCAGGGTCCTAAAAATCCTCTGTACTCCTCTTTTTCTTCCCTCCCAATTTGACAACCATTGATCTTTATACTGTCTTCATTATTTTGCCTTTTTCAGAATGTCACTTAGTTGGAATCGTACAGTATGTAGACTTTTCAATTTGGCATCTTTCACTTAGTTATATATGAGTTTCCTCTATTTCTTTCCATGACTTGATAGCTCATGTCTTTTTAGCACTGAATCCTATTACATTACTTGGACATGCTACAGTTTCCTTATTCATTCATCTACTGAAGGCATCTTGGTTGTTCCCAAGTTGTGGCAATTATTAATAAAGCTGCTCTCAATATCTGTGTGCAGCTTTTTGTGTGAACATAAATTTTCAACTCCTCTGGGCAAGTGCCAAGGAGTATAATTGCTAAATTGTACGGTAAGAGTATATTTAAGTACATAATAATCCTTTAAGTGAAATAACTTGGGCTTATTAAAAGAATAAGAAAATAGTATCTTTTAGAAGAGGAGAAATAGTTTATTCTTTTTTTATTCCATCTTCTTAAAAAACAGACAACAGAAAATGAGATACCTGCTTTCCAGAGATGATGAACTTTTATGGTTGACGAAAAACACTTGATCTCCTGTCAGCCTTACGCTAACAACCAAATTGCCTGGCATTAAAATTGTATGCTATTCTCTTTCCCAGATATAAATCATTTGAATAGTCTCATGGGTTAAATAATATTCAACATAAAATAGCCTAAATATTTTCTTTAGACTACTTTCCACCAGGTCCTACTGAAATTTAGAAACCAACTATACATGTTTTTAATCTAGCACATATTATACAGCAATCTATTCTAATTTAATTTAGTACACCCCTTAATTTTCACGAGAATTTACCTTACTCTAATTGATCTTTGATATATGTGGATATTCTCCAAACTACTCATATAATGAGTATGCCTCACTCTAGGTTCTTTCAAAGGAATATACCCTAGAACTCCATGAATCATCATTTAATTTTAGGTATGATAAGTAATGCCCTTAAGGGATAAAACGAGGAGTATATAATGCATTCATTCTGTAATTGTCTATTTTTATTGCAAAACCTAGTTGGACCAGACAATTATATCGTCTATGTTATTGTTTTCATATTCCCCAAATCTGAATCATTTTATTTATTTATTTATTTATTTATTTATTTATTTATTTTCATGAAAAAAAATTTAATGTTTATTTATTTTTGAGAGAGAGAGCACAAGCTGGGGAGGGGTGGAGAGAGAAGATGACAGAGGATCTGAAGTAGGCTCCAGTTAGTGAAGAGCCCGATGCAGGACTCAAACTTATGAACCATGAGATCATGACCAAGCCGTAGGCAGATGCTTAACCAAATGAGCCACGCAGGTGCCCCAAATCTGAATAATTTTAAATAAACTTCTTTAAAATAATAATAATAATAATAATAATAATAATAATAAGGGTACTTGGGTGACTGAGTCGTTGAATGTCCAACTCTTGATTTCAGCTCAGCTCGCCATCCCAGGGTCGTTGAATGGAGCCCCTCATCGAGCTCTGCATGGAGTGTGCAACCTGCTTAAGATTCTCTCTCTCTCTCTCCCTCTGCCCCTCTCCCTGGCTAGTGCTCTGTCTCTCTCTTTAAAATAATAATAATAATAATAATAATAATAGGCATCCTTTTTTTGATACAGAGCCATTAAAATATTCACAAAATTAAAACTACATCTGCTTTTAGTGTTATTTAATATTGCCCAATATAGGCATATTCTGGTTTGGAAAATTTGGGGAGGGTGTTTCTCTCAAAGGTCAGTTTTAGTAAAAAGCCGTATCTTCCTGACAAACTTGTAACGACTAGTTAGTATCACGTATTGCCAACATACAGCATTTACTTTCTATATTTGTTCCAGAAATCAGTAAGCTCCTATTCAGCTTATTTTTCAGCTCAAAAGATACATATTGTGTAGCACCAGATAATATGAGTTGTTGAATCTCTCCTGATTATAGAATTTATAAATTAATTAATGGCTTCAGTTTGCCCTGTTTTTTTTATATTTCCAAAATAATTATACTTAAATGTTGTTGTTTTTAAAATCATTTTGATTTCTTTATTTAAGACAAGAAAAATTTAATAGAAACAACTTAAAAATCAAACGGTTTGTTCAAAATGTGCTTACTCATTTAGCTAATTTAAGACTAATTTTAACTAATTTAAGACTGAAAATACCCTGTATTTTATTTTGTCTTCTTAGAATATGCCCACTGATAATTTTGACAGAATTATTAAGAATGTTGGAATCTTAATCAAATGCTCCTTTTCAAGAAAACGGGACTGGCAGATGAGTCTTCAAATTCATGTCATGCCTATGTGCCAGAGATTTACATTGATTCATTCAAAAAATGTCCAACTTGCTGAAGCTATATATTCAGTAATACTTTGCACAAATAAGTGCTTCAAATATTTATTGAATGTAAACCCAAAGTGATAAAATCAATGATCTATTTTTAGTTTATTTTAAGATGATTTTGACAGGGAGTAATCTGTGAAATGTGGAAACATTTCCAAAATAATGGAAACACTTCACTGGCCTATTTACGTATGTTATAAAATTCTTATTATTTACATTTTTACCTTAAAAAGACTCAGGAAGTGTCAAGTGTCTAATTATATAGAATTTTCAACAATAAACTTACCTATTTGCTGATATATTTAATATGGTAGTTTACTCAGTTGATATGATACCATATTTCATGTTTTATGATTACCTTGACTTTCTTGGTTTTGCATCTAGAGAATCGTAATAGTCCAAATAAAAATTTGGATAAGAATTATGTATTCCTTTTTTTAATATTTATTTATTTTTGAGAGAGAGAGAGAGAGAGTGAGAGAGAGAGAGAGAGATAGTGTGCATGAGTGGGGGAGGGGCAGAGAGAAAGGGAGACACAGAATCTGAAGCAGGCTCCAGGCTCTGAGCTGTCAGCACAGAGCCTGATGTGGGGCTCAAACTCGTGAGACATGAGATCATGATCTGAGCTGAAGCCATACTCTTAACTGACTGAGCCATCCAGGCACTCCTAAGAATTATGTATTCTTAAATGGTCAAACTGAAAAATGTTATGAGAATTATGATGCCTTAAAATGTCTTATAAGGCTATATCAACTACTTTGTGCTTAGTCCTGATGACACTTATCTCTATTTAATTTTTATTCTGTGAAAATCGAGTTTTAATGCAAAATTACAAACCATATAATGTATTAATAAACACACTTAAAATCTAACCCTCTAGTCAGCTACATATATGGAGGTTTAAACATTTTGAAACAATTAGACAACTTTTCACAAACATAAAGTGACTCAAG
Organism: Neofelis nebulosa; assembly: GCF_028018385.1. NCBI lineage: Eukaryota > Metazoa > Chordata > Mammalia > Carnivora > Felidae > Neofelis > Neofelis nebulosa. The sequence continues at coordinate 180,155,454 of NC_080784.1, read as the reverse complement.
GCACTGTCGTTGAAGCAGCAGTCACCCCAGCAGATGAACCTGACCCCAAAATGTCAAAGGGCGTTAGCATAATAACTTGTATATAAAAACACCAATAAGACATTCATAATAATCCCCAGTGAAATCATCAAAAATTTCATCATAACATCCCTATTTCTTAAGGTCATAGATTTATGAGGAAAATATATGTTGAAAAGAACTGTTGCTTATGTCTCTCAGAATTTAGAAAAGAACTTGGTTTTTACCCATAGTTTGCTCTGAAATTCAAGATTGTGAATTTTCAGTAAACTTTCAAGAGACAAGAAATTTGAAGGGGTGAAGTCTGGAAGCTGACAATTCATTTAATTATCAACTTTCTGGAAAAGCTGAAGTAACCTCAGATCAGAAATCTGGAAGACACGTCACAGAAGGCATCTGAACAGGTTAGGATGCAGTCTCTCTACTGAATGGAGTCACGGACTATGTTTTTCTCGGAGTGCGATATTCACGGAAAGTACCATAACTCAAAATTTCTTATAGATGTGAACTCACAAAAGTGAATATTAGTCAAGATATTTTTGCTGAATGTATAGCATGAGATATTTTTGGTGAGACATGCTATAAATCCTACAATTAATAATACAATTATGAGATATATGGAGGGATAAAATGTACAGTAGAGAGAATAGATATATCATAAAAGAATTGGGAAAATGCCTTTCTCTTAAAAGATGAACAGATGGTAAAATAAATCATTACTGCAGAAGAAAACTTTTGGCCAATGGGCAGAATTTAAAAAAAAAAATCAAATCACATAAAATAAAATAAATTAAAATATATGCATAGGATTTAAATCTACTATTTGGAAAGGAAGAATAAAAGGGAGTCCAGCATGAGGAAAGATTTAGATGCGTGTCAAAATCAAACTATTTAAATCATGTTTGAAGATAATTTCAAAGGTATTAGGAGATTTATCTTTAACTAGTCCTTTAAGTCTCAAGTTATTTTTGAAGTAGTTGAAGTGCTAATTATAAAGATATTATTTTGGTTTGTGTAGAGTAGTGTCGAAGGGATACATATTAAAGCAAGTTTGGGCCAAATTATAAAAACAATCTTAATGCCTGGGGAATTTTTCTTCTAAACTAAGTTCAATGAGTTTCTATTGAAGGATTTGACCATGTCTAGGGCATGATCAAAGTGAAATTTGAAATTTAGTTCAATGGTAAATTGGTCAGAAGCAAACATGTTCAGTGACAATAGTTAGAAACTTAGAGAATTAAAAACAAAAACACTTTAATTGGAATCTGAAGGCCTGTGGTTGGAGACTGATCAGTCAAGGTACTCAGTCAAATTACTTGAACTACCTTTTGTATCGAGATTATCTTTGTAGCTCTTTATTTTAGCATCAAATGGGGCAGTATATCACACACACACCCTGTACAGTTTATGTTCTCATATAAATACAATATATAGCTTTATGGAGGTGAAGAATATATAAATGGGATTTAAAAGACTAGTTTGTTAGAGGGTCCATATTGATAGAACTTCATAGCTGACTAGATAAGTGGAGAAGGAGAAAAGGAAGATGGAACGGATATTAGCAAATTTATCCCCAGATGTAAAATAGGATCTATAATTAATATAGTTGCTCAGTCATCCCTGACTACTAAATGTAATGCAATCTGATTTCAAGATCATAAAACAAAATAAACGAGATTGTCAATTCCATCAAGATAGTGAGGAAATGACTATGTTCTGGCCATAACTGGAGATTTTCTGAAAGTAGCTTCCTGGAAGGGGGAAAAAAATTATGCTCTTCCTTGAAGAATGCAGAGTGATTTGGGAGTCATACTGGATCCAGGAGTTCATTTGACTTGCTTACTCAATCTCAGGTCAAGGTGACTTCTTCATGCAGATTATTTAATTCACCCAACCCAACGTTGGGTTCATTGAAAAAAAAAAAAATAGCTTATTTTTTAAAAAAGAGGATTATAAAGAACTTTATTATATTTTAAAAACAACTTTGAATTTTGAAGAAGGTGCTTAAGTTGGAAAAGTGGCAATGTACAACCAAAAGGTGAAAGGTTGGGGCGCCTGGGTGGCTCAGTCGGTTAAGCGGCGGACTTCGGCTCAGGTCATGATCTCGCGGTCCGTGGGTTCGAGCCCCATGTAGGGCTCTGTGCTGACAGCTCAGAGCCTGGAGCCTGCTTCGGATTCTGTGTCTCCTTCTCTCTCTGCCCTCCCCTGCTCACACTCTGTCTCTCTCTGTCTCAAAAATAAATAAAAGTTTAAAAAAAATTAAAAAAAAAAAAGATGAAAGGCTACAAAAGGAATTAAGGAAACAAAGTTTCTTAAGTGTTGCTTGGTAGCTATGGGTACTTTGGTTCCAAAACTATGACATTTCTTGACAGTGAAAAAGGAGGCGCTGGGAAGCGGGTGGAGTAGCAGATGGGGCTGGAGGTATACTCAGAGAGGAAGTCCTTAAACTGAATGTCTTTTAAGATTTGCTGCTTTTTGTACAACATTCGTTTCGTGTGTCCACAAGGTAAGTAAAAAGAGGTGTATCTAACTTTATAAAGATTAGTATAAAATTATGGAACCGTGGCTGTAAAAAAAAATGTAGAAATGTATGGAAATAATTGCAAAAGTTACAGTTCATTCTTAATTTCAAGAAAGCATATAACTATCATAATCTGTGAATTTATAATTTCTTATGTAATAAACCTAGCATAAAAGAAATGCATATTGAAGATTGGATATATGGATATATATCATGGGTATTGGATATATATATATATATATATATATATATATATATACATATGTATATATATATATATATATACACACACACACACACACGGATATATATATATACACACACATAGTAATGTATATGCATATACATTTGCACCATAGATATATACAAAATAGAGCAAATTGTAGTCTGAGTGCTACAATTTGCTCTGGTAAAATAATACCATCTATTTTACAGTCAGTATTTATGTGATTATAACAGATAAGGTTAGGAAAATATTATATAAATAGCCATAGAGATTAAACATATAAAATTATTAAAGAAATTAAAAATATATATTTGTGGAAAATATGAAAGAAGACATTTTGGGATAAGCGCTGCATCTAACAGGCAAAAACAATAATCTCGTTGGATAATCAAAACCATCTTGTTATGTAATTGAATATGCACGATTTATTTTATAGAAATTATGTCGCTTTCCTTTCTGTTTTGAATGAATGAGCAAATCAGATAAGTGCCTGGTAGTTTGTTTCACTTTGGTTGTACAGGCAAAAGATATGCAAATATGAGACCACTATGTAAAACAGTGAAGTAAATTAGATCCCTGGTTAAATATTTCATACGTATTTAGTAGCAGAATATTATCATAAGCATTAACTCAGGGACAAAATACATATTTTACCACACAAGAAATAAAGGGGTAATAATGCTCAACACTGAGAATTTTCTAGTTTTGTCACTGTGGAAGATTTTCCATGGGAGGAAACAGAATATGTGTATTTGGAACAATCATGTAAATACATTAACCAGATGTCAGGTGTGAATGGTCTATTTCCTCAATGACATTGACATGTAAGTAATGAACATAAAGTATTTTGGAGATGATAGCAGTCATTGTTACACAAGAAGTGACAATTATATATATATATTTTTGGAATCTTCTTCCGGCAACAGAAACACATCTTTTTAAGTTGCCTGTGAAATACATACTATACCCCAGCTCGGGGCTTCATGAGCCAACATGCAGAAGAGTTTTACAGTCTATGCTGTCTTATCAAAATCATTTACCCAAGCCAGTATTTTCCAACATGTTTTTTACAATACTCCATAAAAATAAAAAAATAAAATATTTCCTAAGAATGTGAGACATATTCATATTCCACCTTCCTTTTGGAAATTTAAGCACACGTGCACACATGTACACATATACATACATTAACCTACAGGTATAATTATTTCTAGTTATAACTATATATCTAATCTGTATATATGAATAATTATTGTTATATGCATGACTTATAGTGAGCAAATCTCCTTCATTTTCTTTTTTAATTTCTTTCTTTTTTTTTTACTGTTTATGTTTTTTTTTGTTTTGTTTTTTTAATTTTTTTTAACGTTTATTTATTTTTGAGACAGAGAGAGACTGAGCATGAATGGGGTAGGGTCAGAGAGAGGGAGGCACAGAATATGAAACAGGCTCCAGGCTCCGAGCTGTCAGCACAGAGCCCGACGCGGGGCTTGAACTCACGGACCTAGAGATCATGACCTGAGCCAAAGTCGGCCGCTTAACCGACTGAGCCACCCAGGCGCCCCTTTACTGTTTATGTTTGAGAGAGATATAGAGCAGGGGAGAGGCAGAGAGAGAGGGAGACACAGAATCTGAAGATCTGAAGCAGGCGCCAGGCTCCGAGCTGTCAGCACAGAGCCGGATGGGGGGCTGGAACTCACGAGACATGAGATCATGACCTGAGCCGAGGTTCGACGCCTAACCAACTGAGCCACCCAAGCATCCCCTGAATTTTCCTTCATCAAAAATTCTCAAACTTCCTTCAATGACACATTATCTTTCCGCTGTCTTAGAAGTAACTGAGTACGTTGGTAACTGTTCCAGTAAACTTTGATGACAGCTGGTGAATACTTCCATACTTATGAAAACAACATTTTACTTAAGGTGGAAATCAACCAAAGCTGCTCTGCTCAGGAGAGAAAATCATACTGAGAGACTGAAGTGGTATCAGGAACACATGAGAGACAATCAAGACACTTTGGCAGTTCAGAAGGTCACATCCTGTTCCTTGACTCCTAGAACTCTGTACATAGTGGTTGCTAAATTTCATTAATTCCATTAAACTAACTTAAACTAATAAATGTAATAGTCTCTTGAATTTAAAGGAGTAGGTGCAAAACCAATCTCAAGGAATATATTTTTCCCTAAAGACTTCTTGAAATATAAGCATGTATCCTAAATAGATGGGTTTGATTAAGCTCACAGACTTTTACAAAAATATCCTAGCAGATAGATGTATTTCATTTTAACATAATGCCTTTAGCTGTTATGTTACATTTCTAACTCTACAAATTATAAAAGTATTTACATAAGGAGTCCACTCTCTGGAATGATTATTTATTTTTTATTTTTTTATTTTTTTTTTAGTTTACTTATTTTTTTGAGAGACAGAGAGTGAACAGGGGAAGGTCAGAGAGAGAGAAGGAGGGATAGAATCCCAAGGAGGCTCACAAACTCACAAACGAGGAGATCATGACCTGAGCTTTAACCAAGAGTGGGACACTTAACTGACTGAGCCACCCCACACCCATGGGATGATTATTTATAAAGTCATTCCATCATTCATGAACCTGAAGCTCTGTAGTTTGCCTAGAATGAGGGGCAGCATTAAGAAGGCACTCAGTATTGTGGCCCCAAGTTAACTATTAGAATCGTATCCCTTGATAGCATTATTCTATTTTGTCAACCGTTCTGTCATTTCTTACATAATTTGGGAAAACAAACCTATGTTTTAGACCTCCCCATGGGAATAATTTCCTCAACAATTGTAGGAACTCAAGAGTTGACTACATAAGAATCCCCAAATATAAGCCTGGATATTTATCTGTGTGTATTTTGGAAGAAAATAATTCCTTTCCTTGATTATGAATGTCTTCACTTCAAAAACAGAGGTGTTTTAGATTTCAGCTTCCATTTCATAAAGACATGCTATATATGTCATTCTTATTTACAAAAAGTTTCCTTTATAGTTCAGCATGCACTCTTCTCCTGACTACACTGAATGGATGTTGATGAATAAAGAATCCAAAGATGTTGGCTTCGGGGCAACTGAGATCAATCTCATTACACAATATTGTTAAGAAAACTGTTAGTTTTATACAGGGCAACCATTATATGTGACATACAGTAGACAAAAGGTTAAATACATATTGTAAAATTTTAAAAATAAAATTGTTTCAAATTAAAATAGATTCATGAGAGAATGTGTGCTGTCATGAATAAGAAAAAAAAAGCAAGAAAGAAAATTGATAAGCAATTTATGCTTTACTTTAATTCATTTCACCATATTGAACTTCAAGATGGAATAAATGGTATTTTTAGCAAGTTTAAAGTAAACCATTAACTCTATCACAGCATTTTTGCCAGAGGATAGTTCTGAAGGATGTGAAAATCATCATAGCTCTTATCACAACATGATTATTATAGACTTATCTATATCTATATCTATGTATTTTAAATCAGAAGTGATTTTCTTTCTTTTTAAAAAGTAATCTCTACCAACATGGCGCTCAAACTCATGACCCAGAGTTCTATGGGTTGTATGCTCTACCAATTGAGGCAGCCAGGCACCCCTCAGAAACAGTTTTAAAGGGGTTCAAAAATGTTGAGTTTTTGTGAGACTCTATTATCTTCACTAAGTTGTCAAATTCTGAAATGTGGAATTATGTAGGTGAATTATTTCACGTAGATTGCCTATTTATATTGATTCAAACTGATGAGATTAGGCAGAAATCAGTTTGACTTTGATTTTAATTTTATTGACAGAGGTTCAATATGTAACCACATCTCTATAAAAATAGGATGTATTCTGAACACAAACTGTAATGTGTTACATATCGTCTATTATACTACAATATATTAATATGTATATGGTGGATAACATGTATGAAAATATAATGAATCATTATCCATTGCAATTATTTTAGGAACATATAACATTAAGGGTGCCTTAATTTTGGAACTGATGTTTTTAGATAAAATGAAGGCACTTACACTTAAAAACGAATTTGTGAAAGACGGGCATTTCACATTTATTTATCTCTCACCTTGCATTTAAACCACTGCATCACACCTGTTTTTGGCACCTGGCATCAGTTTCTTTGTAAAATTAAACTCCCTATCATTTTTAAACAAGCAAAAAGAAATGATTTATTAAGGGCAATGAAATTGCATTCTGTATCTGGATTCATCATAAAATTATAGGCATCAAATAAATTTGATATTGTGAGTTGAAAGGTTCAAATGCCTTAAACTATCTACTTGATGTTGAGAAAGAATAAGTATCCACGTGTGGTGATGGTGTGGTGATAATGTTTCCACAGAGATAATTAAAGGCTTATCAAATTATGGCCAAAGATTTAATCATGTGGCAGGTCACAAAGAACTAATCCGAACCTTTGCTCAAAGAAGTTTGTTAAAGTCACTTCGAATGTAAACTAGTGTTCAAGACTGAGGTTTCCCATCTGGGCCATGTCTATTACCATTTTTTCCTAAGTTCACCTAGCTTTTCTCCATCTGTGGTGGCATTTGATACATATGTGATATATGTGCTAATTCAATGTGCAGGTTAATTCATTTAAGCCAACCAATCACCTACTTCTTTCGTACGACCGAAGCTTATTTTCAGTCTCAGTCTGTACATTTTTATTCTCATTGAATTATTGCATAGTAAAAATGCAAAATTTTGTTTTAGCTTGATACTTTCAATGGAAGTTCTTATAGAAGGGAACAGATTACTGGAAGCTAAAAGGATTAGGCTCATATGAGATATAATTTGATATTCATGCATTCATTAAAAGCACACTGTTAAAATGTTGGTTTTATGTTAGACTGATAGAAAATAGCATATATGTCGGTTGGACTAAATCCTATGAAAGCTCACTGTGGACAGGATCTGTCATGTATCAGGTAGCAGATATTTAAGTAATTTGTGCTAAATAAAGGAATGAGGCAGACTGACCTCTAATACAGTTATAAAGATGTCCATGTGATGACAAAGATCCTGCTTATTCTGAGTAATAATGCAAAGCTCAGTTAATTTATCAGAATTTTTCATTACTTGGTATAAAAATACATGCTTTTGTAAACAGCTGTTTATTTTACTGAACTTTTTAGTTTGGATTTGTATGTTTAACATCATGTGGCTACAATGGTATAAAGCATAATTAGGCATTTATATAACATGAGGCTCTGGAATTTAAAAAAAAAAGGAGATAAAAATCAATGATCATTTCTGTTGGGGGAGTTAGTAGTGATTAGAAATTTTAGTTCTATCTTTCACTCTAGAGGGCATTCTTGGGAGCTGCAGTAATTCCCAAAAGAAGGATGCGCAGAACTTGGATCCTGTTTGAGTTAGAGTTCTAGCAACAATACGTCAGAGTGGGGTAGGTGAGTGGACTTTTCTTTGGCTGTATCTTTGGTTTTACTTGAAAGAAATTGTGTTGCATGAATTCTCAAATAATGTGATGGAGTTGAGTGTTTCCTAAAGATTTAGCACATTAATGTAAATCCTGGGAGATGCCCTATGCAGTCTATATAATATATATTTGTCCTCAATGAGTTTAGGAGACACTATATGCTATCCTACTTGAAGATTTAAATACACATTTGCATATTAAGGGCTCACTGAAGTCGTTCAATAAATTGTTGAAATGCGCTTGGAAAGTACTGATTATACAAAGAATGCAGTTTTTTTGGTCAAGATGAACTTATATTTATTAAGAAATCATTAGTATTCGAACCTTTTTAAAGTAGATGTCCCATAAACAGCTACCAATTTATAATTATTCAGATAGCGAAGTACCACCTTGTGGCTATATATTAAAGAAAGCTGCTAATGGGAAGTAACACTTGATTTATCCGAATTACACCTGAACAGCTTCGAGACCTCCCATAGTTAAGCAACTATAACAGCTTGCAGACCACCTGCATTAAAAAAAAAAAAAATACCCAAGGGGCGCCTGGGTGGCGCAGTCGGTTAAGCGTCCGACTTCAGCCAGGTCACGATCTCGCGGTCCGTGAGTTCGAGCCCCGCGTCAGGCTCTGGGCTGATGGCTCGGAGCCTGGAGCCTGTTTCCGATTCTGTGTCTCCCTCTCTCTCTGCCCCTCCCCCGTTCATGCTGTGTCTCTCTCTGTCCAAAAATAAATAAAAAACGTTGAAAAAAAAAATTAAAAAAAAAAAATACCCAGAGTGCTGTAAAAAAGCAAAATGATGTAAGTCAGTGAACTTCTTCCTATTTCTGTTTTATTTATACTGTTTATAAAAGTAAATTACTTGTTTGAAGTACTACTCTTGAAGCTGCCTGGATCTCCATGGGGAAGTACTCCTGTGAATCCTCTTTTATTGGTACTTACTGGTTGATCTTTAGCTCCAGGGATGAGATCTGCGAGGTTAAAAAGCTTTGCTTTCTAAGGGGAGAGTCAATCTGATTTGAGAATAGAGGGAGACCTAGTAAGAGCCAAACCTGATGGAAATTATCTCTTTAAAAATGACTCTGAATAGTGTACCAGGACAGCTGCATTTCTGTAAATAGCTGGATTTTGCTGTCCTTTACGCTTCGGCTCCAAAGAACAACCACAAAGATAACATCTAACAGGAATGTGGAGCCATTTTGTCATCATAGGGAAAGTTTACTTCTTTTCTTTTTTTTCCCTCCGCTTTCACTTTTGGTTAAGAAAGAAAAATGAGGGGCGCCTGGGTTGCTCAGTCGGTTAAGCGGCTGACTTCCGCTCAGGTCATGATCTCGCAGTCCTTGAGTTCGAGCCCCGCATCGGGGTCTGTGCTGACAGCTCAGAGCCTGGAGCCTGCTTTGGATTCTGTGTCTCCCTCTCTCTCTGCCCCTCCCCTGTTCATGCTCTGTCTCTCGCTGTCTCAAAAATAAATAAACGTTAAAAAAAAAAAAAAGAAAGAAAGAAAGAAAAATGATGCAGGGCACCTGGGTGGCTCAGTCAGTTGAGCCTCCAAATTCGGCTCAGGTCATGATCTTGAAATGTGGGTCTGAACCCTGCGTCGGGCTCTATGCTGACAGCTCAGAGCCTGGAGCCTGCTTCGGATTCTGGGTCTCCCTCTCTCTGCCCCTCCCCTGGTCATACTCTGTCTCTCTCTCTCTGTCAAGAATAAAAATAAACATTAAAAAAAACTTAAAAAAAAAGAAAGAAAAATGATGCTTATTCTGATGCATTCTCTTAATTTAGGAGAATAATTCATTTAAAATTTATAAATAACTATCCTGAGTCTCTGTTATGTGATGAGAATACATACCGTATTTTCTAATCATCAATTTTAATTGAGTCATCAGAAACAGAGTGTCATATTTTCTCCTAGATAATATCACTGGTTTTGATGTCTTTAATAACACCGAAACAGTAATTTTTAGCCTTCTTGGAAAATCCTTGTGAGAACTGGATGACAGCTATGATCATTCATTCATCCGAAGGAAAAAAAATGGATTGAAACCCAATTGAATGAATTACCAAAATCTCAGATTAAGAAGCAAGGAGGGTCAAAGGAGAAAAGGTGGCATTAACCCTACTTATCCTAGTCTTTCTCTTTCTCTAGTAAAAAGAGGATACATAGGTAGATAATGATCAATGCAGACATACATATATACATACATACTGCCCATACTCACAAATGTTTCTAATTAATGTTATGTAATATTATTATATAATATTATGTATATATTATATATATGTAAATATATAATATAGATAATATAGATAATAATTATATATAATATATTATATAATATAGTATAATTAATAATATGCAATATTAATATTACAATTATGATTGTAAATACACAGCAAAATACTTAGGCCATCTAAGTTTTTGGGATTTAAATGACAGAATTCAGCACCCTCAATCAATCATCAGTAGGAGTGAGTTTTGTGAAATTGACTGTTTTAATGGCAAAATTATCTTCCGTGTGACCAACTTTATTAATGTTGTTATTTATTTCTTTATGTATACTCTGTTTTATCCGACCAAGATTTAATGCAGACTATGCTAGATTGGAGAAAAAGCAAAATGGTATCTTGAAAGATATTATTAAAATACACAAATTCTCATTTTTCCTAGACAAAAAAGTTTACCAGTTAATTCCTTGCACGTTTATACTGTTTATAAAAGGAAATTATGTGTTGAAGTACTACTCTTGAAGCTTCCTGGGTCTCCATGGGAAGGAGTCCTGTGAATTCTCTTTTGCTGGAAGTAGTTAGTTGATCTTTAGCTGGAAAGATCTCATGTAGATACGGCCTTAGAGATAGAAACGAAGAGAAGTCAAGCCTTTTCCAACAAGAAGCATGAATATGGAACAGTGTTTTAGATTTTCACCAGGCAAATGCAGCTTAGCATCACCCTCAGATGTTATCTGCTAATAGTACACGTTCACATACGAGTTACGTCACCCTCCACGCTTCTGTGCTTCTGTTCTCTCTCTTCCTCTTTCTCGTACTCCTCCTTTTCTAACTCCCAATTTCCATCTCATCAAATCCCAGGCTTTATGGATCTCAGTTCAATTTGAGCCACTTAGCGAAGGCTTTCTCTGGCAATCCAAACACTCGGATCATAATTTTCAATTCATTTTCTGTATTTCTACGTAATAATCTTAAAATCTCATTCTTTACACCTAACTACATATATTAACATATCTTTAAAACAATTTTCCTGAGTGTAAATCTTGTTCACTCAATGTTCAATAGAGATTGTGAGCAAAATTTGCCTTATAGCAATGACTTTGTTACTTTTCGTTACAAGTAGAGTTTGAGTCTGATTCTAGAATGCAACTACTGCTATGAACTATACAAACCTATGAAATAAAATTCTCTGTTCCATTTCCTGTAGTGAGGATCCAATTGGAAAAAAATTAATGTGCCCATTTTTCTTTTAAAGAGTACATTTCTATTCACATCTTAATATTTAATATAAACTCATGTACCCAGCAAAGCATTGCCAAATACAAGGACTTGATAGGAATTTGATCTATGTTATAGAGGTATATCAAACTCTTTAGGGATTTTTTTTCCTACTCTTCAATATTATTTTTTAATGTTTATTTATTTATTGTGAGAGTACACAAGCGGGTATGGGCAGAGAGAGAGAGAACCCCAAGCAGGCTCCCTGCTTTCAGTGAAGAGCCCAACTCATGGGACACAGTCCCATGAACCGTGACCTGTGGTGAAACCATGAGTCAGACACTTAAACGACTGAGCCACCCAGACATCTCTCTCTTCAATATTTTTGAAAACTATACCAAAATATCTTCGTTTTTTTAAGGATATAGACATCTCTGAAAAAATGTGAAATATCAATTCAATGTCCTATACAGCAAAAATGAAAGGAATAATGACATATTAGATGTAGGTATCTCTATAAAAATTACCATTTTTAGAGAAAATCTAACACAATAACATATTTGAAGAGAAAGTAAAAATTAATGAGGTATTAAGAAGAAAGTAGAGAATTCACCTTTTCAGAGATCTATTTAAATAACTTAAGGATACATTTATCCTTAAATGATGATTTAGAGTAATTTTCTGTGACAAATGACTCATCTAGCCTCCTCTATATAATTGATATAAAGGATCCTACCGTTTACCAACTAAAAATCTCAGATATTTATAAAACATATAACATTTATCACACTCTCAAAAAAGCAAAATGATTTCTTAGAAGAAGTACAAATACTTGTCTTCTTACTGCTGTGTAGAATAGTGAGAGAGAAGTTAGCTCTTTCAGAGGTGTCAGAGTCCATGTCTAGCTAATAGCCTTCTGCCAGATTTACCATTTGCAAGAAGTTTTCTCCTTCCAGCCCACCTACACAGTGCCAAAGTGTTATGTTTCTTCAACTGAAGCTATTTCCTAAAATAAATCTGATTATGCTCATCTGCTCCTTCCAGCTTCCTCTTAACTATCCACATAGGTGTTGAGAGTACCCTTGTCACAATTGACACTTTTTGTCACAGGCATCCAGTCTTCTTCACCACCTGTGCTTTTTTTTTTTCCTAAGTGTTTATTTTTGAGAGAGAGAGAGAGAGAAAGAGAGAGAGAGAGAGAAAGAGTCAGAGAGAGACAAGAGGGGCAGAGAGACAGGGGGACAGAGGATCTGAAGCAGACTCCATGCTGACAACAGAGAGCCCAACGTGGGGGTTGAACTCATGAACCATGAGATATGAGATCATGACCTGAGCCCAAGTTCGACGCTTAACCTACTGAGCCACCCAGACCTCCCACCGACCTGTGCTTTTGATGCCATTCCCTCTCACCTTCTTCTGTGCCTCCTCTAATCCAGTACACCCTGTCTCTCATCTTTCTCAGGGCCTCCACACTTCCTATTCTTTGATCCATTCCTTTCCACTTAAAAATGCACTGATTTCACCTATTTGAAAAAAAAAAAATCTACTCTTGATTCTTCTTTAACATGTAGCTAATATTCCTTTTTCTTTCTTTCTTTCTCTTCAATACTATACTCCTTGAAATAGCTAGCAGTCTTAACACTATCTAGAATTTCTCCCATCTATTTGTTTTTCCTCTCTGAATATGTTTTCTTATCATCATTATAGTTTGCTTTACACCATTGTTAATCACATCTTATTATCAAATTTAATACATTCTCTACATTTGACAAACATTTTCTCAAACATTGACCTATTTAGCCAGACTTATTCTTAAAGCTCTTTTGAGTAGTGCATCACTGGTCTTCCATTTCTTCAATTTGTCTGCTACTCTGTAGTCTCTGTCTAATATTACTATTGGCAAATATTTTTATTTTAATTCCAACTGTTGTCTTATCCCTGGGTGACTTTTTACTCTTATAGCCATTCGTATTAGTTCAAACATGCAAATTTTCTCTAATTTATTATTTCTACAATCTAATTCTTTCTGCACTCTCCTTGGCTCTTTTTCCTAAAATGCATTTACTTACTTCAGTCACCTATAGAAACATGCTTGTAATTTCATGGGGATTATTTTGTTTAATAATTAATTAGAGTGATGAATATATTATTTAACTAGTTATATATATATATATATATATATATATATATATATATATATTCCTTTATTGCTCTTTCTCCCAGAGACTGTAAAAAAGATTCCTCCTCAAAAATTCACTGAAAATGTAATCTCTTCATGGACAGGTTCTTGATTTTAATAGGGTTATAAAATCAAATATTTTTTGACTTTATAATTTAATATGATTTGTTACCATTTTGCAGTTATAAGCTTCAAGTGATGAGACAGCACCATGATTGAGTATACTGTGCATTATATCTGGTTAAACCATGAGACACTATTTGGTGATGATGATCGAAGAGAAGTTGATGGTAATCATAGCAAGTCATCGACTAACTCATGTTCTTGCGTCCTGAACTGGCCCCAGTTATCCTCTTCCAGATTAGTAAGTGAAAAATGAAGTAAAATTTAAATCACTTGGGATTTAGAAACTTACCTTTTCTAATATTTACATATTCTTAATTATTTTAGAGAATATTAGAATTGTGATGTATATGAAATAATACATATGTATTAAGTTAAAATTCTCAATTAAATTGAGTGAAAATTTTAAGTATTTTTCCTCAGTAGTGGCAAGAATGACTCTCTTTAGAATACAGCTTTATCAACTTTCCCTGAATCTATGCCTGTGAATACCCCTTAATCCAGATCTTCATTTTATCTCCTAAAATGTATAATGAGAAGGTAATTCGCCCATAATGAAATGCCAGAAAATGTATACCAGAAAGTATTACGAAGGAAAAAGTGTCATTTCAAATAGGTACACCTACTTTCTAAATGACTAACAGTAGGGAACTTCTAACTCTCAGGTATATCAGAAAATATGCAAATTTCCTTTTTAAATTCTTTTCCTATAAAATGGATAGTAAACGTCAGAATAACCTTGTGCTTGGAGAAAAATGATACAGGAATGAAGTGTTAAGCTTCAGAGCAATTTGTTTCTAAACATTTTGCAGTACATCAGCATGTGGTGACTTAAAATATACTAACTGATATTTAGGTCTTAATGATATATAAGTACACTAATAGCAAGGGGACAAGATAATGCATAGAATTACATGTGGTTACAAGGTTTTGTTTTGTTTTGTTTTGTTTGTAAATAAGAGTTAAAATATTTAGACTTGGAAATGACCTTTGGAGTCAGACAAATTATGTGGATTGCATCTCTGTTTCTGCCATGTATTAGCCGTGTCATCATGGGTGAAATATTTCAATTCTTGAAATTTCCTTAACTAGGACTTATGCATAATACCTACCTTTCAGAGTTATGTGAGAATGAGATATTATATATGCCAAATATGTGCATGTAGGTCCTCAGAAACTTTCAGTTATTTTTATTATTAAGTTAACAGAAATTTTTATTATTAAGTTAACAGAAATTATTAAGTATTTGTTAGTAAAAATACTTTTTAAAAGAATAATATGAGAATACCATAAAATTGACAAAAGTGAAGATCATTATTTGAATGCACAAAGATATATGTATATTGAATATGTGCTTAAAATAACATTCTTGCCTTAAGGCTTTAGGGAAAACAGCAACTATAGTGTCAATGTTTGGAAGGGATTTTGCAAGGTAACAGGTTGTTTAGATTAAGGAAAAATGAAATGCCTGTTCAATCTATCCATAGATACTCAGGATGAAATAGGTTTTTAATAGGAAAAGGGTCCTTCGTAAATGAAATCCACGTTGTTTAAAATATTCCTACAAAAATGGATTGTTGTAGTTTTAGAAAAATGTATGTTATTTCATGGACTGGCATATGAGGGAACTAATATAATTATTAACTCAAGCTAGCACAGTATTTTTGTCAGTGCTGGTGGGGCTTTTCAGTGTCTCCATCACCACTGCCTCCAGTTTAAATTACAAATATAGGAATTTAAGGAATTTCAGTAGCCAGTAAAATCTAACAAATATGCCCTTCCTGCATATGTACACCCACATTCTTTTACATTATGGTCAGGCAGGAACCAAATATAACACAAAGGATTCATATGCTCTGGTGGAGAGGTCTAAATGGACATAATTGAAGAGGCTGATTCTGAGTGCTAGGGGTAAATGCAAGCCTGCTTTGTGTGTGAGGGTGTAGGTGGTATGGTGACTTGGACGTTATACATGCACAAAAAAAAAAAAAATAGAGGCCCTTTTCAGACTCTTCCTCATATTATTATGTTCCTTGGAAAGTGGGATCCAGTACCCGGGAAGCTGATGTTACTGAAAGATCAGAAGTGAAAAGCTGAGGTTTATATAGTGTTGGTTAGACATGCGGGGTGGTGGGTAATAAGGAGAGTGGAGCACTGACTTCAAAGAAGCAGAAGTCTCCTTGAAAACAAATATATCGTTGAAGAATTCGAGGATAGGAAGAGAATGAACGTTCAGAATGATGGGGGGATAACTCTTCACATAAAATTTCTGGAGAGCAAGCAACATCTACTAAGTTATCTACCAATCAAAACATATATCCACAAGAACAATTTTCTATGCACATAGTCCTGTAAAGGATAACTTGATACAACTTGTTTAGGTAAAAAGAAATATGCATCTTACAATCAAGGCATAACTTAATTATTGGTATGTGAGTTTAAATTCAAAGGTACGAAAGAACTAACTTGAAAAGGGAGAAAAAAGTCAATATCTAAGATTCCCCTGTACCAATACAGTGCTTCCTAATTAATTTTGTACTTCTGAGTGACCCAGTAAATTGTGACTCAAGAGGAAATTGCTAGAGATAGACAAATTGTGCCTTAAAAGATAACAAAAAAAAAAAGATGGAAAAAAAGAAAAGAAGTTGTTTTGCATAACATTGGCAAGTTAGAAAGGTTTACTATCTTAGTGCAACTTATAGTAAATTAACGAAAATGGTGTAAGAAATCGAAAATGTGATTCAAATAACTTTTAAAAAATCTCTGCCTTTACCATTCTTTATTACATGGGGATCAATAAATTTATCTGTAGTTAATTGGATTATTATGAACTGCCCCAAAGGAAGACTAATACAACTACTCAAATGGGCTAGATTTAAATAAAAAAAAGTTTATGTATTTATTTTAGAGAGAGAATGAGGGAGGGAGGGGGTGAGAGAGAGGGAGAGAGAATCCCAAGCTGGTCCATGCTCTCAGCATGGAGCCCAACACAGGGCTTGATCTCACTCACTGTGAGATCATGACTTGACCTGAAATCAAAAGTTGAACACTTAACTGACTGAGCCACCCAGGCACCCCTCAAAGGGGTTATATTTTCTTATTTAAAAAAAATTTTTTTTGACGTTTATTTATTTTTGAGACAGAGAGAGACAGAGCATGAATGGGGGAGGGGCAGAGAGGGAGGGAGACACAGAATCGGAAGCAGGCTCCAGGCTCCGAGCCATCAGCCCAGAGCCCGACGCGGGGCTCCAACTCGCGGACCACGAGATTGTGACCTGAGTTGAAGTTGGATGCTTAACTGACTGAGCCACCCAGGCACCCCAAGGGGTTACGTTTTAATTGCTAGAGCTTTACCTATGTTGACTTGGAGTGTGCAGTCACCATGTAATGGAAGTTGGGAAAAATGGATACAAAATATATCATGAATGAGAAATTTGGACTTTTGCACTCAAAATCAATTGACCTATACAAATCTGCTTTTGGATTTAGATATGAAAAATTATATAACTAATTGGTTTTACCCCATTGGGACAATATTGTGACCACATGAGTTGTGATATTAATATGAAGTTCGAGTAGGTAAATCATGGTTGAGTAAATATTCTGTAGCTTGAATTTCTGAAGCTGTGGGTCATCATATTGTTGGAGAAATGGGGCATGCACTTTGATATATTCCATATGAAGGTTGTCCATTGGGACACAGCTTTGTACTACTTTATTTCCAGCTATAGAGTCAACACTATGGTCACATTAACAAAACATTTGGAAACAATTGTATCCTTGATTGACTCTTGTATGTATTATAGTTAATTAGAATAGTGCTTTTATGATTGTTGAAGATAATCAATATTTTTATTGTTGAAAAATATGATGGAAATTGTATGTTGTATGTGATATTATGTGGTATGTTATTTGAAAGAGAAGTAAGGCTGAAAGCTAAGAAGACAAAGGAAAAGTAAAGAAGGAGATCTTTGAAGAAATAGATGATAAAAAGTATATAAAACAGGTGGAAAGACAATCTTAGACTTACAAAAACTGATGGCAAAATGTAGAAAATAGGAAACTCCGTCATGAAATATTCAATATGTATGGGAAAATGGTAGCAAATATGTTCAAAATTGCATAATGTCTCAAATACTGTGTTATTCATATAATGGTCCCAAACACATCATTTTTTGTTGTCACTTGGTTCTCCTCTATGGGTGATGCAAGAACAACAGATTCCTTCATCTCAAATGGCTATCATTCTTTACAGCTTTGTTATTATTTATATCCAGTCGATGGAAGGGGAAAGAATGCGTGAAGGAGGCATACCTGTTTCTGAAAAGTTTTGGCCAGAAAAAAAGCACACCATTGCTTTCAGATTCCTTTGGCAGAATTCAGTATATGATAACCCCTAACTGGAAGAGAGCCTGGAATATGCAATCTAAAGTTCAAGAAGACAACTGGATTGTTGGTGAAAATCTAGCAGTCAAAGCCACCATGACATAAAAAGGGCTCCTGCCCTGGAGTTATTACAAGGGTAAAAGTACATCAGCTAAGCTCATGTGTACCTCTGTAAGTAAAAGGGGAGCATCTTTCTGATAGGAACTGGACAATTTAAGAAATAACACAGGTAAAAACAGGACTGGATTTGGAGTCTGATGCTCTGAGTTCAAACCCAACTGCTTAAATTGTTATTTGCTTTTCTGGGTCTCAGTATCTATGTGTAACAAAACAGGTTTTCTGTACTTCAGAAGTGTTGTCCAAATCAAAGCTTTCATAAATGCAAACATGTTTTTATTTAAGCAAAAAAAAGGGGCATATAAACAGAAAATCTTAACCAAAGTAAGGTTTGGGGGAAAATTAGTCGTTAACAGTATAAGAACTTGAAGAATTTTCCCTGTCCTGAAACACCAATATTTCCTAACTAATGGCCTGGAAATAGTCCTGTTTAATATGGATAAATTGAAATGAGGGGAAATTTTGCCTTACATGCACTCTGAAAGTCAGGTGTTTAACCAGTAGCATCTGGAATGACATAAGCTTAAGACTTTCTCTTTGCTTGATTTCCCCTGTGCCTACAATTCAGGTCTTTATACTATTCCTCACCAAAGAAGCTCTGGGCCTCCTAAGGAGTAGCAAGTCCTGGATTTCAGGACAGGGAAGAGGATGTGCCTGGGACATCCTATTTCCAGAAAGCAATGTTACTCTAAAAAAAATACTTAAAAAAAAAAATGAATGAGAAAGATTCAGTCTGAGGACAGAGATCTGAAATGTGATGGAATATGCTAGGTCTGAAGTGAAATGTGAGGTTCAGTGATATGTGCTTAAAATATAGGACAGATTCAGATCAACCTGAGATCCACAAAAATTAGAATCCATACTAATATTTTACGTAAAACACGATATATCAAAATACAGAAGTTGAATAATGAGTATGTGTTTGTGTATGTCTGTGTGCTTAGTAATAAGCAAAGATGGTTGGAACAATTGCTACTCTCTATAAAAAACATAGACTCTAGAACTTGTGTGTTCTTAGAAGGTGAAGTTAGTGGAACAGGGCTATTTATTCCATATAGCCAACTCAGGACCTGGGCTGACTGACCATCTTCAATACATGGCTTTCATGATTTCCCTAGAGTTCATCTCTATCTCTTGGTGATAAAGGTAAACAAAGAATGGAAGAGCACATATGGGAAGCTTATAGGACCCATTCCAATCAGTGGTAGAGATGACTTCTACTCCCATCCCATTGACACTGCAAAGAGGCTGAGAAATATAGAGTTACTCTGTGCCCAGGAAGAGAAGGACATCATAAACTGCTGAAAAATTTCTACCACATAATGATTTATATAATTGCAATAATAATAATAATAATAATACATATGTGATTGGTGCTAGACTGCCAAAGTTTAGTTAGCAATGCCATTGCTAATTATCGGTGTTATAAAGAAGTGAATAGTATTCCTATATTTACGTCTATTAGGACATAATGCTCGTGGTTATGACTCCATGGAGTTAATGTACCCATTCTATTAGGAGAGTTAGGATTTTTCAGAAAAAAAGTGACCAAGGCTTTAAATAGATCAAACTGTACCTTTCAGAATAGAACAAGCTAAGATGAAGAAATTTCTGCCAACAAAAACAGGCAACAAAACAGCCAACAAAAACAGGTGAATTGTAATTAGGGAATTTAAGGTTGGTCATTGATTGGAGAACATATAATATCTTGATATGGGAAGAGTGGGGTGTGGCTGGTGGATGTTTGCCCAATTGAAGGGATCTAAGGTAGCTCTTGAAAATGTGAAGTCATAAACTTGCAAGATCCATCTTTGTGAAAATCATGAAAACTTTAATATCCTTCCATCTTTGTGTGTTTCTTTTATTCTTTGGTTCTAGACCGTAAAGTTCAGCAAGGAGATGTACTTGGAATAAATACTTGCAGTATCAATATTTGAACCGTGTCCATCATCGTTTTTGCTTTTACAGAATTTTTGCATACTCAATACCTTTAAACGACACTTAAACATACACATCTGATCAACTATGAAAATATATTCCACAGTATCGTATTCATTCTTGACATTTTCTGCTCCTTCTTCAGACTGCCAGCATAATCCCTAAATCCCCTTCAACTAACCCTTGTCATAACTTGTTTTTACCTGCACACATTTGTGTTGATTACTAAGCTCTCTTGTATTCTTAATTAGACCATAATCTCCTTTAGGCAAAGAAATACATTTCCATATTAATAGATGGTCCAACTATCCAGTAAAATGTTATGAATCCTCAATGATTCCTCTTTATTCTGACTGATTTGGATGGTGTGCACTGTCGTGTTATTGACTCAGATCTTTGTGTGGTATTTCTAATGGTATCTCAGCTCATTTTATTATCTGAAGAGAGGGAAAAACAGGAAGCCCTTGTCCTAATGATAATTATATGTATCCTTAATAAGAAAAAAAAGAGAAGAGCTTATAAAAGAAAGAAGTATACAAACAAGCCGTAATGAAAATCATAAGTAAAAGTACTTTGTCCTCGATACTGTCAAGAGAAAGTCATGTTGCTCTTTGAAGTCTTAATACCGTGTCATCTCTCACAAACTTTTATCATTTTAAATCTTTTGATCATCATATCTGACATAGTTTGATTGACAATGTGCACAGCATGCACTCATTTTAGCCAAAGAATACTTGGAGATATTTGAAATCCCAGATGAAAACAAAACAAAACAAATGAAGAGTAATTGAATACAAAAACGCATTTTGTAATTTCTAGTACATTTGTTTCTTTCCAAAGTGCTTTGTGACTTCTCCAAATTCTCAAATTTTGTTAGGGAATAACAGAATAATTAGGAATTTTGATCTTTATCTGCGTGATAATTCCGTGCCTGCTTTGTTATGTAAATTTCCATGTCTAATTTATATATTATCAGGCTTGATTATCAAATTTGAAATTATTAACTATTATTGCAACAATTCTTAGTCTTGATTAGAGAATTTTAAGCAATTAATTATCTTTGCAAGTACTCATCTAGAATATCTTACCAAAATTGTTCTTTCTTAACTAATCCACATGTGTGTGTCAGTCAGTGTGTCCAGCTGGGAGATAAAGCTATGCGAGTAATTTAAACATATAACATTTAATATAAGGACTGCTTAACCATAAAAGGTGGCAAACTATTGAAAGGACAAAAGAGGACTCCTAGAAATAGGTAAATAACAAATACACATAGTAGCTACTGCCTCAAAAGCTAAGTACAAGCATGGAAGGAACGAAGATCTGAGATTCAATTTTCATTTTAGAGGGCACAGCTGACCCAGAAACATGCTGCCTACCAGTAACCAATTTCCTAGAGGGTGTGGTCAGAGGGCCCACGGTACGTGTTTCACTGGTGGCAGAGAAATTAACTGGAGGTGGCTGGCAGGGCAGTCTTTTCACTATGTCGTTGCTGTATTAAGTACCATTTAGCCTCTGGTACATCCTTCTGCTGACAGCTGTTCCACAGGAGAAGGGGCACAAACCCACTGAGTTGCTCTGGCCTCAGAGGAGTGTCCTTCTCGCACCCTGTTGACAAAGGCTAACATTTCACAAGTAGGGCAAAGAGAAGTGGATTGGAAACTGTGTGGAAAGTAATTGAAAATTGGCACAGATAATTCCATTGGCTGCTAAGTTACGTACACACTCTTTCATATTCATTTAACTTGAATTTAAATGCTGTCCTTTATAGAGTGAAGACTCTCTCGTACTTCCTCCCCCAAAATGTGGAAATACAGTCCCAACAGTCATTGAATCTGTCTCTGACTATATTAATAACTCTTCAAATCCAGTCATAGTTTCATTGGTCTAAAGCTAACCTCCAACAATGTGTTTTATAAAGTAGAAAGGGGAAGGAAGAAAAATAATATAAAATAAATAATCAATTTGCAAATAGGTACACATAACAAGAAAAGAGAAAATAAACAAACCTATTAGTTCTTTCAGACTAATTAGACTTTTCTACTATCCATTCCATGTTTCCCTTGCCTAGTCAGCACCTCAGCTGGGTTGAACCCAAACTTTATTTCCCAAAGAGTCTGAGTCCTTCATGATCCTGAATTTGAGATTCTTTAGTGTTTCATTAATTGTAATTATTGGACATGGAAGCACTAAGAGGAAGTCCATAGAATTCCCTGGGTGCCAGATGTTGTCCTCTTTGCCTTTGTTTTTTAGCAAACAACTCAATTTTATTTGCTAATTGTAGATCCATCCAGTAAAGTAGGCTATTTTTTACCCGTTGTTACAGTAATGTAAGGATCCCCAAAAAGCTGGGTGGCAGTCTCATTTTTAATTAAATGGAATTGTTCTGAGAGTCATATTGGAAGAATCTCCCTACCACCACCACCATTGGGAACTAAGATATCCAAGTCAACAAAATGAAGAGTTACCAGGATAGGATTATTTTTCATTTATTTTTTATTAATTTTTTTTTTTACATTTATTTATTTTTGTTAGACAGAGAGAGACAGAGCACAAGTTGCGGAGGGTCAGAGAGAGAGAAAGAGACACAGAATCCGTAGCAGGCTCCAGGCTCCGAGCTGTCAGCACAGAGCCCCACGCGGGGCTTGAACTCACAAACCGCGAGATCATGACCTGAGCTGAAGTTGGATGCTTAACCGTCTGAGCCACCCAGATGGCCCTGGGATTTTTTTTTTTTTAAGTGTATGAGGGAGTTATTACATTTAGTAACTAGAGACACCACTTCCATTTTGATTTTTTGATTTCCAGACTTGTTTATTTGGCTTTTGGTGGGACAGCCCTACGTTTCTGATTCAAAGTAGCCAATGCATTCCTAGACAGAATGCTATTGCTATTTTTCAAGTTCTTATCTCCCAACAGTTTCACCACTGAGTTTTTAATAAACCAATAAACCTTTGTGTTAATCCAGCAGATTCTGGATTATGTGATTCAAAGAAGAATTTGTTAATGCCATGGATGTGATCCTATCATTGTACTTTTGTTGTTGTTGTTGTGGAATAAATTACTGGCCAGAAACAATGTTGTACAGATGCCATAACAGTGGAAAAAGCATTCCATGAGTCCATGGAGGGAGCTTCTGGAAGAAGTATGTATTGGCTGTCTATTACTGCTATTGAAAATTGTCATAAACTTAGTGACTTAAAGCCTGAGCTTTGTTACCTTACTGTCTGCAGGTAAGAAGACTGTATGAATTTCACTGGGCTTAAAATCAAGGTGTTAGCATCTTGTGTTTCTTTCTGGAGGTTCTAGAGGAGAATCCACTTCTGTTCATTCTGGTTGCTGGCAGAATTTGGTTGCATGTAATTCTCGGACTAAGATTCCTGTGAAATATTAAGAAATATTTATATTTCTCAGTAGGACCCTCATATGTTCTAATGAGGCAACACTAGGAGCTTCCTGGATGGCTCTGGATGGACACTGGTCACCAGAAAAATCAAACCATAATTAGAAGCTTGGAATTTTCAGCTTCCCACTCCCAACCTCTCAAGAGAAGGGTATTAATTTCATGATATTATTGATATTATAATAATCGATCATGCCTATGTGAAGAAGCCTCCATAAAATCCCAATACTATGGAGTTTGGGGAGCTTCCAGGTTGGAAATACATCCATACCAGAAGGTGACACATCCTGCTTCCATGGGGACAGAAACTCGCTTCCTTAGAATCCTCTTACCTCTCTCTATATATCTCTTCATCTGGTTGTTCATCTGTATCGTTTATCACATTCTGTAATAAACTGGTAAACATTAAAGAAATGTTTCTCTGAGTTCTGTTAGCTGCATCAGCAAATCAGCGGAACTGAAGATAGGGTTGTGGGAAACTTCAATTCATAGCCAAGTTGGAAAAAGTTGTAGGTAACCTGGGAACCTACTACTTACTATTGGCATCTGAAGTAGCAGGGTGGGAGCATTCTTGTGGGACTGAATTTTTGACCTGTGGGATCCGACACTATCCCCAAATAGGTAGTACTAGAATTGAGTCAAATTGTAGGATACCAAGCTGGTGGGACACGGCATTGCTTGGTGTGGGGGACCAACCTTCACACATATAGTGACCAGAAGTGAAGAGTTGTGTGTGAACAGTAAATGAGACACACAGAAGACAGACTCATGGCCGGGGCGGGGGGGAAAGACTGGGTTTTTCCCTTTAAGAACCCCATTTTCTTTCTAGCTGTAAATTGAGGGTTATCCCATGAGTCATGGTTTTGTTCTTTCACTTTTAATGCCAGCAATGGTCCAATTCTTCACATATCACATCTTTGTGACTCTTTTTTTTTTTTTTTTTTTTTGTAGGCTCATATTTCTCTCTAACCACAGCTGAGAAAGTTCTGTTCTTAAGGACTTATGTGATTATTGATTCCATTAAGATAACTCTCCATCCAAAGGCCTATAACTCTAATTACAACATGCATTCATTTATGACATGGCAGATAATTCTAGCAAGGTAGTAAGTTGACTTTTGTTTAGTTTCTGAAGTAAATTTGTATGTTTTCTTCTGTTTCATTAAAGCTAATATTCTTTTTTCGCTCTGTACACAACAATCTGGTGATCTTTTTTATACCACTGAGAAAATAGAAGCCATCAAACGTGAGTTTTGCCATTAATCACTCACAAATCTACAAAGCTAACGACTTTTTTTCCCCCCAAAGCTAACAACTTTTGAACACAACATTTTGTACTTTTTTTCTAGATATAATGGAGAATATCATCTTCTTCCTAGGAAGGCATGATCTCTATTTTTACATTATATTCAGAGATCCAGCATAGACTTCAGATGGTTCAACTGATAAAAATTCATTGATCTACCTTGAGAATAAGATTTAAGAAATTATTAGGGTTCCCTTGTTTTGTAACCAGGTGTTCCAAATCATGTCTACATCCTTTATATGTCTCGTGAGTTTCAGTTTTTTGCATCCAGTTTGTTGAATATATTTTCCTGTTTGTACTTTAGAAATCATACCCATATTGTCTCCAAAACAACACTTTCCATCTTCCTACCAGATATACTGCTCTTCCTGATTTTCCTTTCTTGGGGAATAATATACTTACAGGACAAATTAAGAAACATAGTATTAATCTAGATACTTTTCTTTGAACTCTTACATTCATTCACACTCTCTCTTGCCACCCTACATCCTATATTAATTCTAGTTCCCAAATATTTCTTGAGTTTATCCCTTTCCAACCATCAATATTAAAATTGGCCTATATTTTTCTCTGATATCTCTGGATTGTTGCTGTCACCTTTTCCTTTTCTGCAGTATTGACCTCCTCAACTTTATCCTTCCCCTTGGACAGACTAATTATTCTTCTGCGTCATACTTCACAGTAATGAGACTTATTGCATACTCATCATGGAATTCTATGCTGTCCCATTGTTTTTTTGATTCCTTGCTCCAAGAAAACCCTGCTTAACCTACTGAACTAACCTACATTCTTCAAGATTCAGTTCTGATATCATCTTCCTTGAGAGTTTTCCACATACCTCTCAGATTGGGTAATGGTCCAGTAGTGCGAAAAAGTAAAGCATTTGCCTCTTCATATTTTTTTAAAATCTAATGTTTAGCTAGCAATCTCAATACTTTCCACTAGATTACAAACAGGTTTTGATTAAGGTACATGTCTTATTATATATCTCTAGCTCTTACTTCCCCCAAAGTGTGAAGCAATATTTGATTTGTTAGCTAATACCTATGAAGCTAAAACAAACTGCTGATAAGCTAAACCAAGGAATGATTTGCATGATTCAGGAAACTTAAAACCTGAGCCTCTCCAGGAGATCCACAGATGATACAAGACTTGCTTTTCTAGCTCCACAGCCAGAGTGCACATTTTACAAACAAAATGTCTCTTAAATACTATCAATTTCGTGCCTTGTAAAAGTATCTAAAAAGTTATTGTTAATATCAAGTAGGTACTAAAATGCACACTATAAATGAGTTGAATTCTTGATTATAAAAAATTAAACATTTTATGAAAGCTAATGCTTGCATTTTACAACTCATAAATTATTTTTTTTTTTAAATATTGGAACTTGTTATATGATGTTGCTTGACTAGTTGCTGCTCACAGAAATAGCCTTATTAACACAGGTCTTGAAATTATGATGGCATTCATTAAAATAGAAATGTACCTATATGTGTAATGACACATATGGAACTCAGAAAAATTACTTGTGACTTTTTATTTTTAAGAAAGATCTCCTACAAAATTATTTTAGCCAATGTAGAGTAAAATTAATGATAATATAATATCTTGGATAGAAGATTTATTATATTTTATAGAATTACTTCCTAACACTCTCTCTGGAAAGAGGATGTGTAAATAGCATACGATTTCCTGCTTTTTAGGCATACATTTAAGTATTTATCATTTCTCTCCATCTAAAGATACATGCAAGTGCTTTAAGCAAAACAGAAATATGCAAATCTAGCTCTTCTCAGAAAAGATAAACCAGGACTGTATTTTGTAAAATAACTCCTAATCTTCTAAAATATTAGAAGAAGGATTGTTTTAGAATTCACTTTAATATAGTTTGATTGGCACAATTTAAATGTCAAAATATTGTTTAAATATTGCAATTCAAGGCTTTTGCTAAAACTAATCATTGTGATAGATAATGTGTTGTTTGATTCTCTCTCAGCTCTTTTATCTTTCCCTCTTTTAATGGTGTCTCACCCAGTGATTACCTCAAGTCAAAATCAAGGCTTTACACAGAGGATTTTTAGGATAGTGAAAATGCTGTGTATGATGTTATAATGATAGATATGTATCAATATACATTTGTCTAAATCCATACAATAATGCCACCAAGGGTGAACCCTAATGGAAACTATGGACTTTGGGTATTTGTGATGTGTTGATATAGGTTCATCAGCTGTAACAAATGTACCATTCTCGTGGGGGGTGTTGATCATGGAGGATGCTATGCATGTTGGGGGGAAGGGAGTATGTGAGAAATCTCTGTATCTTCCTCTCAATTTTGCTATGAAACTGAAACTGCCTGAAAGAAAGGGGGTATTCTTTTTTAAAAATGGAGGGAATGCGCTAATATATAAAAAATGCACACGATATTCAACATCATTAGTCATGAAGGAAATTCAAATAAAAAAATGAAATACTACTTTTAACCCACGAGGATAATGATAAATAATAAATGGGAGGTGGAAACACTGAAACCCTCACAGATTGCTTTTGAAAATATAAAATACTGGAAAACAATGTTGTAGTTCTTCAGATGGCTAAACACAGATTGCCATATTGTTCCTGCCTGGAGCAGTGCAGCCCTCGGTCCTTGGTCTTCTCGAGGGGAAGAATTCAAACAAGAGACCAGAAAGCAGGAACAAGCAGGGTTTACTGAGTGCACTCACAAGAGGGATGAG
This sequence comes from Neofelis nebulosa, assembly GCF_028018385.1. Classification (NCBI taxonomy): domain Eukaryota; kingdom Metazoa; phylum Chordata; class Mammalia; order Carnivora; family Felidae; genus Neofelis; species Neofelis nebulosa. The sequence continues at coordinate 180,127,608 of NC_080784.1, read as the reverse complement.
CAAGGAGCTTGAGAGAGACCCAAGTGCCCTGAACAGAATTGGTCCCAGGATTTTTCTTGTTAACCAGAAGGTAGAATATTCCTCATTGGGGGCAGGAAGCATGGTTTCCACCTCTTGTTTGTAATTTGGTCAGGTGTTTCCAAATATGGCAACTGCCATCTTCGGTCTGTCTGGTCTGGTTTGATCTGGCTTTTTGCAGAGTGCTGCTAGGATGGGCCTCTGACCTTTCTAATAGTTGGCTGTTGAAGGAAGACTCCTTCCTTGTTATGGTGTGCCTGCATTTAGTTCTTTAGTCTTCTCTTTTTTTTTAATTATTATTTATTTTTGAGAGAGAGACAGAGCATGAGTGGGGGAGGGGCAGAGAGCAAGGGAGACACAGAATCTGAAGCAGGTTCCAGGCTCTGAGCTGTCAGCACAGAGCCTGACATGGGGCTTGAACTCACGAACTGTGAGATCATGGGGCTCGAACTCATGATCCATGATCTGATCATGTTCTTACTTTTGTCTTACTTCTTACCTAGCATCCCCTAAGGAAATCCAAGGTGGAGGGAAGGCCATACCACAATGTTAATTGCAGTTTTTTTTTTTCTTTCTGCACATATGTGTCTTGTGGCCTCTGTATTGGAATTCCCCTTGGCCATCTGGACAGGATATGCCTAATTGCAGGTCTCCCATGCCTCCCACATATGACCTGCCCCCCTACCCTCTCTCCTGTGGAACCCAGGCCTCACAAAACTATCTAAATACCTACCACAATATGGCCAAACAATTCCAGTTGTAGATATAAAACCCAAGAGAAACAAACATGGGTGCCTACACAAAATTTATACATGACCCTCCTTAGCAGCATTATTCATCATTGCCAAACGGTAGAAACAACCGAAATGTCCATTGATGGGTTAATAAATAAACAAAGTGTAGTGTGTCTATAAAATAGAATATTTTCAACAGTAAAAACAAATGAAGTATTTGATACTGGCTGTCACATGAATGAAGGTTGATGACATCATGGTAAGTGAAAGAAGGTAGACACAAATGGCCACATGTTGTATGATTCCATCTATATTAAATGTGCAGAACAGGCAAATCAATAGATTCAGAACGATAACTGGTTGCCTAGGGCTGGGGAAGGTTGGGGAGAAATGAGGAATGACTGCTAATGGTGAATAAACATAACTCAGTGAATATACTAAGTTGTGTGTGACTTGTATCTCTTAAAAAAAAAAAAAAGCAAGAGCCTCCCATTGTCCTGTGTCTTTCATTCCTCTCATTTTAGTATTTCAGGGCATGGAATATGATAAAGTCACATTTATTTTCACAATAATTCAGGGCTGAAAACTGTATATTCATAGGAATTTGAATTTTTATTTTCATTTTGACATTTATAATTGTCATCTACATTTGTATCTGTCTCTGAGTTACTTCCTGTATCATATTTCAAATGTCCTTTGCATATAAGTTTCAACATTCTGCACATTTGACAATGTTCAGATCTCCTACTTGGCAGGTGTTCTCGGTCTAACCAACCCTTCAAAAACTAGGAAACTCCCATCACATTCAGGAATGATTTTCCCAGATGTCAGTCGCTTAAAAAACTTTAAACTCTTACATTGTCCCAGTTGGTCTTAATTGACTGTCTTACCTATTTGATTATAACTTTAATGTAAATAATGATATAATCTTCCCTTTAGCTCCTGATTGTCTAAATGTATGTGCTATTCGATATAATGTAACCACTTCTGAGCTTTAAAAATAGAAACAATTTGCATAAAATTATCTACCAGATTTTTTTCTCATAAGAATTTGACATATGCTATCATAATAAAAACAGGATGAGAACAAAGAAAAAGGTTTGTATAGGTCGGAAAACAAAACAGAAGAAAATCTCACTGGAGACTGACATCCAGCTAACAAGTCCCTTCAAGTCTGTTAATACCTCTGTCTTTTGGCTTGCTGATTAAGAATCAGTAAAACTGTGTTCAGTCACTGTGCCTTCTAACAAAATTATTTCAAGCATAGCACCCAAAGGAGCCAGAGGAACAATAAGGTTATTCTTACAAGATTGACTATCAAATCTGAAAATGAAGTTAAAACTCTCTGAGTTCGTACCATAAGGACTCTGTCCACAAGTCTGTGTTCTCCCCGTTGTCCCCCAAATGTCCTCACTACGTAGCTTTTTTTTTTAATAGCAAGATTGTTGCCCTTATTCCTGAATACCTTAATTTTGCTTTTCTGTTCACTCCTTTGAGTTTTTATCAAGGCAAATTATAGAAATATAAAACATATATATGTACTTGAATTTAACTGTTTCCTTTTTTTTTAATATGAAATTTATTGTCAAATTGGTTTCCATACAACACCCAGTGATCATCCCAACAGGTGGCCTCCTCAATTCCAATTACCCACTTTCCCCTCCCTCCCACCCCCATCAACCCTCAGTTTGTTCTCAGTTTTTAACAGTCTCTTATGATTTTCCTCCCTCCCTCTCTAACGTTTTTTTCCCCTTCCCCTCCCCCACGGTCTTCTGTTAAGTTTCTGAGGATCCACATAAGAGTGAAAACATATGGTATCTGTCTTTCTCTGTGTGACTTATTTCAGTTAGCATCACACTCTCCAGTTCCAACCACGTTGCTACAAAAGGCCACATTTCATTCTTTCTCATTGCCACGTAGTACTCCATTGTGTATATAAACCACAATTTCCTTATCCATTTATCAGTTTAGCACTCCTAGGAATTGAGCCAAGGGAGACAGGAGTGCTGATGCATAGGGGCACTTGTACCCCAGTGTTTAGAGCAGCACTTTCAACGATAGCCAAATTATGGGAAGAGCCTAAGTGTCCATTAACCGTTCCCTTCTATTTACACTGCCTGGGATGTAATCCAGGTGAATTTCATTTTTTGGTGAGTATTAAAATCTGCTTTCTGGAAGATTCACAATAGCCACTCCCTCTCTTTCATTTCCTACTACATAGATGTACGTGTACACACTGCACACAGTCCACACACAGACATACATTTGGAAATTAAATAGAAATGCATTGAAAGTAGTGCCTCCCCTACATATAGTATGGATTCTCCAGCCGCCAATATGAAGCTAAGCCAAACAGGCACTGAAGAGGATGAAGGATGGAGGAATTCCTCTTTAGATAATTTATATACACACACTTTTTTTTTCATGGCAGAGAATCATTATGAACAACAGCTTAGTCAACATCTTCCCTTAGTTAATAACCACGTAAACTTTAAAATGTTTGTATTAATTTGCTTGGTTCATTTCAACACAATGGCAAAGACCAGGTAACTTAAAGTAAATTTATCTTCGACAGTGCTGAAGACTGGAAGTCCAAGATCAAGGTGGGGCACATTTGTTTCTGGTGAGGCCTCTCTTCCTGGCTTTCAGATGGAAGCCTCCTCTCTATGGCCTCACATGGCCTCTCTTTGGTGTATGAGCATGGAGTGAGATCTTTCTCTTGCTTTATCTTCTTATAATGCAATCTGACCTATCAGATTAAGACCCCACTTTTATGACCTCATTTAAACTTAATTATCTCCCATAATCTCTATCCCCAAATACAGTTGCCTTGGGGGCTAGGGTTTCAGCATGTGGATCGGGGGTGGGGAGGGGGGTTGCCGATTCAGTACACAGCAATTACGAAAATGAACTTCTGGTCTTCCCACAAAATCTAGGTGCTCACCATTTTGTATATATCGATTAATGGTGACTTTAGTTTTCCATACTCTACGGCTGAACACTTTGATCCATTGTGATTTGCACTTTCTCTCACACTTTGCATACCCTCTGTCCCATTCTTTTTTTTTTAAGTTTATTTATTTAGGGCCACCTTGGTGGCTCAATTGGTTGGGTGTCTGACTTTGGCTCAGGTCAGGATCTCACTGCTCGTGAGTTCGAGCCCCGCATCAGGCTCTGTGCTGACTGCTAAGAGCTTGGAACCTGCTTCAGATTCTGTGTCTCCCTCAGAATGTCCTTCCCCTGCTCTCTCTCTCTCTCTCTCAGATATAAAATAAAACATAAAAAAAAATAAAAGTTTATTTATTTATTTTGGGGAAGGTAAGGGGGAGGAGCAGAAAGAGAGGGAGAGAAAGAAAATCCCAAGCTGGCTCCGCACTGTCAGCAGAGAGCCAGATGTGGGGCTCAAACTCATGAACTGTGAGTTCATAAACTGAGCCAAAATCAAGTCAGAGGCTTAACCAAGTGAGCCACCCAGGAACCCCACTCTGTCTCATTCATCTACAACCTTCCCCCCAGCTCAGCTGCTCCAACTTTATTGGCTGTCTTGCTGTTCCCTGGATATGTAAGACAGACTGTTTCCTGAAGTCACTGCATTAAGCTATTGCTTCTGCTGGGAAACATTAGCCGATATTCTTAAAGTATATGCCCAGAGGAAGTTATCCTAAACACAGTCCTTAATAATGCTGCCTGTATCTTCCCATATTCGTGATCTTTCTATTCAACATTTCCTTGGGATCATGGTACTTACTATCTTCCAATATATTATGTAACTTACTAGTTATTCTTATGTTTGTCTTCTTTCTCATCTAATTACCATCTTCATTAAGATGTCAACCCATCCAAGATATAAGTTCCATATTACTGATATATTCCAAGTGCGTAGAACAGTCCTTGGCACATTAGAAGGTGTTCAAAAAACAGTTGTTAAGTGAATGAAAGATATCTGAGTTCTGGATCAAGATGTCCTACTAACAAAACCTAAACAATTCCCTTCTGATTGAAAGGGTAACTATATTCATTTTCTATGTTTCATAACAAATAACATCAAATTTTGTGGATTAAGACAACATACATGTTACGATTGCCTTGGGTAATGACTCTGTGCACAGTTTAGTTCTATCCTCTGCTCAGCGACTCAAGGCTAGGCTGAGTTCTCATTGGGAGGATTGACTAGGAAAGGATCTGCTCCTATGTTCATGCAGAGTGGCAGCAATATTAATTTCCTTGCAGTAGTATGACGGAGGGTTCCCATTTGTTGCTTGTTTGGTTGAAATCTTCCTTCCTGTCCTACAGGCCACCCACAGTCGTCCACCAGACGGCCTTTGGAAACAGCATGTTCTTAACTTGGTAGTGTGCCTCTTCAAGGCCAGGTAGGATAACGTCTCTCACTTCAGAAAGGCCTAGTCTCTGTGTAATGTGCTTTCACCTTACATTGTCAGGCCTACCCCAAATAACAGCCCTTTCACTTAATTCAAAATTAACTGATTTGAGACCTTAATTACATGTGCGCTATCCTTTTGCATTGTCACAAAGGTAGCTTAATTAAGGGAGTGGCATCCCATGACCTTAGCCATTTAACATGCGTTAATCATGAAAATGACATCCCATCGTATTTTCCATATTCTGTCAGCTAAAAGCCAGTTACAAGTACCTTCACCACTCAAGGGGGAGGAGATTAATCGAAATTGTGGACATTGGGAGGCAGGAGATCATTGGAGGTCAAAGTAGGTTCTGTCTATATGCCAACTAAGTGCTTCTTATAGGCCAGCTCCCAATTCAGCCATGTGTTCTATGTTAAAAATCTTACTGTTTTTAGGCATGATGCTATAACTTGGGTTATGTACTTAGAAATTTTACTTTACTCTTCACACACACCCCGGTGCACACAGCTAAGTAAAACAAAATAAAATTCAACAGGGTGTGCATTAAGTATGAAAAAAAAAAAAAAAACGAAACTTGTGATCTTTAATTCAATTTCTCTGATTACAAATATCTTTAGGCATCTCTATATATGCTTATGAGTGATAATAGCCTCCAATTTTTTATCCCTTTAATAAATGAATTTTTTATTTGTATAAGCATTTTTCTACTCTACCCTAAATTTCTATTGGTTATAATGTTATTAAAATATCTTCTTGAATTTGGTAGCTTATAGTTTTTTGCTTTTTGGTTTTTTTTGGTTTTTTTTTTGTTTGTGTGTTTTGCTTTAAGTGTAGTCAAGTTTATTAATTTTCTTCACTGGCCACTTTATTTTGTGTCTTTATTTTTTTTTTTTTTCCTATCCTTAGATTGGAAAGATATTCTCATTCATTTTAGTGGTTTAAATATTTGTTTTGAAACCTTTCATTTTACTGGACTTGATTTATTTGTGTTGTGAGCTACAAGTTTGTTTTTAGTTTGTTGCACATTGATGGTCAATCTTTCCAATTCTATTTACTGAAGGATTCTTATGTTTTCAATGATCTGCAATGGTACCTATATCATATATCAAAGTACTATATATATTTGAGACCACTTCTGGGTTTTCTATTTGTTCTATTGTATCTCTTGCTATCCTAGCACTGTTTTAAACAGGGACACCTGGATGACTCAGTCGGTTGAGCGTCCGAGTTCGGCTCAGGTCATGATCTCACAGCTCATGATTTCGAGCCCCGTGTAGGGCTCTGTGCTGACAGCTTGGAGCTTGGAGCCTGCTTCTGCTTCTGTGTCTCCCACTCTCTCTTCCCTAACCCACTTGCATTCTGTCTCTGTCTCTCTCAAAAAAAAAAAAAAATAAATAAATAAACATTAAAAAAAAAAAAAAAGAAAAGTTTTAAACATATATCCAGGAATTCTGCAACTGAGTATACTTCAAAGAAAAAAATTTAATATATGAGCTCAAAGACATGTCTAAGAGAACCTGTAAAAGTACTGTTCTAATAACAACAAAAGAGCCCCTAATTTCCCATCAGCTATATGGAAAAATCACTTTATATTCACATCATATATTATAGAGTGGCAAAATTAATGAACCAAAACAGATACAGTAACATGGATATAGCTTCGATACATAATATTGTATTGGGGGGGGGGAGAAAAGAAAACAACTTTCAAAGAATATCAGTATGATAATCATTTGAAAAATTTACAAACAAGTGTAATTTTGCAAACATGCAAAAGTAAACAAAATACAGGTAAGAACATTTGAAAGAGAGAGACAGGAAGAGAGAGGATGAGGAAGATAAGGAGAGAAAGGGAGAGAAAGAGTATGTGAAGGTGTGACAATGTATCTACAAGTTCCATTAATAACTGACCAATTAGCTGATCTTTGTTCCATATATCACTAGTATAAGCTGACATATACATCATGAGTATCATCTCTTGGTAACCTAGCAATGGAAAAGAACAAGCACATTTTAGCCCTTTTCTCTTTTTTACCAGGAGAAATTTCGTCATGACAATAAGAATAGATTTCTAAGTCAGAATATTATTGAGTTGAATCTCCTGTCCTAACTTATGTTTTTAATGATTTCGGCAGTTTAACTGAGAGGAAGTATGCCAGATTTCTACATGGCCGTAAATGAGGAAAGCACATCTTTAACACATTATTTAGTTTGTTTTTGTAATTAAAGAGAAAGTCTGAGTCAACAAAGCTTGTTTGAATTAAAAAATACATTTAATGCAATTCCATTCAAACCATATACATTGAGCATTTTTATGTGCCTAACACTCTGTTCAACACCCTGAATGAAACACCGCTATTTGAACCTCTGTCCCCTACAACTCATTTGGTGACACAAAACATCAATATATAAAACAATTTGAGTTGACCATGCAGCTGCTCTTAATCAGCCTAACACACTTGCTGGAAGCATCTACAGAATTAGTTTTGCTCAGGCACAAGTTCAACCCTAAAGTTAACATCATTGCCCTTGTTGATGTGGTTCTGGGTGAGGGGGGGCAAGGGTCTAACAAAATTTGTCCAATTTACTCTAAGCAATTCGATTTAACTGGCAGTTGTTACCTTGTGTCCCATCTCCTGACAGGCAGATTTAGAGCTCTGCAATATCCAGTCAGGCTCCATGCCAGGGTGTCAGGACCTGACTATAACTGCCCTGGCTCTCCCTCCTGCAATCTCTATCAACAGCAGATGGATTAACATTTCACAGTCAAAACACAGGGCAGTGACTCACACTCCAAGTACTCTCTTGTGCGAGCGAAAGAAACTCTTCCCTCATTTGGATAATAAACTAAAAGACCTTGCTTGTGCCACAAACCTGGCAGGAGGCGAAGCATTTCTCATTGAATTCAAGGCGATGGACACAAGTCATGGATCCAAATGATTTGAAATTGTAAACGGTGATATACATACGTACAGGCAAAAACCCAAATCTCAATCACCAATTGGGATGGTTCTGAAGTGGAGGGTGTTTCTTCAGAAGGCACTTGACTACTTAGCGCAAGCTTGAAAATGTACTTGAAAATGTTCAAAGGAAATAGGGCAGGATTGGTTATTCTTTCACCTACCTGTGTAGTGCTAATGTACCTTTGTCTGTATTTGCAAGGGTGGATGTTTTTTTTGCATTGTAAAAACCATGTATCTTTTTTTAAGGGATATCTCTGTTCCACACGCATAACTCACTGATGAAATGATGATAAACCAATACATGCTCTGTGGAACCATTCTTCTTCCCAAAAATCGGAATTGGCTTTCTCATTTCATCTATCAGAATTTGGTCATAAAGACCTATGGATCGGGACCATAATTACTCAATGAATCAGTGTTGAATAAATCACCGAGTAAAGACTTTTGCAACTGCATTTTTTAACAGGTTTATACCATAAGCTATAAGACCTATTCTGTTACGTTTTTCTTTTCTGAATTTCCTGACTTTTTCTGGCTCAGTCCAGAATTCATATAATTTTAATATTATATAATATATCAATAAATATATAAATAATTTATATATAAATATATAATTATATGTAAATAATATAAATTTAATATCAGATAATATTTCAATAAATATCTAAATACATGTAGTTTTTACTATTATAACTCAAATATTAAATGTTAAATAAAATAAGTCATTCATCAAGAATCATGGTCTGAATTTTGTCATTATTTTCTTTACTGTATTTACAATATACATTCAATCACAATCATTTAAGATTCTTGGGGTGCCTGGGTGGCTCAGTCAGTTGAGCATCTGACTTCGGCTCAGGTCATGATCTCGCAGCTCGTAAGTCTGAGCCCTGCATCCAGCTCTGTGCTGACAGCTCAGAGCCTGGAGCCTGCTTCAGATTGTGTCTCCCTTTCTCTCTGACCCTACCCACTTGCATTCTGTCTCTGTCTCTCTCAAAAATAAAAATAAACATTAAAAAAATTAAAAAAAAGATTCTTTACATCAAATGGCAGTGTATTAGTGTCCTAAGGCTTCTGTAAAATTACCAAAAAAGTTATGCAGTTCTGAAGGTGACTGAAAATCCAAAATCAAGGTGTTGTGAGAGCAACCCTCTCTCCAACGTATCTGGGAGGAAATCCTTCCTTGCCTCTTCCAGCTTCTAGTAGCTTCATATGTTCCTTGGTTTGTGTCAAGATAAATCTAATCTCTACTTCTGTCTTCATATGGCCTTCTCCCCCATGTCTCTGGATCTCAGATCTCCCTCTGCCCTTCTCTTATAAGTACACCTGTCATTGGATTTAAGGTCCACCCTAAGTCTGGGGTGCTATCACATCAAGTACCTCAATTTAGTTACATCTGCAAAACCATGTTTTAATGTTTATTTTATTTTTGAGACAGGGAGAGGCAGAGCATGAGCAGGGGAGGGGCAGAGACAGAGAGGGAGACACAGAATCCGAACAGGCTCCAGGCTCTGAGCTGTCAGCACAGAGCCTGACGTGGGGCTTGAAAACACAGACCGTGAGATCATGACCTGAGCCGAAGTCAGATGCTTAACTAACTGAGCCACCCAGGTGCCCCTGAAAAATCATTTTTACAAATAAACTCACATCTGTAGTTTCCCCAAAGACGTGTCTTTTGAGGGACTACAATTCATTCCACTATAGGCAGTAAAGATCATAAAGGGACATGTATTTAATTGCAGGAAAAATTTTAGTTAGTAGTCAAAAATGAACTATGTCAATAAATTTAGGAAATATCTATAGGTAAACCAGACTATGTGGGGAAATGAGGGAAAAAAAACATTGTGGAGAAGGCTATAGGGCATTTACATCTTGCCAGTACAAGAGTGAGGTGAGCCAAGAACACAGGTCAAGTTTGAGCACATGAAGGGCACAGTCATTGCATTAAGAACCGTTCCTGATTATGTAGGTTACAGAAGCCCTCCTCACTTCCTGATCATGATTACATAAAGAGGAAAAGCATATATATAATGATTTGTAATTACAAGGAAAGGAAAGGAAAGCAACATGTGGTTTACCTATGAAGCCTGGAGGCAAATCTAGAGATGAGTTTCAGAGATATGGGTACAGCAAAATATGAGGTCCCATGAGAAAGGTTTTGAATAATGAATTTGGTCTAAAATTACAAAATCGATCATTCTCCCAATGATTTGGTTTATATTCATTAGAAAGAAATGGAACATTTGTGGATCTATATTGCCTTACTTGTCCTATATGATAACGGACAGAAGGGAAAAAAGCCAAAGGAAGATGATTAACTACATATGACAATATTGAACCTGAAAAATTGGTTACAAACCTATGCCATCTTATCATTTTAAGAAGAATGCTTGAAGAAGTAAGTCGACTTGCACAGCAATCTTGCACTTTCCCTGTACCACTTGATTCATGTGAGATAAGGCTAATTTTACTGAGGGATGCATCCTTTTTAGAAAGAAGTGTAGCCCTTTTAGATATATTTGCATATTTAAGCTTGTCCCAGGAGTTAACCCTGCTCCTCCATCATTCTGACTGACTCAGTTCTAAGTGTTTCTTGATGTAATCCTTATTCCTGTTTCTATCTCAGGGCCTGTAGACCCTTCTCAGAGAAAGGTATTGTGAGAAAGAGAAACCTGAACTTATTCTGAAATGTTGGATTTTGTCAGAAAAATTCCAGGAAATCCAAAAAGGGTGTTCCAAAAAGGAAATCCAAAAAGATTACAGCGGTGTTGTCTCTTATAGCTCATAATATAAAATGTGTTGGGAAGTTGGTGTTCTCAATCTTTGCATGATATATTGCTCAAAATCATATAATGAGTTGGTACATACCCAGGCTATGGGGACTGTAAATTCTCATGATAGATAAAGGAGAAAGCCAAAATCTTTGATTTCTTAAGCCTTTGACCATGGATTAGGTCATACTAATACAGAAGAGCCAGAATTGATATTATTAGTAACTAAAAGAGAGAGAGAGAGAAATATAAGTAAACTTCTATAAGTTGCTTATTGCTTTTAGACTTTAGAATCTACTATGTTGAAGATAATTGTACTAAGAACTAGGGTAAATGGGGATAGAATTTGGATAAATCATCTCCTACATGAATATTCTGCTATTTGTACTGCTCTGGACACAGAATAATGTATTATTGGCAAATGAGTAGCATATACAGTAAGGTACATAAAAAATGTGATAATTGCCTTAGGAAATAGAATTAAACATCTTGCCAGAGTAAGGCACATATATACATGTTTCGAAAAGAAAAACATTTCTCTTATATCTCTAAGAAATGAAGTGATTTCTTTCATATAATTAGCATGGCGGTGCTAAAACATATTAAATGCAATACAAAAGTTTTCAGATATTTATCCAAAAATTATTAAGAACTCATTCTCACCAGATGTTGTCCTAACTGCTTTTATATGCTAAAATATTCTGAAAAAACTCTAGGAAGTAAAATTACTATCCCTGTTTCATAAATGAGGTTAGTGAAACACACGCAAAAAACTCACTTGCCCGAAGTTGCACAGATAGCATGTGGAACGGCAGAGAGAGGGTGACAAAAGAAAGAAAAAGAGGACACATTTGACACAGTGTGGTGGGATACAATGAAATTAAAGGGAAAATAGGATTCTTTTTTTAAGCTCTCTTAGACATTCATGAAAAATTCAGGTCTACATAAATAAATAAATTAGGTTTTTCAGTATCTTGTAGTTGGTTGTCTTTTTACATGTCTTTGATTTATAAAATGAGTTAAGTCAATCAACTAACTAATGACTATTGTAAGATTTTTAAAAAATGTTTATTTTTGAGAAAGAGAGAGAGAGAGAGACAGAGGGAGAGAGAAAGAACAAGCAGGGGAGGGGCAGAGAGAGAGAGAGAGGGAGACACAGAATCTCAAGCAGGCTCCAGGTTCTGAGCTGGCAGCACAGAGCCCTACCCAGGGCTTGAACCCATGAACCACAACATCATGACCTGAGCTGAAGTCCGATGCTCAACCAACTGAGGCCCCAGGGCCCGCCCCCCCCCATGTAAGATTTTTGTAGTAGTGTCTTATCAGTTTGTATGTATCAGACACTTTTTAGAAACTGAAGTAATGTTCCTGGTCAGACATCTGTTAATATATGTGCTGTTCAAAATACATCAAGTAAAATTATGACAATTATCTCAGGGATATTCATACAAGGCTTCATTTTTAAGAGTTTTGAACCATTTTCTTCCATAATTATTGAAACTTTGCAACACTTCTATTAAAAAAAAGCATTTTTTGTATTCATTTGAAAATGATAAATCTGAACTTAGGGAAGGTAAGTGCCTTCCCCAAATCACACAAAACAAAACAAAGAAAACACACAATAAAAAGACCCAAATACAAGATCCTTGATTCCATACTTAATTCAGAATCTTTTACACTTAACTCTTCTGAGGGAAAAGTGTCTGGCTTCAGCCATGGAAGCTGCTGTAATGATCACTTTCAGTAGGCTGCATAAACCTCTGGAAAATTTATTATGTAACAAATACTTCTTTCAAGAGGAATCAATGCAAGATGCATTCTATAGTGTATTGCAATTTAGGATTTGAAAAAAAAATTAGGGACATTAGATAATTTCCTCAGTGGGAAAGTTAAATAAAAGAGCTCAATAATGTCTGATACTCTAAGTAAAATTTAAAAATATACATATAAAAACTTCCCTAATTTAGTTAATTTTGGAAAAGTAATCCTTATATATGATTTATAAAATATGTATAAATTTATAGGCTTGACAAGACACAGCACCAGAAAATATACCCATTCTTCCTCCAGATGCTATCATATTATGCAGAATATTATAAAAATTGTTAAATTGAAGCAGATTTATTATTGTCTAGGACTCTGGGTCTTTAAATTTTCTAATATGCTTGTGCCTAAATAATTTACCAAGCAGTTTAAGATTATATCTCAGATCCAATAGATGTGAATCTCTCCCTGTCCATTTGTAATGAAGAACAGATTAAAGATTTCACTAATGAAAATGATTGAGATTAATCCAGAAAAGCAGGATTAATTTATTAATTTATTGGGCCTTCCCAATAAATAAGCTGGCTTTCAACACTTAATCTGATGAGGCTAGGGAGAGTTTAATTAAATTTCTATCTCAAATTTATCTAATATTCAAGACTAAAATATCTGCTAAAACAGCTTTCTCTTTAACATGGCTTTTTCCTCCTCCTCGGTGCTGACTAAAAAAAAAAATCATTTAAATTGGAATAGACAAAAATCATTCCATCAATTTTATTTTCTTTGGGAGGAATCACAGCTGTGAGTCAGTAATGAAGGTGAGACTCTGCTCACTGACTTTAGAAGGTCTCCCATGTGAGACTGTAGGTACCATATTATAAGCATTGTATGCTTGTTGTATTCTTTGGGTGACTATTCAATTGTAGCAGATACTCTAAAGGCTGTAACATTTAGAGTAACAACATTGACTATTACTTGGTACTCAAGTCAGTGATGCTAGGGCATGACATGTAGTGAGCAAGCAAATAAAGGAGGTTCCTGTGCTTCAAATACACACCGTGGAGTTGGAAAAATGAGACACAGAGACATAGTTCATAAACAGTCCATGTCAACAGAAATAGTAAATTCTAGTTAAAAGAACAAAACTCAGGTTTTTACTGGCTGAACCCTCTAGCTGCTAAATACTACGCTCTCCCCCAAACCACTATTTTAATCTTATGTTTATGGAATCTGTGAAGGAAGAGTGTTGATTCATGACAACACTTTCCAAATTTGGGAATTCCAGAAATTTTCTGGGAAAAAAAATGTGTACTTAGCGTTTGTTTACTGTCCCTAAAACAGAGAAACAGTAGTTTGCTTTTGTTGAGCTTGGCATTACATTAAAGAAAATATTTATACATTAATTACAAATTTACTGTAGCCCCTTGACAAGTCAGGTAAATAATATGACAGCATCCTTTTGATCTTTCCGATGCAAATTTCCCCCCTTTCAAGTGCAGTTTTTCTTCCTGCTATAGACACAGATCAATATTCCCATCCATTATGCCTTCTCTGGGCTACTAAAGAATGTCTTTATCTCTACCAGATCTTCTAAATCACTACAAATGCTTAAGTGAACTTAATTAAAAACAAACCCAAACAACCAATAAACAATAAGAAGTCTAACAAAAATCCTTCCTTGAACCTGTATCTTCTCTAATTTATATGCTATCTCTTTCCTTCCTTTTTGAAGGCGATCCTCTTGAAATGTAACTTAAAGCCACTCTCTCTTTATTGTTGTTTTTTTTTTTTCATTTTTTTTTTTTTTATTTTTTTTTTATTTTTTTTTATTTATTTATTTTTTTTTTTAATTTTTTTTTCAATGTTTTTTTTTTATTTATTTTTGGGACAGAGAGAGACAGAGCATGAACAGGGGAGGGGCAGAGAGAGAGGGAGACACAGAATCGGAAACAGGCTCCAGGCTCCGAGCCATCAGCCCAGAGCCTGACGCGGGGCTCGAACTCACGGACCGCGAGATCGTGACCTGGCTGAAGTCGGACGCTTAACCGACTGCGCCACCCAGGCGCCCCTTTTTTTTTCATTTTTAATCCACTGCAATTTTGCCCCTTTCTCTGCCATAGCAGTGAAACTTTGCTGGCGAGAGTCACCAATTCTCTCTTGATTTACAGACAGGTAGTCATTTTAATTAATGTACTTGGCTTTACCTGCACAGTTCAGTATTCACGAGGTATGATCTGTATTTAATATGGCAGAAATAAGACTGTGATTGTCATCTGCTCTGACTCTTCTGAATCTACTTCTCAGGCTCCTCCTCCGTCCGTTCTTTAAGTTGTTGATATTCTTTTGTTTTTTTCCTCATTCTATACATTTTTACTGTACACATTTCTTCATGCTTATGGTTTTGATCATAAACATCACTCTGCTCAGTATAGTAATTTGGGTCCAGTGGAGATATCTCAAGTTCTAAAAGATGTTTCAATCATGATGTTAATTAACAGCATTGATACTAAAAACCCAACAATGAATTATTCACCTAATAGAGTGCAGTGAGTTTTACATGTGATATTTCTGGCAAAAGGTAAAAATTAGAATAGACGGCTTTATTTTAGAAGTTCAAAACATGAATGTCAATTAACATATGCCACTTTCGTCACTTTTTTTTCTTAACTATTCTTCAACTGAAGCTTTGATTTTCTCTTTGGCCCCACAGGAGTATGAGTTTTTACTTTGTCTTTTTTTTGTTTGTTTGTTTTGTTTTACAGTTGATAGTTGTTTTACTACACAAACTATTATGAAGAATTTGTTGAAAACCTCTGTGAATCTATATCTATTTGCCTATCATATCTATCCATCTATCATCTATCTATCTATCTATCTATCTATCTATCTATCCATCCATCATCTATCTAACATCTACCTAGCTATCTACCTAAGCTACAGTGAAACCTTGAATAAGAGGATCATTTTCCAATTTTTTTTCAAATTTTATTTATTTAAGTAATCTCTATACCCAGAGTGAGGCTTGAACTCATGACTCTGAGATCAAGAGTCACATGCTCTTCTGACTGAACCAGCCAGGTGCACCACATTTTCCAATTTTTAAGGAAGAATGTACATCAACTACTTTTGATCAAATCGAGTATATTAGATTAATGTATTTTGTCTAAACGGTCTGTCAAAAATTGAGAGATGTGTTAGAATGTCTCTCCACTGCTATATTTTGAAGTATAATTGGCAAACAATATCTTTTTAGTTTCAAGTATACAAATAATGATTCAATATCTTTATATATTGTGAAATAATCCCCACGATAAGTCTCGTTACCATTTGTCACCATACAAAGTTACTACAATATTATTGACCATATTCCCTAGGCTGTATGTTAGTTACATCCCATGACTTATGTATTTTATAACGAGATGTTTGTACTTCTTAACTCCCTTCTATTTCGCTAGGCCCCAACCCCATCCCTCTGGTAACCAAGGTTACTGCATCAATGAGCCTGTTTCTGCTTTGTTTTGTTTTTTCCTTTGTTTTTTAGATTCCACATATGAAATCATGCCATATTTGTCTTTTTTCTAATACTTATTTCACTTAGCATAATACTCTCTCAGTCCATGTTGTCAGAAAAGGCAAGATTTCATTTTTTATGGCTAAGTAATATTCTAGTGTGTGTGTGTGTGTGTGTGTGTGTGTGTTTACACACACATCACATGCTCTTTATCCATTTATATCTATCTATGGACATTTAAGTTGTTTCTGTATCTTGACTATTGTGAATAATGCTGCAATTAACATGCAAGTACATATACGTCTTCAAACTGGTGTTTTCATGTTCTTCAGATAAATACTTACGAGTGAAATTGCTGGAACATATGGTATTTCAAATTTTAATTTTTTGAGGAACTTCCATACTATTTTTCATAGTGGTTTCATCAATTTACATTTCTAGCAACAGTGTAAAAGTGTTTCCTTTTCTCCACATCCTTGCCAACACTTGCTATTTTTTTTTTTTTTGTCTTTTTGATAATAGCCAATCTGGCAAGTGTGAGACAACATCTCATTGTGGTTTTGATTTGCATTCTCTGATGATTCATGATTTTGAACATCTTTTTGTGTGCCTGTTGACCATCCACTGCGATTTTGTTTATAGCAATTACTTTAAGTATCTCAAAAAATAATCAGTTTTAAATGAGATTGAATTCACCAAACATAAAAGTAATGACTTTATTTTATTTATTATTTTTTTTATTTTTTTAAATGTTGATTTGTTATTGAGAGACAGAGAGGCACAGAGCATGAGCAGGGGAGGGGTAGATAGAGGGGGAGACACAGAATCCGAAGCAGGTTCCAGGCTCCGAGCTGTCAGCACAGAGCCGGATGCGGGGCTTGAACTCACAAACTGTGATATCATGACCTGAACCGAAGTTGGATGCTCAACCACCTGAGCCACCCAGGTGTCCCTATTTTATTTCTTTATTAAGATATAATTGACATAGAACATTAAATTAGTTTCAGCATAGTTCACCCTTGAGCAACATGGATTTGAATTGTGTCAGTCCACTTACATGCAGATTTTTTCAATAAATACAGTACAGTACTATAAATGTATTTTCTCTTCCTTATGATTTTTTCAATAACATTCTATTTTATCTACCTTAATTTATTGTAAGAATACAGTATATGGTACATATAACATACAAAATATGTGTTAATCAACTGTTTATATTACTGGTAAGATTTCCAGTCTACAGTAAGCTAATAGTAGTTACGCTTGGGGGAAGTCAAAGTTATAGTGGATTTTCAATTGCATAGGGGATCGATGCCCCTACCCCTTGCATTGTTCAAGTGTCAGCTGTATTGCAAAATGATCACCAAAATAAGTCTAGTTAAAATCTGTCACCATACATAAGTTACAGAATTTTTTTTTATGATGAGAACTTTTAAGACATAATCTCTCACCCAGCTTTCAAATAGACAATGCAGTATTATTGCTATTAACCGTAGCCACCAAGCTGTACTTTATATGCCCATAACTTATTTATTTTATAACTGGAAGTTTATACCTTTGACTCCCTTCACCCACCCAAATTAACCGTTTTGATGTGGACAACTCAGTGGCATCTAGTGAATTCACAATATTGTGCAACTACCCCTCTACATTGTTCTAAAATATTTTGATCATATCAAAAGGAAACCACGTACTCATTAAGCTGTTACTCACCGTTTTCCCAACACTCAGCCCCTGAACCACCAATTTGCTTTCAGTCTATGGTTTCTTTTGTTCTGAATGTTTCATATAAAGGGAATCACACAGGATGTGACTTTTTATGTGACTCTTTTCACTTGAAAGGATGTTTCTTATGATCTATGGGCAGGAAACAAGCATTACCTTGATCCAAAACCAGACAAAGACCCCACTAAAAAGGAGGATTACAGGCCAGTATCCCTGATCAACCTGGATGCAAAAATTCTCAACAAGATATTAGCAAGTCGAATTCGGCAGTACACTAAAAGAACTCTTCACCATGATCAAGTGGGATTTATTTCTGGCCTGCAGGGCTGGTTCAATATTTGCAAGTCAATCAATGTGATACATCACGTTAATAAAAGAAAGGATACGAGCCATATGATCCTCTCAATAGACGCAGGAAAAACATTTGACAAAATACAGCATCCTTTATTGATAAAAACCTTCAACAAAGTAGGGATAGAAGGAACATGTGTCAACATCATAAAGGCCATATACAAAAGACCCACAGCTAATATTATCCTCAACAGGGAAAAACAGAGCTTTCCCCCTAAGGTCAGGAGGATAACACGGATGTCCACTCTCACCACTGTTGTTTAACTTAGTACTGGAAGCCCTAACATCAGCAATCAGACAACAATAACAAAATAAGAAACATACAGATTAGCAAGGAAGAATTCAAACATTTACTCTTTGCAGATGACATGATACTCTATGTGGAAAACCTGGTAGTCTCCACCAAAAAACTGCGAGAACTGAGACATGAATTCAGCAAAGTCACGGGATATAAAATCAATGTATAGAAATCACCAATAATGAAGCAGCAGGAAGAGAAATCAAGGAACCAGTCCGATTTACAATTGTACCAAAAACCATAGGATACCTAGAAATAAACCTAACCAAAGAGGCAAAAGATTTGTATGCTGAAAACTATAAAAAGCTTACAAAAGAAATCTATTTTACTTTTTAGATGAAACTCTTTACTTTGTTGACAAAGCTCTTCCTAATCAAACTATAGTCACCAGTCTTTCGCACTCTTCACTGGACTGCACTATCCCCTGAATATCAGGCATGCGCGCACACACACACACACACACACACGTATGCATACACATGAAGGGTTATATTTAACTATACATTATATCATATATTTTATAATATTTATATTCATAAATGCATATACAGACATTATTTTATTTTCAAGGAATTCCCTTTTCCTCGTGTTGGTCTAAATAAGAGGCACAGAAATAAAAATTAAAAAATTCAACTATCCAGCCTCTCTGTAATTTTTCACTTTATGTGATGATATTAGTCCCTTAAATTTACAGGCTAATGAATCTACCTTGAATTTTATGCAATTTCTCCAGTGTTTTATAGGACAATGCTCCTATCAATCACCCTTAAATACTTTTTTTCTCTAAATTACATTTTCTTAAACTTCCAAAATTAAAATAATTGTGTAATGTATGACATCATGAATCTGAAATGTGGGGCTATATAATAAATCCTATGGTGCAAGTTGGTTACTATTCATTTATGTTGTTATATTAAGGACATTGTGTTTGAACAACAAAATAATTTATATATTTTTCAGTGCTCTTAAACATTCTACTTCCTTTTAAATTTTATATCTTGAGAACTAATTGCCATTTAATATTTATAGGCAAACCTCAGAGATATTGTGGATTGGGTTCTACACCACTTCAACAAACCAAATATTGCAACAATGGTAGTCGGATTAATTTTTTGGTTTCATGCATACAAAAGTTATATGTACATTATTCTGCGGTCTATTAAGTGTGCAACAGCATTATCTCTAAACAACAATGTAAATACCTTAATTGAAAACTCCTTTATTGTTAAGTGTGCTAACCATCATCGGAGCTTTCAGTGAGTGTAAACATTTTTGCTGATGAAGGTCTTTGCCTCCATGTTGATGGCTCCTGAGTGATCAGGGTCATGACTGCTGAAGGCTGGGGTTTCTGGAGCCATTTCTTAAAAAAAATAACACCTGGGGCACCTGGGTGGCTCAGTCGGTTAAGCGGCTGACTTCGGCTCAGGTCGTGATCTCGCGGTCCGTTAGTTCGAGCCCCGCGTCGGGCTCTGTGCTGACAGCTCGGAGCCTGGAGCCTGTTTCCGATTCTATGTCTCCCTCTCTCTGACCCTCCCCCATTCATGCTCTGTCTCTCTCTGTCTCAAAAATAAATAAAAAAGGTTAAAAAAAATTTTATAAAAAAAAAAATAACACCTATTGCCACACCTATCGACTCTTCCTTTAATATATATATAAATAAAAATATTTATAAATATTATATATTTATATATATTATAAATATATATTTATAATATAAATATTTATAAATATAAATATTTATAAATATTACATTTATATATAAATATATATTCCTTTATATATATAATATATATATTCCTTTATATATTATATATATATATATATATATATATATATATATATATATATTTTAAACAGCATGGGATGCTGTTTGATAGCATTATACTCACAGTAGATCTTCTTTCAAATTTAGAGTCAATCCTCTCAAAACCTGCTACTACTTTGTCAACTAAGCTCATGCAGTCTTTTCAATCATTTGTTGTCATTTCAACCATCTTCACAGCATCTTTACCAGGAGTAGTTCCCATCTCAAGAAACCACTCTCTTTGCTCAGCCTCGAGAAGCAGCTCCTCATCCACAGAAACTTTATCATGAGATGGCCCCACTTTATCATCCTTCTGGCTCCACTTCTGATTCCAGTTCTCTTGATGTTCCCACATCGGCGGTCATTTCCTCCACTGAAGCCTTAAACCCATCAAAGCCATTACACTCAAAAGTTTGAAATATTGCAAGAATTACCAAAATGAAGTGCAATAAAGTAAAGCGTGATAACAAGAGGCATGCCTGAATTTAAACTCCAGAGAAACAAAATCACAAATAACTTTATTACCAGGACTCATGTTTGTGTTTTTGGAAATGAACCAGATTTCTGCCATTATACTCTTTACTTTCTATGTACAACCAAAACTAAGTAGTAATGTAGGATCTCATTTTGGCTTATAGCTTTTACAAAGAAATTTTAGTTTAAATATTGACTCTCTTTGTTTAAGAGGTATAAGAAGAAAGGAAGAAATTTTGAAAAGTAGAGGATTCTCTGATTACTGGACAACTACCATCAATGCAGATATGAAGGTATATGACCATTAAAACAATAAGCGCATTAATGATTATCATCTATTATGCTGAGACTTGGTCCTTAGGGGATTAGCCACATGGCTGTCAACTAAATAGAACTCAATGATATTCTGCTAAACATATTTTTCTCTGTTTTAAATAGCAATATATCCCCATTAGCCAGACATTTTCCGCACACTATCGTTCATTGATAATGGACAAGAAGGTTGGTTATGATAAGGCATGAGAAGGATTTAAAATGCCTTCCAACTCATCTGAGACTATATACACTTTACTTTCAGATTTTAAGTAGATCTTAAGACAACGTATACTGTGTTGTCTCTAATTTTTTGAAATTAATTACACATGGATGATATGCATGATTTCATTATTAGTCAGAAAATGCCTTCATATTCAATTTCCTATACCCTGAATGTTCTGAATACATAGATGGTGAATATGCACATTTATGGAAAACATGCTTTCTCATGATGTATTTTCCTGTAAGAAGAATAATCAAGAAAAATCCTGTAAGAAGATAGAATGTTACCAACACTTATTCTATCTACTTATCAGACACTTGTAATTCTTTTAGTGCTCCAAATATAAAACTTGCTGAATGAATCAATCTCAGTGGAATGCAGTGAGTGAAACCTATTTTCCATTTTCTGTTATTATAATTATTATATAAGGCCCACAATACCAGAAGAAATATTTGGCTAATCTCTCAGTTGGGCACTATGCAGCTATAAGTAGTACACTGCTTTTACTTTATTTTATTTATTTATTTTTATTTTGAAAGAGAGCATGAGTGAGGGAGGGACAGAGAGAGAGGGAGAGAGAAAATCCTAAGCGGGTTCCATGCTGCCAGCATGGAGCCCAACTTGGAGTTGGATCTCACCACTGTGAGATCATGACCTGAAATTCTTTAAAGACATTGTCTTTAATTGTATCTCATTTTAATTTTCCTATTTCATTGAACTATGATTGACATATAACATTATATATGTTTAAGATGTGCAACATAATGACTTGATATATGTATATATTGTGAAGTGATATCAAAGCATTATGTCTTCAATTCAAAAATGTTGTCTAAAATTATTTTAAGACATTGATCTCTGGATTTTATTATACTGTGCCTGTTTCCTGATTTTTATAACTGAACTCATGAGGCATCATGGGAAGTGAAGATATCTAGAACAAATAACATTCATTGGTCTTTACTGTTTCATGTTAAAATTTTACAAATATTTGAGCAGGCTTAAGTCTCTGGATATATCCTGTGAGGCAGAGCAGTTTTTTAAAACACCTTATTTAACATTGAAATTGATTATTATCTTGGGTCTTCTACAACAGTGCTTCATGAATTATCTACGTCCTTTGGAGAATGATATATTTGTAAAACACAACAAAAATTTCATAGTACGATAAAATTGCTAAAAACGTTTCCAAGTAGGGGCTCCTGGGTGACTCAGTTGGTTAGCGCCAGACTCTTGATCTCAGGGTCATTATCTCAAGGTTGTGAGTTCAAGCTCCACATTGGGCTCTGTGCTGGGTGTGAAACTTACTTAAAAAAAAAAAAAAGTTTCCAAATACTTATAATTCCAATCTGTACTTATCTCACTGGGGATTAGTGCCACAAAATTATGTAGAGCAGCATGTGTCTCACAAACTTGTCATACATATTAGCTGAAGATCACATAAAACTGCAGATTCTATTATAGGGGTATGTGGTGAGGCCGAAGATTCTGCATTTGTAACAAATTCCTAGGTGATGCTGTTCCCTATTCATATTTGGAGTAGCAATTTCTACAAAGCAGAGCCTGCAGCAATGATTAAAATGCCAACACTTTACTTGGGAGCTCTAAGCCTAGGGGAGTTTGGGTAAGAAATCATGGGTAATACAGGAACAAGGGAAAGAAAGTAATGAGATATTGTTCTTTATCACATTCACTGCAGGGAGTTAAGAGACAACAAGTTGCCCTGAAGTGTATTCACAAGGCATTTTTCATGAAAAGTTGCAAGGAAGAAATCCATTTTTAAAGAGAGAAAGGAGGAGGGATTATCTTCAAAGTTGGTCAGGTTTCACCCCACGACAGCTGTCTCAACCATACTTTTGTATATCATCTCTGGCCCCTGAGTGGCCTCTCAGAAATCCTTTATCTCATGGTGGGTATTTCAGGCAATCCCAAAAGTGGCAGGACCACTTAAGCACGTAAGATATAGACTAAGAAAAATGAAAACAGAATGATGTCTAAGAAGGCATACAAGGTTGTGCCCAATACACATTCCAACAAATAAATTATTTCCTTCTAAGCTTGATTTTCCTCCAGAATATGTGTTACCATCTGATGACATATATATAATCTCTCTCTCTCTCTCTCTCTCTCTCTCTCTCTCTATATATATATATATATATATATATAGATCTATCTATGTATCTATATATATACACATATATGTATGTGTATCTATCTATGTATATCTCTATGCATATCTATCTATCATCTATCTATCATCTATCTATCTATCTATTATCTATCTATCTATCTATCTATCTATCATCATCATCTATCTTGTTTTCTCTTTATCATTCTCTTCTCTTATCACAGTGTATGATACTTGAGGTCAAAGACTATTTTTGTCATCCAACCCAAGAATAATGCTCAACATGTAGTAATTGCTGAAAAATTCTTTAGCAAATAAATGTCTATCAATAAAAAAAGGAGTATTATATAAAGAGATTAAGTCCAAAACTGAATAGTTAAAATGACCGTTCTTTAATCCTGGTTATATAACTTTTTCCTACGGTGAGGTATTAAAATGCCAATTTTTCAAACCAGGGAGTTACATGGAAATTGGCCTGATAAAACTTTGGGATTAGCATTTCATTAGCTATTGCAGTTTAACTACCCAAAGCCCAAAATTAACTGGGCTTGCATTTAGTATATTTATGACAAGTTATTGAGATTTTCAGAAAATAATGCCTCAGTTGAACAGAAAGAGTTAAATTTTGAAAGAAATGAACAAATATATTTCACTGAATTTTGATATTTTCTTGTCATTTAAAAAGCACTTTTAATCATTTGCAGTATTTTCAGTAAAGACTTTATTGTGATTCATGTCCTTATATATGAATTTTTGAAAATGAGAATATTTTCATTAATTTCAGATTTACTTTACTATCATTCTATGTCTAAATTTACAAACCTTTTCCTACAGGTAGAGAGAAGCTGATTTTAAGAAATTTTATCTGGCACTTTAAAGCACCTTATTTTGACATTATAAAATAATATTTATTAACATACTGAACATTATAGCTTTATGTCACTATGAATTTCCCTTTCATTTTGTTTAATAACATACTTAACAAGTTATTTCATTTATATAACTTCTGTTTCCCAGTAGAGTGACAGAAAAATCAATTCATTTATTTCTGTTTTCAATTTTTATGCTTCTATCAATTTTATGCTTTTATCAATTTTAAACCATAGATTTTATTTTTGTATTTTACACTCCTCTTAGTACCAGACAGAATTATTCAATCACTTACTCATTCATTCATTAATTCATTCATTCATCATTAATTGAGTGATTACTATATGAATATTACCCTATAAATCACTCTGGGCAGATTGAAAATATTTATCCACTTACACCTAAACAAGACAACATTTGGCACTCAAAAAGTACTATAATAAAGGAAGATACAGTCCTTATTATTGCCAAATAACATAGCTCTTTCAAAAAGTGAAGTATTTGTAATGAAAATTCTTCTAGCTTGCTATGGAACTTCTATAACATATACTTAGTTATATCTCTTCTTGTTTAGAAGATTACTTAAAAGTAACTTTATATTTAGACTCCTTTGATATATCTTGAGGTATAAGTAACCTATGGATATAAAACAAGCTGATTCAATATTTGCTTTCACAGTTCTTTATTAACTTACAAGAAGGAAATTTGAGAGATTCCATTTTTTAATTCTAGATTTTACCATTTGGGTATACGAATAGCTTCTTTTTATCAACTTTTTATCATCTTTTTATCAACTTCTTGTCTCTATTTTTTTTCCTTACTGCATTAAGTGTAGTTACAGGAGCTGCTATAAAATCTTTTTTTTTCCTAATATCAATATCTGGGTCATCTTTGGCTTTAACCCCATTCTTCAGCTTTTCTTGTGAGGATAGGTTAAATAAATATTCCTGATTCTTGATAAGCTGAGTACCTTTGTATTGTACCTTGAACATTTTGAATGTTACAGAGTAGATTCTGTTATATTCCTTAGAAGAGTCCTAACCATTTTGTTTAATAGCAGACAACTTATGTGATTAAACACACACTGCATATTCTCTTTTGAGTGCATCTCCAACCTTAGTGCATTTTTTTATAACTGTCCTGCACATGTATGGCTCAGAGAGAGCCAGAAAATTGCACAGTTTATGCATAGATGCCAGGCTCCATGTTTTTGGCTTCCATATATCAAAGATACCCACCTACTTTCTAGCATCTATATAATAATGATTTTCTATCACAGTTTTAGCCTTCCCATTTCTGTCACCTGCCCACTTTTTGTTCACTCTCTAATGCTTCCAGGTGACTGTGGTTTTTGTTGTTGCTACTGTTGTTTTGTGATTAGTTCAGAACTTACAATGGTTATATATGGGAAATTTGATCTAGTATGAACTTAATCTATTACCTTGGAAGAAAAATCTATAGTTAGGAAATTGTAGGGAAAATTGAGTAAATTTTAGAAAGTCTCCAAACAAAACAAAATAAACAAAATAAAGAAGCTTCACATTAGAAAGATATGATATACCTGTACTGTTGAGACAGTGCAAGTTTCACTGATAAATTAAGGAAACATGAAAAGAACATACAATAGTATGTCACAGTAGAGAGGGATATATAATATATGAATTAAAAAACAGCTGAGGATGTTGATCATCACATTTTAAGTGAACATTTGACATCTAAAAATGTCAAATACATTCTAAAATTTATGATTTTGAACGTTGGATATCTGAGTGTGTGTGTGTGTGTGTTTTTTCTTTTTTAAGTATGTTTGAACTTTGTTTTGGAACACAGGTTAATTATGTAGAAGTAACATAATCCTTTCAAGGACTTACTTTTGCTCCCTGCATAGGCAGGGCAAGAGACATCTTTAGTTTGGGATTAATGTGTTGACTGTTAATGAGGCCATAGATTTCTGAATACTCTATCTAATATCCCATGCATTTATTACAAGATTTTTCTTCCCCTGCTAGGAGGGAACACAGACTGCTTCCAGTCCTGTGAGTGCTGGTGTCTATTGTATACTCTCCTCACTCCCTCCCCTGCCTTGAGCAGGCGTATTCACAGATCTTGCTCCCCAGTACTCACCTGGAGTCTAGAAGGGAATGCCCTGTAGATCTCCTGAGCTTACTCTCTGTGCAAGTCTCTGCTCTCCTCTTCTCACAGCTGACAGAGATCTGCTCTATGAATTCTGAGTGCCTGGCCACCTGAATGTCTCCTTTCCGTCACTTCCCTTTGTCTTCTCAATTCATGGAGACTTCTGAGTTCTTTTAGGATTACCCCTCCCTGTTCTGCCACCTGGAAACTCTCTAGGCAGTAACAGGGAAACTGTGTGGCTCACCTTGTTTGTTTCCATTCCTTCAGTCATTGCCTATTATACAATGTCTGAATCTACTTTTTCATATTTTTGCCCAGTTGTTGATATGTGTGAAGCAGGAGATTAAATTCAGTCCTTACTACTTTGCCAAGCCCTGAAAAAAGAAGTCTGAAACTGTGATCAAATTCAAATTTATAACAGACTGTATGTTGAAAGTCACCTTGAGATAATGGCTCACTAAAGTTTATTTTATTTTCCATTAATTAAAATGAAAATATTATACATGCTAAAATAGCTGATTTTAACAGAGGGGAGAAGACCTTCAGCCTCAGATACCCAACCGATATGGTAGGAATTTTTACTGCAATTTGTGTGGAAAGTAAATGTTCTCAGCTCAAATCTGTAGGAGAGAAGTCTGTACATGCCCTGGAGCAGCTCTACTAGTCTGAGAATATTCTGAATCAAATTATTCTTTAATTTTGCAGGAAAATGTGCAGACACAGAGAGAGCCTGTTACATTTATTATGTTAGCCGAGTTGTTAGTGGAGACATTCTCCCCTACTCTATTACAATAGCAGCCTGCTAACATAGCTCCCCAATTCAAATTGCCTCTAATAATCTAGTCTCTGGGCAGCCACCAAAGACTGTATTTTTTTTCAGGCAGGCACCAGTGCTTTTTTTCTTTCCTTTCTTTGTACTTTCTTACTGCATTATTTTTGGTAGAGTAAATCGTTTTATTACCTTTTTGCTGAAAAGTATTTGGGGCCTTTCTATCTCACTTAGAATAAAATCCAAATTATTAAGACTGATACCCTTCATTATTTTGTCCTTCGCATCATACCTTCTTTCCAATTAACTGAGTAATTTTTATGATTCCATTGCATATCCTTATTTATTAGCTATATTAATGTGCGTTCTAAATCTGTAATTACCTTAGATTTTCTAGGGTACGTTTTTCACTTATCACTATCTTTCTTTAAGTAATATTACACCGCTCCAGGTATAATGTTTGAATCTGACAGTACTGTATTTCTACTTGTCTTCTTCTCACTTATGTGCTGTTGTTAAAGGAAGTCCTTCAGGAAGAAGGAAAATAACTCCAGGTAGAAATCTGGATCTACACAAAGAAATAAAGAGCACCAGGCGTGGGTAAATTTGAAAATATTTTTTTATGATTTTAAAGATATTTTGTAAAGATAATTGGCTTCTTTATGCAAAAATAATAACATTATCTTGCCTCTCTTATTCCTTCACTTTGCATGCTTGTCGGCCTCCATTCAGCTCCTCAAACACACCAAGAATTTCCTACTTTTAGGCTTCAGGAGGATGTTCCTCCTGCCCGGAGGTACAACATCCGCACGCCACACAGAAGCACACACATGTGCTCTGGCTCATCCTCTTTGTAATGTTGCATCCTAACTTTCATATCCCAAAGGACCTTCACAACTCATCTCATATACCAGCTTTCTACCTGGTATCCTTCACCTCCACAGAATCCTCAGTTCCACTTGTCACCGTTTGTAATTGTATATTTGGTTCGACATTTACTATATATATATATATATATATATATATATATATATATTTCTATTAGTTCTAGAAGTTCCATGACAATAAGAGATCTATTTCTATGGTCATGCTTCCAGAATCCAAATAATGTCTGTGATTTACGAAGTACCCACAGAATAATTCTAGAATGCTTGCAGGATGTGCTTAAAAAAACATTTCCTTATAAGTTCCTTAATGATTTTCCTATTAAGACAGTCTTACAAAAGTCTTGTAAAATAATGTTTCAGTCTACAGTAAGGACTTCATGTGATGAGTAATGTGAAGTTATTTAGATTCTACTTTGTGCCATTGGGTTCTATCTACAAAATAAGCATTACAAAATAGGCCAGTACATTTTATTTTTAACATGTTTTTAGAACCTAGAAGAAAAGTTACCATATCATTTTTTTTAATCCCTTGAGCTCTTTGAAGTGACCCTGTCAACATCTCTCAGTGTTTCAATACTTAAAGTTGTTTCTTGGTCTGTTGCCAAAGGATGCACCACAGGGATTTATACTGGTGACTTCTTTAAAAATATATGCAGAATATTTTAAAAAGTAAGGTGTACCTTGGAGCCATTCAAATCATTGTGTCACTTGTGATGAAAGGCTATGTGCTGATATGTCATTATACTTATTCTTAGGGCTGATAATTGGTAAGGCTTGACATTCAGCTGACTAGTTAACCTCACAAGGGGATGCCAATGGACATCACAACCACAAAGTCACAAACAATGTGGTTTTTCAGTCAGTGGTTGTAGATGTTCATATATATACCGTAGGAAACCTGTGGCATAAGAAGAATGCTTAGTAAGATATATAACGAAGAGACAATTTCTAAATCCATTTTTTTACACCTAATAAACTGTTTCTATCGTCATTATCTTTACTGGTATATGTTTAAGTGGAGGCTTCTTAGTTACGCACACATATTATCATTTTATATTTCACAAAGCAATGAACTTTAGGACTGTAACAATAGATTATGATATGTCCTAGTGGGATGGTTTGAATTCAACCATTAGTTACCCAAATCAGCATATATCTAGAGACTCTCCCAGTGATGCTCCAGCCCATATGAAAAAAATCAGAAAACATTGAATGTGTTTTATTGACCCAACACTTGATGTTATATTCTTTTTTACTTGTATAGATTCAATTTAGAGTCTGTTATTTCCACTTGAGAACATCTTATTTCAACACCTAGGTAATTCTGTGAAAAAATGTGTCTATCATAAAAACAAACAAACAAACAAAAAACCCTTAACTTAAGTTCTATATAAATTGGTAATCTGGCAAAACACGTCTGTCTGGAAAAACATTTTTTAATTAATTATGTAAATTATTGGTAATATTCAAATCTGGAAGCATGACATAATTTAGGAATAAATGCAAAATTTCACAAAGAAGCAAAAGTCAGAGCTAAAATGAATATTATATCTTAGTAATATATTGCTTATACATTTTGAAACTCTATTGGAAAGGTTAATTATAGGCAGGAGAATACATAAAAATGTATGCAATCATTAACTTAGGTACGATTTTCTACAATACCTATAGAAAATTGGAGAGTATTCTAATTTGGTGTTGAAAATAAGCAAAGGCCAGCATTTGTCAGAATAACTAAAAAAGTTTGTTAACAAAACAAATAAAATCAAATTGTGTTTATTGAATATCAATTTGCCT
The DNA here is from genome assembly GCF_028018385.1 of Neofelis nebulosa. Lineage (NCBI taxonomy): Eukaryota > Metazoa > Chordata > Mammalia > Carnivora > Felidae > Neofelis > Neofelis nebulosa. The sequence goes on along the minus strand of NC_080784.1, from coordinate 180,097,691 downwards.
GTGGGCCTGCCCTTCCTTGAACCAAATATTTATAAAATTCTACACAGGTATCTGCAGAGCACTCTGTGATTCAGAACAGTCACATGTGTAACTTTATTTTTTTTTTACCATTGTTATCAAAATTTTGATGAGTATAAAGAGCCTTTAAAACTGTGGCTTTGACAAATGCTTTCCTCTCCTGGGAGAAAGCATGAAGAGAAAGAGGTCTGTGTTTTGTTTTGTTTTTTTTTTTCTCTTTTTGTGTTTTTCCTTTTTTTATCATCTCTTTATATGTAAGAATATTGGGTTTTCAGGGAGTTGGAGAGAAAAAACAAAACTCAAGCTAGTTTTGTGAGCTTTAAAAGCTGTAAGGTTCTTTAAGCAATATCCTGTCTCATGCAATGCATTCCTTTAGTTAATAATAAATTTCTAAAACATGGCCTCTGGTTATTAAAGGCCTTGAAAAAGCTAAGCAGGAGAAACAAAGAAAAAAAAATTATTTGTCCCAGGTTACAAGAACTTACCTTCTCAAAATTTTTTTTTTCATGTTGCTGAAGTAAATTTTGCTCTATTAAATTGGTTTTATGCTATCTAATTGCATGGAGTATGCTTTATTTAATACACAGAGATTTTTGGATTCTCTAAGTTCTGTGATTTTATTATTCAGTAGTGCAGATAGAAACATGAATATCAAACTTGTGCAATGTACATCATTACCCACACTAAATAGACTTCAACTTGATATTTGTAATTGAAATGCTTTAGCTAATGTATACTTGTCAGAAAAAGGATTATATTTTCTCTAGTAGGGAAAATAAGTTCTATTCCCATGCATACTTTTGCTGTTAATTAATCATTTCATAGATTTCTTTCTTTATTAATATTTTGCCTTGGTATCTGCTTTATATTTACCAATTCAAATTCTTTAAAAATTTGACTGAACGTAAATATATGCTTAAAGTTACAGAAAAACAAGCATTTAAGCATAAATTAGGACAAAAATCTGCACATATCCAGTTTCTGGATATTTGCACCGACATTCAGGGTGATGCTCATGCTAGAAAATATTCAGACTTTACATTCAACTTGATCACAAACTTAGGCATAATTAACATGGTGTTAAAGAAAGAATATGTACTATTTAGTGATAGAGCCCAGTATTCAAATTCGTTCTTTGCCCCTTATTTGTTTCTAAGATTTGAAACAATTGAATTTCTTCGAGTTCTTCCTGGTCTATTAAATTAGGTTAATAATGTTGCTCACAATGGGAATTTATGAAGATTCAAGAAATATTTCAAGTGTCTCTAATTGGTGCTCTCATGTGATAACTAGCATTATTGTTGATTCTAATTCATTATCTTCATTATATCCAATTTCCTATGAGGTTTGAAGGTGGAGAAACTATGAAAAAAGTGCCAAGCGCAAGTTCAAGGATAAAAGGCAGTAATAAGAAGCAAACACTTCCAGAATGTTTTATTTTCTTGGATGAATGATATCGATTAACATTTCATTTGTTAAGTCTAACAAGTTTTAAAAATCACGGGCAACCATTAAAAGATATAAATAGGAAGCATAATCCAGAATATAAAAGGAAAATTGAGGGAATGAGGGATGTATTGTATCAGAAACCACAAACCACATACGGTAACACCCTTTACTCATTTTGCTTCCTGGAGCTACAGTTACTTGCAGTCAGTCAACCACAGTCTGGACACAGATTATTCTCCTGATATGTGGTTGGAAGGCCGTAAGTAGCCTAACGCTCTTCACATTGCCTACGTCATTCATCTTATTTCATCTCATTATGTAGGCATTTTATCATCTCACAACATCACAAGTACAAGAAAGGTGACTATAGTATAGTAAGATATATTGAGAGGGAGAGAGACCACATTCACATAACTTTTATGACAGTATATTGCTATTATGATGGCTCTATTTTATTAGTAGCTATTGTTAATCTCTTACTAGGTGCCCATTTTATAAATTAAACTTACCATAGGTATGTTTATTTTGGAAAAAAAAACATAGTATATATACATATATAGGTACACATAGGTACATATGTATAGGTACATATATACATATATGTATAGGCCTAGATACTGTCTGTAGTTTCAGGCATCCCCTGGGAGTCTTGGATGTCCCGCATGAAGAAGGGAGCACGGTAGAGGAAAAAAGAATGCTCAGGTAAATGCATAATGTTTATAAATTAAGCAATGGAAATCCAATTTAATAGTATGATGAAATAAGTTTCTCTAAGTGTGCATTGTTTTTTGAGAACATATCTGCTACATTTAGGAAGCATGGTGTTTATATAAATTCTAGTAGACAGTAAGATAAAATATCAGGGTTTATGTCCAAGAACAGAATGACGGTAAAGTTTAAATTAGACTAATTCAAGACTACTGACCAGTTCAAATGTTGCCAAGACATGGCAATTATTGTAAGAACATTTATTTTGCACTATAGCAATTAAAGAGGTTATATTAGTCATGTCTTTCCTGAGACAAAAAAAAAAAAAAAAAAAGACCACAACATTCAGATATGTATAAGCATAGATAAAATTTTGCTAAATGATTGTTTTTCATAATTATGGTATTTGGCAAGTCTAAATCCACACTGTGAGCCAGAAAGCTCAAGACTAAAGACAAGCAGTGGTATAATTTCACCACAAAGAGTGAAAGCCTGGGGACCTAGGACAGTCAGTGGTACAGATGAAGGCCAAAGGAATTCTGCTGGAGATTTTTTTTTTTTTTTTTTTAACATGGAGGTGGGTCAGTCATTTTTGTTCTATTCTAACCTTCAACTGATTGGTGGGTATGGCCCATTATAGTATGGAGGGAAATATGCTTTCTTCTATTCATTAAATGTTAATTCCATCCAAAAACACCCTCAAAGAAATACCCAGGGAATGTTTGACAGATATGTGAATAGCCTGTGGCCCAGTCATGACACATAAAATTAATCATCACAAATGTCCTCAATTTGGGTGGGGGAAAAAAAGGAATAAAAGAGGGTGTTTCTGGATGTCTTAGTGGAATTTAATGTTAGAAAGGATTAATGGCGGGGCAGCTGGGTGGCTCAGTCAGTGACATTTGGTTTCAACTCAGATCACGATCTCACAGTTTCATGAGTTCGAGCCCCACGTCAGGCTCTGTGCTGACAGTGTGGAAGCTGCTTGGGATTCTCTGTCCCCCTCTCTCTCTGTCCCTCCTTGATTCATGCTGTCTCTGTCTCTCTCAAAATAAATAAACTTAAAAAAAATTTTAAAAAGAGAAAGGATTAATGGCACTCCAGCAGAATGTTTATCACAAAAATAATAGGATGACATTGAAGAATTCTGAATCATGAAAGTGAAAGACATTGTGTTACTCTTTAAGATCTCTTGGTAGGATTACATTATGTTGATTCATCTGAATGGTAAAAGAAAATCTTGAAGCCACAGAAATGAAATGAACTTGAGACCATTTTTAAAAGTGTTTCCCTACACATCATTTCCACACTACTATTTCAGAACTCCCATTAACAATTCTTGGTAGGGACACCTGGGTGGCTCAGTCAGTTGAACGTCTGGCTCTTGATTTCAGCTCAGGTCATGATCTCAGGGATGTGGGATTGGGCCCTGCATCAGGCTCCATGCTGAATGTGGAGTCTTCTTGAAATTCTCCTTCTACCCTTCTTTCTGCTTGTGCTCTGTCTCTAAAAAATAAAAAAAATAAATAAAAGTAAAAAAAAATTCTTGATATATTAGTTCCTTGCACTCTACAGTTTTCCATTTTACATATCATCCTCTAGCTGATGTGTATGACATTTCTAGGCATTTTATAGGCCTTACCTTCTTCAATACTCTCAGCTATCCAATCATGGACCTTTGTACTATCTTCAAAAATGAGGAAATAGATGATAATTTAACCCCAAAACATGCAACTTCAAAGTCGAACTCTAAGTTAGACAAATATACTGCAAGACACTGGGAAAAGAAGAAAAAAAAAAGTATCTTGACATTCTTCTATTTCATATTTGACCTGGAAGAATGAAGATCAACAAATAAATGACTCAAAACAAAGCGGTTTGAGAGCTTCTTTAGGAATAGTTGTTTAATGTTTGATGAAGATCTATTAAAGGCAAAGAAACCAATGATCACCATTTAATATAAGTAGCAGGGGAAGATTTTAATGCTATACTAGCAAAAGTTTAATGTTCAACCTGAAACAGTCCTCAACAAGTTTTAGATTCATGCTTAGTGTCTTGATAATGGAAACAAAAATTGCACATGAAAAAAATTAAGAATATTTTCTTGAGAGTTGAAAAGCAAGTTGCTATAATCAGACCCAGAATTAAGGAATGGATATAACATGGTGGAAAGACTGGTGTCAGGCATCAATTTATGGGGTCAGAACTAGGGCTGCATAGTGTGTACAAATATGAGCAGAATTACACTTAGAGTCTAGTTAATAGTAACATAAATAATAATTAGGTAAACAAAAATGGCTATGAAAGTAGCATAGTGTCAAGGTAGAAAAAGATTTGTGTGGAAAGATTGAAAGGGGGTAAGACTTCTGGTTTCCTGTTCCACATGTAAGGATTTAAAAACTCTTGTTTCATTTGTATTCTTCACTTTCATCCTGAGAAACCATGGGATATTTTATGATATATTTCAGTTCCTTGGCCACAAATCTATCAGTCACCACCTGATCAAAATCTATATCTCTTAGACACTAGTTTAAATGCAACCTCTTCATCAGGAAGCTTTCTGTATACATTTCTCTTTGTCCTTTCCTGAAGAGTCTTTTTCGAAAAAAATATTTCTATCTTCTCTAAATTTGGTGATACAGAGGAAGTTATTTAACTTCTATGGGTCAAATTTCACTTATCAGCAACAAAATTAGGGAGACTTATGGTTTCTAATCCCACTTGGAAGGAGCTTGGAAGTCACTACTCTGTTCTAAAGACAACTAAAAAGCTAAACAGACTGAAAAATCAACAACTCTTCTTGGATCTGTAAGAGAGGGCAGACACAGGGCAAACCATTGTCACCAAGATTGAAGAGAAAGACAGCCAAATACAAGGAGTCACGGCTTACTGGAGCAGAGATTCATAAGGGGAAACACAACAGGAGCCAGGGGCAGGATAGGAAAATCCGAACTGTAAATGACGAATTGCTGGAAAATCAGTATGGACAACTCTGAGAGTTAAAAACTCTAGGGGGACCCAGTCACAAGAGAGCACCTACAATACTGTGAGATTTACCTACAGCATCTCAGTCAGGTTCCCATACTAAATATTGAAGACAAATCTCCGAATGCTTCCAGCAGGAGGAGAGAAAAAGAAACCATGTTGTAATATGCCAGAGAATTCTGTTCTTAGCAAGACTTGCACTCAGAGGAAACTAGTTAATCAGAGCCCAACATGCTGGGGTATTATCAGGGACTAACTGACTTGGGGGAAAAAAATAACGAACTCCAGCCCACCCTAGTCATTCTGTCCCATTCAAGTGGGGGCAAAAGCATTAAAAATACTAGCAGAGCTTCTAATCCTAGGATTAAAGAACAATTTCTCTCCCCCATACCTTACCACCACATTACTAAAAGCCTGCTTATAGCAATTCATTTTACTAGGTACATTATGTCCAGCTATCAAGAAACAATTAAAAGGCATACCAAAAGGCAAACAATGCAGAAGAGACAGAGAAGACTTGGCGAAGATGTTGGAATTATCAGAACTGGGACTGGAAGATATGTATTGTTTTGAGTTCTACTGGATAACATAGACTGGATATGGCTGAGGAAGGAATCTCTACATTTGAGGACACGACAATAGCAACATCCAAAACTGAAAAGCAAAGGAAAAAAACAAAAACTGAAAAAAAAAAAAACAGACGAGAATATCCAATAATTATGAAAGAATATTACAAAAGATGTAACATACATATGATGGGAATACGAGAAGAAGTAGAGAAAGGAACAGAAGAAATGTTTTAAATAACAACAACTGACAATTTCCTCCAATCTTATGTCAGACAGATATAGTAAGCTCAGAAAACACTAAGCAAAATAAATATCCAAAAACCCTTACATCTAACCATATTATTTTTAAATTATAGAAAATCAAAGGTAAAAAAAAATCCTAAAGGACACCAGAGGAAAATTATCTTAATTTTATCTTAATTTGATCTTAAAACGAGAACTCTGTAACATGAGAAATTATCTTTAAAAAGTGAGGCAGAAATAAAGACTTTCTCAGAACAGCAAAAATGCAAAGGATTTGTTGCCGTAGATCTTCCTTACCAGTACTGTTAAAAGAAGTTCTTTAGAGAGAAGAAAGATAATTTGGGTCAGAAACTTGAACTTACATAAAGTAAGGAAGAGCATAAAAGAGGGAATAAGTCAAGGTAACCTAAAAACTTTTATTTCTTATTCTTAATTGAACTAAGAAATAATACTTTGTTCAGAATAAAAATACCTACAATTTATTTGATGCTTATATATAGAGAGAATCTTATGTATGTTTATGCATAAGTGAAATGAATGACAGTAATTATACAAGACAAGGAAGGGAGAGATGAAGGTTATTTTGTTATTAAAAGATACAACACTCATGGAGTAGGAGAGTGTTATTTGAAATTTGACTTGAATTAGCTAGCTGTATGTGTATACTGCTAAGGAAGAAGAGAAAATAGAGTCATATAAAATGCTTGCTTAAAACTACAATAGGCAGAGAAAGAGTGAAAGACGAAAGGAAAATAAACAAAGAACCAGGCCATCAAATGGAAAACAGTAGCAAATACAGTGGATATCAATACAACTATATCAATAATCGGGTTGAATGGTAGTTATCTAAATGCACCAATAAAAGACAGAAATTGTGAAACTAGATACAAAAACAAAAACAAGAGCCAACTATAAACTGTACAGAACCTCACTTTAACTACAGGGACACAGAGATTAAGTGGATAGAGAAAATACACCATACTGACATTAATCAAAAGAAAACAGTAATTATATTAATTTCTGACAGAACAGACTTTTTTTTTTTTTTAATGTTTATTCATTTTTGAGAGACAGAGAGAGACAGAGCATGAGCGGGGAAGGGGCAGAGAGAGGGAGACGCAGAATCGGAAGCAGGCTCCAGGCTCTGAGCTGTCAGCTCAGAGCCGGACGCGGGGCTCGAACTCAAGAACTGTGAGATCGTGACCTGAGCCGAAGTCGGGCACTCAACCGACTGAGCCACCCAGGCGCCCCCAGAGCAGACTTTTAAGCAAGGGAAGTTATCAAGGATAAAGAAGGACATTACATAATGATAAAGAGGTCAATTCTCCAATGAGCCATAACAACCATTAATGTGTATGTATTTAACAATAGAACATCAAACTCTGTGAGGCAAAAACTGGTAAAATTACAAAAAAAAAAAAAAGTAGATAAATGCACAATAAGAGTTGAATGCTTCAAAGCCTCTCTATGAGAAATGGACAGGTCCAGCGGGTAGAAAATCAGTAAGGACACAGTTGAACTCAACAGCATCATCAATCAACTGGATATGACTAACATCTACACACTACTTCATACAACAATAGTAGAATACAACACCAACAATCAATTGGGTATAATTGACATCTATAGATGATTTTATTCAGTAACATCAGACTACACACTTTTTTCAACCCACATGGAATATTCAGCAAGATAAAATAAAACATAAAATAACAAATTGCAAAGAATAGAAGCAAAATAATTTCTGCTTTCAGACCTCAGTGGAATTAAATAAGAAATTAATGAAAGATATATAGCTGAAAAATCTTAAAATTCTTAGAGTAAACAAACTTCCAAATATTGGATGATAAGAAATCTCAAGAGAAATTTTAAAATATTTTAAACTGAAAAAAACCCCCACAAAATGTGGATGCAGTAAAATTAGTGCTTAGAGGGAAATTTATAGCATTGAAAGTATATATTATAAAATATGAAAGATCTAAAATCAATCATCGAAGTTTCCAACTTAGGAAACCAGCAAAAATAGACTGAATTAGATACAAAGTATGCAGAAGAAAAGAACTACTCCTGAAATCATTATTACACTATCTGTTAACCAACTTGGATTTATAAATAAATAAATAAGTAAATACATACATACATACATACATGCCTTTTCTTTTCTGTAAAAAAAAGAAACAAAATAAGCAGAAGAAAAAAATTATTATTATGAAACTGAGAATAGGATATCAATAGAGATAATCAAAAAAAATCTGGTTCTTTGACACGATAAATAAAATCAATCAGTTTTCAGCCAGGATAACCAACAAAAAACAGAATGAGGACACAAATTACTAATAGTAGGAATTAAAGAGGAAACATCACTGCAAATTCTATAGACATTAAAAAGACAATAAATAAATAAATAAATAAATAAATAAATAAATAAATACTGCAAACAACTCTATGCCCACAAATTTGATAACCTAGTTGAAATGGACAAATTGAAAGACAAAATCTGAAAAAACTCATGTAAGAAGGAATAGATGCTCTGAATAGGGTTACATCTGTTAAAGAAATTGAATTCGTATTAACCTTCCGAAACAGAAAGCACTAGGCACAGATGAGTTCTGACGGTAGTACAATAAAAAAAGTTATACACCATAATCAAAAGGGATTTTTCTCAGGTATACAGGGCTGTTTCAACATTTGAAAATCAATTAATGTAATCCATTACATCAACAGGCTACAAAAGAAAAATCACATGATCATACCAACAGAGGCAGAGAAAGCACTTGATAAAATCCAAAAACCGTTCATTATTTAAAAAACTCTCAGTGCAGTAGGAATAGATGACAAACTTCCTCATCTTGATAAAGAGTATTTACAAAACATCTACAGATAACATCATAATTAATAGTGACAAAGTCAAAGCTTTCCCACAAAGATCAAGTACAAAGCGAGATGTCCCCTCTCATCACTTCTTTTCAGTATAGTACTGGAAGCTTCAGCTAATGCAATAAAACAAAGGAAAGAAACAAAGGGCATACTAATTGGGAAGTATAAAATCCAAAAGAAAAGAGAAAAACATTTCTGAGATTAATAGGCAATTATAGCAAAGTTGCAGGATCTGAAGTTAAGATACGAAAGTCCATCACTTTTCTATATTCCAGTAAAGAACAGATGTAATTTAAAATTAAAAGCAAACTACCATTTATGTTAGCACACAAAAATTACATACTTAGGCATAAACCTAACAAAATATGTTCAATATGTAAACGATAAAAACTATAAAATGCTAATCAATAAAATCAGAGAACTAAATAAACTTAAAGATTTTCCATGTTGTTTATGAAAAGGAAGACTCCATATTGTCAAGATGTCAGTTTTTCCTCACTCAATTTGTAGATTTGATGCAATCCCAGTCAAAATCCCAGAAAGTTATTTTGTGGAGATTTACAAACTGATTCTAAAGTTTATGTGGAAAGGCAAAATACCCAGAATACCAGCACAATATTGAAGGAGAAGAACAAATCAGAGAACTGGCACTACCCAAATTCAAGGTTTACTAACAAGCTAGAGAAATCAAGATAGTGTGATTTTAACAAAAGAATAGACAAATATTTCAATGTAATATTTGAATAGAGACAAAATAGAGAAACCATAGATAGAGCCCCTTAAATATACTCAACTGATCATTGATAAAGGAGCAAAGGCAACACAATGGAGCAAAGATATTGTCTTCAACAAACGATGCTGGAATAACTGGACATTCATATGCAAAAGACAAATGAATTTAGACACAGATTTTATACCTTTCAGACAAATGAACTCAGAATGGATAGCAGTCCTAAATGTAAAGTGTAAAACTATAAAACTAGAAGATAACATAGAGGAAATCCTAGATGACCTTGGGTATGGCAATGACTTTTTGATACAACACCAAAGGCACAATCCATGCAAGAAGAAAAAATTAATACATTGGATTTTGTTAAACAAAACAAAACAAACAAAAAGCAACAAACAAACAAAAAAACCTGCTCTGAGAAAGATGATGTCAAGAGAACCAGAAGATCTGCCACAGACTGGGGAAAATATTTACAAAAAACATATCTAATAAAAATGGCTATCCAGAATAAACAAAAAATTCTTAAAATTAAACAATAGGAAAACAACTTGATTAAAATACAGGTAAAAGACCTTCATCGAACTTAGCAAACCAGGTAATATAGATGGCAAATAAGCATATGAAAAGATGCTCCACATAAATGTCCACAGGGAAATGCAAATTAAACCAACAGTGAGATCCCACTACACGCTTACCAGAATGGCCATAATATGGAACACTCACACCGCCAAATGCTGGTGAGGGTAAGGAGCAAAGGAACCAAACTTTGGTTCCATTGTAGTGGAACTTGCATTGATAGTGGAAATGAAAAATGGTAAAGCCATTTTGGAAGCCAATTTGGCAGTTCCTTACAAAACTAAACATACTCTTTCCACATGACCCAGCAATTGTCCTCCTTGGTATTTACCAAAGAAGTTGAAAACTTTGTCCATGCAAAGGCCTGCACACTCATGTTTATAGCAGCTGTATTCACACTTGTCATAACTTGGAAGTAAAATCAACATGTCTTTCAGATCATGAATGGATAAATACAGTGTGCTACAACCAGACATTGACATATTACTCTTTGAGAAAAAGGTACGAGTTTTTAAGGCATGAAGAGTCAAGGAGAAACCTTGAAATGCATATTCCCATGTACATGTAGTTAATCTGAAAAGTCTGTATACTGTATGATTTCAATTATAGGACATTATGGAAAAGGCAAAACTACGGAGACAGTAAAATGACTAGTGGTCGTCAGGGATTAAGGGTGGCAGAACAATGAAGAGGCAGAGCACAGATTTTTAAGGCAGTGAAAATGCTTTGAATAATAACGTAATGATAGATACATTCCATTATATACTTTTTAAAACCCATTGAATGTATACCACCAAGACTGAACTGTAATGCAAACTGTGGATTTTGGATGATTATGAGGTGTCAATGTAGGCTCATCATTGGTACAAATGTACCGCTCTGGTGAGAGATATTACTAATCAGGGAGGCTATGCTGCGGGGGGAGGCAGTGAGTATAGATTCAGGAAATATCTGAACTTTTCCCTCAATACTGCTGTGAACCTAAAACTGCGCTAGAAAATTTGAATAAAAAATGTTTTGAATAATCCAATTCATCTGGAATCAGAGGTTGGTAGGGCTTTAATACATTGAAATACAGGTCATGAACAACAACAATAACAACAACAAAAACCGAGCTAGTTTCTGGATAAGACTGAGGGGAAACAGTGAGTTGAGTTTAACGTCAGAGAAAAAGATAAGGTAAAAACTGGGCTTGGGGTATGAAATCCTTGCCACAATCACTCTTGTTTCAGGGTTTGTGTGTTTTAATTTACAAGATACAATGCCCTATGCTTCTGTGTAGCCAATATATTCTATCATCTTCTGTCTGTGATGTTTTCATGTCAACACTGATTCACAATGTTCATTTTTGTGGATTGCTCAGTGGGTAGCTTATAGAAACTGAAGGTGAGTGTCAGAAGTGATTAACATAGATTCCATTTTTTGGTAAAATAGTGAAATGGCTGGCATGTAAAGGCCGCTGTATTTGTAAAAACAAACAAATATATGTAAACAACTGAACTTAGAAAAAAAACATTGTCCAGTATTTAGACATTATATTGTGGGAACATATTGATGATGATATGCTTTTTACAGTGTACTTATTATGCCCAAGACTGTACAAACAAGTTTTCTTTTTTCTTTTTTAATGTTTATTTATTTTTGAGAGACAGAGAAAAAAAGAGTGAGCAAGGGAGGGGCAGAGAGAGAGTGAGACACAGAATCTTAAGCAGGTTCCAGGCTCCATGCTGTCAGCACAGAGCCCGACGTGGGGTTTGAGCTCACAAACTGTGAGACCATGACCTGAGCTAAAGTTGGGCACTTAACTGACTGAGCCACCCAGGTGCCCGCAAGCAAGTATGTTTGGGAAAAAAAAAAAAGGCATAAATATTCTTATGTATTCACTTAGTTATCTAAGCCTGGATATTTTTATAACAGAGCCTAATATATGAATATATGTATATATTTATAAATTTCATATATATGTATATATGTATATATACACATATATATACACATATATGTATAAATATGTATAAATGTATGTATATATATAGGTATATATGTATAATTACATGTATATATGTATAAATTTTGTATTCCTTTTAATAGACACCATCCTTATGTTAATTCCTAGATTTTCAGACCAAATGTATTAGAATAAAGAAGAGTCTCCAAGTTTTGCTTTAAAATGCATTGTAATAAATTTGTAGGAAAGTGATTTACAAAGTGGGAACGGGAGATATAAACATCAGTTAGAATATTTTTAATGCAACTGTCTCATCGGAAATTTAGGACATCTAATGTCAGGTATTTATTTAAATAAAGTGGAGGACAATTAATGAGAGACACAGGACATTCAGTTAAAAAGCATAAGAGCATACCAAGTTAGGAGTTATGAATTTAAGGAATATTAATATTTTTCATGTAGTGTTAAATCAGAGAGAATTAAGATTACAGCAAATTCTATCTTTGTAACTATCTGGAAATTTTAGAGGTTACTTGTTGATATAAAGTCTGTTAGTGGTTCCTAAAGTAATCATGAGATTACATAAATATGTAGCCTTTGAACTGAAAGAAAATTTAAAATCCAGTAAGAAAATTTAAATTTAAATTGACTGACAGTAATTAAATAATGGGGTGACTGGGTGGTTCAGTCAGTTAATGTCTGACTCCAGTTTTTGGCTCAGGTCATGTTCTCACAGTTCATGAGTTTGAGCCCCGCATTGGGCTCTGTGCTGACAGTACGGAGCATGCTTGGGATTCTCTCTCCCCCTCTTTCTGCCCCTCCCCGACTTGCACTGTCTCTCTCTTTTCCAAAATAAATAAACAAGCTTAAAAAATAGTAAAGGAATGTTTGTGTTTTCTTCTGATTTTCCTTCTGATTTCAAAATCCTTCTGATTTTCCTTCCTTTGCATAGATTAATATATCAACTACATATCTTTTATTGCAATATAATTGACATATAACATGGTGTTTTAGGTTAACACATTTATATATTGCAATATGATAGCCACCATAGCATTAGCTAATATTGCCATCACATCAAATAGTTATCATTTACTTTTTGTGGTAAGAACATTTAAGATCTAGTTATTTAGTAACTTTGAATAATATAGTATTGGGGATTATAATCACAATGCTATCTATTAGATCTCCAGAATTTACTAATCTTCTGTGAATTTTTTTCTTTCACCATTTCCCAAGTTTCCTTATCCCCCAGCCCCTGATACCCACCATTCTACTCTCTGACTCTATGCATTCAGCTTCTTAAGATTCCACGTAGACTTTTTCTTTCTTTGATTTATTTCACTTAGTGTAATGCCCTCAAGGTCCATCCATGTTATTGCAAATGGCAGGATTTCCTTCTTTCTCAGGGCTGGAAAAATATCCCATTATATATTTGTATATGTCTACACCATATCTTTTTTTATTCATTTACCTGTTGATGGGCATTAGGTTGTTTCCATATGTGGGTTATTGTGAATAATGCTGCAATAAACATGGGAGTGCAGATATTTTCTTCAATAAGCTGTCTTTGTTCCTTGTGAATATGTATCCAGGAGTGGGATTCCTGGATCATGGGCTATTTTCATGTTTCATTTTTTGAGGAAACTTCATAGTGTTTTCACAGTAGCTGAACGAATTTACATTCCCAACAACAGTGTACAAAGATTTCCTTTTCTCTACAGCCTCACCAACACTTATCTCTTGTCTTCTTGGTGATAGTTATTCTAATAGCTGTAGTTTATTTCATCAATGTCTTTGTGGTAGAGATCTTTGATTTCCTTGGTTAAATTTATTTCTAATTATTTTATTGTGTTTTGATTTTGAATTTTTAAATGGGCTAATTTTATTTCCTTTTCAGATATTTTGCTGATGTACAGAAACACAACTGATTTATGTATGCTGACTTTATATCCTGCAACCTTAGTGAATTTATTAATTCCAATTTTTTTTTTTTGGTGGAGTCTTTAAGCTTTTCTATATGTAAGATCACACACTCTTCACATAAAGACAATTTTAGTACTCCATTTCTGATTCAGATACCTTCTACTGTGTGTGGAGCGTATCATACACCATGATCAAGTGGGATTTATCCCTGGGATGTAAGGATGTTTCAATATGAACAGAACAATAAACCTGACATAGTACACTAATAGAATGAACAATAGAAATCATATGATCATCTCAGTAGGTACAGAAAATATAACTGACAAAATATCACATCTTCTCATGGTAAAAACCAACAAATTGGATACAGAAGGAACATACATCAACATAATAAAGGCCACATGTGACAAATCCACAGCTAACATCATACTCAACAGTAAAAGATTATAAGCTTTTTCTCTAAGATGAGGAGCAAGACAAGGGTGCCCACTCTCACCTTTCTTATCCAACAGGGTACTGGAAGTCCTAACCCCAGGAATTAGGCAAGATAAAGAAATACTTACCTATTGTGTGATATATAGCCAAGTCTAAAACAGAAAACATTACTCAAAATTCATCTTTACAATTAATAAGTACATATATTTGGTTAATAAATATATTTGTATAAATTTAAGGCTTCTGGGGTGCCTGGCTGCACAGTCGGTTAAGTGTCTGACTCTTGATTTCGGCTCAGGTGATGATCTCCTGATTTGTGGGTTCAAGCCCCGCATCAGGTTCTCTGTTGATAGCTCAGAGCCTGCTTGGGATCCTCTTTCTCCCTCTCTCTCTCTGCCCCTCCCCTGTTTATGCTCTCTTTCTCTCTCTCTCTCTCTCTCTCTCTCTCTCTCTCTCTCAAAATAAATAAAAACTTAAAAAAAAGTATACATTACACATATGCATTGTCAAGTATAATTAATATGTTAACAGTAAATAATATCTTTAAATTTCCTGTTTCTAAATTAGAAATACACTTAATCTGTCCACATTTGAAAGTGAAGATCTAACTTGAATTTTATCTCCAACAAAACTAAAGTTTTCATATATATCTTCTACATATTTGAAAATTAAAATATACTTTAAATCTTTTTAATACCTCTGTAGTCTTATGAGTCTTCATGAGCATAATGAGGAAAACTTACTCAATGTATAGCTAAATATAAGTATCATCATGTTTCTTAAAATAATTTATGAAGTTTATATTGTAATATGAATATAACAAGGAAGTAGTTGCTTGAATAATCCTTGATAAAATGATGTACTATTCCCTATCCAGTAAAGTTGAAGAAAAACAAAATTTAGGATAAAAGACCTTTGAGTTGAGATGTCAGAATATTTCTCTACTGGATCTACAGGGAGGCACTAAAGTCAATGATTAAATCCAATAATCAAGCATAGAAAGTAAATAGACTGAGTTTAAGGCACTGGGTCTAGGTTCCATGGAAGTACATGCAGAGTATCTGGTCATACTTCATGGACATTTGAAACTAGAAGTTGCTTTGGGGGCACCTGGATGGTTCAGTCAGTTCGTTGTCGACTTTTGATTTCAGCTCAGGTCGGACTCTGCACTGGTCACTCAGAGCCTGCTTGAGAGTCTCTCCCTCTGCCTCTCCCCTGCCCACATTCTCTGTCTCTGTCAAAATAGATAAACAAACTTAAAAGAAAAAGAAGAAGAAGAAGAAGAAGAAGAAGAAGAAGAAGAAGAAGAAGAAGAAGTTGTTGCTATCAGTTATTGTAAAATCTGGAAGCAGCTTACCTGAGTACATATCCCAGTCTTTTCACTTATTAATTGAGTAACTTTGGGAAAGTTCAATGGCCTTTCTGTGCCTTAGTTTCCTCATCTGTAAGATGAAAATAACAGTGCTTCATAAGGTATCTAAGTTAAAAAACCTTAAAAAAACTTAAAAAATATTTAGCACATAGTAAATCTTCAGTGGATAGGGATAATAGTTTTACTGCATTATTATTATTATTGCTATTGCTATTATTATTTAGTAATACCACCTTCTCCTGATTTTCTACATCCAAAAAATACCTATCATTTGAAATTAGTTTGTCTAATAGTATCAAGGTATTTTTTATTGCTAAACTAATAACACCCAAAAAACTTTAAGTGTATACCAGAGGGAGGAAAGTTGTTTCTCCTGATGACTTCATAGCTCTGTAATTGCTTTCCAGAGACACAAGAATGTGAGCCTTGACCTGTGAATCAAAGCATAAAGTCGTCCTATTTATTCAATCTTTTATCTAAATGACATGAAAGGATCAATCAGGTAGAGGAGTGATTAAAGCTGTTCCTTTCTGTATATTTACCCAGAGGCAAAATCAATGAGCATCTCCAGTTAATAATAATAAAAAGAGTGATAAATGAATAAATGATCACATACATTTTGAAGGAAGTATGTCTCTGCCTTGAGGTAGTTGCCTGTCAATTATTGATAGACTGATTCCTGTACATAAATATTTTGAAGCATATCTTTAATGCTCCAACTTACAATGCAAACTTTTAAATTTACTTTTGAATAAGCAGCTGTCTTTTTTGTCTCAACATTATTAGTGTAAAAAAGGTCCTAAAGAAAGGCAAGGAGATCAAAGCTTATTGAACTTGTAAAACAAAATCGCTCAAAATGTTATCACTGAAAAGTCTCATTACCAAGTCAATCATGTGAAAGAGTGAACTCTACTTCCAAAAAACTCTTTTCCCTAGCGTGGGACTGATTTTTAATATAAGCCCAGTGAAATTTTTACTGTAATCAAAACTAAATGTGATTCATCTCTGCAGGAAAAGATCAGGTACAGTATGGAACGGTAGAAGAAGTGAAAGTGTGTAGTGATAGTTACATAAGGTTCTTCTTTTTCTCTACTTTCATCTATTATATATTGATTAATTATGTTTTATGTATTACCCTGATAAACAGCAACCTATGCTACAGATAAAAAAAAATTCCACATATGTTAAAGACAGCGATTTAAACTCAGATAAGTTTATGGGGCACCTGGGTGGCTCAGTAGGTTGAGTGTCCAACTTCGGCTCAGGTCATTATCTCGGGGTTTGTGAGTTAGAGCCCTACGTTGGGCTCTGTGCTGACACACAGAGCTGTGACTCCCTCTCTCTCTTCCGCAGCCCTGCTTGTGCTCTGTTTCTCTCGGTCTTTCAAAAATGAATAAACATAAAAAAAGTAAAAAATAAAATGAAATAAAATAAAATAAAATAAAATAAAATAAAATAAAATAAAGATAAGTTTCCGATCATGATTCAAAATACAAACGAATACTTTGAGATCTTGATTTCATTAACAATCAGACCTGAAATATATTATCCTGAAAACACTTTTAAAAACTCATTGTATTAACTTGAGATATTATTTTAGTGTAACATTAATTCATGTCTCATTTTTTTCTGGTCCTAATCATTAGAGGAATCTATTGTTATTATCTAGATATTATCTAAAATGCTTAAATTGTCTAGCATTGATCGACTTCATTGCGGGAAAATTTAATGGATACCAAGGATATAGCAGAATGATTAGGCATGTTCCATGTCAGGAAATTCACTCCCCGGTGGCTTATGGCAAGCCATGATTTTGGAAACTAATTGCAGTTGAAATAGTCTTCAGTATCTGCAAATTCCTTCAAGCCTTTCAGTCATGAGTATGATTAATGCTTAAATCATACATGATTTGCAATCAGGTATTACAATAAAATTTATTGAATATAGCTATTTTTCCTGAGAAAGTAAACATTGAAGTCATTTTTTAAAGATTTCAAAAGAAAATTAATAGATAAAAAGAAAGTGGAACAACAGAGAAATTGAGTTGGGCATTTTGAATGTTTACTCTGATATTTATCAATCCAAGAAGAGATATCCTCTTGGGATGCAGTATCTTGGTGAGATAAGAAATAAAGATTTAAGACTGAGAGTTTAGACCTAGGGATGTTTTAGTTTCATCCATGAAAGTATATCTCATATGAATAAAAGAAAACAGAGAATAAATCTATCTGGGAGTCCCCACAATGTACAGGCAAAACAAAGGCTAGATATAAAATTTGGTGATTTGGAGACAAAAATAGGCAATGGGAAAATGGATGTGTCGAATATTAGCAGTGAGAACCAGTCAGATTAGAGAAGCTAGAGAAGATATAGAGGACTCACAGATGATACCATTTTTTTAGCCATACAACTGGATAGAGAGTGAACAGTTGAGAATCAGTTGAGTTGGAGAAGACATTGGTAGACTGCATTTTGATGGCCGCTTTTTTAGTAGAGATAAACAGTACTTTTTGGACATGGTAATTTGACGATACCTATTAGTGATAAATACAATGAAAAGAATATGGGGAAGAATTTTGGTGACTACTGGAGGAGTGAATGCCAGCAAAGAAGACTGAGAAGGGATAGTGAAATAAGAAAAAAAAAATCAAGAATGTAATATCCCAGAAGACAAAGAAAACAGTGATCATGGAAGGAAGGATGGGGATGATAATCCTCTAAAATATTGCTCAATATTTACAAAAAGGAAGAGGGAGATTTCAGAGCAATGAAACTATTTTGTATGATAATATAATGGTTGATACATGTCATTATACATTTGTCCAATCCCCTAGATTGAACAACACTAAGAGTGAACAGTACTGTAAACTCTGCACTGTGGGTGATAAAGCTGTGGCAATGTAGACTGATCAGTTTTAACAAATGGACCACTCTGGTGGGGGGATGGTGTTGATAATGAGGGAGGCTATGCATGCACGGGAGCAGAGAGTATATGGGAAATCTCTGTAACTCCTTTTTTTTTTTAAGAATTTTTTAAAGTTTATTTATTTATTTTGAGAGAAAGAATGAAAGGGTAGGGGCAGAGAGAGGGAGAGACAGAATTCCGAGCGGGTTCCAGGTTGTCAGCACAAAGCCAAATGCAGGGCTCAAAGTCATGAACCATGAAATCATGATCTGAGCCGAGATCAACAGTTGGACACTTAACTGACTGAGCCACACAGACATCCCCAAATCTCTGTAATTTCTGATCTATATTGTTGTAAACCTAAATCTACTATTTTATTTATTTATTTATTTTTGAGAGAGAGAGAGAAACTGAGCCATCCAGGCACCCCCCCACCCCCTGCCAAATCTACTCTTTAAAAACGCCTATTAAGAAATGCACACGATACATTGACTTTTAGCCTCAGCATGAAGGTGGCCACCTGCAACCTTTTTCAGCAAAACTTTGTGGAAGAAATCCTGCTTGGAGTTGACTTAAAGATAGAAGAGGAGAAAGTAAACTGCAAACATGGATTATAAACATATCTTTTTAGAAACACTATTGTGAGATGGATATAGTTTGGAAGAGTTACCAAGGATATAGCAGGTTGTGTTAGATGTCTTTTGAAAATTAAATGTATTTCTTTGGAATGTGACACTGAATAGAATCTTTCTATAAGGTAGAGGTGAGTATATAAGCGAGTTTAAAAATATGAATAGCAAACTTCTACAGATCCCTTAATGTCTGCCGGATACTACTCCAAATAGGCAGGTCCTCTTACCAGTGTTATGTTTACTGTTTGCTGTTTTGGTGAGAAAGAAATTGAAATAAAGAAATTGGAGACACTCAAGTTTATATGGCAGAACTGAGAGTAGAAACAGTTTATAATCTGAGACAAGAACACAAATAAGAAAAGATGGAGAGAGTATTTATTAAATCGAAAGGATTGAGGGGGTCAGAATGAGAGTAGGTGCAGAGAAGTGCATCTGACCAATTGTAGAGGGACATGAGACTAAAGGACACATCTTAAAATTTGCACCATGAAGTAAATTGAAGGTGCCATAGCCAAGCAAGAAGAAAAGATTCTAGAATGATCAATATAAAGACGGTACTTTGAATTGTAATGGGAATAGGAGCGGAGAGATAAGAAAGGATATATATAGCTAGGGGTGCTTGGGTGGCTCAGTGGCTCAGTTGGAGCCAGCGTCCAACTTCGGCTCAGGTCATAATCTCATGGTTCTTAAGTTCGAGCCCTGCATCGGGCTCTGTGCTGACAGCTCAGAGCCTGGAAAATGCTGCGGATTCTGTGTCTTCCTCTCTCTCTGCCCCTGCCCTGCTCACACTCTGTCTCTGTCTCAAAAAAGTGAGTAAACATTAAAAAAAAAAAAAAAAAAAAGGATATAGCTAAAAAGGAGCCGCAAGACTTGAGGACAGTGTTGATAGTTTATGCGTGGATACTTTTAGAGGGTTACTTTCCTTAAAGTTCCTGGTGTGCATTTACCTAAGACGCGTTCTTTCAAGGTGACTGGCCAGTACACACTGGACTGAAAAATATGAAGCAGAGATATATGAGCGATGCAAGGAAGCTACAAAGTATTGTGGAGCTTCAAAAAAGTGAAGCAGTATATGAAAGCGGAGAAAAGTATTCAACGGAAATATTACCAGTCAAAATGGGCCTTAATAACTGCATGAGGATTTGATCACTAGTGATTAAGAGGAAGTGTATTGTAGATAGAGAAAGCATCTTTACTACCTCATGAAGCCAATCATTCATCCATCCATTCATTCATGCAATGCATATTCATTGACCTATCAGTGCACAGCACTTTTAAAGTATTGTAAACTGGAGCATGCAAGCAAAATTATAATACCAACATAATTTGCAAGCATTACACAAAAGTCAATACCTTACAAATATCCAAATGATTATTTCAGACTTAAAAATCACATCCTAGAAAAGTCGGTGCAATAATACATAAAGCTAGATTTACACTGAAGAACATAGAACAACATATATATAGCACACATAGTAGAAATACATTTACTTCATAAATGTAGTCAATATACCCAATATTTGCATGTATTTCAATACACTTTTTTTCAATACACTTTTAATGTATTCAGTTCCCTGAAAAAAATTGTCTTACCTACCTTATGCTTCTTTACTTATAAATATCATTAAATATGTAGTGTAATTTAAAAAAAGCTAGATTTAACAAAGTATCTATTTACATAATAATCATTTAACATAAACGCATGCTTTTTATTGGGACCCTAGACATTAAGTCTACTTACTATATCCTCCCTGATGTTTGAAACTGATTAATTTTAGCTGAGGTTTAGAAGAAAGTTTTTCCAATTATTTTCATTGTATTCAGTGTTTAATGACTTCAGTTTTTTAAATTAGATTGTTTTATAATCTACAAACAAGACTCACACTGCCTTACAGATTTATTTGCTTTCTGGTTTCATTTTACTTAAAACTTTTGTTTTATCGTATTTGACAGCACTTAACAATTAAAGAGACTATATTTTGACCTTGAAGTCTTAAGGCAGTTGTATAAAGTGACTCATTGTTGTTTCTGCAGGGTATAAGAACTTGTCTTGATTGCTGATTTGCCTTTTATATCATTTGATATTTTAGTATCTTGACATATTTGTGATTAAAAGTAAAAAAAAATGTGCTGATGTGGAGAGATATACAAAAACAAGTTTTTTTTTTTCCAACGTTTGTTTTTGATCTGAGGAAAAGAAAAGAGGCTGAAGTTTTAAAGGATAAACTTATATCTCCCAGATGTGCTAATTATAAACAAAAAAAAGTAGCTAATTTTCTATTGTTTAAATATTTCCTAACAAGTTCTGAGGACAAATTAATTGATAAAACTTTAAGGATTATTTGGAAAATAAACATTAAGAAAAGGACAACCTCCATACCCAATGAACAAAAGAAATATTTTGTTTGCTTTTCAACAAACTTTCATTTGTAGAATAGTTTTTGATTTATAGAAAAATTCAGAAGCTATTACAGAATGTTTCTGTATGCCCTTCACCCAGTATCCCCTATTATTAACATTTTATAAAATACGGTGCATTCATCACAATTAAGGAACAAATATTGATGCATTATTAATTAAATATGTATTGCCTTTTCAGATTAACTTAGGTTTTACCTGATGTCTTTTTTTCTCTTCTGAGAGCCTATCTAACACACAAATATTTAACAAATATTAAATAAAGTTAATGTAAAATAATATTAATATGCATTAACTTAATCTTTTCCCAAATATTTATGAAGTGCCTATCACATACTAAATCTCATTAGAAAATAAGTGAAAGAATGGTACAAATCTTTCTCTGAAGGAACTGATGCTCATTAACTCATAGGATACATCTAGATGAGATGTTATACAGCATTGAGTCCAATATCCACATTTAGAGACCAGGAAACTAAAGACCAGAGAATTCATGAGAGAACAAATGTCAGAATCTCCAAATCCCTTGCTATAGCAGAAGAAAAAACATGTATTAAAAAATAGTAAAAATAAAACTAAGTAGAAAAGAAACTATGATACAAAGGATATATTATATGTTATATGTTATGTTATATGTTATATGTTATATGTTATATGATATGTTATATATTATAAGAAAATACTAATAATGCTATGTATGAATATTTTTTTTTCATGTAAAGTAATTCAAAAGTCACTTCTACATTGTTTTGAAATTATTACTTTAGCACCCAAAGTGATGTCTTTGGTGTTAATAGAGATCAAGAAGGCACTAGAACTTGATAATGTATTCAGATTATCTAGTTGTTTAAAGAAATACATCACATTAGCTACCTACTAGAAAATCCTGTTTTTTGTCTCTAAAGGTTTTTCCCTATACATAGCTCCTGTCAAAATATTTCACATGTAATCACAAAACCTTGGCCAAATATCTCATACCTGTCTTCAATGTTTCCATTCCAAATAGTTTGCTAGCAACACTTATCAAATATTGAATAAGCAATATGCTAGAAAAATTGCAACACCTTCAGTAATCACCTGTTTCAAATAACATGGTCCCAAAATAGCAGTTAGTAGAATATGTGTAATTTTATAACTAGTGTGCTTGGCAGTAATACTAAAATCAACATTTGGCAATGAAGTCATTTCTAGCAATATGTGTTATTTTTATCAAAAACAATACCTTTATTATGTCTGAAGAATTTCTCATAAGCCATGGATTGGGACAGAAAATATGTAAGACTATGGTAGGCACCTTTATATATGGTGCTAATAATTAATTCTCCTCACTCTTGATTAAATACATTGTTCCTAAGTGTTCAACTCCTGAAGTCATTCAGTTACCTTGGGGAAGGAGAAAATGGCAGAAGGGAACCATGTGTACTAATTCTGTTTCCAGGAAGGCAGCTTTAGAGCCAGATGGATCTTTCTGCCCCCAAGGGCCTTTTCCTTCTTGGGAGAGCTTTCATCACTATTGATTTTTCTTTGAGGAAAGGAAGGCCCCTCTCAAAAATGTGTCCCTGATGCAAAGACCCATCCCTCTGTAGCCACAGTACTTAGGTTCCCAAATTAACACAGAAGAAAATGGAGATTTGTCTGTGTCAGTGGATCCCTTGTGACCATATTGTGACTGTATAGTGTGACTGCACAGTGCATGGATAAAGAAAGTTCTGTTTCAAGAGAGGGAGGAACAACTATGTAAAACAATGACACTAGGTCAGCTAATAAAGGCCAACCAATATCCTTTGGATTTGTTAACATGGAAAACAACAAAAAGGGCGATTCAATGGCGTGGTGGAGGAGAGTCTATTTGTATTGGGGCTTGGAGGCGACTTGGTAGTGAGAAAACTGAGTGCAGAATGCTCTGTCAAGAATGCTCTCTCTATTGATAGAGAGGGTGAAACCATAAAATGTGTTGTTGTTGTTGTTGTTGTTGTTGTTGTTGTTTTCATTTTGGACATGAGAACATATTTAAATTGCAAAGGAAACCCTCCAGTTGATTGTAGGAAATTAAACTGATAGTCTGATTTACCATAAAAAATGAAGTTCTTTCTATGTTTTTAAATGAATAAATAACTTATTTTATAAGCTAAAGATGATTATTAGCTTTGTTAGTGTATACTGGACCTAGTGACTTGTTTCTAATGAATAAAATATGCCAAGTGAGACATAATATCACTTCCGTAATTACACTACAAAGCTCTGTGACTTCTGCTTGCTAGCTTTCTCTTTGTGGTGGCAATGTGTCTTGCCCTCTTCCATGCTCTAATGAAGCAAGGGGCCATGTTGTAAATTGCTCTATAGAGTGGTCCATGTGACAGGGAATTGAGGGAGGTTTCAGGACAACAGCTTGTGAGGGACTGATCTCTTAGTTTGAAAACATCGGAGGAGCTAAACCCTGCCCATCGTCAAGAGACTAAGCCAGAAAGAGGATCCAATCTAGCCTTGTGATGACTGCAGATCACAGATTCATGGCTCACAGAAACTATGAGGTTATAAATGTGTGTTGTATTCTATCGGTAATTTTAGGGGTAATATGTTTCACAATAATAAACAACTAATAAATTGTTCTAATGAAAAACTTATGCTAGTGACAATGTTCATCATGATGTGTCGTGATGAAAACTTTTTTTTCCCTATTATTATTAGCACAGAATCAGTTGCCTTGGTCTATGTCACTCTTTCAAGAATCAGGAAAGGAATGAAGGTATAAAAAACTGAGTTGACAAATACCTTCTTTCCAAGGGGTATTTCCATTTAAAAAGAAGAAGCTAGGGGCTCCTGAGTGGCTCAGTCTGTTAAGCGGCCGCCTTCGGCTCAGGTCATGATCTCACGGTCCCTGAGTTCAAGCCCCGCATCGGGCTCTGTGCTGACAGGTCAGAGCCTGGAGCCTGTTTCGGATTCTGTGTCTCCCTCTCTCTGACCCTCCACCGTTCATGCTCTGTCTCTCTCTGTCTCAAAAGTAAGTAAACGTTAAAATTTTTTTTTTAAATATAAAAAAAAAATAAGAGGAAGCTAACAGGAAAAACATTTTAAGTTTGATAAATACCATTAAAATTAAATTGCATTGAAAGCCACCCAATCTTCCTTCCAAGAACCAGCCCGCCAACCTTGATTGTGGAACACAAATGTTCTTTGAATTTTTACTAGGGAGTAAAATAATTCTTGGAAGATGACAAAGGTTCTCTTCACTATGACAATGCCCATCTGCAAGTTATTTCAAGGTTCTGAATTCTCATCTCAGTGGAAAATTAATTATAAGAATATCTCAGCTTTTAATGGATTTTAAATGATCTAAAAACCTTTTCTGTATTTTTAATATATAATTCTTTTATATTAATAACAGAACAGATATGAGGAATAAACTTTATGAAGCATACAGCACATCAATAACTCTCCGTGTATTTGAAGTCTTATGCTTACATTTTTTAATGTATGCTATGAATAAGATTAATTTTCTCATAAGAAGCATTTGCAATCTAGCTGAAAATACTTAATAGAAATTTGTGTTATTTCTTTAGAATGAATGCTGACTAATTTTCCTATTCTCACTTATTTAGCATAACTCTTTGTTCAAAATTTATCTGAAAGTCATTTTCATAGCAATACTACAAATATTTCCAAGCATACGATGGTGCTTTGTTTGGTAATCTAAATTGCAAAATTGCTCTAATCAGTGGCAGTATTATATACAAAAGTTCCAAATAAGTTATGAAACACAAGAAAGCATTGAGGAGTACTTACAGTTAATAACAATTTGGTAAAAATGTGTTTTTGTTGGATGTTGCATATCTGCAACATTATACCAACAATAAAAGATTTCACCAAAAGTAGATGAAAATATAATTCAGAGAAATAATTGACTATGCAGTTTGAGCATGTACCATCTGTACCTTATTTTTAACATCCAATAAAGTGAGGATAATATAATAATAGCTATCTCAAAGTATTGTTGTAAGGAATAAATGAGTTACTGTAAGTAGAGTGTTTAAAAAGTGCCTGACACATGTAAGGTGATATAGGTATCATCCATTATTATTTTTACCCTTTCTAGCTGTATAATTATGGTAAGGAAAATACAATTGTGTCATTTGGTGCAAATATGCATTCAGACATATTAGCCATGAAAATGATGTAACACATCAAAATGGTACATGCTGATCCATGTATAACTTGTTGTATGGCTAACTTAGAGAGTAAAAAATACATGTATTTTATTCAACACATAATGATGATAGATAGATAGATAGATAGATGAAAAATAGATAGAAGGCCTAACATACTCCGGAAAATTGTTGTGACAGAGTAGTGTATAAAAAACAATTAAAAACTCTTCCTCTTTTTGGGCTTATATTGCCATGGAAATGTATACAAAAGATAAGCAAATAAATACCTATAATGTATTCCAGATGATCATAAATGTTAACAGATACAGCAGGAAAGAAAGAAAATGAGGAACCAGCAGTAGGAGAGTGGGAAGGAAGACTACAGTTTTAAAGATTGATCAGCAAAAAGTCTTTGAAGAAGAAACATTTGGTCAAAGACAAGGGGGTGAGGAGCAAGCCATGTGGATAAGGAAGAGGGCCCTTCAGACATAAGAAACTGTCCGTGCAAAGGCCCTGAGGTAGAGTGGTATCTTGTATGTTCCAAGAAATCTTAATAAAATATTTCACATTATAATTATAATTATAATGCGAATATCATGTATATGTATATGTATATATATATATATATATATATATATATATATATATATATATATAATTATAATTTCAACCACAGTATCTTTGAAAATATAATTGGTTCCATGAAGATAAATTACTATATGCCGTTTCCACTGCTTAGATGAAACTGAGAAGGACTAACAAGTGTCTTCAATCATAACACATAAAAACCATCTGTAAAGGAGATCAGTCCCAGCTGTATCTATTATTTTCTTATTTGGGTTTTATATCAGGTTTTAAAAGCAATATTGATATAGCTATGGGGAACGTCTGGCCATGCAGTTGGAAGACTTAGAGGCAAATATTACAATCAATGTAAATTTGAATAACTCTCTTCAGACTTAGAAGCTTTAGGATTTTTTTTATGTATTGTGATCCTAGTTAACATCGAGAGTTGTGGATGTGATTGAGACTTACATGTGAGAATACTTTGTGAACTGTTAGATGCTATATGAATATTACATGTATATGTGTGTGAACACATATGTGCTATGTATATGTGTGTGGCACAATTTGATTTTATGGCATCCCAGAAAAATTTCCAGATTGTGCGAGGAAATTATATACTATGGGGTTTAAGAGGCCTGTGTCTGTAGCCAGACATCCTGGGCTCAGGTCACATCTCTGCCACTTACTCCCTTTCTAATCTTGGACAGGTTTATCTTCTTAGGGCCTTCATTCCCTCACATGTAAACCATTTTCATTAATAATTTAATTAATACACATATAAAGTATTAGTACAGTTAGACCTTTGGTTGGTGTATGATTTGCACTCTACTACTATTAGCTTTTAGTTTGAACAATTATTAGGTACTTCTCTGTTGTGGTTTGTTCAGGTTCACTTTTCTCAGATATGGCCCTGTTAGGTTTTTCCATTCTCTGTACTCTGGACAATTTTGCATACTTCTTCCATTTCCCAGAATGCTGAAAATGCCAGGCATGACATCAAGACAGAGAGCCCAGAGAAAACAGGTTGTCACATTCTTGCCCCTGGAAACAATCAGGTTTCTGGGATAGGTGACAACTTCCCCTTTGGGTGACATCAGTGGGCAACACATATTACGTTTGCTTGTTTATCACTGGGTTTTCCCTGGTAGGCGATGAGTTCCTTAAGGGCATGAGTCTTTTTAAATTTATCAGTGTAAACACAGGGTCCTTTTAGCTACATGAGAGGAGTCAGAGGATTGAAAAAAGGAGCCAGGCAGGGGTGAGGAAGAAAAGACTTGGAGGGAGAAGTGGAAATTGCAGAAATTTGCACTCATCTGTGAAGCACTGAGGCGAGAATGAAAAAAAAAATATATTGCTGACAATAATAATTCCCCAAAGGACTGAGGCAGAGTGTGTAAAAATGACAGTAAGAATTTAAAGGTGCAGTGGTGGTAACATCAATAGTAAGAGTAGAAACAGTTGGTGTCAATTTAAAAGGATTAATTGTTCCCTAATCTCTGAGGTCATTGGTGGTCCTGCTTACACTCAGATATGTTTGAAGCAATGGGAGTTTCTTCCTAGTGCTCTAAAAGTCAGCAGGAATATTTGAAATCATGAAAGAAAAATAAAAATTTATTTCTTAGGGAAACTGGTGATGTCACCAAATGAAAGAATGTGAAAGGCCATATTTACACTAAGGTATCTGGGATATGTCTATCTATCTATTTATCTATCTATCATCTATAATCTATAATCTGTCTATATAAATACCTATCTAAATATCTGTGTATGTGTGTGTATCTATAGACACACACATTATACATAAACAAAACCAACAACAAACCTTCAAGTGAGTTTTGACGTTAGAATCACCAAGTTCATCGTACTGGAGTTTCCTTGAAAAAATCTACAGCAATGTAGGTATGGAAATTAATGGTTGACAACACTGGTCAGAAAAACCAGTGATTCTCTTGATTCTCTCAATGATAGATGAAGGAGATAATCTGGTTCAAAACTCAAGAGTTAACCATTTGGTTTGTTTGTTATATGAAAGCTTGAAGAAGATCATAGTGTCAAGATGTCATGACCATGAAGACAAGTTATGTAAGAATAATCTTAGATTTAATGGTATTAGAAGTGTTCCGAGCATTCCCTCAGTTCTGCAAAAATATTAAATAATGTGTCTTGTTAAGTCATACAGGACATATTCAATCATCTGCAAACAGCAGGGAAGAGTTTTTTAGTATTATAATGATGTTTCATAATGAAGGTATTAGGATGTCTTCAACTTTGCTATCTCTCTCTATAGATAGATAGATACAAAGATGCAAAGAAGAAATACAGTGGTGGAAGTCTGGGGATCAGACAAACCAGTTTTTGACTACATCTTTGTACTAAATTCTCCCATTTTCAATGGAATTCTTTAATATATAAGTTATTTTATTTGATACAATGAAATATAACTTATAATAGAACATTTAATATATAAAACAGTACTTATTGGTCTTTGAATTTGATTCTAATATTAAAACATCAATGCTTACTTAGTTATGAATCCACAGATACTTAAAACAGAGAGCAAAAACCAGTTAGATATTTGTGTATTGACATATGATCTTATGTGATTTGGGGGATTGATAAGAAAATTGGAACTTACCAACATCATCACCATTTTAAAAAGAATGTCATAAAAACTAATTACAGAAAGAAATGTGTCTAGCTACCAAAAAAAATGCTCAAAAATGTATTGTTTCAGAGTAAAATTAAGACAACCTTGTATCAACAGGAACAAATAAAGACATTTTCTGCTATGCCTTGCTACTTGAAGACTTCCACTAATCTATATGCCCCATAAGATAAAAATCAAAAACTGACGGATGTTGCAGGGTCATGGGTGAGTCTGTAGAACCTTTTGTCACCAGGTTTCTCACTCCTTGGTTCCCAGAGTTAGCCTGGTCATTTTCCATTACTGAGATCACGGCTCTAAATAGAGGGACCCGCTCTGTGACTCCTGGGTCCCTCAACCTCATGTGTTGGTGTGACCTTGATAGTGCAACAGGCTCTGGACTCCTGAAGCTCTGGCGTGAATTTAAGAAGATTTTGTTTGTGTATGGCATAGAGGATGAATTCTTCCTCTCTACTATGAATAAAGAACCTAATGTTCTCTCACATTAGTTAACCAGTTACGAGATCCACCAAAAGATCTACTAAGTAGAAGAACCATTGTCTACGATGTCATGGATGTCTGCCTGACCTTATCTTACTTATGGACCTTCCCAACCCCTCTGTTGTCCATTTGGCTTTGCTTGCTCTTCAGTACTTGGCAGAATGCCACGCTAACAGAGAAAAGATGGACGGAGAACTGGGGATGATGCTAAGTTTGCAAAATATTATACAGAAGACTACAATTCCAGGAGAAACAAAACTGCTGGCTTCTGAAATGTATGACATTCTTCATGCGGTCTTTCAAGATGGCAGATGGTGTTGGTTTAAAATAAATGAATTCATGTAGAAGGAAAGCTCAGTTTTTTGTTTTGTTTTGTTTTGTTTTGTTTTGTTTTCTGGGAACTACAAGCAAATGCTCCAAAGCAGTGGTTTTGCACATAGATGGTCTTGGTAATAAGTCTTGGAGAAATCTCTGTGAAGAGACTTTGTTACAAATGAAAGGTGTTATTAAGCTTTACTTTTCAAATGGCTGTTCAAAGATGCATGTTGCAGGTCCATTCAGATTTGAAAGCAGACGCTTTGGCATCAACAATAGTATCAACCAAGGATATGAAGGCTCAGCGAGTTGGGTGAAAAGTGAGATTGGAGAAGAGATGCTGGTCCCCATCTGAGATAAGCCTGTGGAAATACAGTCCCACAAAGGAGCAGAACAGCTCAGTGTCCCGGGTGGGCTTACTCCTGGAGGATGGAGCCAATTAACTGAGCACAGCTGCAAACTTTGCATATAGGTCATTTTCCTGATGACTCCAGTTTGGGTCTCAAAGACTGCGTGAATCAAGCAGGGTCCAGGTTTCCATTGTAGTGGTGAACTGTCAAGTGGAATCTGCAACACGTTATCATGAAAAGTTTTTAGATTCCATGATTGCATATGCTGCATTTTACATCTTATTGGACATTTCCCCCCAATCAGTGGTAAAAAAGACAAATGCTACAGGTGGACTTGCTTTGCTTATGAGGGTCCTATAGCAGTTAAGGCAACAGCAACTGCATTTTTTTGGAAATATATTGCAAAATAATAATAGGTAACATAGTTTAAAAAAAGTAAGAAAAATAAAATCCACTTCATTACTTCTGTACATGGAATAGTATCTAGAACATAAAAGGTATCTAATAAATATTTATTCTCTAAATACAATTATAGTAAGAATATGAAAATGCATTCATTGAAATAAGTAAGTGCTTACTATGCACCCATTATTATTCATAATGATCAAGAATTCATACAGATGCAAGTGAAATGATTTAGTTTTAATGTAGGAGAAACTTGCATTTGGGCCAAGGGCACAATATATGAATAATACAGTTGGAGGTATCATTTGAGAATTCTTACAATATGTGATAATAAATCCCAGATAAGAGGAAGGAAAAGAATTTTCTCCAACTATTTTAAACATAACACATTCTTTTTTGTTACAAGTAATTAGGTAATTGAAAAACCTTTGAAACAGCTAGAGAAGCAGAGTCTAGGCTTGTCCTCAAGAACAATTGCTAAAGGATACTACATACAGACTAGAGCAACATGGGAGCTTCCATATCTGCACTAAACAGGAATGGCAGGAACTAGGAAGAATTGTTGAATTCAAGAACATACCACTCTAGTTGTAAATCAAAAATCTGGAAGCTATAGAACTATAACAGCTGTCTGTCACCCATGAAGACAGTGAATGGACATCTGAACACTTCAGTAGAAAACCTAATATCTTCAGCATTGTCATTAACTGTAGAAGGGTACTCTTTATTACCTTCAACCTTCAAATCTCAGTAAACATACCCAATTGGCAGTCCCTCATCTCCAACCAAAACTCTACATACTAAGAATTAAGTCCATGGGGTTTAACTTTCCAGCCTATGTATCACAGGTAAGCAGACTGCAAGAAAGTTGAATGGATACCACAGACCAATCCACAAATATATGACGGCCCCACTTTTGATTATTTCTAAGAACCCTTCGCCAACACTTGTACATTCCAACAATAATGATAACATCAACAACAAATTTCCGTCAAACACATAATAGTCAGCAGGGAGGGTTTCTAAGCTTTAATTATTCATTCTGTCGCATAAAAATATATAGAACTAGGGGCGCCTGCGTGGCTCCCTCGGTTGAGCGTCCGACTTCAGCTCAGGTCATGATCTCTCCGTCTGTGAGTTCAAGCCCCGCGTCGGGTTCTGTGCTGACAGTTGGGAGTCTGGAGCCTGCTTCAGAGTCTGTGTCTCCCTCTCTCTCTGGCCCTCCCCCGTTCATGCTCTGTCTCTCTCTGTCTCAAAAATAAATAAACATTAAAAAAATAAATTAAAAAAAATATATAGATCTAATTATAGCAAATACATTGTCAATTTCTCCTACACAAAACTGTCACATATTAAATGACTTGTAGTACTAGGCATTGTTTAAATAATTTGATCTAATGTTTAGAAAAGTAAGTAACACTATATATTGGTTGAAGTTACAAACATATTTAGCAGCAAAGCACTCAAGTGGTACAAAATGAAAAAACAAATTATAATTTTTAAATAATTACCATTTGTTTTACTCTTATACTCCAGGGATATCGTCTATACAAGTACTAGTGTCATGACCTCGGCCTTGGCCATGACCTCTGTCCTAGGCTTACTTCTCCCCCATGTTGATTGCCCCCTACTTGCCTGGAACTATTCTGTGTGCTTAGGATATGTCATGGGACAAAAATACAAAAACTGCCACCCTAGTGTAACTTTCACTTGGGAGAAAGATTTAACGAATAATAAAATAAATAAGTAAAGTGCAGAGTATATTTGGAGATGATGTAAAAAAAAAAGTAAAGTGTACAACATGAAGTAAACATGGGGGTGCAGGAGGTGGGACTGGGTTGCAGTGTTGAACAGGGTAATAAGGTTTCAGGGGAGGCCTTACTGAGAAGGTGAGCCTTCAGCAAAGGTAAGTGCTTGAGGGAGTTATCTAGAGAAAGAGAACCCAGGTGGAGGAATAGGTCAAGTAAATGTCTTATGTATTTACAGACAAACAAGAAGGCCAAAATGAATACAGGAAAGAGAATTGAGGTAAGCAGGAGAAGGAGATTAGAGTAGATAGGTGTTAGGGACCCATCTTGAAAAGGACTTGAGGCCAGCCAGTATGTGTACTTTGGTTTTTATTCCAAGAGGAATAGAGAGTAAAAGGAGGGTTTTTTTTTTTTTTTTTTTTTTTTTTTTATACTAGAGAAATGGCCTATTTTCACAGACAAACATTTTTCGGTGATAGCACCTTGATTCCTGATAAAATATTGGAGAATGTGGCTCATAATTAAAGATTTACCTAGCATAACCCTGGTCAAACTGGACTACAGAGTGTTTTCCAAAGGAAGTTTGCCCCTTATACCTGTGCCGTGAGGAAGCAGATAAGATTCATGTTCTTTCTGGGAAACTGGACACCCAGATTATAAAGAAAAATGAGAAAAGAAAAGAAGAGAAAAGGAAAGCATGGGGATGAGGAGGTGGTCTCTTGTGAAGTTGTTTCTTTCCAAAGTTTCTAATCAGATGAAAGAAGTGAACGAGGGGCATAGATCAATCTGGAGTGTTCTGTGGGGAGCTCTCCAAAATAGAACAGAATATCAAGATCAGGAAGAAATCTTTCTGTCCAGCAGATCCATTCTTGTCCATTCCTCTGCCTCACAAAAAGGAGCCTATCCTGTTGGTTATTCAGTTGAGTCAGTCACTCTAATTCAAGTGAGTGCTACATGGCCATTTGGCCATACCTAAACTCCATCTTTGAGTCCAGTTTTAAACAGTCATGGCTGCTTAATCTACATTAATCTGACTTCTCATTTATCAGTTGCTTGTAAATTAAGATGGGGTATTATTCGTTAATTATTGAAACCTGAACAAAACGAAAGCATCAGTGATCAAAAGTAGTTGGGGGCAGGAAGCAGAAGGTGTCATTTGGAAGAGACAAAAAAGAAGTGCTTCTCTTCCAATAGGAAAACTCTCCAGAAGAGGGCATCATTGTCAACTCATTAATTACAGACATTTGGGTTCTATGGATACAATACTTGCATTGAGTTCTCAAGGCAGCGGCATCTGAATTTTCCCAACATCAAAGGTGCCACCTGGATTAGGTGGAAGCAGCAGATGTACCAAATACCTAAATATATGAAGATACATCTCTTTAGAACTGGGAAGCATAGGCCACATGAGATAAAAGGAGAGATGAGAGTCGCTTCAGGAGTCTTTATGATATTTTGAAAAGCATGATGAAACTAGGTTGGGAAAACAAGGAAAAGCTGTCATTAAAATTCTAGACACCTAATAAAATTTTTGGCTGTCACCACTCAAGTGGTCACCAAAGAGTAATTAAAAGATTTCATTTGAAGTGAGCACAAAAGTTTGAAATTTGAGGCATATGTTGGAGCGAGCACATTTTAAGTGGAAAAAAGCAACTGATTTGTAACCAGGCATAGAAGTGTTAACCTGATACAGAGAAAAATCTCCAGAAATATGTCTTGTAATTTGTCTTTAGAAAAGAATGGAGTATATGTAGAAAAATAAGTTGGAATAAAATAGAGAAGGGAAAACATCCTTTCTACACTTTATTATTTTTAAAATATAATTTATTGTCAAGTTAGGTAACATAGAGTATATACAGTGTGCTTTTGGTTTCGGGGGTAGATTCTGTGATTCATCGCTTACATACAACACCCAGTGCCATCCCAACAAGTGCCTCCTTTCTAAACTTTAAATGGATTCTTAATTCTGTAGGCCTACAATGGAGTTTCAGAATATATGTGTTTTTGTTTGAGTGTTTTGCTCTTGGGATAATTCCTTGGATATTAATGTGGAAGGAATATCTAGGTTCACTTGAAGCAGGAAAGATTAGGATTGGATAACGCTTACAGAGTTAAAGTTATTTCAGTTTAATGATTCTCAAACTTCTGTGTGCAGAGGAATGATCCCAGAACTCCCTCAAATGCAGATCCTAAGGCTTTAGCCCCAGGGATCCAGATTCTTTTGAACTGGGATAAGGCACTGGTATTGTAATGAGCTGAACCCATGAATCTAATGATTCAGATGTGTATGGCCCAACACATGTGGAGCAGTGCTGTAGTAGTCTAAAGTGGAAGTGATGAGACCTTGAACTTGAAGATGGCAATAAAAATGAAAAGAACACAAACCAAGAAGATATGTTGAGCGTTCCACTGTCAAAGTTGTCTATGTAAGGGTAAGTACTCACGAGGAGTTCTAACAACACAAGCCCTGGCAGTGAAGGGAATGCTGTCCTTTTTAATGCAGATAAAAACTTAAAGAGAACTACATTGCAGAGCAGGGAGATACATTTTGATGTACGACAGCTAGAGTTTAAGATGGCATGAGGAAAGTGAAATAGAGGTATGCCCACTAATTGACTGCTTTGGGGCCAGGGAGAGTGATGGCAGTGAGAGACTTCCATCCAGCAAGCTTGTGCATGGGGTTACCAAGTGAAACTGTAAATGGAGACAAAGGAACTTGAAGCTTGGAGAATCCGTAAGGTGAATGGGGAGACTGGGGAAAGTGAAGGCTTCGACCTAGTCATGAAAATCATGTTTTCCCTGAGAAGTGAGCCTTGGGATAAAATTAAAAGGTGGGGCGGGGATTAATTTGGAGAAGAAGAAAAGAGCATAATCCAAGCAGAGGCCATAGGCTCTGGGAAAACCCAGGGACAGAGGGGATGGGAAAACCACTGCTTGAGGAGCATCTTCAAGGGCTAGGACAAAGCCACGTTCTGAGGGCTTTGGTCTTTGTAGAACAAGTAAAATATTTTTTTTTTTTCTTTACTGCAAGAGCAATGAGAATCCACAGGAGGCTTTTTAAGGAAGGAGTGTCCAAGAACATGATGCTCAAGACCTGCCATAATATACAGTCATAATTTTGGAACAG
Organism: Neofelis nebulosa; assembly: GCF_028018385.1. Classification (NCBI taxonomy): domain Eukaryota; kingdom Metazoa; phylum Chordata; class Mammalia; order Carnivora; family Felidae; genus Neofelis; species Neofelis nebulosa. Next base: position 180,062,098 of record NC_080784.1, on the reverse strand, counting down.
GGATATACTACACTCCTAATTCCAGCCTGCTGTTGCTTCTCCAAATACAGGACAGCTGAATGGAGCATGAAGAGTCTACCTTGCTGAGGGCCAATCCCGACTCCACCTTCATTGTGTTAACTGGGGGAAGTTACATAATTTGGTGTTTATCGACATTGGTTTCATATTAGCACCCCGATAATAATAAATAAATAAATATAAAATAATAAAAATAATACCAGTATTTAATAATAATAATAAAAACCAGTGTCTGTCCCCACCTGCCAGACAGTCTAAATTCAAGCCCTGGAGGTATTTTTAAATCATCTTCAGGTGCTTCTAATGTGTCTCCAAGACTGAGACCCGTTGACTGTTGCTCAATGTCCCTGATTCCTCCTCTCTGAAGGTGAGTTGATCATAATAGTGCCTCAACCTTGCAGATGCTGTGAGAGAATGCTATGAGATGATGTCTGAAAAACAGCATACACCTGGGCATGCAGGGAGACTTAAATATGCACCCACCATTGTCACGGTCGCTTACTAGAGCCATTCTCATTGTTGCACAGATCCTTTCACATAGCGGATCCTTGAAACAGCTTTGTATTCAGCTTCCAGTTACAGAAGACCCCTGGTTTGATGTGTGGTGAGGTCTTCCTGCTTTCTGTTGATAGACACAGAAAAAATGTGCTTGCATCACTTTCTCTGGACGCATGTCCTCAAAATTATTTATGTTGTTTCTTTACCATTCCTTCCTGAATACAAATTCCTTCTCTCCTCCCCCGTCAGGAATCAGCCTTCCTTATCAGCGTTAAAACACACAAAAAAACAACCAAATAAAACAAACAAAACAACAAGAAAATAAAACTAACAGCAACAAAAATCTTTATTTGGAAGGAGGGTGGATCTTTAAATGCCAGTGCAGATGAAATTTAGACACATCGAGCCTAGTTACTGATGAGATGCCTGTCTTTAAAATAGGAAACAAATTGGGCTATGCAGAATTAATTGTAGAATCAAATTTTTAAGTGGCACCATTTCGTTCTCTAAAGAAGTGCCTACTAGGAAATGGTGACTGAAGCTGACTGAAGCTACTTTATAACCTCCATTCTTGAGTTCTTAGGTAATATACACCTTCGAACTTGGTGGTCTGAGTAAATTGTGGATCATGGCAGGCTGCATTTTCCTGCCTGACTTTGGTTCCTGTATTGATTCACTGTTAAGAGGTTGTATTTAGTCCCTAGGTTTATCTTCACAATTTGTTATATATTATGATCCATCATCCCCTTAGCACTTAAGAAGAATTTATTTTCTATTATTCGTGCTTCCTCAAATGTTCTCTCGCTAAGTCGCATATGTCCGCAAGAGTAACTTTCTTGAGGTCAGAGACAGAGTCTTCTGGTTGAGGCTGGGTTAAGAGAGCTGGTCATGTAGCACAGGCACCATTTTAGAAAGTGTACAAGACCTAGGATTAATGTATTATTTTGTCCTCAACAGTTATTTGTTAAACAACCTTGACGCATGTCTTCTCCAATGAGTAGAAGATAGCAACATGACACGAATTAAAATGATCATAATGCTGACCAGAGTTCCACTAAGTGTCCGCACCTTCTTTGCTCCCGTCAGTTACATGAACGTGCTGAGTTTTGTTCCTTTCAGTACAATGCTTAGCCACAAACAGTACTAGCTAATCATTTTGTCAGATGGAAGCTAACTCACAAGGAAAATGCAAAATGTGGAAAGAAAATGTATCCAAATATCAAAACATGAAAACGTAATGCCAAAAAAATAAATTTTATCACTAAACACACGAAGTTGTAAATGCTATCTATAACATGATTAAATATTTTGATACCCTAATGTATCTTTGCTGTGCAATTGATTTCTTATATTACATGAAGAGTAGGGAAACTTGATATAGAAATGGAAGAAGAGATAAAGATGTTGGAAATCTTGGGGGAGGCATTTTTTCCATCCATCAAGATATAAACACTAACACTTCATTAAAATTGTATAAAAATATACAATGTATTTAACCGCAACCATTATTTTCCACTTGGCTTAGTGCTATAGCTTTTGCAGCGATTCAGTCTGACAAAAGCAATAGAATTAAGTGTCTCTAGCTTCCAAAATTATGCTTTATTGTTCCAGTGTCGAAAAATTCTCAGTATGATGAGCATTTACTGTTTTTACTAACAGTGTTTAGTTGAATTTCACTTCAGGCACCAAAACACTGTGTTAGGAGCTCTTTGAAGGACAAGAGGCTGGGTTTTTTGGTTTTTTGTTTTTTTTTTTTTCCCTCTAAAATACCATACTGTCCACAGTGCACTCATCTCTGAGTTTTTCAATGCAGGTTTTCCTGGATCTACTTTTAAAGAAATGGCTAGGTGAACTGACATACGAAAAAGCTGTTACTACTTTCTGGGACATTGAAACATTCCCATCAAACAGCTTCTAAAAACGTAAGTGGAAAGAACAAAAAGAAAAACAAAAGTAACAAAAACAAAGACAAAGAAATGCAGTGGTGTAGGTAAAGACTACCTGCAAGAGAATGTTAACATTTAACATTTAATGAGCATTTAACGAACAGTGCCACTTAGGTAGTTTCTTTTCCTTTTTACTTTAAATTCCACTTCGTTTCTATCTCATGTGAGTCTGAAAATGACTATGTAAGTTAGATTTAAGTGTCTCTATTTCTAAAATAAGGAAAATAAAGCCCCACAGATGTTAAGTAACTTCCCCCATCATCACCCAGTTGGACAGTGACCACCTCAGAACCCAAAACTACCCTTCAGATGACAAAGACCTTACTCAGCAGACATTTCTGTGCCATCTTGTTGGTTCCACTCTTTCTAGGGGCTAAATGTTTTCCTGCTGTAGTCTGCATTTTCAAGATAAAATATCTTGACTTGAATTTGTAAAAATTCACCCAAGAAGGAGTGTGTTTTTCATATCATTCTGCTGGAGGCTTTAAAGCTTAATAAGTTTGCAAACTCAGAATGTAAAATTTCTCTCCTGGTTTTTTCTTCCATCTATTTTGAGGCGATGACCAATAAGAATGTTCTCTGCAATCTTTGGAATAATAAGTGTATCCAAAAGTAGTATCACAAAATTCCAGAATGTTTGAGTTGAAGGAGACCTTGGAGATTGTTGGATCTGAAACACTAAATCTGCATGTGAGGAAATTGGACGCTGAGCCTCACTGAAGAGAAATAACTCCTTCACAGTAGGTCTTAATCTAGTCACAGAGCTAATTAGTATAAAAACCAGAATTAAAACCCATGTCCCCTAGCACTTGGTGCTTTTTTTTTCCACTGTATTATGAATAGTCCTACAAGTGAAGAATTAGTTTACCAATGTCTTTATATTCCTGAACCAGTTTTAAAATATCTGCTCTATTTAATTAAGCTATAGCACTCCTTAAAATAATAAGCCAAATTTAACTTGTTTCTAGCTTGGGAATTTAAACCAGAGTGCTGAATCGAGCTCTGTGTGCTTGTGTATTCTCAATTAAAGTAACCCGATTGTTCTAGAAGTCTTATTGTTTTCACCAGGCTGAAACTTGACTTCAGTTGATTTCAATGTGATCCATTTAGGCAATATCCGCTTCAGTCACTTGATATTTAATTATTGCCACTTGACTTATCAATCTCATTGTAAAATGCCCAATTCTGTAGAATGGACAGAAGGAGTTTTCAATTGAACATAGGGAAATAAGCTAAAATTACTCAGCTCTGCAGAAGCTAATTCAGGACCATGTGAAATCACTTCATATTTTATGTTCAAACACATTCACCTACCAAAAGCTTAGTCCTTTTAGAAAAGAATAAATTTTTATTCATTTTCTCTATGAATACTAAATTGCTTTAGAAAAAACACATGTGTTCTCACTGCACAATCGAAAATTACTAATTTCTCACTTACATAGATTTCTTAGAACATCTGATATATTTTTTATTCCCTCTATGAGCAATAACATTGTAAATTGAGCTGTTAAACTGATTCATGCTTAGGCCAGCAAAAAAGAACAGTAAGTGGCTCTGAATCTTTCATAAATGCTGCAGAAAAGATTTCGGTCTGTCCTTGCCCCTAACCCCTGCTATTTGGTGTCATAATGCATCATTACATACTGATGTTTGCTCTTGTGCAAGTCAGCAAAAAAAAAAGGATTACATCGTGTAGGCTGGTCCCTTTCCTTGAATTAACAGTGTCACTTTTGATTTGTTATGTTATTGGACCATGTTTTAGGACCTCTTAACATTGACAGCTGTGACACAAATATATATAGTCATCCCCAGAGGTTTGCTATTTTGTAATCTGCATGCTAAACCTTTTAAATGTTTTTTTTCAGATAAAGTTTGTTTAAAAAAAATAAATGAATGCTTGAAAGAGAAAGAAATTGTTGATGTGCCCTCCAATGTGTTCTCTGTTGTCATCTCTTTGTGGAAACTGTGGTAGAAAGAGTTATTTTCTGGGCTTAGTTATAAAAGAAAATAGATACAAAACTGGGTATAAAATGGCCTTAATTAGTATACAGACTACTAATCCTTTCCATTATTGTTTATTCTCTACTGGCTAGGTCCAGTGTCTGGTTCCCATCTTGTCTGAATAACTTCACTGACGTGGAATTCACAGCCATCACTGGCAGTTCTAACCACGAAACTATTTCCCATAAGTGTTCAAATATTCTACATATAGGTTTATTCTTTGACCCCAAAAGATGTCACCTGGGAAAACTACATAAACCAGTCATGTACATAGTAAATGCATTTGCCTAATATACTCTGGGCAGGTAATCTAGTATTTTAATAGTCTCAATTCTACAGGAAACACCCAATGTGATTTTCCTATTTAAATAGATTCATTTATTAAATACTTATTGGGTTATAATGCTGCTCTAGGCTCTAGGGTAAGCCCTGGGTATTTGAAGGAGATTAAGATACAGTTCTTGTCCTCAACGACTTCACGGTCTTATGGGAAGACAAAAGTGAGTAAATGTACTGCTTAAGAGAATAGATAAAGGAGGGAATTAGAAACTCCTGGATTCAAGTCCAAATTCTGCTATGTGCTTGCCAAATGATCTGGAACGTGTGTGTATGTGTCTTTGTGTGCACGGAGATATGTTTGTGTTAGAAGGGATCATTTAAAGGCTTAGCACAGTTAAACTGAAACTTGGTGATAAAACCAGTAAGAGGTTGATGTGAAAGTCATCTACATTCCGGAGTTCATGAACTAAACTAAGAGAATGGCCTTTTTGTGACATTGGGTATGAATAGAGACAGAATTTAAATGATATTTTTGATTCTGTGATAAATATAGATTGAAATGAAGTTTTCAAATGTGTCAGCTGGTAATGTGAAAAAAAAAAAGTAATGCTTATGTTACATACTGTGGAAGTAATATCTGCCATTTCTTGGAGTCAGATTTTGAATGCTAGAAGAAAAATATGAGAGGGTTAATATCACAGAAAATAAGACTTTAGGTGTATTGATTAATTGTAAACAGGAAATAAGGAAAATATTTCATGAAAAAGAGTTAATATTTAAATGTCTACTAAGGCCATCCTTGGAATAAGTTGTGCTGACAATATAGTCATTTAAGGCTGTGTTCATTTCAACTCAGAACTGCTGAGCCGAAGGCTGAAATTTATTTAATATTACAGTCATTTTGCAACTTTAAAAAATACATTTTTGCAATTAAAATCAAAGGATATATGTATTATTTTCCTCATTGACTGGCCTATTGTCTCAGTAACTGAATTTTACACAAATTTAGAATGTCACACTTATAGATAGTGTGTGAAAAAGATAACTTCTTGAGGTCAGATCCAAAACCCAATAATTTAATGTCTAATTGACAGATAATAATGAAAAAAGAAAGCTGTCTCTTTAACCTCCTCCTTGTTCTCTTTCACACACTTTTGCTTTCAGTTTTACCCTTCAACTAAATTCAGTTCCTTTCTGTGAAGTTGAAATAGATTGTTGTCTGATTGAGGATGTTAATGATAATCAATGATACAGAGAAAGAGAAAATACATAATATCATTCCTAAGCAATTTCCCAGTTTGCCGAAAGTGTTTGTACAGGACAATGACACGGCCTTTCTGTCTTGATCATGGAGGGGGTTGGCTAGTGGGAAATTAAAAGTGGGGGAAAAAAGCAAGCAGAAATTTCAAACCATTTATATTCCTAAAAGCTAAAATAACTTTCAACTCACACATCACGACAAAGTAAGGCAAGGAAGTCTTTACAAATGTGTTCTTTTTTTCTCGGTGGTATTCGCAGCACTAATGCATTTACAAGATGTTAAATCACATACTTAAAAAAAATCAGGTTGAAATGGGAACAATTTTCTAGCATATTTGAATCCACTTCCATTGCTAACGTAGACATTCCCCAGAACCTTTGTATATCCATTCAGCTATTAATGGGAGTTGATGTGTCATCATTCAAGTCGCTTCATTTTACTGCTACTGATTGTGACAGCTACACTGGGGAAAAATGGAGGGAACCAGTGATTTAGGAGTAGTTTTGCCTCAATAACCTTCCACAGTGCTTCCCAAAGTTATGATTCAATGCAGATATACGAATTCTTGATTAAAAATGGCTTTCAACAGTATGAAATTTACATAAAATAAGAAAGGAAAATATTTCAACTTTGCAAATAAAGCCATCGGAGGTGCATAATATCTGGCACGCAGTAGTTCTCAATAAATGTGGGTTGAACAAATGAATGAAGAGGTAGTTAGGTGACTAATACTACAGCAATACAAAGCCACTTGATAAAAATGTATCAGTGTCGCCGGCCATATGCCCAATTACACCTGATGCACCTACATAGTTATTGTGATGCTTTACGATACATGGTTATCCATCTCAAAGACAAAAACAACTCATTCAATATTTTTCTTCTGGCCAGGTAAGATTATTTAAATACTTGGCACTTGCAAACATGTTTGTAGACCCTGCTCAGTCACTGGATATATATGTTGTACTGTTTGATGGCCAACTTAATTATATCAGGAAATATATATCCCAGGAACCTGTTACCTATGCAATTCCAAATTAGAAAGGATGAGTGGGAGGCAGAGGGAAGAAATACAGCCTCGGCCTTCAGACTTGAGGTAGGTGTATTGTCTCTGGAAAGGCCAAGGGGTACAGATGTTTTCCAATTTGTCCCTGTTCCCGCCTGCCCTGCACCCAACCCTGCCTCCCATGACTGCCAGTCATGTTAAACAACAGCAACCCAAAGTCCACCCCCAGATGCTTTGTTGCAAAACTCAGAGACGAGGTAACCACAAAGAGCAAAGGAACAAAACCCTTTCCCAGTTTACCATGCCAGGCCCTTCACACTGCTACTCTAGAAGCTAGCTGTAACTAACTTCAATATTTTCCTGGAAATTCTACACATGTTTTCCTATTTCTTCAACTCTTATGTTTGTATTGTTATTGCCTTGGATCCACAATCATGTAATAATATCCAATTCCGTTAGTAAACTTCTTAACCTGTAATTCTAATGGTGGTTCTCCTTCACTGATTTTATCCAGCCAAAGATGGTCACAATGATATCTCCAGTTCTGCACGCTCTTTTGCAGTATGAATTGCTATTGGTTCATCACGAGTTGAAGATGATTTTTGTACTCTTTTGAATCAGGGCCAGTGAGTAGGGGGTCTGTGATTGTTTACCAATAGAATATGGCCCAAGTGATGTGCCATTTCCAAGCCTAAGGCTTAATTGGCTTCTGGTCCCCACCCTCCATTTTGGAAATACATTCCTTAGAGAAGGCAATCTACGTACAAAAATGCTGACCACCCCGAAATCTTCATGTTGTACATTAGGCCAACCTAATATACAAAAAGATGCAGTGTTGATAGTAAGAGATAATCAACCCATCCTGAGACAAGCCGAGGCCCCTGTCAGATGAAAACAAACAAACAAACAAACAAACAAACCTGAAACAATTTAGTAGCTTATTTGATATCCTTTATTCAAAGGAAAACAGTCCATGGATTTGGGGAGTATGGTGCCTCACAAGCATTGGAGCACTGTGCCCAAGGGATTTGAGGCAAGAGTGAGTTTTCTAGAATGTTACAGGCAACAAGAGGGAACGTAGAAACAAGGCATAATTGGTTAGGCTTTTATAAACCTAGCTGGTCCTATTTTCTAGGGTAAAGCTGCGATGCACAGTTGTGATTGGTGTGTATTAGGTTTCCTTGACAGTAAGGCACGTCCCATAACTGCAGGCTGACAGGTTTAGATTTGTGATGTAGGCCAGGCCACTTGGGCTGCCTCCATTCTGTGGGTCTTCTATTCAAATTAACTTTATCACCCCAGACATTAGAATTAGAATTAATCCAGCCCATTCAGAACTCAGATCATACCAGACCCAACTGACCACTTAACGACCGTAAGTGACATTTGGAGCAAGAACTTCTATCTGAAACCAGCCTACACAAAGGCCTGTGAGAGAGGATAGTTTATTGCCATTTTAAGATACCTATGTGTGATTGCTTATTAATGTAATATTAAATAACAAAAGCCATGAATTACGTGCACTCTCCACTTCCTTGATACCCTAATTTTACCTCTTCAGTTCATTGTGTAAGGGGATTGGCCATTGCTAAGTGAGGTCGAGAAACCCATTCAAAGGTCAAGCAATGACATATAGGAATTGTTTAACTTTTAATAGTTAAACATAATAGTATGTTTATTCTCATACCATGGGACCATTTGCTGTGCGAGATTTATAAGTATTACTCAGACTGCAGTACTCAAATACATCAAAAGTATGCAATGACTGAGTCCCATTGTCCCTTCCTCATGGGCAAAAAAAAATATTTTGAGTGAGAATATGCACTGTGCACCATTTTTAAAATAAAATTCCTTATCTATCACCAAAAAAAGTGTTTATTTTTATTTCCTCTTTTTATGCATCTTGACTGTTGGAGAAGGTTGAAGCAGTGGGTAGCCTTAGCACTAAGTGCTAAAGCCTTAGTGACTTTAGCAACAGGATTTTTGACCAGAGATTACTCAAAAGTCACTCAAAAGTCACTGCTGATGAATTAGTTGGATTTTATTGGTTCTATAGGAAAAAGGGGACCCTTCGTGGCATGGTTGTTGCCTAGAAATTTATTGCGGTGATGTTGGTTCTTGCGTCCATCAGACAAAATTTTGAGTTCTTCTTTTACTTAATGCTTACCTGTTTTATTTATTTATTTTTTTAATTTACAAATTCATCTTTTTGAGATTTAGTACTCTGGTATGTAAAATAGGGAGTATAAAACATGTTTGTGTTTTTCTATTTCTTTAAAAGAATTCTATGCCAAGGATTTTGGCACCTGGAAAATTCTCAGTGAAGGCTAGTTCCCTTTATCTCTTAACTCCCACATACCCTTTCTTTCTTCTGCTTCACTCAAGGTCTGGTTTTTTGTTTGTTTCCTTGTTTTTTGTTTGTTTTGTTTTGTTTTTACTTTTTCTTAATATCTTTATTCAGAATTCTGGTTTACTAATTCAAAATTGTTTAACACTGTGGCTATTTACTTCTGGGAATGAACACATGCTATATCCTATGTTTTCTTTTACTGTAAGACCTTATCCTACCTTTCCCCATATAACAGTAGCTAAGATTAATTGAGCAATTATGTGTGAAGCATTATCTTAGGACATATATTTTTAAGTGGTTTAACAATCTATAATGCAGGTATTGTTAACATCCCCATTTTACAGAAGGAAAATTCAGGGAGAGAGAGCAATGACATAAGTCAGGACATCGGTAAAGAGTCCTTCAGACAAATAAAATCCAAGTAGCCAGACAGTATCCCTTTTCTGAGAGTGAGCATTAACACTTTTAATGGATAAACCAAAATTAGCATTTTGCTTATGCTACAGTTTCTCAAAATGTGCTCCATAATTAACTGTATCAGAATGTTCTTGGATGCTTCTTACAGTACAGATCCTTGGGTCCATCCCAGCATGGCAATGAGATGCTCTGAGATGAGAGCAGGAATCTGAGCCTTTGATAAGCTTTCTCAGCGATTCTTGGTATAGGAAAGTTTGGGAGGGCTTAGTTTTAAGCCTAATAAATATCGCTTTTACACAGTATCCCTGACTACTTAATATTTTACTTCAACTATTTTTTTTTCTTTTTAAATTTAAAAAGGTCCCGGTGTATGGCAGTGAAAGTAGTGGTTAGGGCTTGCCTGTGTTACTTTCACAGTCACTCTCACACTACCTGTGACTCTGAGATGCTCTCTGATTCATACTCAGTACAGTTTTCTACCCTCATTGATATTCTAAGGTGAATGTAAGTCAGGTACTTTTCTCATTAATATTTACATTTTCACAGTATTTTTAAAAAGAGAATTTCTGAGCTAAATTCCCCCCCCCCCCCAATTCGTATGTTGAAGTTCTAACCCCAGTTCCTTAGAATGTGACTGTATTTAGAGATGGATCCTTAAAGGAGTATTTAAGACAAAATGAAGTCATGTGGGTAGACCCTAATCCAATCTGCTGGTGTGCTTATAAAAAAAGTAGATTAAGACACAGACAAGAGACCTTGGGATGACCAGGTGATGGTGACCATGGTCACCAGTGAGAAGGTGGCCATATTCAAGGCAAAGGGAGAGGCTTCAGGAGAAACCAAACTTATTTATTCCTTGAGTTTGGACTTCAGCTCCCATAGCTGTGAGAAAATAAATGTCTGTTGTTTAAGCCACTCACTCTGTGGTATGTTGTTATAGTGATCCTGGCAAACTAAAACAGAAACTAATATATTTTTTTCCTGAGTAAGGTAATTAGAGCCATCAACGAACAGTAGAGGAAAGTTGATACTCTTCAAATTAGCCCTATGACCTTATCTGATATATCTATTTGGTCATTATAACATGGCCATAACATATGGCCACAACATATAATGCAGTCATCCATTTGCTTTGGAATATATATATGGTGCTAAACATCCTTATATGCTTACATTCAGAAAAAAAGATATTACTAGATATCTAAATACTGAAACAGTCCTTCTCCAGTATGTTGCATACTATACCAGAATCTAATTTCAGCCATTATCTACTACTCTTCCTCAACATTTCTGTTCTTCCTTGATACCTCCTAGGGGGGGAAAAAGTTTGCCCTCATTTCTCATAAACACAAAATATCTAAAAATTCCCTGGAAAGAACCAGATGTACTCCTGAAATAGCAAAATATGATATTGCTGGGAAATATTCAATCTTTCTCCCCACCTGCAGAAAATTTTCCTTGGCTCCTTAATTTTTCTATTAATCATAATATTTTTATTTTTCTTTTTGCATTGGTTTCAAAGGAAACAAAAGGAGGACTTCATTCCTGGCACTAATTTCTGACCTCACCATTGCTTAAAACGCCAATCATATGTTCTCACTCATGAATCTCAAGTAGGCTTGGGATCACTTGATATAGAATGGCTCAGCTGGGGGGACTTGGTTCATGCTTTGCTGGGCTACTTGCCATATAGTCTTAGCTTTTGTTGCTTGAAACTTATTATTAATTCATATTCATATTAATTTTATGCTTAATATTTATAATTAATTCACACAATTTTCAATTATAATGTTTCAAATTCACATATATGTAGGGCTTTAATTTTTAACATCTTTCTGCAAGCATATATCACATTTTTAAACACTCAATAATGAATATGCTAACTTATTTAGTTGTTCAAAAGTCAAAAAGAAGAGTTAAAATTCATTTAAAAAGATATGTGTATTTCTTTTCAAAATTACAATGTTCTCTGTCAATATTTACAGCTTGAAAATAAAACCCTAGATTTGAGTTGTATCTCAAAGAATCACAGTGGTGGACAAATAAATAACATTATTTGATCTTAATGCTCGGAAAATATAAAACATGCAAATTGGTCTAATAATTTGCTAAGGATAAATAGAAACAGAATTTGATGTAAAAGCAAGCAATCATATGGATGTGGACACAAAGTTGCAACTAATACTGATAGTCAAAGGCAGTTTTATTTTTGCTGAAATTATGCAGACAATTGGAATTAACATAAATTGAAATAGATACAGTGACAGTACTATAGCATGAGAATAGAAGACATTATAAATTTGATGCACAAAACACGTTAATACAATCATTCATTTACACTATCTGATCCAACACATAGTGATTGACTCCCACTCTCTGATGGGTGCAGTTCTAGTCATATGGGATCTGCAAGAACACAGCTAGGATATCTGGCTTCACAGAACATATTTTCCAGTGGGGCAAAACAGAGTGAGTAGATAAACATGATATCAGCTACCAAAATTGCTTTAAAATGTTAAGTTCTGTGGGAATAAAATTGAGAAATGTATTTTAATACTGAATCATTTTAATAATTGGAAAAAAAACCCCAGATACTTATATTCTAATATGTTGATTGTTCTGCTTGGATTATAAACACATCTTCTAGGTACAGCAGTAATATCCCTGCAACATGCATTACCTTTACTAGTGAGCATCTATGGGTCCTGATATATTTCATCTGGCAAGTTTTAAATATTCCTGTTTGTAAAAGAGACAGCACAATACTAAAATGTTACATCTTATGGAATGTACAATAGTGTTCAATCTTATGCTATACATTGCTCTATTTCCTGGGAATGGGGTAATTTCAAATATTCTGCATGGTACAGATATCTATGAGGATGAGGGAATGGAGAAAGTGGGGATAGGAAAAGAAAAATGCCTTTTTTTTTTTTTTACTAGCTTTTCAGTTTTTGATCTAGTTTTTTTTTTTTTAATTTTTTTTTTTAACGTTTATTTATTTTTAAGACAGAGAGAGACAAAGCATGAACGGGGGAGGGTCAGAGAGAGGGAGATACAGAATCTGAAACAGGCTCCAGGCTCTGAGCTGTCAGCACAGAGCCTGACGCGGGGCTCGAACTCACGGACCGCGAGATCATGACCTGAGCCGAAGTCGGCCGCTTAACCGACTGAGCCACCCAGGCGCCCCAATTTTTGATCTAGTTTTATCCCCATTACTCTTGTTAAACTTGATGAGAGTTGGGACAGAAGAACATTTGGTTTCTTGGAGTTGAGCATATCCTATGAAAACTTATTTTATTACTATTTTAAAAGATATTTTTCTATTTTTGTATTCTGTATTTTATAGTGTTTTTATGGGCCGATAGAAATGTATTACAGAGTTATATAAATTCAATAAATGTAATTAGAAACATCAAAAACACCAACATAGTGAATATTTGCTTACTATATCAAAATTTCCATGATATAGGCAAAAATATGCATCAAATTAATGTCACCATTTTGAGTTTACCCCTAAAACGATGTGAAAAAAAAATACAAGTTCATTTAAATTTAAATGAAATACACCCTTTCGTACTGCAAGAAAGTAGAAGTTTCAAAATAAATTATCTCAAGTCTCTTCTATTACAAAAAGTAGTTTATTTTTGCCTCTACATAAAATTTGGATGGAATAATGTCCTTTAATGAAACCTTTCGTAAATGCCTGCCTCTGGCAAGGAACAATGGAAAAACAAAGGATAAAATGAAATCTTCATATGTGTCACTAATCAAGGATGTACACATGGAGTCTGTTTTTGAGAAAAGCTGGTACAAACAGTATCTTGCCTTGGGAAGACAGCAATAGAACCTAAATAAATATGAATTACTACAGTGTGTCATCGACAAAAACTGCCTTGTATCACAAACAGTTTAGCTGGACCCCAAAGGTTTAGTTCATCCAAGGATTAAGCTGTGCATGTCCACATTTATTCTCTTTAAATCCCTTTGACCAGCAGTAATTGTTCTGTTAATTTCTCAAATTGTTTTGCACATGTGCCTTTTAGGGTCGGCCTGTGGTGATTTAAATATTTTGGGAGGAGAGGTGAGGGGTAGAAAGCAGGAAATATGTGTAGCAGTTTTGTTTGTGTAAAATCAGGATTAAGTTGAATTCTGTTTAAAAACAAGTCTTAAATTAGAGGAAAAAGTAAGGGTAAGCAGTGTTTTTATTTTATTTTTTTAATTATCATAATCAGCAAAGTGTTCTCCAAAAATTGTTTTTTTGTTCTCTCAAAGAATCATAAACTTTCAAGATCCTAAACATCACCCACATAGCCCATCCAGTTAATGGTTAAATTCCCTTATACATATTTAATGCTATTTTTAGAGATAACTAATGATACTTTGTCCATATACTGGAATCTTGGCAGTTTATGAGACATCCAGAGTTAATCTCATAATCCATTTTATTACCATACAAATATATGTTTAACAATTGCAGAAAAAGTAAAGTTCTCACTTAAAAGTAAAATGTATTTTAACAATATTAAATAAAAATAATACTTATATAAAATATCTCTTAGTATGCAGTAACAATTTTAAATAGATCTTAATAAGTTTTGGAAAGATTTATTTTTAATTATTTCAGTATTCTACACAATGGTCAGCAATTCATGGAGATTGGAATGCTTCCTTATTATTGGAAGGAGCTATTATAACTAGGAAATAATGTTTTCTTATTTCCTTAGATGAGGGGATTTCTCCAGTTCACAGTATGGTGGGATGCCTTATCTATCCTGGGCTCAAGATTTTTAGTTATGCTCTGTATTTCCTTTCCTCTCCTTTCCTAATTAAACTAATTAAAACCTTAGCAATTTGACAATAATTGTGATGAGCAACAAAAAGCTTCTCTGAGTTTCAATATTATAAAAACATTTTAGGATAAGTATTGTTGGTGCCCACGTGTGTTCTTTGTTGTATTTGATTTTATTTGATTTTAAATCAGTATCAAACATAGGTGTTTCTCCTCAGTGATATGAAAATGCATCTTACCTGAAGATAATAATTTATACCTTTTGAATTAATCTTTGTTCCTACAACCAGTATATAGTATGGCCTTATGTTTAAAAATTATAAAAAATGTATATAAAGAAATAATTGAACTTACATGTTAATATTTTAATGCATCCAAAAACAGATAAAAGAGTATTACCTTTAAATTTTTATTTAGGCATAGAAGTATCATTTATAAGAAGATATATATGATATATTACATATATACACTATTATATATACATATTACATATGTACATATACAATATATACATATTACATGTGTCTACTAAAATGACATGAACATTAAGATAAGATTGAGATTTAAATTTACTAAATTCCACCTCAAAATATTTCAATTGTTTCCCTTATTGTTTATATTGGATTTATAAGCCCTTAAATATTATTAAATTTATCTATGTTGTAAATGAGAACATATGTTGTTTTTACTATCACCATCATCATAAATTACACTTTCGCTAGCTGATCTGTCCTTACCCTGTTGAGGTTAATAAATAAAGGGTGGATTGATGTCATAATCTATTTCTCCATTTGTTTGTCTCTGTATCTTCTACATATATCTCTTTATCCATTAATCGACAAATTATAATTTCTCTGTGGAATCAATGAGCTGATTCAGAAAGAAGACTTTTTTTGGGATGTATAGTTTTTTCTTCCTTTTTATAAAATCTCTGGACCCTAGGGAAGATGGATATTGAATTGACAAAACATGCTCTTTAAGGATCACGATATAACTAAGCTGGATTATAGGTCTCTAGAGAGTACTTTGATTATACAATTTGATTACCTTTCAACCTGAATCTTCTGATCCACATGTTATCTAAATTAATCTTTTCTGATGGGTAGCTCATTTGGCCTTAATTCCACTGTTTGCAGTGCCAAAGTCATATACTTAAAAAACTTCCTTGTTTTAAGTTTCAAATTATTAATGATATTTTGAAATATCTTACAACTCTTTGTTTCTTCCAACCAAGAGCTATTATTTGAAACTACCTCATTTTAGGGCTTATTAATTAAAAGATTTTCACTAATTAATACATTCAACAATGAATAGCCCTATTATACTTCGAATATGCTCAGATCATGTTTAATCTTGAGAACCATAAATTATTCTTTCAACTGTTATTTATAGAGCAATAAGTGCATTTTATGCACTGTGGTTTCTGGCTTTTTTTTTTAATGTTTTAATTAGATCATGGTACAATTGTTGAAATTAAATTTCAGAAATCTCTTAACCATGCCTTTGTCTAAAATTCACCTGATATAAAATGTCTTGGTATATAAAAATTCAACAACATACTATTATCTCCTTCCCAGGCTTTATATTCTTACATTATTCAGATAATCTGAATTCTCAATTGTAGGAATTTTAAGTCCTCTTAGAACTAGAAAAGTGACAAGCTTTTTGTCTGTATGTTTTTCTCAAATGCTTACATGAAATATAGGAAAACTAAAGTCAACCTTACTAATCGATTTCCATTTTGTGAGATAAACTAGTTTAAATGATGTACTCTAGGATGTAAGAGGTTATGATCTAAATATACAGACTATTTTCCTATGCCCTAATTCCTTTGTCTAGATTTTCATATATTTATCTAGTTTGTGCCATTTTATTGAGGTTTGAATTTTCTATGGGAGTAATTGTATTTTTCTATAGTAGCTACTAAGTAATGGATAAGAGATAGTATGTATGAGCATTATTTTTATTTAAGATTGTTTTCAGTTATTTTTGAAATAAAAAAAGGACTTTCAAAATATATATTTTTAATGTTTATTTATTTTTCACACACACACACACACACACACACACACACACAGCGTGAGTGGGGGAGGGGCAGAGAGAGAGAGAGAGAGAGAGAGAGAGAGAGACAGAACTGAAGCAGGTTCCAGGCTCTGAGTTGTCAGCACAGAGCCTGACAAGTGACTCGAACTCACGAGTTATGAGATCATGATCAAAGCGGACGTGCAACCCACTGAGCCACCCAGATGCCCCAACTTTTAAAATATCTTAAAATTGTGATGCCTGAGTGGCTCAGTTGGTTGTCAGATTCTTGATTTCAGCTTAGGTCATGATCTTGGTGTTCACGGCTTTGAGCCCCACGTCAGGCTCCATGCTGACAGTGGTGAGCCTGCTTCGAATTCTTTCATTCTCCCTTTTTCTCTGTACCCCCTCCCTCTGGTCACACTCCCTCCTTCCCTTTCTCTCTGTCTCTCAAAATAAATAAATAAACTTAAAAGGAAAGAAAATAAAATTTCTTAAAATTATAGAAAATTTATCAGATAACACTAGATAAATTCCAAAGCAATTTCTAATGAAAATTTTCCTTAGAGGTTTGCTGAGAAATAAAAATATTATAGAACTAAATGAAAGCCTTAAAAATATTATACATGAAGATATAATTTATGTGGAAAATGGACAATTGCCTCATCCAAACTTTTCAAAAAAGCTTGAGAGTTAAACATGCAGGCCTCTATAGAAATAAGTATTAATATGCCATAGCTTACTTAAAATTCAACCTCTCAAGTGCAGCCAGCACCCTGAAAGTGGTAAGACTTGGATGCTTGATTGGCTATATTGTTGTCTATGAAAGCTGGTTAATAAGCTTTGCGGTGTTGAGAATCAGTCCTGTACCTGTATCAGTTCCAATGGCCGACGCTGGCTCGAGGGTTTTATGAACAAAAATTTCTTTCCTAAGTATACAGAATTGCTATACCCCTATATGTCACAAACCAAAGTGAAGAATCCAAAAGAAATAACTACTATTAGACTATTTTCTTGTCATAGTGAGTTTTAGAATCCTAGGGACAGATTTGTTTTGATTTGGAAAACATAGACTATGACACTTCTTATATATATTTTTTTTTCCTTAAGTTGTCTCTCTCATTTTAATAAGGGAAGGGATGCTGAGTGGAAAAACAAAACACAACAAAACAAGACAAAAAGAGATTATTCCCTTTAGTCTTGTCTCTTGTCTTTCTTCTTTGCCAAATTTCACTTACTAGTTATGAAAATGAATTTCTTTTTTTTTTTAAATAGTTTATTGTCATATTAGCTAACATACAGTGTATACAATGTAGTCTTGGTTTCGGGAGTGCATTCCTATGATTTATCACTTACATACAACACCCAGTGCTCATTCCAACCGGTGCCCTCATCAATGCCCATCTCCTATTTTCCCTGCCTCCCTGCCCCCCAACTCCCCAGCGCCATCAACCTTCTGTTTGTTCTCTGTATTTAAGAGTCTCTTATGGTTTGTCTCCCTCTCTGTAACTTATTTTTCCTTTCCTTCTCCTATGGTCTTCTGTTAAGTTTCTCAAATTCCCCCATATGAGTGAAAACATGTGATATCTGTCTTTTTCTGACTACCTTATTTCACTTAGCATAATACCCTCCAGTTCCATCCACATTGTTGCAAATGGTCAAATGTCGTTTCCTTTTTCACTGCCAAGTAGTATTCCAGTGTGTGTGTGTGTGTGTGTGTGTGTGTGTGTGTGTGTGTGTTTACACACCTCATCTTCTGTATCTGTTAATCAGTTGATGGACATTTGGGCTTTTCATAATTTGGCTATTGTTGATAGCGCTGTTATGAACATAGGGGTTTATGTGCCCCTGTGAATTAGCACTCGTGTATCCTTTGAATAAATTCCTACTAGTGTTGTTCCTGGGTCACAGGGTAATTCTATTTTTAAATTTTTGAGGAACCTCCACACTGTTTTCCAGAGCGGATGCATCAGTTTGCATTCCCACCAACAATGCAAGAGGGTCCCCCTTTCTCCACATCCTCACCAACATTTGTTGTTCCCCGAGTTGTTCATTTCAGTCACTCTGACCGGTGAAGTGATATCTCAGTGTAGGTTTGATTTTGTATTTCCCTGGTGACAAGTGTTAGAATAGAATAGAGAACCAGAATTGGACCACAGATCTTTTTTTTTTTTTATTTTTTTTTTTTCAACGTTTTTTATTTATTTTTGGGACAGACAGAGACAGAGCATGAACGGGGGAGGGGCAGAGAGAGAGGGAGACACAGAATCGGAAACAGGCTCCAGGCTCCGAGCCATCAGCCCAGAGCCTGACGCGGGGCTCGAACTCACGGACCGCGAGATCGTGACCTGGCTGAAGTCGGACGCTTAACCGACTGCGCCACCCAGGCGCCCCAAGGACCACAGATCTTTGACAAAGGAGGAAAGAGTATCCAATGGAAAAAAAAGACAGTCTCTTTTGCAAATGGTGCTTGGGGAAATGGACAGCAACATGCAGAATAATGAAACTGGACACCTTTCTCACACCATACACAAAACAAATTCAAAATGGATGAAAGATATAAATGTGAGACAGGAAACCGTCAAAATCCTATAAGAGAAAACAGGCAACGACTTCTTTGACCTCGGCTGCAGCAACTTCTTACTTGACACATTTCCTAAGGCAAGGGAAATAAAAGCAACAAATGAACTATTGGGACCTCATCAAGATAAAAAGCGTCTGCACAGCAAAAGAACCAATCAATAAAACTAAAAGGCAACCAACAGAATGGGAGAAGATATTTACAAATGACATATCTGATAAAGGGTTATTATCCAAAGTCTATAAAGAACTTACAAAACTCAACACCCAAAAAACAGATAATCTAGTAAAGAAATGAACAGAGGACATGAATAGACACTTCCCAAGGAAGACATCCAAAAATGGCTAACAGACACGTGAAAACATAATTTGGCTATTGTAGGTAGTGCTGCTATAAAAATTGAGATACATGCGCACCTGTGAATCAGCACTCCCGTATCCTATGGATAAATTGCTTGCAGTGCTATTGCTAGGTTGTAGGGTAATTCTATTTTTAATTTTTTTGAGGAACTTCTACACTGTTTTCCAGAGTGGGTGCAATAGTTTGCATTCCCACCAACAGTGCAAGAGGGTTCCCGTTTCTCCACACCCAACTCAGAAAAAAACAGATGTTGACTAGGATGTGGACATTTCTTATATTTTAAGTGCTGCGGAGTAATTCATACTGTGAACAAAATTTGTCTGCAGCATTTTCTCAACAGGAGTTTTATGTAGGATGGGAAGGATGGTAAAGTAATAAAGTTGACCCATTATTTATTTTTGTAACATTTTATCTAAGTATGTTTCCTCTTTTTTTTTTAGTTTATTTTGAGAAAGAGAGAGAACACACGTGAGTGGGAGAGAGGGAGAGAGAGAACCTTAATCAGGCTCCACACTCAGCACAGAGCCCAACGCCAGGCTCAGTGTGGGGCTTGACATGGTGCTCGATCCCACAAACTTTGAGTTGATGACCTGAGCCGAAATCGAGTCAGACACATAACCGACTGAGCCACCCAGGTGTCCCAAAGTTGACCCATTGTTAACGAAGCCTAGACATGTTCTTAAAATTCCCCCAAGCATATTTGAATAGCAATTCACACTAGTATCATATGTAATGAAAATCATTTATGGCTGTGTTCAGGGTGGACCATTTTAAGAAAAAACTACTAAAGCAAAATATATTTTCTACCATATCACATCAAAGTGTGTGTCTAAAGGGACATTTCATTAATTTAAATAAGTTGTATTAGTGAGGGTTCTCCAGAGGGACAGAGCCTATATTTCCTATGTTCCTACTTATCCTATATATCTTAGAATTGACCCAAATGATATGGAAGCTGAGAAGTCCTAATATCTGCAGTCAGCAAGTTGGAGACCTGGGAGAGGTGAGATAGAGATATAGTTTCAGTCTGAGTCTGAAGATCTGAGAACCAGGAGAGCCCATGGTGTAAGTCACCATCTCAAAGCTGGCAGGTTCAAGACTCAAGGTAAGCCAATGTTCCAGTCTGACTCTGACGACCAGAAGAGACAGATATGCAAGTTCAAAGCCATCAGATCAGGGGAGCTGCCTCTTAGGCTTTTTGTTCCATTTGAGTCTTCAATTGATTGGGTGACAGCCAACCTTTCCTCAGTCTACCGATTCAAATGTTAAGTTCATCCATAAAATCTCTCATAGACACACATTCATCATAGTGTTTACTCACATGTTTGGGCACCCAGTGGCCAGGTCGAGTTGACACATAAAAGTTTCCATCACATAGGTTTATTATATTCCACACATAAATGCAGAGTTTCTCTTACCTCTCACTCTGCCCCATCCCCATCTCTTTCTACGTTTTTATAAAAATTGCTGTTTGGGTGATTAAATGAAGTTTTTATTTTTTTCCTTACATGAGAAATAGTTGTGAACTAACACTAACTCATTAAAACTGTGCCTTGCATGAAAATTATAAGGAAACAAACTTCAACAATTTGAAGAAGAGGATAAAGATTTGACAGGATTAAGACTTGCATTTTTGAAATTATTATTAAATCATCAACAAATTAAAAATAAAAATACTTCGCATTAATCAGAAAAGAATCACGAATACATATATTTTTTTTAACGTTTATTTATTTTTGAGACAGAGAGAGACAGAACATGAACAGGGGAGGGTCAGAGAGAGAGAGAGAGACACAGAATCCGAAGCAGGCTCCAGGCTCTGAGCTGTCAGCACAGAGCCCGACGCGGGGCTCGAACTCATGAAGCGCGAGATCATGACCTGAGCAGAGGTCAGACACTCAACCAACTGAGCCACCCAGGCACCCCTAGAAGCATGGATATAACTGCCTTCTGAATTGTCTGGAATGTCACATAATGTGATATTTTGAGCTGACCAAAACATCAAAAATGTAAGCTTGGAACTCACCAGGAGCTAGTAACTATATTTAGAGTTCACTCCCTACCTGGAAGTTTAATAATGTCTCTATTTGTGAAGGGATTCTATCCTAAATAGAATATAATGTCAAAATATTACTTATGTGGGTCCTGAGAAACTTAACAGAAGACCATGGGGGAGGGGAAAGAGAAAAAAAAAAGTTAGGGAGGGAGCCAAACCATTAGAGACTCTTAAAAAACTGAGAACAAACTGAGGGTTGATGGGGGGTGGGAGGGAGGGGAGAGTGGGTGATGGGCATTAAGAAGGGCATCTGTTGGGATGAGCACTGGGTGTTGTTTGGAAACCAATATGACAATAAATTTCATATATAAAAAAATGGCATTAACACTTAGTAATTGTCAAGAAATGAGTATCAATTTACTAATATTTGAGGAAAACTCTTACAACCTGAGTTATATGCATCAGGTTCTTACTCTGCATGGCTATCATACTTCTCAGGAAACTATTCATTCAAAATGGCTGACTCTGCTAATTTCAAGTTGGTTGACAAGAGATATGTTTTATTATATGTCTGTTTCAATGGCGGTCACCACCTACACAATGAACTCTGTCGATGGTGTAGATAGGCATGATTTGGGCAACCATAGTTTCTAATCTCCAATACCTGCATATTTGTTTCACATGGCTCATGTAACAAAGTGGAAATGCAGGAAGAAGCACAATCCATGGCCTATGAACACAAGCTCTCCAGCCACTGCCAAAGGCTGAACACAAGGGAGTCTCTGCTGAAAGTATAGAAAGAATACATGATGAGGAAATTAATGACCAGGGGAGATGGAAAACTCCTTTTCCTAAAATGCATGAGTTAGTGAGCAGGTTTAATTCTTACCCCATTTTATAGAACCACTACGTTTATTATTATTATTAATTCAATACAGTATGCTTTGGAGAAAGACATTCATTTATTAGTTTATAGGAACTTGTTTTTTCTTTTCTGTGATAGTAAAATGGCAATCTTTTTACTCTTTTGTTGGCCTCTGTCTTAAGCTTACCTGTGAAACTGCTTAGAAATACTACTTAATGTAGAGGCTTTAAGTTAGTTAAAGGCTGGGTGACTCAGTCAGTTAAGCATCTGACTTCGGCTCAGGTCATGATCTAGCATTTCAGGGAATTTGAGCCCCTCATCGGGCTCTGTGCTGACAGCTCTGAGCCTGGAGCGGGCTTCAGATTCTGTGTCTCCCTCTTTCTCTGCCCCTCCCCCGCTCACACTCTGTCTCTGTCTCTGTCTCTCTCTCTCAAAAAATAAATAAACGTTAAAAAAATTAGAAAAAAAAGAAATACTACTTAACGTGACATTGAAGTTTTGGATCACTCTGTTGTCTACCTGGAACTAATTTAACATTGTGTGCCTACTGTATTCAAATAGAAACATATAAACAAACAAAATTATTTCCCAAGGAACAAATTTTAAGAAAGTTTTGAAATGTTGACTTATGATTCTGAATCCATGATTGCCCGATGATGCAGTCTAAAATCTACAATGGAACTAAATGGTCAATATGGAAAATACTCTCCACTATACTGTGAAATTGAAGGACCTAAAAACCAGCTCCTTGAGTAGCAGTCCAGCTCCTCAATAACCTGTTCCCTGGTCCAAACATTTATTGAAATGCTGTATAAGTGTAACACCGTGATTGATGCTTTAACAAGAATATGTGCATGAGAGAATAGAAAACATTGTCCTTAATTATAGGGAGAATGGAATTTATTTGTGTAGACCACAAACACAAAAACAAAAACAAAAAATACCACCTGCTAAGCATTATACTGGTTCAGGATGTTTTAGAAGTAATATTGCTTAGAAGTAATATTATTTCAATATTTAGAAATAATATTGATATCATTTCATTATGTGATAATAATAACTTCTGAGTTAAAATAATCTTCCATTGATTTAAAGAGAAAATACTCAAGTATTTGTGTTGCCAAGAAACAAACTTAATTTATTTTTTTCCAACAACATAAGATGTCTCATAGCTCTTTCAGTGTAACAAATGAAAGGATTAAAAATAACCATTATCTCAATGAATGCCAAAATGTTTGATAACATTACAAATTCATTTTTGATATATTTATTACATTGGGTATTGGATTTAGCACAATAAAACTAGTTTTATCATACCAACAGTTAGTACTTTATTTAATAATGGCACATTAGAGGAATTATAATAAAATTTGTAATAGGTAAAGGATTGTTAGTGTCATCACTATTATTTAACTGTATTCATTGGTTCTTACTTGAAACATATAATAAGAAAACAAAATAAGAATAATAAGTATCGTGGGGGGATGTCCTTCTTAAAAGACTAAATATTTGCCTATCTAGAGGATACAAAGCAATTAATTATAAGAGATATTAGAATTAAAAAGTAATCCATTAAACACAGTTGCCAAATAAATATACATAGATTAACAGGTTGCTTGCTGTATTTATCTATGCTTCAAACAAATTGTGCCCAAATCTGACAGTCCAAAACAATAAACATTTATTGTCTCACAGTTTCTGAGAGTTGGAAATATGGAAGCTGCTTAGCTGGGTGACTCTGGCTTGTGGTCTGGGTCTCTCAGGAGGTTGTGATCATGCTGTTAGCCTGGTCGCAGCCAACTCCAGACTACACTGGGGCAGAGGTGGACATCTCTAAGCTCATATCTAATATAGTTGGTATGTCTCAGTTCCTCACAACTGGTTAGAGAGACAGAGAGAGAGACACAGAGAGAGAGAGAGAGAGAGAAGGAGAGAGAAAGAGCTCAAGATGGAAGTCACAGTCTAAATCAATCTGAGAACGATAGACCATAACTTCTACCATATGCCATTAATCATACAGATCCACTCTGGTATAATATGGTATGTAAATTTCAGTACCAGGAGTTTAGAGTCATTGCTGGACATACTGGAGGATGGAGAGAAAGCAGTCAAAAAACAAGGTTACACACACACACACACACACACACACACACGCAAGTATGTATATACACACTCAAACACGTATATGTACATATAATTCAGGGCATAAAGGAAGTAAATAAAGGATATGTATATATGTCAAAGGTATATTTATTGTAGTCCATATCTGCATTTTCTTTCTTTTTTTAATGTTTATTTATTTTTGAGAGAGAGAGAGTGCATGTAGGAGAGGGGCAGAGAGACAGAGGAAACACAGAATCCCAAGCAGGATCCAGGCTCCAAGCCTTCAGCACAGACCCGGATGTGATCCCGAACTCACTGAGAGATCATGACATGAGCTAAAGTTGGATGCTTAACATACTGAGCCACCCAGGAGCCCCCATACCTGCATTTTCTAATACAGTAGCCATTAGCCACATGTGACTATTTTTCCCTTAGTTGTACTAGCTATCTTTTAGGTGCTGAAAAGCCACATGGTGACTAGTGGTGACCAAATTTAATGGCACAGAAATAGAGAACATTTCTTTCATCAAGAGACATTTACAGCACATCCACGAGAAGTGGAGAGAAAACACTTCCAAGTACCAAATGACACAAGTTTTTGAAAAATATTTTTGTGTTGTCTAATATAATGAAAATAAAAAGAAACAAGGAAAAAAAAAAGAGTGAGTTGCCCTCACACTTCGTTTAATAGGAAGGAGTACATTGGATTAAACTCCTGGTCAAAAT
The DNA here is from genome assembly GCF_028018385.1 of Neofelis nebulosa. Lineage (NCBI taxonomy): Eukaryota > Metazoa > Chordata > Mammalia > Carnivora > Felidae > Neofelis > Neofelis nebulosa. The sequence goes on along the minus strand of NC_080784.1, from coordinate 180,036,877 downwards.
TTTTTAAAAAAAGCTAATTTGGATAGGCAGGTATTTAATTTACACAGAAAATAAACATTCATTTAGCAATATCACTCAATATACACATGGAAAATTAAATTTCAATTGCTGAATGAATCTTTTTTTTTCTTTTTTTTAATTTAACCCTCTATATCATGATTCTTATTTTTATTTTTTTTAATTTACATCCAAGTTAGTTAGCATATAGTGAAACAATGATTTATATAATGAGTCTTATATAAAATCAGTATCCAAATAATGGAGGTAAAGATTATATTCCCCCTCTTGGAGTTCTTGTGTTATTTATACACAAAAATAAGAACTTTGCACTGAAAATATTAGACCAAGATGCTGTTTTAGAACATTTCATCTTATCAACAGCTTCATTTTTCTACAGCATCATTTAATTTAATGAACTGCCCATTGGTGATCAAGAGAAATTACAGACTTAACTGATAGAATGAGTCATTATCAATGTGTCCTTATGTCAAAATTACTCTTGTACTTTGTCAAGGGCATTGTCAACCTAAACAGTTATTTTAATACCATTAAAACTCAATGATATGAAACAACCCTACTTGTTATTATGTGAGTTTAAATTTATTGTTTTCAATCTCAATGCATTTGAAATTGTTTAAAAACCAAAGTAAAGCACAACAGTGCTTCTGATGCTGTGTATCCCCAAAGAAGAATACGGGATGGTTGTGAGACGAATCCTCAGAGAAATTCACCATTACTTTTCTTTCCTGAACCAGGTTGCATTTCTAGGTGCACATACTCTTCAACTACAACTATATGTATTTTTTTTTCCAACTAAATGCTTTTTTATATGAAGAAAAACATCTTACATATTTCAATTTTGCCTATGTGTGAATTATTTTAAAGTTTATTTATTCATTTTGAGAGGGAGACACAACAGGGCAGAGAGAGGAGAGAGAGAATCCCAAGCTGGCTCTACACTGTCAGCACGGAGAAAGATGTGGGGCTCAAACTCACGAACTGTGAGATCATGACCTAGTCAGATGCTTAACCGACTGAGGCACCAGGTCCCCCTGTGTGTCAAATATTTGAGGACTATTAGTGAAAGAGAAGAAACACGGCTGAGCGGAAAGAGGTAGGAAAAGCCTATAGACTGATTGCCTACATCCTTCCAAGGGAACAGGAAACAAGGCCTCTTGTGCAGAAAATGAAATTTTACAAACTAGCCCAGAGCTAGATGGACCTTCAAGACTATTTTTAAATAATGTTGAATGAGGCTATGTAATCTTGGGCAGCAGAATACAAATGAGTCTTGTTTTTTCACTTTTCTATCGAAAAAGGGTACTGATATTCACCTACTTTAAAGATAAAATTACAATCTACACACATGCCAAATAGCTAGCACTTAATAAATTGAACCATCTGTGTTTGTATTTGAAATATTACTTCCAAATATGGGAGAAACACTTTGTTGGAAAGGATATTATGCATCAGCAAGCTTTGGGTCATCAGTCACAGTTGTTGGAGAAAAAGAGATAAGTAGAAGTGAAGCCAGACCTGCCGGTAATCTGTCTTTTTCCCTAGAAACCAAGAAGTCTTGGGTGTATCTGATGAGAACATGAGAAATGCTATCTTTTATAAAACAAAAATCTGAAGATAATGAGATCTAGGGCCTTTGGTTCTTCAGACTTGGGCTCTGACTCCTGCTCCACAACTTCTCTCTGCTTTTGCCAAAACTCATTCTTTCTAAATTTAACCTTTTTTATCCTCTAAAATAAGGAAAGTAAGCCTCTTATCTTACAAGATTATTGTGAGAAGTAAGTGAAATAATGATACATTTATACTTAACGGGGTCTCTTGCTCATATTAAGCAATCAATTAATTATTATAATAGTTATTATTTCACCAGAATAATTTCCTTATGAAATTTTAATCTTGAGAAAGGTCTACGGTGTGAGATCTGCAAATTTACATTTAGAAAACACTAAAAAAAACTATGTGTTAAACCCTGGCTTGTAATGATAGACTTACCCTTATTATTATTATTATTATTATTATTATTATTTTGACAGTTACTGCTGGAAACTGCTGGATTGCTGTTGTTACTTCTAGTAACAAATTTTAGTATCCATTTTAACTTTTATTTTAGTACCAGCTATCTAAAATATGAATAGAATGTATGTACTTTCAAGACACAGAGAGCAAACCAATTGTTAAAATAGGTAAATTCTGCTTTCATGTTTGGGAACTATGTTTGACATTTAGCTGCTGCTGGACTATCATCAATCTTAGATTTCTTCCTTTACACAAGAGTGCAGTGCATGTGCCCCTTTGAATCTGCATTTTTGTATCCTTTGAATAAAAACCTAGCAATGCAATTGCTGAGGTGTAGGGTAATTCTATTTTTAATTTTTTGAGGAAACTCCATACTGTTTTCTAGAGTGGCTGCACCAGTTTGCATTCCCACCAGCAGTGCATCACTGTTCCCCTTTCTTCATATCCTCACCAACATCTGTTGTTTCCTGTATTGTTCATTTTAGCCTTTCTGACAGGTGTGAGGTAGAAGGTATGTCACTGTAGTTTTGATTTGTATATCCCTGATGATGAATGATGGTGAACACATTTTCATGTGTCTGTTAGCCATCTGGATGTATTCTGTAGAAAAGTGTCAAAGACTATACTTTAAGGGGTCATTTCTATTGTTACTAGAAACGTGTCTATTCATGTCTTTTAACCATTTATTAACTGGGTTATTTGTTTTTTGGGTGTTGAGTTTGGTAACTTCTTTATAGATTTTGGACACTAACCCTTTATCAGATATGTCATTTGAAGACATCTTCTCCCATCCCTTCGGTTGCCTTTTAGTTTTGTTGATTGTTTCTTTTGCTGTGCAGAAGCTTTTTATCTTGATAAGGTCCCAATAACTCATTTTTGTTTTTGTTTCCCTTGTCTCTGGAGATATGTCTAATAAGAAGTTTCTGTGACTGAGGTAAAAAATGTTGCTACCTGTTTCCCCCTCTAGGAGTTTGATGGTTTCTTGTCTCACATTTAGGTCTTTCATCTATTTTGAGTTTATTTTTGTGTATGGTGTAAGAAAGTTGTCCAGGTTCATTCTTCTGCAAGTTGTGTCAGTTTTCCCAGCACCATTTGCTGAAGAGACTTTCTTTTTTTCCATGGGGTATTGTTTCCTTCTTTGTCAAAGATTCGTTGGCCATACATTTGTGGGTACATTTCTGGGTTCTCTGTTCCACAGATCTATGTGTCTGTTTTTGTGCCAGGACCATACTGTCTTGATGAGTACAGCTTTGTAATATAGCTTGAGTCCTGAATTGTGACACCCCCAGATTTGGTTTTCTTTTTCAACATTACCTTGGCTATTTGGGTCTTTTCTGGGTCCATACAAATTTTAGGATTGTTGCTTCTAGCTCTGTGAAGAATACTGGTGTTATTTGGATAGGGATTGCACTGAATGTGTAGATTGCTTTAAGTAGTATGGTCATTTTAACAGTGTTCTTCTTTTTTTTTTTTAATTTTTTTTTCAACGTTTTTTATTTATTTTTGGGACAGAGAGAGACAGAGCATGAACGGGGGAGGGGCAGAGAGAGAGGGAGACACAGAATCGGAAACAGGCTCCAGGCTCCGAGCCATCAGCCCAGAGCCTGACGCGGGGCTCGAACTCACGGACCGCGAGATCGTGACCTGGCTGAAGTCGGACGCTCAACCGACTGTGCCACCCAGGCGCCCCATTAACAGTGTTCTAATCCATGAGCATAAATGCTTCTCCATTTCTTTGTGCCATCTTCATTTTCTTTCATAAGCTTTGGACAGTTTTCAGAGTATGGATCTTTTACCTCTTTGGTTAGGTTTATTCCTATCTCATGGTTTTTGTGATGTCTCCTCTTCTGTTCATTATTTTATCTATTTGAGTTCTCTATCTTTTCTTTTGAGGGGTCTGGCTAGGGGTTATCAATTTTTTTTATTCTTTAAACAAAACATCTTTTAGTTTATTTTGTCTATTCTACTGTTTTGTTTGTTTCTTTGTTTCTATATCATTTATTTTTGCTCTAATCTTTATTATTCCCGTTATTCTGCTGGCTTTAGGCTTTAGTTTGCTCTTCCTTTTCTAGATCTTTTAGGTGTATGTTTAGGTTGCACATTTGGAAACTTTTGGGGTTCTTAAGATAGGCCTGAATTGCAAAGTACTTTCCTCTTAGGACCGCCTTTGCTGCATCCCAAAGGGTTTGTTTGGACTGTTGTATTGTCATTTTTACTTGCTTCCGTGTATTTTTTAATTTCTTCTTTAATTTCCTGGTTAACACATTCATTCTTTAGTAGGATGTTTTTTAACCTCCATGTATTTGAGGGTTTTCCAAATTTTTCTTGTGGTTGATTTCAAGTTTCAGAACATTGTGATCTGAAAATATGCATGGTAGGATCTTAACATTTTTGTACCTGCTGAGGGCTGATTGGTGATCCAATATGTGATCTACTCTGGAGAATGTTCCATGTGCACTCGAGAAGAATGTGTATTCTGCTGCCTTAGGATTAAATGTTATGAATATATCTGTTATCCAGTATGTCATTCAAAGCCATTTTTTTGTTGTTGTTGTTGATTTTCTGCTTAGATGATCTGTCCATTGCCTTAAGTGGGGTATTAAAGCCTCCTACTATTATGGTATTATTATCAACAAGTTTCTTTATGTTTGTTATTAACTGCTTTATATATCTGAGTGCATCAAGTTGGGGGCATAAATATTTATAATCGTTAGATCTTGTGGATAGACCCCTTAATTATGATACAATGCCCTTTTCATCTCTTGTCACAGTCTTTGTTTTAAAATGTAGCTTGTCTGATGTAAGTATGGCTACTTCAGCTTCATTTTGACCTTCATTAGCATGATGGATGGTTCTCCATCCCCTCACTTTTAATTTCCAGGTGCCTTTAGATCTAAAATGAGTCTTTTGTAGCCTGCATATGGATCTTGATTTTTTTACTCAATTGTGATACCATGTGTCTTTTGATTAGAGCATTTGGTCAATTTATGTTCAGTGTGATTATTAATAGATATGAATTTGGTACCATTGTCTAACCTGTAGAGTTGGTGTTTCTGATGATATTCTTTGGTCCTTTGTAGTCTTTGTTGCTTTGTTTATTTTTTTGTTTTTGTTTTTTGTTTTTTGTTTTGTTTGTTTGTTTTTGTTTTCCCTCCAGTCAGAGAGCCCCCTTAAAATTTCTTGCAGAGCTGGTTTAGTGGTCATAAACTCCTTTAGTTTTTGTTTGTCTGGTATACTTTTTATCTCTCTTATTCTTAATGACAACCTTAGCGGAGAGATACTTCTTGGCTGCGTGTTTTCCCCATTCAGCACATTGAATGTTTCCTGCCACTCCCTTCTGGGCTGCCAAGTTTCAGTGGACAGGTCTGCTACTACCCTTATGTGTCTACCCTTGTAAGTTAAGGACCTTTTGATACCCAGCTGCTTTCAGAATTCTTTCTTCATCTTTGTATTTTCCAAGTTTCACCGTGGTATATCCTGGTGTTGACCTGTTTTCGCAGATTTTGAAAGGAGTTCTCTGTGCCTCTTTAAATCATATGCCCATTTTCTTCTCCAGATTAGGGAAATTTTCAGCTATAATTTGTTCAAATAAACCTGTCCCTTGTCCCATCTCCTCTTCTTCTAGAACCCCTATGATACAGAAATTGTTTTGTTTTGAATCATTTAGTTCTCTAAGTCTCCCTTGTGATCTAGTAATTTTCATTTCCTCTTTTCATTTTCATTTTAATTATTTTTCTTTTAAAAATTTTTTAGTGTTTATTTATTTTTGAGAGAGAGACAGAGACCGAGACAGAATGTGAGCTGGGGAGGTGCAGAGAGAGAAGGAGACACGGAACTCGAAGCAGGCTCCAGGCTCCAAGCTGTCAGCACAGAGCCCAATGCAGGGCTCAAACTCACTGACTTACAGACCATGAGATCATGACATGAGCTGAAGTTGGCTACCCAACCAACTGAGCTACCCAGGTGCCCCTCATTTTCATTATTTTTCTTAATTTTATCTTCTTATCTTTTATCTCACCTTTTATCTTCTTCTATTTCATAATTTTATCATATATTTCTTTTTAAAAATTTTTTTTAAGTTTATTCATTTTTGAGAGAGAGAGAGAGACAGAGACAGAGTGTGAGTGGGGGAGGGGCAGAGGGAGAGGGAGACACAGAATCTGAAGCAGACTGCATCCAGGCTCTGAGCTGTCAGCACAGAGCCTGATGCAGGGCTCGAACTCACAGACCATGAGATCATGACCTGAGCCCAAGTAGAACGCTCAACCCACTGAGCCACCCAGGTGCCCCAATCTTCTATTTCTTCCATCTTCTATTTTCTTTAATTTTATCTTATCTAATTCTCTTCTCTTCTCTGTTTTCTCAACCCTCTTTGTCACTGTATTCAGTTTGGTTCGCACCTCAGTTATATCATTTTCATTTCATCCTGACTAGTCCTTAGGTCCTTGATCTCTACAGCAAGTGTTTCTTTTGTGTCTTCTATGCTTTTTCCAAGCCCGGTTAGTAGTCTTATGATTTTTGTTCTAAATTCTTCTTCAGATATATTACTTACATCTGTTTTGAGTAAGCCCCTGGCTGTGATATCTTCTTGACCTTTCTTTTGGGGAGATTTCCTCTGTCTTGTCATTTTGGCTAAGTTTCTGTCTTTTGTGTGTTTTAAAAGCTTATTATGTTTCCTGTACCTGAGAGTACTGCTATATGAAACAGGGGTCATACATGGTTCAGGGCCTGGCACTACAGGGAAGAATTTCTGTGTGCACTCTGCTGTTGCATTTTGGCTGCTCGTTCCCATTGGTCAGTGCTTGCAGTGGTGTAGTGTTTGGACATTTAACTAAGTGTGCTTCAATATGTTTAAGTAACCCTAGAAAAAAAGTGTGGGGGAAAGCCTAATCCCCCAAAAAGAGAAAGAATGGGAACAAAGGAAATGAAGCAGAATCAAAAAACTATAAGGCTGAGTCCAAAGAAAAAGAGAGGGGGGAAAAAAGAAAAAAAAAAAAGCAGAAAAAAAGAATTTAAAAGCCTGATAAAAAAATAAAGAAAGGAAAAGAAAAGGGAATGATAAAGAACAAACAACAAACTGTGAGCCTGATTCCAAAAGAAGGAAGAAAAAAAGAAAAGAGTTGTCTGTTGGTGCATGGGGTTGCTGGTTGTGCTGGTCTGGAGGACAGGCTGGCTGTGTTGCCTTAGAGTCAGTCTTGCCCCAGTAAATAAGCAGTTGCCAGGCATGGAGGGGTGAGGTTGCAAGCATGTCCCACCTCCACTGGGAGCCACTGTGTTGCTCTCTGAAGTCCCACTGTGCTGGTGTTGGGGAGGAAATGGTCCCACCCCAATCTCTCCTCCCTAGACAGCAGATCTCAAGCCCTGCTCTTCAGGCAGCCCTCACAGAATAGCAAGGCCAGTCACCTGCTCTATGCCACAACATTCCTATGTTTTTTCTATGGCACATGGCTGGGATCAAAAGCCAAAATCTAAAAGGACGCAGCACTGCACGGGTCTGCTCCCTTCCTCCAGAGTAGAGCCTCTCCACTCTGCTGATGAAAGGACTTTGGCTGGCACTTGCAGCGTCTTTTGTCATTGGGGGATAATAAACCCTCTTCGAAAAGTACTCTAGGAAGGGGACTGTTCTCTCCCAGTGTGCCCCAGAGATCGTTATACCACACAATGCACACAGGGCCAGTTCCTTCCCCACTAGGAACACATGCCCTAGCTCCACTCTGGAGAAAGTTGCACACTTCCAAAACCTTAGAGTTTAAGCTCTGAAAGCTGTTTGCAAAAAAAAGAACTGGGACCCTCAGCACTTCTCACTTCCCAGCCCATGGTCCAAAGAAGTTTTCCTTTTGTGCTAACTCAATGCCACACAATCTCAACCCCTGTCTTTCTCTCTGTTTTGTCTCTTCACAGAAAGAGTCGCCTTCTCTCCGAGGCACCGCCATTTTCTCTCTCCAAGTTCACATTCATGCAACTCACACCTGCCAAGCTTCTCCTTCCAACTGTGGAGATTCTTCTGCCACTCCACAGATAGAGTTCCTGGGTGTTCCAAGTAATCTGACCTCAATACAGCTGTGTTTGTGGGACAAGAAAAGCCCAGGGTCCCCCTATTTCTCTGCCATCTTAACTCTTTCCTTTCTTAGTGCTTTTGATTAATGGCATGATTACACTTGCACAGCAGTAGACTCTTGTGTTAATTATCCAATGGCAGTTTCTCTCTCTCCCTCAGTAATTGCCCTCTGATTTGTTTCATGTGTCCACGATTTTTTGCATATCTCACAAAAATGTTATCCCAAGCCTTAACCTTGAAGTGAATCCTAACTAATCTAAAGCAATGATGATAATGCTAATCTCCCTTTTCAATGATTACATCAGTTAACTCATGTAAACACAATTTCTATCAGTGAGGCTGTGGAGAAACGTTCTGGAAAAGTAGGAGATATATTTTTCCTTTTAAGAACAATAAACGAAAAGAGTGTTTTGTTTGTTTGTTGCATGCAAGCAAATAGTGCACATGGTTGTGGTACTTACAGCTGCTGTAGAAATTGAGGGACCAACAGGTCAACTAACAAACCTGCTAAGGTTGAGAGAATTGAAAGATGGAAAGAACATGGATTCTTAGTAATGTGATTGGGATGTGATTTTGCCAGCACAACTTATTATGTGAGATAATAAACCCCTTTATTATTTAGCTATTTTGCCTTTAGATTTTTAGTTACTTGCAGGAAACACACCTTATATAACAAATCATATCCACAGAGACCACTGAAAACATTATAGCTAGTAGATACTGGCATACAGAATTTAAAACGACCAAATTATCATGGAAAATATTTTCTCAATTGAAGTACCATTCCTCAAGTGAGCTAGTTTATTTTTTTAGTGTTTTTTTGAATCTCATTTTCCATCCCATTCTTTGTTATTTTCTCCTGTTTCTTTTACTCTTCTAAAACTCCCTAAATATCAATCTTTTATAAAGTGAGCAATTTATAACAGCAGGAAAAAATGTGTTTTGTTCACTAATACAATTTTCATAACACGTACTAAGGCATTTTTTTCTGGAAATAGTTAGCTTTAAAAAATCGTATTTTGAACTTTTTTTTTGTTTGCGTTAAGGAAATATTCTATTTGTAACTACCTCATGAAAGTATCAACTCGTTAAAATAATTTTAAAGCTATTTTCAAAAAAATTCTATTAAACCATAAATGAACCAACTCTTAATATCATTGTACTCTCTAAAGATAAAGCATTATCAGGAAGTTGTTGTAAAGAAGTGTCAAGAAATGTGATTATGTTTTAATTTATGCTTAGACTACTAAAGCAGTACATATATATGAAAATATATTAAAACACCTGGCCCACAAATATAACATGATTTTCAAGGCTAAGAAAGAAAATTAGTAAAGGGAATGTGCTTGGCCATACCTTCATCTGATCTAAATGAAATTAATGTTGAAAATCTTATCGTGTTTGAGAAGACATACAAGATCAATTTCCCTAGTGATCTAAATAAATTCATTCCTAATCTGCAAGTAATTGACATTCACTGGTTAGAATTTAATTGCAATACTTATTTAAATAAGCCAATTTTAATGAAGGCAGAGGGTCATTTTTACTAATCTTGAATTAGAAGAATAAATAAGAAAGTAAATTAGTGTTTTGGATTTTCATTCTTTTTTGAAAGGGAGTGACCCCCAACTCATTTTATTGGTTTTGAATAGAAATATAATGGCAGACTAGCATTATATTTACATGGTGTTTATATTCATGGAAAAGTATGCCTTATGAGAATTTACCCTAATTGAAATTTCAATTTTAAAAAATTTTTCTTGGAAATAATATTTTAGAAGCAAAATACAAATGATATTTTTATGTCTTCTAAAAATGAACTCATTTTATTTTATAATTGATATTCTATAAAGGTTGAGTGCTGTCCTACCCACTACTGCTAATTTATTTTCAAAAGATCTTTTGTTTCAGGTGCACCTGGTTGACTCAGTCAGTTGAGCATCCAGCTCTTAATTTTGGCTCAGGTTGAGATCCTAGGGTTGTGGGATTGAGCTCTGTATTGGACTTGCACTGAGCATGGAACCTGATTAATATCTCTCTCTCTCTCTCTCTCTCTCTCTCTCTCTCTCTCTCTCCTGCCCCTCTTTCCCACTTGTAGCCCTTTCTCTCTCTAAAATAACATTTTTTAAGAATTTTTTTTAATTTTTTTATTTATTTTTTAATTTTTTTTAACGTTTATTTATTTTTGAGACAGAGAGAGACAGAGCATGAACAGGGGAGGAGCAGAAAGAGAGGGAGACACAGAATCTGAAACAGGCTCCAGGCTCTGAGCTGTCAGCACAGAGCCCGACGCGGGGCTCGAACTCACGGACCATGAGATCATGACCTGAGTCGAAGTCGGACGCTTAACCGACCAAGCCACCCAGGCGCCCCTTAAGAAATTTTTTAAAAGATCTTTTGCTTCAAAGTTGAAGTATGCGCTTTATTTTGTGATGTCTATGAGTCAATCTACAAATATATTCAACGCAAATGTTTGAGAAAAAATTAAGATTGCTACATTTATAATATCAATATAACAGTTTGGATTATAAGAGTCATATCTATCAAATATGCAAAAGTTATATCTATAGTTATAATTGAGGCAAGTGACTTAAGACAAAAAATTGCTGTATTATCCACTCATCATTTTTTAATAGCCTTTGTCTTTTAGAGATGTTTTCGGTTCACAGCAAAAAATGAGCAGGAGGTACAGAGATTCTCATATGCCCCCTGCCCCACACATGCATAACCCCCTCACTTATCAACTTCCTTCATCAGACTGGTACATTTTCTATAGTCCGTGAACCTATACTGACACATCGTTAGCACCCAAAGTTCACCCTTGGTGCTGTATATCCTGTAGGTTTTGACAAACTTACAATGACATGTATCCATCATTGTAGTATCATACCAAGTAGTATCCCTGTCCTAAAATCCTCTGTGCTTGGCCCGTTATACTCTTTTAATGGCTAATATAGACTAGCCCTTAGCTGTGTGTGTAAGATAAAAGTATGTGAAAGTTTGGGAGAGTCTTTAACCACATAATTAAAAAAAAAAAACAAAACAAACAAACAGAAATCAGAAAGTCTCGGGGCGCCTGGGTGGCGCAGTCGGTTAAGCGTCCGACTTCAGCCAGGTCACGATCTCGCGGTCCGTGAGTTCGAGCCCCGCGTCAGGCTCTGGGCTGATGGCTTGGAGCCTGGAGCCTGTTTCCGATTCTGTGTCTCCCTCTCTCTCTGCCCCTCCCCCGTTCATGCTCTGTCTCTCTCTGTCCCAAAAATAAATAAAAAAAGAAATCAGAAAGTCTCAAGGAATATAGAACTACAAATGTCAACTAATGTTTTCTAGATGACTAGATGAAAACTGAGCTATATTTCCTTTGTCTTAAATGTTTATTGCTTCTTCAAAATGTTATTTTTGAAACTAAATCACCCAACTCTTAGATAAAATTTTCTCATGATTCAAGAAGGAAGATCTCCCTCCTTTCCCCCTCTCTCTTCACTTTTTTTTTTCTTTAAAAATTATAAAGTTTAAAGTAGTCTATCCCCACAGATGGGGTGAATTGTAGAAGATGATCTCACTTTTCCAATGCACTGCTGTGGTAACATAAACTTAGCAAAATACTACTGCCTTTGGCAGTCATCTGTAAGAGTTCCTTGATATAAAAGAATATTCATTTGTGTTTGTGTTGGGGATAAATTTAGATTTTATATTCTAAAAGCATAGATTTACTAATATTAGCTGGAGTGCCAGTCAGCCTTGTGAAGCTTGCCTTGCTACAAAATACTGCAGCATGGAGTTAGAAACATCTGAAAATTTTGGTGCCCTTTTGTTTTTGTTAGAAATTCTACAGCAATATGAATTTGGTCACATGATTCTCCTTGTAACGATTAAATGGTTGTATCATTTCCTGGAAACCAGGTGGTGGAATATCAGTGCAGAAGCAGAGCACAGAACTCTCTGAAATTTGTGTGTTTCAAGAGCTGATGAAATGGAGGGCAATGTGGCCACGTGGAAACTACCATGAGGTCTGAAACTTCCTCAGTGACAATATTAATGATATCATTTGGGATGCCTGGGTGGCTCAGTTGGTTAAGCATCCAACTTTGGCTCAGGTCATGATCTCTCAGTTCGTGAGTTCCAGCCCCGCGTTGGGCTCTGTGCTGACAGCTCGGAGCCTGAAACCTGCTTCAGATTCTGTGTGTCTGTGTCTTCAGACACAGATTCTGTGTCTCTGTCTCTGCCCCTCCCCTGCTCATACTTTGTCTCTCTCTCAAAAATAAATAAACATTAAAAATTAAAAAAAATATATTGTTTTTCCACGAAGCTTCTACATACTTCTTGTGAATAGAGGAGAACACTTATACCGTGGCAAAATGAACTCAGATTATCAAGCTTCAGAATGAAAGGTTCCTTGGTACTTATTTATTACATAATAATGATATAATACATTCCTATATCTTCTAAAATTATCTTAAACTACTTTAATCTCATATCAACTCAAATGCATTTTAAGCAGTAGCATAGCCCTGGTTACACAGATAACAGTTCAACCGAGTTTGAAATTAGTTCTAGCTCTGAAATTAGTTCCTAAACTCTTTTCTCAACACCACACTGCTTTTTATAGGAAAAAAAACCCTGCATACAAAATAACAGAAACAGAGGAAATGCTTGAAAAGGGGGGGGGAAGAAGAAGCCCTAGATTTAGTGTCAATATTATCCTTTGGCTTATCTGGGTGACAAATGTTTTATGGAATGAAAGGGATTTGAAAGATCATTTGAGATTCAAGAATAAAAAAAATATTTGCTTCTTCCCAGTTTGGTTAAATGTAGGATTGTCGGGAAAAAATACAGGAAATCCAGTTAAATTTGGATTTCCGATCAACAATGAATAAATTTTTGTACAATTATATGTTTACATAATTGTCCTAGATAATTCTATTTACATCTTTTATTAAAAAATTATTTGGTGCTGATCTGAAATTCAAATTTAACTGGTCATCCTGTATTTTTATTTGCTTATTTTGGCAATCCTCATTTGATGGTGATTGTATCAAACATTGCTGGTTACTTAGTCAGCAGAATTTTTTTTTCCCTTTTCCTTCCAGTTGATCATCCCTAAATGATTAATCATGGCCAAACTAAGCTAGTCCTGGCAATTTGTTTCCCTTCGCCAGTTATTGGCAAAGAGTGAAGATTTGATATAACCAATGAAAAATAAGTAGAAGCTAGTGAGGACCTTCGAAGTAGAATTGTTCTTCTTGATTATAGGGTGAAAAAAAAATGAGAACATTTATTTCTATCGACCCTAGAGGGAACAAATCTTCAGCTCCACTGCTTCCTACCCATGGAAAGGTGGCTATACTAATACCATGACCAACACCAAATATAAGAGATCGTAGTTTACTAGTGCTCACACCATTGGGGAAGAGGGCTTCACCAGGTAAATGTTGGTGCTTACAAGTTAATTAGAGCAGCAGCAGAATTACAGAAGTAAAAGGATTTATTTGTTAGAGAGATGCTGCATACCATATAAGTTCAACCAATTGGTTGTGTATGAAATCTAACTGACAGTCATAGGAATCCCTGCCCAAAAGTTGTTTTCTTAAATTTGTCACAGTATGTCATGAGACTCATTAATCAAGTAATACACATGGGGTGTTTAACATATCAGTTAAGGATGGAGAGAACTGAGGGGAGGTAAGTAGGAAGAGGCTGGTAAGCATCCCTGGGTCAAAGGTATTTATGTCAAGGAGTAATCATTCAGATATCACAGATCAATGGGCTCTTCTAATTAGAGTAGTGCAAGAACAAAGAGTATTGCATCACTTTTTCCTTCTTGTTTGGATCATTATTACATAAGGATGTGATATTGGGAATTATGATAGTCATAATGAGAAAAACAACACACTGAAATTTGCAGAAGTGATAGAAAAACCTGGATTTCTTACTTCAAAACTGGATTGTTTTACAAAACCTTGGACAGTATACTTTTTGACCTATTATTACCAAAAAACACTTCTAAAAATTCACCCATGCTTATTTCTTGCAATTTTATACATATCAACAAAAGATTGAAAAGTTTCAATTCCTTAATTTTTCTTATTTCTAAGAAAAGAACAGCTCTAAAGACACCTGTGGAACTTCTCTCTTCTTACTTGAAATATTTACATAATAACTATCATGTACCATATACTGTTTCTGACATTAATTATGGTCTTCTGCAAGACAAAGTCCTTTGCATTAGGGCGATAGCATTAAAGATGAAGAGAAATCATAGAATTTAGCTAGGGCACATAGATGAAATGGCAAAAAAATGGATAAAGGATTAACTTTGGTGGATGAAATCAAGAATTGTTGCCGTTTATTTTGTGATTACCTAGACATCCAACTATAATAATTATGCAGTAAGTTTTGCATATCCAGGGACATTAGAAGTAAAGATAGATATTTGAAAGTCACAATACATGGGTTGAAGTTAAATGTAGATGAAATGATGTAGGGAAAGAAAGTAGATAGAAAAATAAAAGCAAGGTAAACAAAAATGGATACGGGGATGTTTCCTGTTATATTCAGTCTATTTAAAAACTATTTTTAAAGATTTTTTAAAGCATTTTGAGAATTACAGGATATGGAGAAGTAGCATCCATTGAAGAACATCAAGAATTGTTTCAAGGAAATCGATTGTATTAAACAGTCTTAAGCAGTAGCTTAAAATGAAAAGGAGGCAACCACCTTGATTTGGGCAATGAAAATTGTATCCAACCTTGGCAAGAACTCTAGAAAGAATGGTGGAAACTGGATTAGGTCATTTTAAATGTCATTGGAAGGAAAGACAATCTCAGCACGTTTTCATGTGAAATGCTTTCTCAGTAAATGGAAGAGGAGAAATGAGTCAGGAGAGGTATGCGATCAAACATATATGTTTGAGTGCTTCCAGTAACTGTTGGAACAGTGTTTATGAGTAAAAAAAAAGGGAAGAGTTCCAGAGCAAGTATAAAAGAAATAGCCTTTGACAACTGATAACATAGTACAATTTTACACTGTAAAATTAAAGAATATGGGACCGCATGTAACTACAAGGGTTCAGCTGGTGATGACATAATGAGGGGGATCCCATCTGATGGGATTCATTTTCAAAACGACTCCTGAGGCGGGGTGCCAGTCAGCTAAGCAACTGACTCTTGATTTAAGCTCAGGTCATGATCTTATGGTTTGTGAGATCAGGCCCTGCATCTGTCTCTGCGCTGACAACACAGAAACGGCTTGGGATTCTCTCTCTCCCTCTTTTTCTGCCCCTCCCTTGTTCGTGCTCTTTCTCTCTCTCTTTCTCAAAATAAATAAATAAACATTAAAAAAAGCATACTACTGTCATGTCCATGGAAGATAGATTTACAAGAATTACAGGAGTGGAGATGAAGAGGAAAACAGGGCTCCGTAATTGACATCAACTGCAGAAAAATAAGTAGAAAACCTGAAGGTAATAGCAATAACAGAATACATGGGTGGTACTATGTCTCATAGGATACACTCAGTTGTATGTAGATATCCAATCACCTATACAAAAGATTTTAAAGAGTTGTCAAAGAGTATGAGCTCAATGTTAAAACTGTTATGGAGTGCTAGCATCTACTGGAACATAGTCAATTTTTCTTTAACATTGTTTACTACATTTCTTTGAACTTAACCATTAAACAGACATGATATTAGCTTTCTAGATTCAAGAAATGTATTTGCTCTGGATTAAATCAAAATTTACATAGTATATAAATCTGGAGTTTTTGAAGAAGGAACTATAGATTGGAAGAGGCAATGGACGTTTACACATGGAATGTGGGACCATAAAGGTAATAATAATGACAATATAGAGAATAGCCTCCACTTGACAAAACTAGGGGGAGGTGGTATACTCCAAAGATCAATTACTGTCAAGAAGAGAAAAAAAGATTCGTTTAAGGGTGCCTGGGTGGCTCAGTTGATTGAGCATCTGACTCTTGATTTTGGCTCAGATCATGACCTCGGGGTTCATGAGATCAAGCCCTGCATCAGGTTCTGTGCTGACAGCACAGAGCCTGCTTGGGATTCTCTCTCTGCTTCTCTCTCTGCCCCTCCCTCACTTACACGCATGCTCTCTGTCTCTCAAAATAAATAAATAAACATTTTGTTTTAAAAAGAAACATTTTTAAAGGGGTTAAGTATATAAGGAATTTTGCCAATCACAGATCTGGAGTGTTAGTAAAATAGGGACACCTATTTTAAAAGGCTTAAAAAATTAAGCCACGCCTAAAATGGGGTGGCTTAGAAGGTTGAGCAGCCAACCTTAGCTCAGGTCATGACCTCATGGCTTATGAGTTCCAGCCCCACGTCAGACTGTCTGCTGACAGCTCAGAGCCTAGAGCCTGCTTTGGATTCTGTGTCCCTCCCTCTCTAGCTTTGTCCCTCCCTGCTCATGATCTCTCTCTCAAGAATAAAGAAAACACTTAATTTTTTTTTTTAAAGAAAGTAAAATAAAATGTTTTTATGATATTCAGGAAAGGTAAAGGGAAGGACTGAGTCAAACAAGGGGATTTAGATAGTATGGATAGAACAGGATTATCTTAGAGACCAGAACTTCTGATTGTGGTTCAGTAAGGCTGATTATGAGGAGAGATGGAGTATTTTGAGTCCTTTAGTGAAGGGTTCATGCTTGGTTCATACTTCACATGACTTGCAATATCTTCTGAAGTTCCTAATGATGTTTGGTCTGGGACAAGAGAAGTAACTGTCAATAGCATAATGGATCCCCTTTTATGTATTTTTTTCTACTGCCAGGCAGTGGCCATGCAGTTATTTGTAGAAATATCAGATTCTAGTAATGTCCTTGTATATTGGATGCCTGAGAAGTTTCATTGGGCATCAAATATATCCACCCTACAATCTCCTGATAGCAAATCAAAATAACAGTGACAACAGCAACAATACTAAGCTAAAATTGCATAGAAGAAATGTTTAATATGTACATACGTTTATATATATATATACATATATATATATACATATATATATGTGTGTATATATATATATATATATATATAAATGTTTTGCTCATATTCTCCCATTTATGAGACTGACACACACACACACACACACACACACACCCCAAAGTGAGTAAGCTTAAAAACATCAAGAATTTTAAAATTATTCCAGGGGCCCCTGGGTGGCTCCGTTGGTTAAGCGGCCGACTTTGGCTCAGGTCATTATCTGTGGTCCGTGAGTTCGAGCCCCGCGTCTGGCTCTGTGCTGACCGCTCAGAGCCTGGAGGCTGTTTCAGATTCTGTGTCTCCCTCTCTCTATCCCTGCCCTGTTCATGCTCTGTCTCTCTCTGTCTCAATAATAAATAAACGTTAAAAAAATTAAAAAAAAAAATCATTCCAGCAGAGTGATTAGATGTCAGGTAATTTGAAACCAGTGCTGATATAATTTTGATGTGGTTTAAGAAATATGAGACTTTTATGATCCTATAAAAAGTTAACTATATAACATCTTTTTATGTTATGATGTGAAGTTTTATCGTGGGATCATTACCCAAAAACATCTAAGATCCTTTTACTACGCAAATTTGGATTTAGTCCAGAACAATTACATTTCTTGAATCTAGAGTGCTAACATCATTTCTGTTTCATGTTTAAATTCAAAGGAAGGTAGTAGACCCTGTTAAACAAGAATTGACTATGTTCCACAAAATGCTAGCAGTCCATAACAGTTGTAACTTGGAGCTCCTACACTTTGACAACCCTTTAAAATATTTTGTATACATGATTGGATATCTGCATGCTACTGAGTTTCAAAATCAAAAAGTATGGTAGTTCCGTTTTACATGTTTGATATAATCATGTCTAATCTATGTATATGTCAAATAATTAATGTGTTTACAGGAGTTCATCACAAGTATAAATGATTGAAAATATGGTAATGACCTAAAACTAGTGATTTAACTAGGGCAGGAACTTTTAAGTGCTATTTACAGTTTTAAGCATTTTCCAAGAATTAATTCGCTTAAATCTCATCTCCATTCTCTTATGTGAAAATATTGTTATTCTCATACAGATGAAGAAAATGTGGCATAGAAAATTTGCATAGTTTCCCCCAATTTATGCATCTGAACTCAGGCCATCAATTCTAGCACCCATATTCCTGACAATATCACAATCTGCTTATAAAAAGATAACATTAAAGGTCTATATTCTTATTTGAATACCTTGAATTTACTTTATGTGAAATATTATTTCTCATAAAATTGAATATAAGTGAGTAAAACAAAGTGAATCACTTTTTCTTTTCAAAAGCATAGTTACAGATTTATACCCCACTAAAATAACCTAAAGAAAAACAATAAAAAAACTATAGTCTTGTGAAGTTTGTAAATATCAGAAGATAAAACATCCGAGTTATCAAATTAAATCTTTATACTCAAGGATGAAGCAATGTCTTCTTAACAACAGAACATTGGGGTAGAATATAAAGAATTCATGGACTCTATAAAATGTTCTATTCATATATTGGCAAATGAATACATAACCGCTTGAAAACATTTTTGTTTTTGACATAACCTACATCCTGGAACATGAGAAGTTTTATTTTTTTAATGCAGGGTGCAATAATAGATACACGATTTTGCTTGTTTCATTAAAAGAAATAAATCATTGTTATCAACACATTTTATCCCTTTTGGTGTTAAACCCTAGTGAATAAAATCTGTGCTATTGTGATTAGAAGTTTATTTCGCGATCAGGAACAACAATAAATTTTTGAAAAGGAGAGGAATGCATAAAACAACTTGTTTTTTAAAGTAAATTAAAATCAGCCTGGTACAGCTTAGTGATGATTCCTTTCATATGTGTGTTAATGAACAGAGTTGAGTTGCTCTAAATTTTAAGTATGACAATTTTCTAGAACCAACCCCAAAATATAGCCAAGAATATAGAGTTCTGTAGACTGACAGTAGGGACTGAAGAATCCTTGGATACTCAGGGTTTTTCAGATAATATTCAGTTCATGTAAATATTTGAATTTCAGGTAAACGATGAATATTTGCTTTGTATATGTATGTCCCATTTGAATCACAGAAGTATTCACTCTTTATCTGAAATTCAGATTTAACTGAGTGTCCTGTATTTTGATTGGTGAAATCTGGCAACTTTATGTATGTTGCATGGCTCTTTCAGCCTCAAGTATGTTATTGATAATGAATCCATTTTATCTTTATCATAACTTTGGATTTAAATTCTTTGAAATCTGCTTCAATTTATTTTCCAAAAATAATGAAGTTGCTTCATATTACTATGAAGATCCTTAAGACAAATATAATTAACATACAAAATATAGTATGTCTTTGACTACATTAGCAAGACAAGCACTGATACTTCTAGGAATTGGTTTCATTCTCAAAGTATCCATACATATTTTGGCCAAAAAATAAAGCAGATGTCATTTGTCATATCGATACCAAACTATTTTGAAGAAAATTAATTTATTGTAGAACTATTTGTATAAAAGGGTTAATAGGTATACAAAAATGTGTGGCTTCTTACTACAGAAACCCGTTTTTTGGCTGTTTTAAATTTTATTTTTAGCTTGCAGTCATTCACCCTTTTACTCAATTCTCATTGTTAATCTGAACAGATAATTTAGAAAGACTGGTGAAGCACAAAATGTATTTGTCTTGTTAATTTTGTTAACAATTGAGGCTACAAAGAGAGTGCATTTTCATAAATAGCTAAAACAGCTGAGTAGTTAAAGGCATGAATTCTTTAATCTCCAAAGTGGAGACATAACCCTGCCTTCTTATTTTCAGAACTCTTTGCTTTGAAAAATATCATTTTCCAAACAATAACTAAGATGGGTAACATATGTCTATCCAGTTAAAATTCCTGTAACCTTTAGCATAGCCATTTAGAAAATATAGGACAAGGGAATTTCTAGGCTGTAAAAACAGCAAAATCCTAAAATGACTCCAAAATAGCATACAGTCTTGTTTCCAGGACCATCTAGATTGGACAGCCCATATTTCCTTTTTGAAGAGGAAATACACTCTTCAACCTCCTAGTACTTTACCTCATTTTATATCATGGAAGGTAAAGAAGTTGTTCATAATTTGAAAGCTTTCTGAGGCAAAACTAGGCTGAAAAAAGAAATCCCAAACCAGAACATTATCATTATGGCATTATCTTCTTTCTTACTCAGTAACACCTGTTTTAAGTTGTAAGTTCTAGTTTTCATTATGAAAGTAACAACATTAGAGAAAATAAAAAATAAAGAAAAGATAATTAATAAAAACACTGAATTCTATGACCTCAAAAAATCATTAGAAACATACTTCTAGCTCTTTTCATAGGTATTTGTATCTACATATGTGAATGCATGTCACATTCATTTTATTTCATATATATCTCTCATGCCATGATTTAGTTTAGATTTTGACGAGACTGCTAGAGTTCATTGTCCACCACAGATGTTATTTAAATTTGAATAATCCAGGGTTTGAGAATGTTTGATGAAGATTAGGTGGAGCTGAGGGCTTTCATTAGGTTCTGTGAAAGAATTTCATGTGTCAATCACTTCCAGATGGGAATAAAACAGTCTTAGCTTTAAGCTCATGTGGTGAGAAGGTCTTTTCCCCCTTCCTTCCTTCCTTCCTTCCTTCCTTCCTTCCTTCCTTCCTTCCTTCCTTCCCCCTCCATCCATCCCCCACTTCCTTCCTTTCTCCTTTTTTTTTTTTTCTTTATTTTATACTTGGTCATTGGACACAAAATTGACCCTGTCCTTTGCTACGTGTCAGTCTTCTAGGACCGTGGAACTTTCACATTATGTTGAGGAATTGTGAAACTTTCTCATGAAATATAAGTATTTTTCAATGCTAAAGCATATTAAGCTGAAGTTCTGGTAAAAGATGGCAGCGTTTTGGGGAGATGAAAGAAAACTATATTCATCTATGATGGGAATAGGTACAGGAAAGCATCCTAAAGAACTCTGGGGCCTCTGTTATTAGCGAAGGTTAGTGATATGGAGAGTAAGCTAAAGAAGCAAATGACAGCTCCCATGACCAATTTTGTAAAAATGTAGGTATTAACTCCCCAAAAATATACTGCAAAAATTCTCAACGTGTTTTAACATCTTCACGGGATGATTACACTGGTAAGCAGCAACCAAACCCATTTTGTAAATTTTATATCTCTATCTTCTAAAATATTTTTATAGAAGTTACTTTCATTTGTCATGGAAATAAATTATAAAGTATAAGTTACCTTAAAGAAGCTTGCACTATAAACAGCTTCCAAAGAATAGATATGTTTAGTAGTTTTAACAAAACTATTCTGATCCACTTGGGTGTAGGCTCCATCAAACACCAAAAGGATTTTGAATTTTAGACAAAAATCCATAAAGCTACAAAGTATTATGTCAATTGAATCTTCAAAATAATAGCATGCTTTCTTCAGATTTTTAAATAATAACTTTAGTTACAATCACTATTTCTATTCTCCAACAATAAGTTTTAAATTTTTTAAAACAAATACACAGAGGGTGAGAGAGCTAGTAAGTAACAAAACCAAGAGTTACACAGGAGCAGTCAGGCTCCAGAAAACAAGTTCGTTGGATCCACTATATTAAACCTGGGTTTGCACTCAAAGTAGCTTTGTCAAAATTAGAAAAACTAACAATGAAAAATTAAGAGGACTCCACGTCTACTTTCTTGTCCAAGAGATTAACTGGGAAGAAGACTGTCCCAGGTGCTTCACTGTAGCAGAGTCCAAATCACTCTAGACAAAACTGTACCAAGGAACCTGTGGGTGTCAAACTCAAGCTGAAAGACAAAGTTGTTAGTGGAGGAGAAATGGCCAGCTGTATTCAATATGATGAGTGAAAGTCTTCTGTCAATGTACTAACAAGAGACAGGGAGCAAAGGACATATGGAACTGGGTCAGGAGAGTTGAGAGAGTTGCTCAAGATTTGGTGCTCATACCTACAGACAGGATGTCAAGAACTTATCCTGATGGTATGGTGCCTGCTAACCATGTATGTGGGAGTGGACCAGCCACCTCAAAGGCATAAAACTATCCAGACACTTTACCTATGTTACCTCCCTGGTGGCTTTCCCGATTGCTGGATGTCAAGATGATTTTTTTGTGTGCTCTCAAGACATTTATTTGTCATGCTCCAGTGTAATTCACCATTATTCATCTTTTACCATAGAATGACTTTAGAAACAATTAATCTGGTTCAAAATTACAGCTTCTATACTTTTAAAGCTATGTATCATTGAGCAAATTACTTTGCATTTGTATTTTCATCTGTAAAATAGAGGTAATAAAAGTTTCCAAATCTCAAAAAAAAAAAAAAAAAAACAAAAAACAAAAAACAAATACACAGACAATTTAAACAGTATATATAGTGGTTGTCCAAATATTGAGTAAATGTTTGAATTTCTCTTCAGGTGATTGGAATAATATCTATACCACCTTTCTTGCCTGTGAATAAATATACTCTTCCTTAAGGTAAGATATTCAAAATCTATACCTTCTATGGTTCAATAATTTCTTTAATTTCAACAAGTTTCATGGGAAGTTTAGCATGTTTTTACCTTATGTGTTGATTAAAGCACAATAGAAATGCGGAATGATGGTTTTCCTCCAGAAAAGATAGATGTTACAAAGCTCTAAACACAGAGTTACATGGATTAGAAAGGATTTGACTAATATTAATCACATATTTACAAAAGCAAAACTTTTAATGAAAAAGCATGAAGCTCAAAGTATATTTACTTTTATAATATTACTGTTAAAACACTTCCCCAAAAGAAGGTGAAACAAAATCAAATCTATAGTCTTTCTAATTAAAAAAAAATTTAATGTTTATTTATTTTTGAGAGAGAGACAGAATGTGAGTGCGTTAGGGGAAGAGAGAGAGGGAGACACAGAATCCAAAACAGGCTCCAGGCTCTGAGCTGTCAGCACAGAGCCCGACTCGGGGCTCAAACTCACGAGCTATGAGATTATGACCTGAGCCGAAGTCGGACGCTCAACCGACTGAGCCACCCAGGCGCCCTCTTTCTAATTTTTTTTAAAGGTAAGTTGTTCCTTTCTTCTGTGTGTGTGTGTGTGTGTGTGTGTGTGTGTGTGTGTGTGTGAAAAATGCAGTTTATATACATGAGCAAGGAACAAATAGGTATAATAATAAAACAGTTAATCTTAGATCTAAGATCATAAAGTAGTGGTGTTTGTGATATACATCAAGTATCAGTATGTATGTATGTATGTATTTATTTATTTATTTTTATTTATTTATTTTTGAGAGAGAGAAAGAGGGAGAGAGAGAAACCCAAGCAGGCTTTGTGCTGATGGTGCAGATCCTGATGGGGGGCTTGAACCCACAAACTGTGAGATCATCTGAGCTGAAATCAAGAGTTGGTCTTTTAACCGACTGAGCTACCCAGGTGCCCCCAAGTTACGCTTTTAAAAAATCATTTTTAAGTAATGACTTCAATGTCACCCTACTGATACTTTTTAAAATTTATTTTTACTTTTGACCTAAATGTCAAACTTGAAGGCATCTACAATCAAAATTGCTCTTTAGCACTAAGAAGTCCTAGTGAGACTATATCTGAATTTAGATGATGTTTACATATAGAAAAGAAATATAGTGCATTTTCATTTTTTTTTTTTTTTGTTTTTTGTTTTTGTTTGTTTCAACTTTTTGGTTAAATTCTAGTTAGATAGCATACAGTGCAATATTAGTTTCAGGAGTAAAATTCAATGATTCTTAACTTACATACAACACTCAGTGCTCATCACAAGTGCCCTCCTTAAAACTCATCATCCATTTGACCCATCCTCCTGCCCACCTCCCTTCCAGAAACGCTGTTTGCTCTCTATAATTGAGTCTCATAGTTTCTCTCTCTCTTCCTCCCCCCATGTTTATTGGTTTCATTTCCTAAATTTCACATATGAGTGAAATCATCTGGTATTTGTCTCTCTCTGACTTATTTTGCCTAGCATAATCCATTCTATCTCCATCCATGTCATTGTATATATATATATATATATATATATATATATATATATATATACACACACACACACTTCTTTACCATTTATCAATTGATGGACATTTGGGCTGCTTCCATAATTTGGCTATTATCAACAATACTGCCATAAATGTTGGGGTTCATGTATCCCCTCAAATTCATAAATTTTGGGGTTCATGTATCCCCTCGAATTAGCATTTTTGAATCCTTTGAGTAAATATCTAGTAGTGCAATCATTGGATTGTGTGGTAGTTCTATTTTTAACTTTTTGAGGAACACCGATACTGTTTTCCAGAGTGGCTGCACCAGTTTGCATTCCTTCCAATATTGCAAGAAGTTTTCCTGTGTTGTTAATTTTAGCCATGCCAAAAGGTGTGAGGTGATATTCATTGCAGTTTTGATTTGTATTTCCCTGATGATGAATAATGCTGAGCACTTTTTCATATGTCTGTTGGCCATCTGGATGTCTTCTTTGGAAAAATGTCTATTCATGTCTTCTGCCCATTTCTCAGTGGATTATTTAGCTTTTGGGTGTTGAGTTTGATAAGACTTTATAGATTGTGGATACTAACCATTTATCAGCTATGTCATTTACAAATACTTCTCCCATTCAGAAACTAAATTCTCCCATTTAGTTTTGTTGATTGTTTCCTTCACTTTGCAAAAGTTTTTATCTTGATGAACTCCCAACGCTTCATTTCTTTTTTTGTTTTCCTTGTCTCCACAGACATGCCTAGTAAGAAGTTGCTGCGGCCAAGGTCAAAGAGGTATTTCCTGTGCTTTCCTCTAGGATTTTGATGCTTTCCTGTCTTATATTCAGGTCTTTCATCCATTTTGTATTTATTCTTGTGTGGTGTAAGAAAGTGGTCCACTTTCATTTCTTTGCATGTTGTTGTCCAGTTTTCCTAACATGATTTGTTGAAGACACCATCTTTTTTTTCCACTGGACATTCTTTCCTGTTTTGTCGAAGATTAGTTGACCATATAGTTGTGGGTCCATGTCTGGGTTTTTTATTCTCTTTTGCTGATATATGTGTTTTGGTGCCAGTACCACCCTGTCTTGATCACTACAGCTTTGTAAAATAGCTTAAAGTCCAGAATTGTGATCGCTCTCGCTTTGCTTTTCATATTCTAAGGTTGCTTTGGCTATTCATTTCAAGGTTGCTTTGTGGTTCTATAAAAATTTTAGACTTGTTTGTTCTAGCTCTGTGAAGAATGCTAGTGTTTTTTTTTTTTTTTTTTTTTTTTTTTAGTTTTATGTTTTTTAGCTTACATACAAATTAGTTAGCATATAGCGCCACAATGATTTCAGGAGTAGATTCCTTAATGCCCCTTACCCATTTAGCCCATCCCCCCCTCCCACTACCCCTCCAGCAACCCTCTGTTTGTTCTCCATATTTAGGAGTCTTTTATGTCTTGTCCCCCTCCCTGTTTTTATATTATTTTTGTGTCCCTTCCCTTATGTTCATCTGTTTTGTCTCTTAAAGTCCTCATATGTGTGAAGTCATATGATATTTGTCTTTCTCTGACTGACTAATTTTGCTTAGCATAATACCCTCCAGTTCCATCGACATAGGTTCAAATGGCTGGTTTATTTTGATATTGATTACATTACATGTGTAGATTGTTATGGATAGTATAGACATTTTAACAATATTTGTTCTTCCAATTCATGAGCATGGAACATCTTTCAATTTTGGGTGTGTGATCTTCAATTTCTTTCATAAGTGCTCTATAGTGTTCAGGGTACAGATATTTTACCTCTTTGGTTAGGTTATTCCTAGGTATCTTATGGTTTTTGGTGCATAAGGAAATGGGATCAATTCCTTGATTTTACTTTCTGCTACTTCATTAATGGTGTATAGAAATGCAACAGATTTCTTTATGTTGATTTTCTTTCCTGTGAGTTTACTGAACTTCTGTATCAGTTCTAGTAACATTTTTGATGGAGTCTTTTGGGTTTTCTATTTAGAGTATCACGTTGTCTACAAATAGTGACATTTTGACTTCTTTGCCTATTTGTATGTCTTTATGTCTTCATAGAAGTTCTCAGTTTTTCCCAAATAAGGATGATATTAGCTGTGATCTATCGTGTATGGCTTTTATGATGTTGAGGTATGTTCCTTCCTTCAGTTTTTTGTTGAGGGTTTTTAATCAAGAATGGATGCTATACTTTGTTAAATGCTTTTTCTGCATCTATTGAGAGGATCATATGGCTCTTATCTTTTCTTTAATTAATATGGTGTATCACATGGGTTGATTTGTGAATATTGAATCACTCTTGCAACTCAGGAATAAATCCCACTCGATCATAGTAAATGATTCTTTTACTGCACGGTTGGATTTGATTTGCCAGTGTTTGGGTGAAGTTTTTGGATCCATTTTCATCAGTGATATTGGCCTCTAATTCTTTTATTAGTGGGGTCTTTGTCTATTTTTGGAAATAAGGTAATTATGGCCTTGAAGAATGAGTGTGGAACTTTCCCTTCCATTTCTATTCTTTTGAACAGATTAAGAAGAATAAGTATCTATTTTTATTTAAATGTTTGGTAGAATTCACCTGGGAAGCCATCTGGCCCTGGACTTTTGTTAGTTGGGAGATTTTTGATTCTGATTTAATTTCTTGGTTAAATCAAGTTAACCAAGTTAACCAAGTTAACCAGCTGGTTATCAGTCTGCTCAAGTTTTTTGTTTCTTCCTGTTTCAGTTTTGTTAGTTTATGTTTCCAGGAATTTATCCATTTTATTCAGATGGCCCAATTTGGGGGCATATAATTTTTCATAATATTCTAATTGTTTTTTCTATGGTGGTGTTTGTAATCTCTCCTCTCTCTTCCATGTTTTTATGTTTTTAGATCCTTTCTCTTTTCTTTTGGATATGTACAGCTAGGAGGTTACCAGTTTTATTAATTTTTTCAAAGAACCAGCTCCTGATTTCATTGATCCGTTTTACTGTTTTTTGTTTGTTTGTTTGTTTGTTTCCATATCATTTATTTTTGCTCTAATCTTTATTATTTCCCTTCTGTTGGCTTTAGGCTTCATTTATTGTTCTTTTTCTAGCTTTTTTAGGTGTGAGGTTAGTTTTCATATTTGACGTGCTTTTTTGTTTCTTTAGGTGGGCCTGTATTGCAATATACTTTTCTATTATGCTCTTTTTTACTATATCCCAAAGGTTTTGGACCATCGGTTTTGATTTTCATTTTTTCTCTGTGTTTTTTTTTTTATTTCTTTTTAAATTTTCTGTTTCACCCATTCATTCTACTAGGATGTTCTTTAACTTCCATGTATTTGTGGTTTTTCCAAATTTTTTCCTATGGTTGATTTCAAGTTTCATAGTGTTGTGGTTAGAAAATATGCATGGTATGATCTTCATCTCTTTGTGCTTGTTGAGGCCTGATTTGTGACGTAGTATGTTATCTATCCTGGAGAATGTTCTCCATTGGCTCAAAAAGAATGTGTTTTCTGCTTTTTAGGATGAAGTGTTCTGAATATATCTGTTAAGTCTATCTAGTCTGGTGTGTCATTCAAAGCCATTGTTTCCTTGTGGATTTTCTGTTTAGATGACCTGCCCATTGATGTAAATATGGTGTTAAAGTCTACTACTATTGCATTATTATCAAGGAGTTTCTTTAGGTCTGTTATTAATTATTTTATATATTTGGAATCTACCAATTTGGGGGCATAAGTATTTATAATTGTTAGACCTTCTTGTTGGGTTGACCCCTTTATTATTATGCAGTGTCCTTCTTCATCCCATTACAGTCTTTGATTTAAAATCTAGTTTGTCTGACATAAGTAATGCTACTCTTGCTTTCTTTTGACTTTCTTCCGATTACATAATAAATGGTTCTCCATCCCCTCATTTTCAATCTGCAGATGTTTTTAGGTCTAAAATGAGTCTCTCATAAGCTGCATATAGAAGGGTTTTGGGTTTTTTATCCATTCTGGTAATCAATGTATTTGATTGGAGCGTTTAGTTCATTTACACTCAGAGTAATTCTTGATAGATATGAATTTAATGACATTTTATTACTTGTTTTGCAATTGTTTCTGGAAATTTTATGTACTCTTTTTTAGTCTTTGTGGCTTTTGTTCATTCATTAATATTTCTTGAAGGACTGGTTTAGTGGTTGCAAACCCCTTTAGTTTCTGTTTGTCTGGGAAATTCTTTATCTCTCTTTCTATTCGGAATGACAGCTTTGCTGGATAGAGAGTATCCTTGGCTGCATATTTCTCCCATTCAGCACATTAAATATATCATGCTACTCCCTTCTGGCCTGCCAAGTTTCTGTGGAGAGATCTGCTCCTAAACTTATTTGTCTTCCCTTGGAAATTATGGACTTCTTTTGTCTTTCTGCTTTTAGGATTTTATCTTTATCTCTATATTTTGCAAATTTAACTATGATACATCTGGTGTTGGCCTCATTTTGTTTATTTTATGGGAGTTCTTTGTGCCTCCTGGATTTGGAAGTCTGCTTCCTTCCCCAGATTAAGGAAATTTTCAGCTATAATTTCATCAAATAAACCTTCTGCCACCTTTTCTCTTTCTTCTTCTGGAACTCCTGCGATACCAATATTTTGCTTTATGGAATCACTGAGTTCCCTAAGTCTACTTTTATAATCTATATTTTTCTTTTTTCAGCTTCATTATTTTCCAGAATTTTATATTTGATATCATTTATTCATACCTCTACTTCTTCCATCCTTGTGTTCATTGCATCTAGTCAGTTTCAAATCTAAGTTACTGCCATTTATCATTTTGCCTGACTAGTTTTTAGGTCTTTTATCCTTGTGATAAGAGACTGCTTAGTCTTCTATGCTTTTCTTAAGCCCAGGTAGTATCCGTATGATTGTTGTTCCAAATTCTGAGTTAGGCATATTATTTTCATCATGGCCAGATTCCTGGCCATGAACTTTTCTTATTCTTTCTTTAGGGATGAATTCTTTCTTCTGGGCATTTTGTCTAGGTTTCTGTTTTCTTCTGTGTGTTAGGAAAACCTGTTACATTTCATGCTTCTGAAAGCAACGGTTCTATTAAGAAGTGGTCATATACTGCCCAGGGCCTAGTGCTTCAGGAAGTGTTTCTAGTGGATGCTGTGATCACTCTGCTGCTGTTTTGGCTTATCTTTTCCTCAGATCAGTCCTCTGCAGAGTTTCTCCTTGCCTGCAGTGGGGACTGTTTGGACCTTGGCCAGAATGTGGTGAGTTTTAACTAGGTGGTCACTGACCTGCTTGTTAAATGATACCTGATGCTATTTCCACTAGTGCTGAAGCTTTGCAGGACTCTATGGTCAGTAGACATGGTGTGTACAGAAGGTCGGGAAGGTTGTGCTGGTTTTCGTGGGGAGGGTCCCACTGTGCTGGTTTTCAGGCACACTCGCCTGGGAAAAACAGCACCAGCAGAATGCAGGGGGGCAGGGCTTGGTATAAGTGGTTTAGGCCCCCGCTGTTGGTGCTGTACTGTTTAGTGAATATAGTTTATGCTGAGGGGTTGGGTAGAGAAATGGTGCCAAGCCCTTTTGTTGTCTTCAAAGAAGGAAGTTCCTGTCTGCTGCTGTCTGGGAGTTCCTGCCAGAAAAGTAAATAATCACCTCTCATGTATCCCAGGCATCCCTCAGATCACTGCTTCACCCTGTCTGTGTCTGGGCCACTGCCAGTTTAGCAGTGCAGTGCACCTGTGTTCTATCCTAGGCAGGCTGACTGAGTTTTAAAACTTCAAACTTTAGGCAACTGGTGTGGTGGGGACCTGTGCTGGTCTAGGGGAGGGTCTCACCGTGCTGGGACTGATGCATATTTGTTCCAGAAGGGCAGTAAAACCAGAGCATAGGGGCATGGAGCTAGGGGTAAAAAGCAGCAAAGAGCAGGTGTCCAGGTTAATCACCCCCAGTAGGGATCTCTGTGCCTATGCTGAGGGGTGAGGAAGGGAAATGGTACCCACAGCTCTTTGTCACCAAGAGGCAATACCACCTTTCCCAGATGTGCTCCAAGAATGGACTCTCCCAGTACAGCCCAGGGGATCCTCACATCGCATGGTCTGCTCCCAGGCTTCTGCCCTCCTTCTCTACATGAGTACTCTGTGCCTGCCAGGCTCAACACTGGCCAAGGCACAGACCTCAAGAACTCCAGTCTTTGAGCTCCACTGTTTGTAAAAATTCATGATAATCAACCTCTTTCATTTTTTTTCCAGTAAATGGCTTTGGGGAAGTGTTGCTTTGTGTGATCCCCTGTGTGCTGTGCATTCTCTTGCTATCTCTCTCTCTCTCTGCAACCAGGACTCCTTCCCTCTGCGGCACCTGAGATCATTTTCCCCCACAAACAACGTCTCCACACCTCCTATCTTCCAGGATGTGGCCTCTTCTTTCCCTGTAGTTGTGCAGTTTGTTCTGTCAGTCTTAAGACTGATATCTTGGGTATTCAGAATGATTTGGTATTTATCTTCTTGTGTTCAAGTGATGAGGCAAGCATAAGGTGTTCCTATTACTACACCATCTTAGCTCTTCCTTACTCTTCCCTTCTCACAGCATCTCCTGAGTGTCTGAAAATGGGTCTCCTGTAATGGAGTTCAGGGCATGCTACCCAAAATAGGGTCCCTTGGCATGTTA
Organism: Neofelis nebulosa; assembly: GCF_028018385.1. Classification (NCBI taxonomy): domain Eukaryota; kingdom Metazoa; phylum Chordata; class Mammalia; order Carnivora; family Felidae; genus Neofelis; species Neofelis nebulosa. The sequence continues at coordinate 180,006,145 of NC_080784.1, read as the reverse complement.
GATATCTTAAGCTGATGGGAATAGAGAAACCGCAGGTGCTGGAAGAACTCTGTGGCCTTCCCCTGAAGTGGGTCATTAGATCCTCATGTGAGATGTACCCTCATATAAGTGAAGAGGAAGAAATGCTGAGAGGAATCTGAACCAATAAACCTTGCTAAGTCTACTCCAGTTTACTATGTCTAGCTCATATCCTTTGTCCTATCATATTTTCCATGACTTTCCATTCTTCATCAAATCTAGTATACAAAAACTCTCCTAAGCCTTCATTTCCTTAGGAGGGCTACTATATCATGTACAATTCATGTTAAGTAAATTTGTATGCTTTTCTTTTGGTAATATGTCTTTTGTTATAGAGACTCAGCTGAGAACCTAGAAAAGCAGAAGGAAAAAGACCGTTGTCTCTCCCTGCGTCTTTCTACACTAAACCTTAATAATAGGACTTAATAGCTTCTATTCATTTGAAACTTATCAAAAAACCACTTGTTTGGTTTCTTGTGAGGCTTTTGGGCCTACTTCAAAGAAATAAGAAACATTTTTTTTTCAACTGTGGTTTATGTGCCAAGAAACGTGCTAATGTCTTGTTAGGCATTATGTTGCATAATTTATAGAAAACAAATAAATTAGTGTACCAATTTTTAAAGAGGAGCAATGAAAAATGCTAGACCACTTGCCAAATGTCAGACAGGACGTCGTGGAAGGGCCAGAATTTGGTCCTAGTTCTCTCTGATTTCAGAGCCTGTACTCCTCAATATCGTTCTATTCTCAATCTCTTGACATCGTCAAAAACTAACATCTACAACACCACTTGTAGGCCACCAAAGCTAGGTTTCAGGTGAAGAAAGGTTACATACATATTGCATACAAGGTTATGCAATAGCAGCAAGATCTACTTTTCAATGTGTCCCTCCTGGTCTCCCTTCCAACCAGGACTCTTTTCCGAACTAGCCTGTTCATGGAATTACATGGCACCAGCATCTCTATCTCCCTCAGGTTCCATCATTGCCTCCCAGACACTCATACCACTGAGACGAATGTCTGGGTTACAATATTCCCTCTACACTTTCATACTATTGATTTTGGGATGGGGCAGGGATGCAGCCATCTTGTAGTCCAGCTACCTGATTACCTTCCATTCTTTGTAGTGCACACTTCTGCTAAGGAGTGCTTTTTACTGTACAGCTTGGGACATGGAGTCTTTTTCCTATAAATTTCTCTTTCCTGTCTTCAGAGTGGATTTTATTCATCCCACACAATGTAATGAAGAACAATCCAAATTCTTTTGTGTCAGCTCCAGTGTCTGCTATCCCCACTTTTCTATTTTTTCCTCATTCTCCAAGTTGTATTTTCCTAAAGAGTTCATTTCCTTTGTATTTTTAAAGAAAATATTAATAAACTGTCTCAAAAAAACACCTTGGCAAACCCATGTTTCACCATCAGCTACATGTTTATATGGTTAAGTGGTTAAATATCAAACAGCAACTTATTTGCACTTGGAAGAACCAAAGTTTCAGTCACTTTCATTCCATTCATTTGTTATTTGTTATTGGTCGTACTCTAGGCTCTGAAACTGTGAAGCAGTCTTGCCTGTCATTGTCTTGCAAATGCAAAAAATTATAAACCTGGCACTGGGAGGAGAAAAGAAGAGCAGTGATAACAACCACAGTAGCAGGAGGAAAGCCTGTTCCTTAGCTGACTTTCTGATTTGCACTCCAAATTCTCAACTGTCCATCAGCTAAAACCTCAGTAGCTGTATTTTTGCACTGTCAGAAAATAATTTAAAACATTTTCTGCCAGCATGGACACTGTGCTTTCACTCTTATAAGCCCACAATTTACATCTTTTTAGATTAAAATACATGACCCACTACAGCAGGGGAAGTAATGTGAACTTCATATAGCATTCTGCAAACTGCTACTCTGAGACCAGAAAAGGAGGGAGAAGTTTCAATTGCTGTTCATTTGATCTTAAGATTTTGCTATGTCAGGGAAAAATAATGTGTTTAGGGGACAGGACATTCAATCCATGTTGGCCAGCATATTGATTGCTTAAGCTGTGATCTGCTATCTTGAAAAAAAATTGGAAATCACAGTTGGAATTAGATATTTGACAGGTTTGTTAAGAAACAAACTCAATATACTGGAAGATTTACTCCACACTTACACTTTGAAATATTTCCCTCGATTGTGTTTTCGGGAGGGGGGAACGTTGGGGTATTCACACCTTGACATATTCCTGGTAGTAACTTTTTCAGTTTTAGCCAAATCATATACACATTATAGATAATATTGGGGAAAAGGTAGAGTTCTGTAGGGGGTAAGGGCAGGCCTTCCAAAATGTGCCCCTTTGGCATGTTGATTATGTTACATAAGCGTTTCTTAAGAAACAGACAATGTAAGATACTCAGACCATCCTCTATCCCGCTGAAAGCAGGAAACAAATCTCCCATAAGAGAAATACCCTCTGTTTTACTAAGAAGTGAAAAACAAATCCCTATCACAAGAGATATGGACTTTAAAGCAGAAAAAGCTATAAAAGAGAGCCTTGGTACTGTTGTTTTTTAAAACAAAACAAATGAAAGATTCCAACACCTCTTTTTGTTTGTTTTTTTATCCTATCAATTCCTCACAAATTTGTTGCCTCTTTTTCTAGAATGTATAAAAACTACCTACCTTGGTTCTTATTGAATTTCATTATTGGGCCTCTAATAATGAAACTATGTTTCTTTCTTTTTTTCCTCCTGTTACTCGGCCTCATGTAAGCTTGTTACTGGAACTGGGAGAACTTGAAGGGTCAAAGGAGAAATTTTTCCTTCTCTACAGTTTCATAGCGTAAATAATTCTTATAAACGCCATCAACTTATTTTCTAGATACGATAACTGAGGTTTAGGGAGGCACAACTTGTTAGCAGAGGTGCTAGAACTGGATCCCATTGTTCTCATTTAAAGGAATAGTCTAGCAACTCAAGACAGCAGGTGAAGGTGAGACCCAAATAGCTTTTTATGTGTCATTTCATTCGATAGGTTATAATTTACACAATTGGCAGTTTAATAGCCATCTCTGCAAGACTCAAACGTTTATGTTTAAAAAATCAAGCAATCTAATAGTGGCTATTCATCATGGAAAGATTGATAAGCAGGTTTTGTATTATTTGTTGCTCTCATTCCATTTCCACCTTTCAAAGGTGGTAATTGTAGTATCTACCTCACAGGGTGGCTTGAAGTAATACTTGAAGGAAGATACGCCAAACTTACAGCAATATCTAGGCACATGTAAGTTCTACACATAAGTGGCTATCATTAGAGTCTTTCTGTTTCAAAAAAAAAAAAAAAGTTGGGGCGCCTGGGTGGCGCAGTCGGTTAAGCGTCCGACTTCAGCCAGGTCACGACCTCGCGGTCCGTGAGTTCGAGCCCCGCGTCAGGCTCTGGGCTGATGGCTCGGAGCCTGGAGCCTGTTTCCGATTCTGTGTCTCCCTCTCTCTCTGCCCCTTCCCCGTTCATGCTCTGTCTCTCTCTGTCCCTAAAATTAATAAAAAAAAAAAAAAAATGTTGAAAAGAAAAAAAAAGTTAAAGCTTAACCAGTTGAAACATAACTTTATTATGGAAATATAAGCCAAGTGAGTTTTCTCTCTGAATAAGGCAGCTAATGTTGTTTCAGTTGGGAAGCAAAGTGTCTTAAAGTGCAATTAACTGTTTAGATGGAGGCTTATACAAAAGAGCTTCAGCTGGATTCACTTGAAAGACTGAAGCCGAATAATGAAAGAAAGAAGTCACTTGTGTGACTTCCACTGCTGTCCATCAATAAGCCTATGTTTCCAAGTCCTCGCATTTTATACGGGATTACTTTTAATTGTCTTTTTGTGTGTGGGGGGGGTGAGAGGAATGGAGGGTGGCTAGGACAAGAAAAAAACACGGGGAAAAAAACCCTCATTAAATTCATTGAATAATATATTACAGATATTTTCATGCAATATTGACATCCTGAAAGTAATACTTAAATAATTTCCCAGCATGGCATAATCTATGCCTGCACATATTTTGCATAAGTTATTACCTTCCACCAAGGAATGAAAATGAGAATTGTTTAAAATGGAATATGCTTGATAGTGAATCAAATTTCCCTAGTATGTAAATTATTTCCTGGGAGTGAATAAGGCACATTGGGAGCAATTTAATAAATGATACCCTGGAGGTCTGAACGGATTAATGAACCTGATTATCCTTCTCCTGCAGAAGGAGAAAACTGTCACTCTGCAGTTAGCCTCAAATGAGCTCTCCATAGTGTCACTTCAAGGTATTTTGTGGGGAGAAGGGGATAAATATAGGTGTCCCGTTTAACAATTCTTGGGGTAGAGCTACTTTACATGATTACTTTCTTTCTCAGTCCTGTGTCATTAGCAAAGGAGCATAGAGTCCCGTTGAGGCAAGAGAGTAAATGGGTTCTGTTAAAAAATCATGTTTACTCTGGTGCTGTGGAGCCTGGCCTAAGGTGAATGCCATAGTTTTTCTCTCCTAAATACTGATGTTTAAGGATACACCTCATTTCCTCTGCAGTGCATTTTCCCATAAGGCAATTCTGTGGAATGGGCTTAGTGATCTTCACTCAACCACAAATAAAAGGCAAGGTGTACATAAGTTACAATAAAAAAAAAAAATCCCTTCTCTTTTTATGTATTTAAAATAATTTATTGGGTCGATATCCTTGTGTAACAAATTACCACCAAAGTAGAGGCTTAAGACAATAAACATATATTCTCTCATTGTCCTAGCCAGTTCAGGCTACTATAACGAAAAGATCAGAGACTGAGTGGTTTAAACAGTAGACATTTGTTGTTACAGTTCTGGAAGCTGAGAAGCCAAAGAAAGGTCAAGATGATGGCCAATTCATTTCCTGGTGAGGGACCTTTTCCTTGTTTTTAGATGGAAGCCCCCTTGCTAAATCCTCACATGCTGGGGAGAGAGATTTTGAGTCTCTTCGTGCCCTTATAAGGACACCAATCATGTGGGTCCATGCAATGACTTCATCTAAACCTAAGTACCTCCCAAAGGCCCTTCCTCCTAATAGCATCCCATTAGGAGCTAGAGTTTCAGCAAATGGATTTCAAGGGCACACAAACATACACTCCATGATACTCAGTTTCCATGGGTCAAGAATTTGGCTGCAGGTCTTGTTAGGTCCTCTGCCAAACTCTCAAAGGCCAAAATCAAGGCGTCAGCTGGAGCAACAATCTCATCTCAGTCTCAGCTTGTTCTACCAGGCACATTCCGGTTGTTGGCAAAATTTATTTCTTGGGGTTGTAGGACTGAGTTTCCTATTGTCTTGTTGGCTCTAAGACAGGGATTTCTCAGCTCCTGGAGGCCACTGTCAGGTCCTAGCAACATGGTCTTCTCTCAACATAGCATGTTACCCCGTTAAAACTAGAAGGAGTCTCTAATTTTAAGGTTTTACTGATTAAGTTCAGTGTACCCAGGATCAATGAGTTAGTGACCTTATTGTACCTGCAAAATCCATTTGCCATGTAAGGTAATATAAATACAAGAGAAATATTTCATTATATTTCAAGACCTGTGCACACTCAAGGGAGTAGAGTTAAACAGAAGCATGAGTCATTTAGGGCCATATTTGAATGCCACTGATCACAATACGTATATCCACACACACATGTACATACATGTAATATGGAAGATATATATAAAGTTAAGTTTTGGACCTACATGCAGAATCTTCTAGGCTGCCTTTGGGTTCTTTCTCTTCCTAGGTAGTTCAACATTTGAAAAATTCAATGTAAATGTGTACATTTCCAGAAAAAGAAACAAAACAAAACAAAACAACTATGACCTGCATGCTGCCCATCTAAAAATTAAGAAGACATAAGGAAAAGTTAATCTACACTTAAGCAATACAGTGCAAACTATCTTCAGTGCTGTAATAAGGGATATAAAAATTATTATGTAGTAAGAAAAGGACATATTAATTTCAGGAGAATTTCAGAACAAAGAGGAAAAGTTGGAGACCAGACGGTGGGAAGACAAATTGGGTGAGAGCCAGGCTTTCAAAGTTATGTAAGAGTTTTACAGATTTAGAGTGCAGATTTATAAGATTTCAGGTTATTTGCCCAATATGTCATTGACTCTTTAATCAGTAATATTGAACACTGAAAATGTATAAGGCGCTGTTACGTTATTCAGTGCCGAGTATATAACAGAAACATGTGGCTGAGCAGTCCACATATATTAACTCATTTAGTTAATATATGTGCTAAATGAAGTAGTTATGGGCCAAAAAAGAAGAAATCTAGAGAGGCTTCCTCAAAGAAATAACCCCTGAGATACATTCTGAAGAGTGTATAGGAATTATTTAGCAATCAAACATGGGAGAAATTATCTATAAAGTTACCCAAACATTAGAGAGCAGGGCACATTTAGTTGCTAAATGTTTTGACAGAACATGAGCGCGCTGCTAACAGAGTCCTACAAGCAAATGTGATAATTTCTGTGATTAAGAAAAGTTACTTTCTACAAGGAGACATATCCCCAGAACTGTTCTCCTTCCCCTGGCTGCCCCAGACAGGGTACGAGACTTGGAAAGTGATGTGGAAGCTAAATTCAGAGCTTGTTTATCCTGAATCTTCACAAGTTTATCCAAATCCCTTCCCCCAGAACTTCTGATGTGGGGCACAGGAGAGGTAAAGGAATTCAGAGACAAAGTTCAAGAAAATCAAGTGGGCTAACAGCTGATGATATTCTGATAAGAAATTGCCTCTGATAATGAGGCAAGATGTCAACATTAATTCTAAGGAGAGATAGTACAAAAATATATAGTAAGTATTTGGGTCTGAGAGTAAACAGACTTATGTCCTGCTTCTCAACCATGGTGTTAGGATAAATTAACCCCCTTGCCAAAAACATTGAGGCACCTTAACACAGAAGAGTAAGTTAGAAAGAACAGTATGTTGTGTAAGGCAACTTTATAGGCCTGAATTCACTTTACAGAGGTCCTGTAGTCCCCACCTTAAATTTTCTGAGTTTAAGGGACATGGACATGATCTCGAGAACAATCAGGGAACACACATTTCCCTGGACCTTGCAGCCAGGATAAGGGGATATTGAAAAAAAAAAAATCAAAGGGACTGGTAAGGCTGATGATGTTGCTTTGGATACATGGCCAGTATTAACCCTGAGATATTGTCTCTGGCCCAAATCATGAAGCAAAATAAATCTCAAGAACTTAGACTGAGCCCTGATGAAAAGACAGGTGGAGGAATTTCAAGGTGGACTTAGCAGAAAAGATTTCGTTTCACAGCATAAACTAAAAATAAAATGAAATAGAATAGAATAAAATAAAATAAAATAAAATAGCAGAAAATAAATGCTAATGGGATAGAATTTCAAGAGATTGACTCATCTCCCATGTAAGTTGAAAGCTTTGAATAATAACTGAGTTCACTGTATAAAAATCCTCCATAATATAATTCTTAAAGACCTGAGTTTTAGGATAGGCAAGAGAGTTCAAGTGATAAACAATGTTGTATTTTATTCTGAATCCAGGAATATCACTGATTGGTTTGACACAAGATCGTGATATGATCAGATTCATATTTTAAAAGGCCACTCTGGATACAGTATGAAAATGATGTTTACTGGAGGATATATTGGAGATAAAACCTCTATGAATGGGTTGATGCTGATGCTTTGATTCAAATCCCTCAGAATAAGGATAAAAATAAGATGGTATAAATTTACTCTATCTTCTTAAAAGTAAATAGCTATGGTGACTGAAAGAGAATAGTTAAGAAGGAAGATCTTCTGGTTTCTGTCCTATCAGTTAGGTTGAAATAATGTCATTTATCAAAATAGACTGTGTAGACAGGAATCAGAAGTTGAGATCAGAATGCTGGGACTGAAGTATTTGTGAGCCATGAAAATCAAGAAGGTGAACGTGTCTGGAGCTCTAGAGAGAAATCTAGACTGGAGATTGCAAGTCGCATCATCAGCATAGAAGTGATAGTCGAAAGCCTGGGATATGATTCACAACGTGTTTAAAGTAAAAGAGAAAAGTGGAAATGTTGCTTTTCTGGAGGATGAGGAAAGACAGAGTTTCAAGAGGAAGAGAAAAGATCAACAGTGTAAATGTCAAAAGGAGTTCAAATACAATGAGGACTTAAATGTGTCTATTAGATGACGCAAAGTATAAGACAGTGTTGACCTTTGTGAAAAATTGAACAAAAATGGTAAGGGCAAAAGTTAAATTACAGGGAGTTATGATATGGATGGGAGATAAGACCTTCATCTTTCAAGAATTTCCATCATGAAGAGAAGGGAGATTGAGTAGTAGCTAAAAATGTCAAGGTAGCCATAGTGTATTCTTAGCAGGGACTGTATCACTCGCAAGGGGCAAAATTAGTTTTGTGGAGGAGGAGTGGGAATGAAAACAATCTTACCCTTTTTGTATATAAAGCACCGAGATACATACAGTACAAAAACAGGCATATATCTCTGGTGTAAAATTCATGGATAGAATTGGGAAAAAAAAGTCTCAAAAGTTCCCTTAAGGAGCTAATAATAATAATAATGATGATGATGATAAAGGTTGAGAAACGTTGTGTAGACTGGAGGTATTTGCAGAAAAGAAAGCTTTGGACACCATAAAATTAACAAATAGTATTTAAATCAATGAAAATAGTAATAAAATTGCTATTCAAAAAATCCAAATTATAAGAAAAATATTAACCTCAAAAAGTATAAATGATGCCTCTATCCCCGAGAAGAAAGAGGTTAAGGGTCGCCTGGGTGGCTCAGTCGGGTAAGGAGCTTAGTCTTGATTTTGGCTCACGTTATGATCTCCCAGTTCGTGACATTGAGCCCTGTATCAGGCTCTACGCTGACAGTGAGGAGCCTGCTTGGGATTCTCTCTCTGTGCTCCCCCACTCACTTGCACCTGAGTGTGTGTGCACAAAGGCACTTTCTCTATCTCCCTCTCAAAATAAATAAATACACATGAAAAAAAAAAAAACAGAGATAAGAATGAGAGTAGAGATCCATACTTTGTAAATAAAAGGATTCCATTTGGTAGCTTTTATCTTCTCGTCCCTAAGAAATAAAATTACTTACTGAGAGTGATGGTTCAAGAGGTCAGATAGGAAGGAGAAATTAGAAGTTACGCACATGTTGAACTATTACAGAAAAAGTGGGGGGCGGGGGATAGGGAGAATTCTGACATGGCCTCCTGGTGGACAAGCCCTGTATTTAGTTCTCTCCCCTTGAGTTTGGGCAGGACTGTGTATATGATTAATTTTGCCTTCATAATTAAGTTACATTATATAAAAAAGGAAGGGATTAAAATATATATATGAGGCCCCAAACACTTTGGAGGAATCAACAGAGATTGTGCTGGATGGGTCTGATTCAATTAACCCTTTCAAACCTCTAATGGTTTGGGCCCTTCCTGAAAGAAAAGTTCTGTGAAGTTTTTCTTGTTGGCCTTGAAGAAGCAAAGAGCCATGTTATGACCATCAGTGAAAGGTGTTCACATGGCTAGGACCAGAGAGTGGCCTTTACCATCTAAGTAGCTAGGACCAGAGAGTGGCCTTTACCATCTAAGTAGTTGCTGGTAGATACTTAGCAAGAAAACAGGTAACTCAGTTTTATAACCATAAGGAGATGAATTTTGCCAACAACCTGAATGTGCTTAAAAGCAGATTCTTCCCAAGCTGAGCCTCCAGAGGAGGATATAGTCATTGAGTCTTGAATCTGTCTGTATAGCTTTAGGATGATTTTCCAGAATCAGCCATGGAGAGGTGAGGAAAAAGGAATTAGCCTTATTTGTAATTTTTTTAAGAAAGCATGGTAAGAAAAGAAAAGGGAAGGACAAGATGGCAAGATCGCGAGGGAGTGATTTAAGTAATGGAACATGACAGGGTCATTACAACTTATCAGAAGACCGATGCCAGAAACTTTCCTGGGCCTTGGCTTCCTAATCCACAAAATGGCATAATGATATCAGCTGCCTCATAGGATTCTTGTGAATATTTGATACATATAAATCACATACAATAGTGCTCCGCCTGTGGTAAGCTCTCAAGAACTGTTAGATAGTAATAAAGGGAATGGTTACAAATTAATAGTATTATAAACTGTGTAGGAAAGGAAGATGATATCAGTGTGAATAGATTAGAAGAAAATAGAAATCAAAGGAAATAAAAGCATAGTCAAAGAGAAAATGTTAACAGAGCAAAAAAATGAGAGAGCCTAAGGAGGTTGTAGTTAAAAGTGAACTTACACACCCACATAAGGATACACACACATGCACAGAAAAAAACAAACAAACATATATATCATAAAAAACTTGTGCATTCAAGGAAATACATGATACAATTTTTCATGGAATATTTGTGAAAAAATGGGTGACTTATGAAATAAGAGAGGATATAGTTAAGTGGATTGGCTGCTATTTGAACAATTAATCTCATAAAAATTATTTTTTTATGGGATGAAGGTCTCTGGTGGCATGCCTACGACTCTTTTTGTTAAACAACTATATTAATCATATGTGTGGCATGACTGGCTAAATTGTAATGTATGTAACGTAAAGAAATATCTTGACCCATGGTAGAAATGGCACCATAGAATATTTTTAAGCTGAAATAATTAAACTTGTCCTTAGTTCAAACCTTTGCCTTAGGCACTCTTAATTTTGGTGAAAGCATAAGATCCTAAGTGTATTAGTTTGTTAAAGGAGCTACACTGCTTTGAAATCCCTTCCATCAAAGAGGTAGAACCCGTTACTCATCCCGCAAATGTATATTGGCCTTATTACTTGCTCAAACTAATTAAATGTGAAGAAATTGATGCTGTGTAAATTCCGAGCCTGCCCCTCAGAGGCTGGACAATTGCCACTCCTGCTAATTTTGGAATTCTGTGAATGCTATATAAAGAAGTAAAACTTGACGTGAAACATGAGGTCTGGAGCCCTCTGTTGTCCTGGTCCGAAATCCAGCCAAAATCCAGCAACTGCTACACATGAATGAAGACATCCTTGATCAGCCAACCATCAGCCACATCCACCACCCAACCACATCCCATGAATGAGACCATGACAGATGAGCGAAGTTGGCTCAGACGAGACGAGGTGAACTGCCTAGCCAACAAAAAATCGTGAGCTAAATAAATATCTGTTATTTTAAGCCCCTAAGGTTTGAAATGGTTGGTGCAGATATATCAGTGCAATCAGAGAAAATAACCTAATATTTGATTATATACCCAATATGAATGACCTAGATGATAAATGTGCTAAAACAAGTAGAGAAACAAAGTGAAGATAATGACAGATTTGCTTAGGCTTCATTAATTGAAATAGGTTGTCCAAAATAATAATAATCATCCCAGGCTACATCTCACAGTCATGTTACAAATGGAAAATGGTATTCATTTCAAGTGCTGTACTTTTATAGAAATATTAATTTATTCTTGCATATTCAAAGGAAAGTAACTAGGATTGTACCCATGAGACACCATCATTCATTACTTCTAAAATCTGATAATAAGAATATTGAAGAAGAACATAAGAACTATCTTCAAATATCTGAGTTTTAACACGTTATGGAGAATTGAACTAACATTCTACCTAATTCTGAAGTTCGGAAAACATATATATATATATAAATGTATATATACATATGTATATATATACACATATGTATATATACACATATATATACACACATATGTATATATACACATATATATACATATATACATATATATACATATATACACATGTGTATATATATGTGTATATATACATATGTGTATATATACATATGTATATATGTATGTACATGTATATATACATATATGTATATATGTATGTACATGTATATATACATATATGTATATATACATGTATTTCTGGAGAGAAGTACAGATCAAATGTGTATGTACATTTGATTTTAGGAAACAAATATAAGTTTAATCCAAACAGAAATATTCTCGCAATTAAAATTTAAAAAGGAATGAGCCATTAAATGGTAGATATCCCCCTCCCAGGAAGCCATGTATCAGGTAAGACTTGAACTGTAAAGTTCCTTCTAACATGGAGATGTTACTATGTTATATATACTTCTTAACATAAGGGAGAATGGAAAGTCTTTAAGCATGATCACATTGTTAATCAAAACAAAACAAAACAAAACCGGGGCACCTGGGTGGTTCAGTTGGTTAAGTATCTGACCCGAAATTTTGGTTCAGGTCAGGATCTCATAGTATGTGAGTTTGAGCCCCATATCAGGCAGCAGGCTGGCAACATGGAGCCTGCTTGGGATTCTCTCTGCCCCTCCCAGCTCGCTCGATCTCTCTCTTTCAAAGTACATAAATAAACTTTAAAGCAGCACCAACAAAAACAAAATCCTACCATTTACCAAGATGGAAGACATGTGGCTTTAACTTATGAAGGTGCAGAAGACAAGACGGAGAGGAAAGAGGAAGAACTGGGAACCATCCAAACTCAAACTTCTTTGTTTTCTTTTGTGTCCAATTGCCATGTAGCAATTGGATTTGCCTGGTATGGTTCTCAGTTCAGCTCCTTTTGAGGATATCATTAGTCACGGAACTTGTATCACGATATTCAAGAAGAGGTAAATATCAAAAGAGAATGGAGCAAAGAAGTTCATAACTAAATGCTTAGTTTGGTGGCCTTTGTTATAATATTAAAGGAGCTGAGTGAAAATGAAACAATTATATAGAGGCTGCATTGAAGACAATTTTAAAATAAACTGAGCCGTAATGGAAAAAAAAGAAAATACACAGAGAGAGACAGACAGACCAAGAAATGGATTTTTAATTATAGAGAACAAACTGATGGTTACCAGATGGGAGGTGGATAGGGGATGGGTGAAACAGGTGATGGGGATTAAGGAGGGAACTTGTCAGGATGAGCACAGGGTGATGTATGTAACTGATGAATCGCTATATTGTACCCTTGAAACTATCAGAACACTGTATGTTATCTGTACTGGAATTAAAATACAAACTTAATAAAAAAAAAATAAAATGAGCCTTGAGTTGAGCCTTAACAGATAAAAAGAGAAAAAGGAGGCATATTTAAATTCAATGTCCTGAAGTTTAGATCTATTCACTAAGCATGTAATGACAACGGGTTATATTTATGGACTACTTATTAAGCACACAATACTGTTAGTTTTATTAATTCATTTTTAACTTACAACAATCCTATTAAGTGTGTCCATATTTCTCAATTTTAGAGAGAAACTCAGAGAACAGAAAGGTTCCTTGCTATGCCTAAGGCTGCACAGCTAAGAATGAGCAGAATCAGCAATCGACCCTATTCAATCAGATCCCAGATCCCAGGCATTGAATAAGCACAGCACTACCTCTGTGCAAAATCTGTGCGCAAGGCATCGCACCACACTTAGCAGAAGACGCTGAGCAATGTCTTTCTGATTGAGGTCCTAAATACCATCGTAAAGTGAGAAAGACTAATTTGGAATAAACTAAACACAACTGAAGGCAGAGTTGTATAAAGTTTCAAGCTGACGTGCAAACAAAATGCTCTGGGATCACAGTAGTAGGTGAGATTAGTTTGGCTGATGAGATTGAGGACCGCTTCAGGAAGGAGGTAATATTTAATTTTGATTTTGAAAAAGGGGTACAATTTTGAGCATTTTAATCACTCAGACACTTTAGGAGAGACAGATGATGTTTTGTTGCTATGGGTTGAAGCAAAAACTCCAGGGGGAATGAAGAGAGGATTTTTTTCTCCTATTCACAATGCAAAGCACACTCTGCTACCGAAAAAGAAAAATCAGGTGCATGATCTTTTAGATTCTTGTGGATATCTTTTACCAGGAGATCATTTTGTTTCCCGCACACTGCAATGCATTAAAGTATACCTCACATACAACTTTCTTTTAGATGCAGATGCTTTTGATGTAATACAATGCTGCCAGAGGATTAATAAAATTAATGTTGTGAGGGTATACTTACGTGCTTCATTGAGTTCTTATAAAATAATCTGTGGAAGAAATTAAAGTAACATTATTTTACACTAAGGGAACACTTTACAATGCTCCTTTGGCGGGGGGAGCACCACTTTTTAATCAAGCTGCTAAATTATTATTTTTTTTTTCTCTCTCTCTTTCCTCTCAGTCCCTGACTTGGGTTCCTTATCTTGGAATCGCATTAGAAGGCAAGGCCAGAATTCACTTTCAAATTGGAAACCTCTGCCCCCACCTAGTCCCTTCCAGTTAAGGCTTCAGTGGGAAAATACATTGCTGGAAGCAGCCTGTCATGTCCACCTGGGAGTTAAGTCTCCCATGAAACTTTCAGGGTCTTCTGGGTCATCTGCTTTTATGTGCCACTGACCTCACTCACATGCCCAAAGTCCACACACCGTCCACAACATTGACATCTCTGACAGAATGCCTCATGCTCAGTGATGCCTTCTTCCTAGAGATATCCCTTTAGACAAAGACAAAATTGTAGGTGGGGATAGAATTGAAAGGGAAATACAAGCTTGGAAAGAGGATATAACTCATTCTTAAAAGGTTGTGAATTCCATGCTGCAAAAATATGAACTTCAGTGAATCATTCAGGATTATTTAAACTTGGTGCCAGTACCACGATAGTGGTAATATCTGTGTTGTGTCACTGGAGTGAAAAAAAAATCGAGAAAGTGAGAGAGTAAATAAAGGGGAATTAGTTAATAATATTGTAATGATTCAAATGTGTGGTGAAAATGGCTGAAAATGGACAGTCGAAGTAGGCATTAATGAACAGAGTCGATGAGAGAGAAACTGCAGAGATAGCATAAATAGAAAATGATGCCATAACTGAGGGCCTGGGAAAATGCAGAGATGGCTTTAACATTTTCAGTCTGGGAAGCTAATGAATTTAATTCACTCAGGAAAACCTTAACAACTATCTAAAATGTGCTTGTCTCAGAAAGAGGTGCTTGCATCCAGAAATAAAAGCTCCAATCCCTATTATCAGATAGCTCACAGTTTATCATGGAAGAGCAATGGTCTAGACAATAAAAGTTGACAATAATTTTAGTAATGGGGGGTCAGAAATCATTTGTATGTTTAAAGATAGGAGCATGCCATGAAAGTATGATATTCAGGAAGAACTTAAGCAAATGATGGCAGTCCAATGAGTGATAAAGGGTAAATGCATCTGCCTTTTCTAGACACGGCCGGATGGGGGAAGGATATATTTGGAACAGAACCAATGTCTTCAAATAAAATTGTGAGAAAAACTAAATTTTTAAAAGCCATTATTCATGCCTAGAAATTGGAATTCAGTGGAAGAAGGAGAAGACAGTAAAATATTGGGTGGTCAAGGAGCTTCTCATGAAAGATTTTCTGTGGACACTGCCTTGAATCAGTGGAAAACATTAAAGGTTTTAATTAGGGAAGTTTAAGGATTGGATTTGAAGTTCTAAAAGCTCCAGGGTGGTATCCTGAAGAATTGATTCTGTGGTGGTCAGACTGGAGGCATGAGCCTAGTTAGGGAAATGAGGCTACAAGAGAGGGGAGGAGTAGAAAGACCTTTACTAACACAGGACAGGGACAATGGGAATGGAGACTAAAAAAACAGATTCAAATGGCTTATTAAAGAGATGAAGGCAGTAGTATGGAACGATCAGAAATACATGCTGAGATTCTACTCCTCCAGAAAGACCCTCCCTGCTAATGCTAACTAAATAGCCACCTATAGCAGAAACATCTATTTGCCCCAAATCCTTTCCCCATGCAATAGCACAGTGCAATTTTGTTTCGAGTGGCCAGATAACTAGCGAAGAGCATCCTTTCCAGCATGATGTAGTCGATGGTAGTCAAATGAACATATTTTTCTGAGTCTCCAGGAATATTACTGAAAGCTGGCAGTTATGTTGGCGTGTGCCTCTTTTTTCTCTTCCATGCTTTCTGTTTTCTGCTATCTGGAACTTAGACTCAATGACTGAAGTCCCAACTGCCTTCATGAACCAAGAAGTGAGCTGGAGTTGAGAGTTCACGTGGTTGGCTCAGGCTGCTATAACAAACTATCATAGCCTGGATGGCTTATAAACAACGGAAATTTATTTCTCATGGTTCTGGAGGCTGCAAGTTTGTCAACAGGATGCCAGCCTGGCTGGGTTCTGGTGAGAACCCTCTTCTGGGTTTTAGACTGCCATATATCCTCACATGGAGGAGAGCAGACATAAGAAGCAAGCTCTCCCATGAAACCCAAAGAGACAGTAATTCTATCATGAGGGGTCCACCCTCATGACCTTATCTAATTCTAGTTACCTCCCAAGGTCCCCAACTCCTAGGATAATCACACTGGGGGTAGGGTTTCAACACATGGATTTTGGAGAGACAAACATTCAGTCCATAACAGAAGCTCTATATAAGACTCATAGAGGAAAGTGACTCAGAGGTCCCTAAAGAAGATGATGCCACCATATAAGCTCTAGACTGCCTACGAACAGAGTTTCTCTACAATGAGAGGGAAATAAATCTGAACATTAAGTGGCCATTATTTTAGTTTTTCTGTTTTATGCAGCTAAATCTAATCCCCTCCATGCTTAATATTCTTTGTTACTTTCTATTCTCTAAAACCATGTGCTTTATTTGTTGCTTTTTCATTGTCTCCCACCTTCCCATTAGATCATAAGCATTATGGGAGAACAGTTATTGTTTATCTTGTTTATCCTAAGCACCTAAAACCATACTTAGCATATATTGGGTGGCCAATATTTATGCTTTGAATAACTAAACGGATGCAAGTAGATAGGGGGTATGGGATAGACCCACATACCAAATGTTGGTTTCTGGCTTTGCAGGCTACCTAGATAATGGAAACAGTTTTCAAAAAGGAGAAAATCCTCAGGTCTGAGGAAAGGGTGATTTCAGTTTGTATCATCATGATGCTGAGGTGCCTATTTCACAGTTTGAACCAGCCAGTAGAACATTAAGTACATGGAATTAGAACTCAAAAGAGTGTTGTAGGCCTGGGAATATCCATATTGTTAATAATGAGAACATAAGGAGATTGAAGTCCAGGGTGGTGATGAGGTTGTTATAAAGAAAAGCATTGAGAGCAGAAGCCAGAGAAACACAAATATCATGTGCAACAGAAGAATAAGAGTTAGAAAAGCAGGAAAAGAAAGGGCAATGCATCCTGTAACCAAGGCAGGGGAGGGTTTAAGGTAAGGTAAGAGTCAAATACTTACTACAATAAGAAATTATTCTTTGGATTTCATATCTAGAAGATATCTGTGAATATTGAGGCAGCAGTAGATTTTGTGAGATGAAAGACAAAAGCACATGGAAACAGAATTGAGATATTGAATGTAGACCAATTGTTCATTAAAATATACTAAAAAAAACAAACAAACAATGAGAGTTACAGCAAGATTGACAGGGAAACATAAATCAAGAGAGAGTCACTTGTTTATTTTCAAATGGGGAACATTTGGATATATTTTGATCTAATGGAGAGTCAGCATCAATAAAAAGAAAAAAAAAAGTTGAAAATACAGGGAGAAGAGAGAATTTTGATGGGATGAAATCTCTCCAGACCCTGAAAGCTGAAGTGAGATATTTTGTAATTCTAAACGGGTAAGGAGAAAAGAGAAATTTATGTTTATAGATCTAAATTCTGACTCAAATCTTGGTCCCAATTTACACTGACTTTTTGAAAATTGTAATGGAAATGTTCAGTCTGACTTTTTATCTGGTATGATTTCTTCACGATCCCTGAAGAATACGAGAGGTTATTCGTTCCCTTCCTTGACATGGACTCAATATTTCCAAAACATCTCCTGTGAGGGAAAGATGTTATTAGGATTAGAGGTAAAATCTCTGCGCAGGATTAAGTATACCCAAATTTTTAAAAGATGAATGTGTAAGTTGGGACTGTAATATTTCAGATATCTAAAGTGATGCTATTGAAGGATGCAAAAAAGAAAAGAAGAAAATGTCATAAAGTGCCTCCTACTTATAAGATCTTTATCAATCTTACATATGCAGAAATAGCAACTTTATGTGCACAGAAAATGAAGTTGAAATATTTAGCAACTTACCTTGAGGACAGACCTAGTTAGTATATGGCATATGATTCCAAGGTCCATGCATTTTCAAGCCCATGTCACTACCCCCTTACAACTATCTTCATTGAAAATTATTCATGGGGTGCCTGGGTGGCTCAGTGGGTTAAGCAGCCAACTCCTGATTTCACTTCAGGTTGTGATCTCATGGTTGTGATCAGAGCCCCACATCAGGTTGGGCTTCTTGCTGGGTGTGGAACCTGCTTAAAATTCTCTTTCCCTCTTCCTCTGCCGCTCCATGGCTCATGCTCTCTCTCTCTCTCTCTCTCTCTCTCTCTCTCTCTCTCTCAAAAAGAAAATATCAAGATGTATATGTCAATGTTGTGTGTTTATCATCACATCACTTCCCATTTAGAATAAAGGAATTACATTATGAGCACTTTTTTGTGCTGTGGTGAAAGGAAATTGGACGAAACAGTCAAGCAATGCCAAAGTTGGATGCTTAACCCACTGAGCCACCCAGGTGCCCCTATTTTTGTCTTAATTCTTAAATTTAACACAATAACCCCACAAAATTAATACTGACCAATGATTACAATTATATTCTGTTTCTTGACAAAGTTCTTAGGTATTACATACTGACAAAATGTTGACTCCCTAGTCTTTGTTATCTAATCAATTGGTTTTTAGCTGTATGCTTTACACTGCTTAGGTGATGGGCCAGGGAAGATATTATCTTGTTAGATATTATTGCTTTGAAGGCAATGATTTTGTGAATTTACTGTGTCTCAGTATGTAGCAAATCTCTGGGACTCTAAAAGTAGGACTTAGTGATTGAAATAAATGAATAAAAAAAGAAACTTCTAGGCAAATCAAAATATGGAAGAATAAATGTCCCTTAAGCTTTGATAAGAAAGTTCTATTTAATGTCAAGAACTCTGACATAGCACCTCTATGTCATGGCGCCACAGTTGAAAGCTTCAAATACCAGGTGTTATAATGTGATCAGAATGAAATAAACCATTTTTACTTCTTTATGAGGAGAACTTTGACAGTTTGCCTTAATTTTAGGAAAATGTTTTTTTCTTTTTTTTTTTTTTTAATTGAAAAAAGACACCAGTCTTGACCCATTACGCCAAGCTATGTTGTTACTGGAACTAAAAGGAAACCCAAAGAAAAGATTTTTCTTGAAGGAATATTTTAATTTAAGAAATATTGATGCTCTGTATCTGAATAATGAATGTCCAATTTCTCCTGCTGGATTTACTGTTATTTACAACTGTATCTTTGGAAAAGATGGCATATGTGTTATAGAAAAATGAAGGAACACTATTAGTTACAATTTGACTCATGGATATAGAAGAACATTAGAAAAATAATATGTTTTGGTGCATCTTTTCTCCCACAGACTCCATCGTCATTTGAAAGTTATGAAAGGCAATATATAAATATTGAGATTATATATTTGTTGTTACATCCAAGGAAGATGTTTTATTTTTTTCTACAAATATCAAAATTTAAAATGAGAGAAAAGGAAAGGGGCTAGAAATATGCACATTTTAATTAGGATTTACATAAACATTCTGTGGTATAATGTAGCAGAAGATACATTGATGTGAGGACAGTATTGATTATTTTTTTTGGAGGTTGCAAAATGTTGAATAGAAAGGCCAATCAGTATATCATCACACATCAGTTTGGTCTATAATAGAGATGGAGCTTTCACTGGCTTGATTTTGATAAGACCACCTCTGTGATCCCATGTGAACTTAGATAGACGTTAGGGTATTAACTATGTGATTTTGGAAATATAATCAAAAACAAATCATTGGAATTTCATAAAGCTGAAATACAGTCGTACGATGATTTTAAGTAGAAAATTCCATTCCATATTATTGTAGGGAAGCAATATGGGTCCTGCTTTTTTAAAAATAATAGAGATGAGAGCTTAAAATAAAATGAAGAAATTAGTCTATAACATCTCAGATGTCTCCTTTAGTCCCCTTGTGCTCACAGAATACCAAATTCCTCTCTATTCAATCCTTTAAAAAAAGTGCCTGTGTTGTTGTATTGTGTTTTATTTTTTTGATTGATTTGAAATTTTTGCTCCTACCTAGATACATTTTTATATAGTAACTGTGCATGGTAGTATAGTTATTTAATTTTTAAATAAAAATATCCTCTGGACATAACGATTTTTATTTATTGCTATGTAAGATGTTCAATCTA
Organism: Neofelis nebulosa; assembly: GCF_028018385.1. Classification (NCBI taxonomy): domain Eukaryota; kingdom Metazoa; phylum Chordata; class Mammalia; order Carnivora; family Felidae; genus Neofelis; species Neofelis nebulosa. Next base: position 179,985,874 of record NC_080784.1, on the reverse strand, counting down.
TGATTCAAATTCACAAAATAGATGCTTAATAAAAAATATCTTTCACCTCCTTTTCCTGGGCTTATGGATACAAAATCAGTATTTTGAACCCAACAATGTGATAAATTAAATATTGGGTGTTTAAGTCATTGTTCTATTCAGCAAATATATTGCCAATAGAGATATCCTCACAAAGGCTGTAATGTGTTGCGGTTGGAAGCCTTGTTCTGACTCAAGGGCATGCATTTAAATATTTGCTTTACCACTTGCTATTATGAGATGTGTGACAATATATTTAAAATCTCTAAACCCTATTTATCAAATTTGAAAAATGTGATAACACAAAATTGTTGTGACAGTTAAATAATGAATATCAACAATACACTTACTCTGCATCTGGATCATAGTAAGCACTAATTTAGGTAAGAACTATGCTAAGATGGGTTAGCAGAATGGTCCAGAACTTAGGTTTTCGAGTTAGACAAGGAAGGTTGACTCTCAGCCCCACTGCATATAAGTAGAGGTATGACAAGTTGCAAAAAAATTTGAATCCTTAGTATTATCATGGGATTATTTACACTATAAGGTTATTTTCAGAATTAAATTGCATAAATCATGGAAAACATCTACTGGATGGTGAGAGTAACTATCAAACCTCCTAGACACACATCTAATGTGCATATGTGTGTGTGTGTCTACATTTAAATGCAAAAGCTAGTTTCAGATCAATAGGTATTATATTGCACAATCATATATAAATATAGACACACATATGTGTAATATATATATAAATACACATATATGTGATATATATCCTTATATGTGATATATATTTGATATATATAGATAGATTCATGAACAATTTAGAAGCATTAAATGTAATGACCAATAGTTTACTATATGTTCTGACTAATTAACTATGTATTCTTATTTCTAATTCAGCCGAATCATTTTTTCTTTTTTGTTTATCTATATTTTCCAAGTTTTCTTAACAAGTAAATTATTTGCATAATAATTCATAACAGGAATGTTAGTTCTATTTGTATGGAAGTTGAACTAATTAATGTAGGTATTTTACACAAAGCAAACAAATTAGAATAAATGTATTTAAATATATAGAAGGGTTTAGGGCACCTAGGTGGTTCAGTCAGTTAAGTTCTGATTCTTGATTTTGGCTCAATGTATAGAAGGGCTTAGGGCACCTAGGTGGTTCAGTCAGTTAAGTGTCTGATTTTTTATTTCGACTCAGTTCAAGATCTCATGACTTGTGGGATCGAAATCCACATTGGGCTCTGTACTGACAGCATTGAGCCTGCTTGGGATTCTCTGTCTCCTTCTCTCTCTGACCCTCCCCCACTCACGTGTGTGTGCATACACTTCCTTTCTCTCTCAAAATAAATAAATAAAACTTTAAAAATAAAATAAATATATAGACAGTTTCAATAACGAAAAGAGAAATTTCAGGTGCAAGAAATAAAAAGCACAGCAGAGACTGTAATGGCTCAACAATATCTTTGTGCTTTCTTTTCTCTAAAGCCACAACTAAACTATATTTTCCAGCATGTCTTATTGATAGTTGAATTATTTATCTTATATCTGGCCCTTAGGCTGTGAATGGACTTGTGATGAGCACTAGGTGTTATAGGTAACCAATAAGTCACTAAGTTCTACTCCTAAAACCAATATTACACTAAATGGTAACTAATTAACTAGAATTTAACTAAAAATTTAACAACAAAGAATGTGAGTGGAAGTGATATATGCTATTTATTGCACGGAAAATAAAATTATACCATGAAATAAGTTCATGTTTTATGTCCCACTTTTCAACTGGCTCGAGAGGATTCCAAAGGCCAAAATGGTCTTTCAAGTTGAAAGAAACCTGGATCTCTAAATGCAAGTGTTGAGTAAAACCTTATACTCCTGTTCCACTGATATCATTGGACTTTGCCATAGACCACACGTGCCATGTTCATGAATTGCAAGATTCAACAATGATAAAATAAAAATCCTTAAATCTATCTAGAAATGTAATGTTTTCCTAATCAAGATACTAGCACACTTTTTAACAATAATTTGGCAAAACTACAGAAAAGCCCAAATGTCCACCAACAGACGAATGGATAAAGAAGATGTGGTATATATAATATAATGGAGTATTACTCGGCAATTGAAAAGAATGAAATCTTGCCATTTGCAACAGTGTAGATGGAACGAGAGGGTGTTATGCTAAATGAAATTAGAGCAAGACAAATAACATGTGAACTCATTCGTTTGTGGAATTTAGGATACAAAACAGATGAACATAGGGGGAAGGGAAGCAAAAATAATATAAAAACGGGAAGGGGGACAAAACATAAGAGACTATTAAATATAGAGAACAAACAGAGGGTTGTTGGAGGGGTTGTGGGTGGGGGCATGGGCAAATGGGCAAGGGGCATTAAGGAAGACACTTGTTGGGGGGAGCACTGAGTGTTATACGTAGGGGATGAATCACTGGATTTTACTCCTGAAATCATTATTGCACTATATGTTAATTAACTTGGATCTAAATTTAAAAAAATAAATTACACATTAAAGTTGAAAGAAATATAAAGCTAGTAAGTGCTCATGGCAGTAAATATTTAAAGAGTACTAAAAGATATAAAGAAGAAGGGACACAGCACAGAAAACCCTCCTTCCAGAGAGAACTGCCGTTAACATTTTGGCAAACATCATCCTGACACACACACACTCAGGCTGTTACATAAACAGGCTCAAGTTTTAGATTCTGTTTTAAAGACCTTTTTCTATTATACATATGTCTTACTACTGTCTTTCATCATGTTGACTCAAGCAGAAATGTGTTTTTACATTTTCAATGCAAAAAAAAAAAGAATTTGGCAAGCTGGTTATAAAATACATATAAAAAAATCTAGAGTGGCCAAGAAAAATAAAAATAAGAAGATTGTTGAAAGATTTATACTATTAGTTTTTAGACTTCTGATAAAACTACGGTGCTCAAGAAAGTATGATTTTGGCACATGGCGGACGTGTAGATCAATAGAACTAAATAGAGAGTCCCGAAATAGACCCAGACTTTTGTGGTCATCTGATTTTATAAAAAAAATTTGCCAAGGTAATTCAATTGTTGAAAGGACAGCTTTACTGCAAAATATTGCTAGAACATTCGGTTATCCATATTTTTTAAAGAAATGTATCTATACGTCTGCCTCACACCACAAGGAAAATTAGTTTGAAATTATAGACCTGAATGGATCACAGACCTAAATGTCAGAGTTTAAACTATAAAATTTTGAGAACAAACCAGCACTTATATGTATAATATACATCCAAGGAATTCTAATCCTAAGTATTTACCTAAAGGAAATAAAATTATATAATAACATAAACATCATCTATAAGTCTTCATAGTAGCATTATTTATAATGGGGAAACGTTTGAATGAAACTAAATTTATATCAGTTAAGTTAATGAAGAAACACATTGTTTTACATTCTTTTTAAAGTTTTTAAATATTTATTTATTTTTGAGACAGAGAGATACAGAGCATGATTGCGGAGGGGTAGAGAGAGAGGGAGAGACACAGAATCCGAAGCAGTCTCCAAGCTCTGAGCTGTCACCACAAAGCCTGACACGGGGCTCAAACTCACAAACTGTGAGATCATGAGGTGAGCCAAAGTCAGATGCTTAACCGACTGGGCCACGCAGGCGCCCTTGTTTTACATTCTTACCTTGAACTTCTCAGCTATAAAAAAGGATGAGCTATTGATAAATTCAAGAACATGGCTAAATCTCAAAAGCATCATTCTAGGTGAAATGAGACAAACTATACAAATACAACTTTAGAAAAGCTAACATTGTACTGACAGTCATCAAGGATTAGAACACACTATTTCTGCCTATGGGTTGGTACAGTCCGAGCATGTTGATTGCAGAAGCATAAGGGAATCCATGATTATACAATTGTATACAACTGCCATATATAACAAACTGTATGTTTCAAATGGACTAATTGTATTGTATATACACTATGCCTCAATAAAATTGCGACATTTTTCAGTGAAAAAAAAATAAAAACAATGGACATGTTTAAAGAAATTATACAGAGACTTACTGAAGTGAAAGACTGATTCAAGGAAATCGCTGAGAGAGCAACATAACATAATCAGAAATGCAAATGCAAGAAGTTAGGAGATATGGAAGCTGTTCATACGTTAAATTAGTTTTCAGAAAGAAAAAAGCATACAAAATGGAGGATTGACAATATATAAAATCCTAATGGCTGAAACATTTCCAGGACTAAAGAAAGATATATGTCTTTACTTCAAAGACCATTAAGTTCTAAGCAGATAAATAGACACAAATCCCTATCTCAAAGTATTAGAAATGAAAAAAAAAAATCTTAAAAGCAAAACAGAAGAAAAACACCTACAAAAACTTAAAACGCATTGCAAGCAAACTTATCAGAAAAATAGTGTCCATAATATATAGAACAATATCTTCAAAGAACTAGGAAGAAATACTTTTTAACCTAGAATTCTGTATCCTATAATATCAAGAATAAGAGTGAAATAAACATATTTTATGTAAAAATGAAACTGGATAATTTCTTGTGCATACCTTTGCTAGGAAAAACTACTATATGGCACATTGTTAAAAGAAACAAATTCAAAACCAAATGCAGCAGCGAAAGTCAAATAGCAAAAAAACTAACAATGGTAAATGGATGTGTAAGTATGCATGATACTCTTCTATTAAAAGTATTTCTAGAGGCTATAGCACAATGTGGAATTATTTTCACATTTTAATAAAATATGTCAAACCATGAAGTAATCATATAACTGATCATTGATCAAAAATCATTAGGAAATAATTCAATATTGCTGCATAGTCATTATGTATCAATAGCCATATATAATATTGAAAATGAATAATATAAATAAATAAAATTCCTTGATTCGATAGTTGTTTATTAAATATCGCTTATGTTCCAAATGTTGTCCTATGATTGGTGAACCCCTAATTTTATGTCCAATAATAACAGTCACTTGAATATTTTAAAACTTTTATATTTAAATTCTAGTTAGTTAATATACAGTGTAATTCTAGTTTCAGGTGTACACTATGGTAATTCAACTCATCCACACAATGCCCTGGGCTCATCGCAAGTATGCTCCTTAATCTCCATCTCCTATTTGCCAGTGTCCAAGGTGCTCTTCAATGAAACTTGCCTTCTGTGATTCATGGCTGTGTGTATCCCATCCCATATTATTTCAGGGATGGTCCCTGTGACTAATAGATTATGGAAGCTCTCTGTTTCTTTGTCTTTCTATGTGTCTATCTCCATCTGTCAGCATTCACTTAGGAGAAAGCCATCTGCCATGCTGTGACGACCTTGAAACAACTCTATGGAGAGGCTCAAGTGGTAAAGAAAGCTCATGTGAAGGAGCTGTCCTGGAAACAAATCTTTAGCTTTAGTCAAGCCCTGCATCCCTAGCCGATGTCTTGCAATACTTTAATTTCAATCTCCTGAGACAACATGCACCAGGACCACTTAGTTAAGTCAATTTTCGGATCCTTCATTTTCTGACATCTTCCTTTGGCATCGAAACCAAATAGAGGTACTTTTAGCAGCAGTCTCTAAATATGAACATCATTATCATGTGAAAAACTAGTGTCACAAAACTTACAGTTGCAGCTGATTATAGCATATCACAGTATTTTAAGATTCACTTGTGCATTTCAGTATTTAACAGGAAGTTAGAGTAAAATTAAATTTCCTTCAGTGGTGTTCATATTGTCAGTTTACATTTTTTTTTTAATTTTAAGAAGTATTATTAATTGTTTAATATGAGTAAATACTTAGGCCTCGAATGAAAGGTCAACGCTAAGTTACGCATCTGACAATAAGGGAGTGAAGGTAATATTAAGTATACTGTCATCAACGTTACTAATAAATATTGGCAAAGAACTGCAGTGTTCTCACTTTTTTTCCTGGGTGAAGAACATATAAAGCTAAGTAACACAGAAGCTTTATTATTATTATTTTAATAATGTCCAACTTATTCTACAGCTTATTGTTGAGGCAACTATTTGATAGAGTAAATTTATAAAACTATAGACAAAAAATAAATGTAAATATAGCATTTCTTGGACCAAATATGTAATGTAAGTATGAAGGTCAATTGATACCTAAGAGTTTTGAAAATTTTAGCAATCAAGAAATAAAAAAATATGATTAGTTACACGCCTTATTTCTGTTCTAAGACAATCCTACAACTACCTAAAATTAATTGGCAGGCGGGACTTTGCAGCCTTAGAATACACAATGCTCTTAAGAGAAAGTGTAAAGAAAATAAAGCACCTTTTTAAATGAAGCTGTATCTTAATAGTTTCCCTTGATTAGGCCTGTAATACAGAAAGTGGAAGTGATTCTCTAAGGTCAGGTTCACAGACATACTGCTCAAATACCTGGATTCTGACCATCAAGTGGATCTACTGATGCTATCCTAGCCTGCTTGGAATTAAAGCTGTACTGCATAGTCATCCTCCAACCCTTAATTAGTAGCAGTTGGTTAATACACGCTGTAAATAACAGGTGAAAACAGAAGCTAAAATTCATAACACTTTTTATTTTTTAAAGGATGTAAATGCTATCAGTACTCTCCTACACTGTAGACTATGTAATGAGGTGAGAGACCTTTTGAGATCATCAATCTTACTGAATTATGAAAAAAAGCACTTGATTTTAGGCACTTAGACAACCTCCATGGACTAAAATTACATTGGTTACAAGATTGTCGGGTACCAATGAAAGGCGGTCTGTGTGTGTTGGGGGGGATTAAGAGCATAGGGGTAGAGTATGTACATTACATCTGTATCACCATCTAGCAGAGAATGTCAGTAGATTATATGTATACGTGAGAGTATTTTTGAAGAATCAGTTTGTTAATCAGAGCTATATAGATAACTACCCGGTCACAATAATTAGTCAAAGTAACTGAAATTCATTACCTGTGGGAGGGAGGAATTAAGACAGAAACGGTAGGTGAGAAGAATGCTTTGTTGTATTTTACTTTGTTTTGTATTTTGCTTAAGACATATATTGCTTAAGACATATTATTATTTCACATTATGTAACATGGAGACATATCACTTAAATACAAATAAATATTACCTTAGACTTCGCCTCATGTAGTCCCTGTTAAATAATAGGCAGTCAATAAATGTTGCTTCCCTCTTGTGAGGGCCCCAATTTAAATGACTGAAGACACGAAAAAAAAGAATAAGTTGTGGTCTAAAATGATGAGGTAGAGTTTTGAATGATGCTCAGTGAAAGAACTTTTAGAGGTGGGTAAGGCTTTTCAGGAAAGGTTGCCGGTGAGCTTTTTAAATAAGTATTTTGAAGCTACATTCTGTAGTGAAGCAAGAGGTTATAGGAGTATAAACAGGGAGAATGGATGCCAGAGGCCTCAGAAGCAGAAATCAATATGAGGTCTCTGGTCAATTGCAAACAGATTTTTATGATTTAAATGTGGAGAATATTTTCAACAGTTAATATAAAATTAAATTTTAAACATGGTTGAAATAGGGTCGCCTGGGCGGCTCAGTCAGTTAAGTGTCCAACTTCGGCTCAGGTCATTATCTTGCAGTTGTGGGTTTGAGTCCCGTGTCGGGCTCTGTGCTGACAGCTCAGAGTCTGGAGCCTGCTTTGGATTCTCTGTCTCCCTCTTTCTCATGCTCTGTCTCTCTTTGTCTCTCTCTCAAAAATAAATAAACATTTAAAAAAAAACATGGTAAAAATAATATTTGTTAGACATGGTTACTTGGTATTTGCTGGAGAATTTTAAAAGCCTCTGAATGTTTCTGAGGAAGAAGTTAAAATAATAAAATTTGTATTTGAAGAATATGATTACAACATTAATACACAAGACAATTCAGAGAGGAAGAGAGGCAAAATCACTTTTTTATGTTCTAGATTTTCTCTCATAACAGTAACTATAAATCTTAGTTTTTTTTTTTTTTTAAGAAAACAAAATTTCATCTCTGTATAAGAGAAAATTATCTGCTACACTTTAAAATGAAAAACTGCACACATTAATCTAACTACTGATTTTCTTACATTGATTTGAATTTGCTGGGGAGGTTAAGGGTGTTGATGATTCACTAATTTCAGAGGAATGAAGGTTTAGTTTTCATTGGATCTGCCCCTTATATCAAGAATGCTAATGAGATAACATTAGAGGAATTTAGTTTGAGTCCTGTCTCTGAAATACTCAGTTCTTCCAGAGCAATGTTATATAATGTATATTTGCATTTATCTATATTTCCTGATTCTACAAATGATAGATCAGTTAATAAGCATGCATACGATAAAATGATAAAACATAACTAGATAAAAATTGCAACCTAATATACAGGTCAGGACCAAAGAAAAACTTAAAATGTAGGAAGATATGCAGGCCATATCCTACCAAGGTACTAAAGTAGAGTTTCAAACATGGGTTTAGTTTCCAGCAGCTCAAGATTAAATAAAAATTGTAGTCAGTGATGACTCTCAATATTTGAAGTTAGAAATTTCAATTTTTTTGTATAGGAAAACACTTTTTGTTGTATTTTACTTTGCTTTGTATTTTGCTTAAGACATATATCCTGGAGCTCAAATCTAAAAAAAAACCAACTATTTAGTGGTATTTATATAGGAAACTGTTCATAGAGAAAATAATAATAATGACAATAACTAAAATTAATTGATCCTTACTATTTACTAGTCATCATGTTAACCAAATTGCAGATACTATATCATTTAATTGTTAATTTAGTTATATAATTTCTATTTTATGAAAGAGAAGATAACTTTTTGTTTGCTCAATATCACACAGCTAAAAGTAGTAGAGAAGTAATTTAATTTTTCTTACAGTAAATAGCACTCAGTTTCATCCTGATAAATAATAAAATATTGCATTCCATAGCTTTTCTACCATTTTCCAATGGTATCTGAATATAGAATGTAAAAGAAAACTCAGAATGCGCGATCCAAGAATGGCTGAAATAAACCTGCTTTGTATTATTTTTAAAACTAAAAAAGCATTTCACTAATTAAACAATTCATAGCATCAATAAACGTACAAATGTATACTCAATATGTTTCTAAAAAAATTTTTTTTAACGTTTATTTATTTTTGAGACAGAGAGAGACAGAGCATAAACTGGGGAGGGTCAGAAAGAGGGAGACACAGAATCTGAAACAGGCTCCAGACTCTGAGCTGTCAGCACAGAGTCCGACGCAGGGCTCAAACTCACGGACCACAAGATCATGACCTGAGGTGGAGTCGGCCGCTTAACCGACTGAGCCACCCAGGCACCCCAGTACGTTTCTAATAACATAAATAGCCTCCTGTGAATGTCCCTGGCAGAGCATTCTGTTGTAATTTTTACATTAATTATTTGTTTCCTATGCTTCAGCAATTCTTGAAAGTTTGAGATTCTCGTATTCTTCTCCAGCATACCACACTATGCCTCATGCTTATTATACACTCAAAAATTAGTAAATATATGAATCAATAAATCATGTAAAAATGCTTTTAAAGATTTTGTATTAGTAAAATCATATGCATCCTAAGGAATAATCTCAATTATAATTATAACTTCAAAACTGACTTTTGAACATTTGAAATGAAAAATAACAAAAAGGAGGCACAATTAAATATATGTAAATATACGCATTCGAATCATAAAGGTCATGATGTATGAAAAAAGAGAGAGGCATAGACATTGTGATTAAATGATGGTATTCTCAAAACAGAAACATAATGTTGACTTTGAAGTCAACAAAAACATGATGACAACAAAACTAATGTTGACTTTGAAGGAGCAAACTATTATTTGGATGGTAAATTAATAAACTTAGTGAAGAAAAAACTTTGAGAACTATGATTTAATTAGGCAATCAAAATGCCTAGATTCCTGAAAATTAAGTGATGTGAGCTTATTTATAAAGCATGACATGGCTTTCTTAATATTTCCATTTATTTTTCTAGATTTTTTTTTTCTTGACTGTCCCCCTAGAAGTTGCCCTTTCTAAGTGTATGTTCATTCTGGCATATTCTAGTATACTCTTTGGTAATGTAGAGTACTGGCTAAAAGTGTGGACTTTGGAGCCAAACATTTAGGATTAAATCCTGTATCTTCTACTTACTAGTTATTGGTGAGGTAATTGAATTCTCTATATCTGGTTTTTCACCTGTTGAGATAAGAGTATCAATACTGTAAGCTTTTATAAAGGTTAAAAGAAGTAATGAATGAAAATCACTCAAATTTAGTTGTTAAAAACTGTGTTTATGGTTTCACTATATTAAAATGTGCCCATGAATTCACTATGGCTCTGGTTACCATTTGGCAATTTTGGTCCTAAGTCTTTTTTTTTTTTTTTTTTTTAATGTATTTTGTAAAATACATGTGAATGTATTTTGTAAATGTAAAATGTAATGTATTTTTTTTCATGTATTTATTTTAACAGAGAGAGGGAGAGAGGATGTCAGTGGGGGACAGGCAGAGAAAGAGAGGGTGGGAGAGAATCCCAATCAGGCTCCACTCTCAGCACAGAGCCTGATGTGGGGCTCAATCCCACAACCATGAGATCACGACTGGGAGATCATGACCACCATATCATGACATGAGCTGATATCAAGAGTTGGATGCTCAACTAACTGAACCCCCCAGGTGCACCCCATCTTGGTAGTAAGTCTTAAAACAGGTTGCTTTCCTTTGCACAATGACAAAAACATAAGGCATAGAATAGGCTGTCCTGTTCATTTATCATTGTGCTCTTAAGACTGTTCACAGTCAGAATATTTTAAGGAAGGAACTGAAGCAATGCAAACAGAGGATCATATTAGGTAAATAGAGAAAATATTGTCAAAGAAATATTCTCCAGCTTTTACCAATAACCACAACACAAACCAACCACAAAAATAAATTCTTCAAAGGGAGATATATAGAGATGTCTCTTTCAAGTTTTCCAGCCACATCTGGGGAAGTTCTATTTTTTTCCTCAATTCCTACTTCCACTCATTAGACCTAGACCCAGACCCAAACATTTCATATGTATGAGTCATTCAGTAAAAGGTAGAACTTTGACTGCCAGCAGAAATACCATTTTTATGACTGAATTGTTGATACCAAATAGTAAGGAATTCTGTTCGTCTGAAATGAGAGTGTGGGGTAAGATATGGGGTTGGAAATTGGTACTGTAAGTTGCAACGACTTTAGAGATCATATTAGTAGTATGAATTGCAGGCACATTCTTTTCTCCTTTAAGAATTATGCACATGTCAAATGCCTGCCAGAAAAAGTTACAATGCAGATATATCTGAACTCTGTGCAATTGTACATGAAATGTGCTAGGTCCTAAACTGGTGGATTTTGTTGGTCCCACAATTTTTTTCAAAAATATTATGTCTTAGCAACAGATAAAAAAACATAAATTTATACATAAAAATCTTGATCTCAATGTCCTTTGAAAAATGGTAAAGACTGGCAGTGATGATTATAAAGTCAGCCCCCTTACATAAGATGGTGATGAAACATAAAATATTTTCGGAGCACCTGGGTGGCTCAGTCTGTTAAGCATCCGACTTCGGCTCAGGTCATGATCTCCAGTTCGTGGGTTGGAGCCCCACGTCAGGCTCTGTGCTGACACGTCAGAGCCTGGAACCTACTTCGGATTCTGTGTCTCATTCTCTCTCTGTTACTCCCCTGCCCATGCTCTGTCTCTCTCGAGCTCCCTCTCTCTCAAAAATAAATAAAGATTAAAAAATTAAAAAAAATAAATAAAATATTTTCTTAGACACTTCATCTTTCTTTAGCTCCTTCAAGAGAAAAAGGAAATCCATGATTAATAAGAAGATAGATTATTTTCTTTCTTCATCTTTCTTGGCAAATTCTGGAATAAGAATGTAACCATATTACTTCTTTTTTTTTAATTTGTTTTTTATGTTTATTTATTTCTGAGACAGAGAGAGGCAGAGCATGAGTGGGGGAGGGGCAGAGAGAGAGGGAGACACAACATCTGAAGCAGGCTCCAGGCTCTGAGCTGTCAGCACAGAGCCTGACGCGGGGCTCGAACTCACAAACCGGGAGATCATAACCAGAGCCAAAGTCGGTTGCTCAACCGACTGAGCCACCCAGGCGCCCCACCATATTACTTCTTAATTGCTCTTCCCTTGATTAGGACAAAAATGAAACTTTGAAATGCTAATCGTAGTAAATGCTCAAAAAAACTTTTGTCAAAAGTTTTTGTTCTCTTCAATCTCCTTATTAGTAAATATAAAGAGGCTGGTCTAGACCAGTACAATACCAAATTAATTAATCAATATAGTACATTTCTTGAAAACAGATCCCACTATCCTACAAGTTGCTTGAAGTCAAAGTGTTTTTTTTTTCCATTTTGTTTGCTGTTATATGCCTAGTGCCTAGAAGAGTTCTTGCCTCATTCAAGGCTCCCAATGAATATTTGCTTAATGAATGAAATAAATAAAATAAATAAAAATAAATAAATAAATAAATAAATGGATAGATAGATAAATAAATAAATAGATGAATAAATAAATAAAAATAAATAAAATAAATAGGCAAAATAACCACTTGATATCTGAATTTTTAATTTGTTGGGGAGAGAAATATAATTTGAATTTAATGAGTTCCAATTAAATTCCATACCCTGGAAGAGATTAACAATCAATATTTTATTTTATTTAATCCTCATAGAAATCGTTGAAACAAACTTAGGAAACTGAGGTTCAGCGAATTTAATACTTATCAGACCTTATGATTATTAAGTTGTGTTTCAAGCCCATAGTTTTTCCACACTCTGCAAGTGATTGTAATAATACTGAGATAATAGTAATATAATGTGAAAAATAACATTCTTTAAGATGTGGGTTAGCAATGATCTTCACAATTCTTCCTTACTTGCATGAAAATTATATGTCAAGCATTGTATACATGAACCTTGAGAGGTTTGTCTTCTCATTACTAAACAACACCCCTTCACACTCCAACCTATGGTCAGATCAAAACAAAAATGAAGTCTTCATAAAAACAGAAGAAGGTTACTGTGCTATAGGATGGAGCATTATGTGGGACAAATAAAGTAATTATAGGAATTATAACTGGAGAAAAACGAAGAAGTTTATTTCCTTTATTGATTATCTTATTAGATGTCATTTTTCTTTTCCCAATGTAGCCAATTTTGTGAATAAGAACATCTTCTGCCTTCATTGCAGGCTCCTGAACTTTAGAAGAGTAATCTGAACCAATGTACAGCCCACAGAAAATACACGTAGAGCAATGTTTTAGAATTTCATTGCTTTAAGCATTTGGAGGAAACTTCTCTTATAGTGTACTTTTTTTTCTTTTTATCTTTGTAAATTCAGCATAATAAAATGTAGCTTGCCAGAATCGCGGTGTGAGACTTCAGGAAAAAAGGCAACAAGTAAGTAACTCAATCTTCTGAAAGTCTAAGCTCCAGTCAAAAGGTTTCCTCTAAATCATTATCTTTTACCTGTAATCCAACAAAATTGAAGAGACAGGATATCAGATGAGAGCTTAAGCCCAGAACCCATAACATAAAGCAATAAAGGGTATAATCTGGCACCAAATAGACTTTGTGGTAGGAAGCTTGGAATTGTGGTTGGGACCATGAAATAATAAGATTCCATTATCTAGGGATTCTGGACCTTTCTTTCTTTGGGCATGATGAATGCAGGTGTGTGCTAATTCGTCAAAATATGAAGAAAGCCGATAAAGTAATAAGTAAAATAAAGTGTCTACTGAGAACCAGACGTGGCAGGGGGAGCTTCCTTTTGGCGTTGCAGTTTGGTTATTATTCTATACAATCAACACTTTGGCTAGTTTCTAGGGATTCCTTCTCTAAGGTCTTACCACCAAAGGCCTTTCACATTTTTGAGAAATTACTCTTCTTTATGGTCAAAGGAGTGTTCTTTCTCTTCTAACTGTGATGTTATCTGTGCTGAACTACTTGCAAATTAAAGAATCTTAGATTAGGTGAACCAAAAAAATGTTAAGTTAAAAAAAAAAAAAGTTCCAGGGGCACCTGGGTGGTTCAGTCAGTTAAGTGGTCAACTATGGCTCAGGTCATCATCTCATGGTTCGTGGGTTTGAGCCCCATGTCAGGCCTCTGTGCTGATAGCTCGGAGTCTGGAGCCTGCTTCGGATCCTCTGTTCTCCTCTCTCTCTGCCTTTCTCCCATTTGTACTCCCTCTGTCTCTCTCTCTTTCAAAAATAAACATTAAAAAAAAGTTCCACATTTGATAGGATTTAAATGTGTTAGAAGTTCTAAAATCAGTTACAGCTTTCTAAAATTCGTAAGCACAAGAGTCTCTGGATATTTGATGACAAAATTGATTTAATTTTAGGAAGATAGAAATATTCTTACCTTGTTGAAATACAGTGATTTCATTACTGGGTATAGTTTACTGCAGAGAACCAGTAGAATGTCAAGACAATTCTATTAAAATAAAATTACAAGGCTAGAAACGCTTACTGTATGTCAAATGGACTATTGATATTTTCTATCCCATGTTGATTATCCAGAATTTGTAATATAGCTAGTGCCTTATTTACAAACATTTGATTTAAAACCAAACACTTCATCTGATTACCTACTGCCATTTCCAGAGTCAATTGCTGCTCAAATGCCACTTTCCATCAAAATCTGTTTTTGAGAACATCTGACCAGAAATTATTGCTGTTGGTAGCTTTTTCTTATATACCATAGTAATTAACCCACTTTTGGTACAGACACACAGATTTAATTATCTACTTAATTATCTATTCTCCTGAGACCTAGAAAATGTAAGAAAGCCCAGAAATCAGATTCAAAAAGACTCGTGGTTCATGACACAAGTGAAAATTACACGAGGATAAAATAATTTGTTAGAAAACAGCATTTAAGCAACCTTTCTGATATAAATTTTATATGAAATGTTTTGAGCTCTAGATAACTTACTCAAATACCAAAATTTGGAAAACATTCTATTAATTACTGCTAGAACGTCTTCTTCAAACTTCTGTAGAACTTTTGTGAGAGCAAGCTTTATGACAAAACATACTTTACACTAGAGCTATGACTAAGTTTGAACTTCTCTCTCTTTATGGATTTTCCAAGCACATTGTTCCACATACTTGGAGAAATGACAGTAAATTAAAGCAGGGTGTTAAATTAGAGGAGTTTGGTAGATAAATTATCCTTTAAAAAGGCTTGATGTTTTCTACAGAATTCTTTTTTTTTTTTTTTTTTTTGCATTGGGATGTACTTAACGTGTATCTAAATAGGGATCCAGCAGCCAACCGATGATTCTGGTCAATGTGGCAACTTGGGAAGAGATACTAACAATACAACAGAGATAGATGTGATAAAAAGATTCTAAGGATAAAGAAGACAAAGAGTATAAGAGTCCAAACTAAAAGCAATGATTTTTTTTTTTGGATGGTGAAAGTTCAAAATAAAAAAAAAAGTTTAAAAAAGTTAAAAAAAGATGTTTCATAAGATGAAAATAATTACATTTTATCCTCCTACTTCACAAAGTTTATGCGATGTGTAGAGCCATTTCCTAACTTAAGCACACAACCAAGAACATCCTCAAGATGGCTGAATAATTCACAAGTCACATAGCTGAAGACATGTCCAAAAAGTAAGTAAGGCATTGAGAAGCACTGTAGCAGGTGACATAGGACAGAGGCTTTACCATAAGCCATAGCTGCAAGATACCTCATATAGCAAAGCAGTCTTGAGAAAGAACAAAGCTTGAGGCATCATGCTTCCTGAACTCAAACTATATATTGCAAAGCTATAGTAATCAAAATGGAATGGTACTGGCATAAAAAAACAGACAAAGAGACCAACTAAACACAATAGAATGTTAGAAATATACCCACACATTTATAGTCAACTAATCTCTAATAAAGGTGCCAAGAATATACAATGAGGGAAGGATATATCTTCCATAAATGGTATTGGAAAACTGAATGGTTACATGCAAAAAAGTAAAATGGGACCCCTACCTTGCACTTAAATGTAAGACCTAAATCTATAAAACCACTCCAAGAAAACATAGAGGAAAAGCTCCTTGAAATTGATCATGGCAATGACTTTCTTGGATGTAACATCCAAAGCAAAAATATGCAAGTGGAACTATATCAATCTCATCAAGCTAAAAAGCTTCTGCACCACAAAGGAAACGGTCAATGAAATGAAAAGACAACCTAGAGAATGGGAGAAGTTGTTTGCAAACCAGATACATGATAAGAAGTTAATATGTAACATACACAAGAAACCCATACAACTGAGTAGCATAAAAGCAAATAACCTGATCAAGAAATGGGCAAAGAACAAGAACACACATTTTTCCAAATAGGACATACAAATGGCCACGTGAAAAGGTATTCAGTATCACTAATCATCAAGGAAATGCAAATCAAAACCACAATATCATTTTACATTTGTTAGGAAAAAAAAACTAATTACCAATCAATAGATGAATGTAGGAATAAAGAAAATGTGGTATTTATATCTATAGATATGAAGAGAGAGATCTTGCACACTGCAATATTATTCAGCTGTAAATAGAAGGCAATCCTGCCATTTGTGACAACATGGGTGAACCTGGAAAGCATTCTGCTAAGGCATTATGAAAACCCAGACAGAAGGACTGATAGTGTATGGTATCACTTATATGTGGAATCTAAAAAATAAAATAAAATAAAATAAAATAAAATAAAATAAAATAAAATAAAATAAAATAATAAAATAAAATAAAATAAAATAAAATAAAATAAAATAAAATAAAATATCAAATAAATGTCAACCTCAGAAAGAGTAGTCTCCAGAGACTAAGAAGTGGGGGAAATGAATAGATATTGGTCAGGGGGTGCAAACTTTCAGCTATAAGTTGCCCAAGTTCTTAAAATCTAACATACATCTTGGTAACGATAGCTAATAATGCTTTCCTGAGACTATTATCTTAAGCACTGTCATCACACATGCACACACAGTATCTATGTGAGGTGATGGATATGTTAATTAATTTGATGTGGTAAATATTTCACAATGTAAACATTTATCAAATCGCATTGTACACTTTATTTTTTTTTATTTTTTTTTTAATTTTTAAACGTTTATTTATTTTTGAGACAGAGAGAGACAGAGCATGAACGGGCGAGGGTCAGAGAGAGGGAGACACTGAATCTGAAACAGGCTCCAGACTCTGAGCTGTCAGCACAGAGCCCGACATGGGGCTCGAACTCAGGGACCGTGAGATCATGACCTGAGCCGAAGTCGGCCGCTCAACTGACTGAGCCACCCAGGCGGCCCCGCATTGTACACTTTAAGTATGTACAATTTTATGGCAGTTATACCTCAATGAAACTGGAAAAAACTAAAGTTGAACACAACAATTACTGGATATGTTAGATATCTGTTTTCAGAAGAACTGAAAGGCAAATTCGCAAAATTCATGAAGTAACTCATTTGCTTTGTAACTTTGTCTTACATTTTTATTATGTTTTTTCATATGAGATATATCATACATACAAGAAAATGTGTGTATGTGTGTGTGTGTTCACATACATGTGTGGCATTTAAAAATAATTATACTGGGGCGCCTGGGTGGCTCAGTTGGTTAGGTGACCGACTTTGGCTCAGGTCATGATCTCACAGTTCGTGAGTTCGAGCCCTGCATCGGGCTCTGTGCTGACCGCTCAGAGCCTGGAGCCTGCTTCAGATTCTGTGTCTCCCCTTCTCTCTACCCCTCCCCTGCTCGTGGTCTGTGTCTCTCTGTCTCTCAATAATAAATAAACGTTAAAAAATTAAAAAAATAATAATTATACGGGACCTGGGTGTCTCAACCAGTTAGGCTTCTGACTTGATTTCTGCTCAGGTCAGGATCTCACGGTCTAGTGGGTTAGAGCCCCACATGGGCTTTGTGCTGATAGCATGGAGGTGGAGACTTCTTGAGATTCTCCTTCTTTCTTTGCCCTTCCCCTGCTTGCACACTCTCTATCTCAAAATAAATAACCTTAAAAAATAAAGAAACAAAAATAATTATAATTATAAAGGAGGCACTCATGCGATTATCTCTCAGATCAAGAGAGAGCACCTCCAGAATCTCAGAAGCCTCCTGTGTTCTTTTCCAAAGATGTCTTCTTCCGCTCCTCTAGAGGCCCTCTCAATTCCTAGCTTTCATCATCAACCTTTCCTAGCTCTTCCACATGCTTTTACCACCTATGAATGCACACCTAGTTATTATATTTTAATTTTGCCATTTTGTATTTATATAATTGGAGCCATACTGTTTGTTTGTTTTGTGCCTTGTTTCTTCAGCACATATTAGGTTTATAAGATGTGTCTCTCACTTTCCTTGTGAAACTTGTCTTTCTATTCTCAGTTCTGCCTATGCATTAACTTTCTTGCCTATGGATAATTCCAAGAACCTATCTTTTCTCTTTCTTTCTCCCTCTTTCTCTCTCTCTTTCTTCCCTTCCTTCCTTCCTTCTTTCCTTCCTTCCTTCCTTCCTTCCTTCCTTCCTTCCTTCCTTCCTTCCTTCCTCTCTCTCTTCCCTTCCTTCCTTCTCTTTTTTCTTTCCTTTTTATTTTCTTTCTTGCTTGTTAACATTTAACATGAGATATACCTTCTTAAATTAAGTATACAATCCAGTTTTGTTAACTATAGACACTATGTTGTACAGCAGATCTCTGGAAGTCATTCTTTCATCACTGAGACTTTATACCCATTGGATAGCAATTTTCCATCTCCCCCTCTCCCACATACTACACTGCTTCTATCAGTTTGGCTATTGAAGACACTTTATATAAATGGAATCATACAGTATTGGTCCTCCTTTGACTGTCTTATTTCACTTAACATAATGTCCTCAAGGTTCATCCATATTGCTACATATTGCAAAAATGCCCTCTTTTAAAAGACTCAATAATATTCCATTGTATGTATACCACATTTTATTTATCCATTCATTTGGCCCGGTCAGCATTTTTTTTCTTTGACTTATAATTTGAATTTGAATTGCTTTACATCTGTCTAATAACATATCTCTATGTTTTCCATTTTCCTCTTTTACTTTTTTGGCTGGTATTATAATTTCTCAAAAACACATATTCATAAATCTCTTCAATAAAGGCACCATACCAATTTGTAAAGCAATTTTGTTCCCATCAAATCCTTACAAATATAATTTATCACCTTCCTTCATCACTTTATTTTTCCTTCTCTTATTTTTTCCTTTTATTCTTACATATATAAAAATCTGAGATTTGGTGTATTGGGGTAATTGGTATAGACATTTTATAAGGTACTTAGTAAAGTATGTCTTATAAGGTGTTTAGTAAGGAATCTATTATATTATTTCACACATACATACATATATATGTATGATATATATCACGTATATTTACTAAATATATATATTTACTAAACCTATGGCCTTTTATTTTTTATTCTTTTCAAGTTTTTATTTAAATTCCAATTAGTTAACATACAGTGTAATATTAGTTTCAGGTGTAGAATTTAGTGATTCGTCAATTCCATACATCACCCAGTGCTCATCACCAGTAAGTGCCCTACTTAATCCCCATCACCTATTTACACCCTGCCCATCTCCCTGCTGGTAACCCTCAGTTTGTTCTCTATAGTTACGAGTCTGTTTCTTGGTGTTTGTCTTTTTTCCCCTATCATTTGTTTTGTAATATATATCTTTTCTGTGTTTGTGTTTTTAGCTTCTAAAAAAAGAGTATAAGGGACTCGATGCACAGTGTAAAACTAAAGTGTCCAATTTTTGTCCTTTAAATATTCTTTATCCTCAAGACAATTACTGTTAATGAGTTAAGTTTATTTTTAAGCCTATGTGAGAAGGTAATATAATTGTTCTCTTTAAATAACTAGAGTTTGAAAAAACAGAGACAATGCAAACTATGCCTGGTGAATTAACTTGATGTCCTGTACACTTGACTCATCTGGGGTTTTATACTTAGTGCTATCCTTTCAATAAGCTACATGTTGTATCCATTTTTTAAATAAAAATAAAAGAATTAATTCACAGTTTGTGTTTTAACTCTGTGCTTTCAGAAGTGTGTTGAATGTATGATCCTCGAACAGTGGGAATAAAGTGGTTGATTGCATTATTGAGATTTCACATCTATCACAAAATCAGAAAAAATATTTATTCTTTGTTGCTTGGTGGTATTTTTTTTTTTTGAAAAAAAATCTTGAAAAGATTTGCTTCAGCTTGAGAAGAAGTCTTAGTTATTTTCCCCCCCAATACTTCTTTGTTATTATCCTGTTTGGCAGAAATAAATGTGCAATATTTTATGGAATCAAGTTGGGCCCCATGATTGTGCTGGTTCAGGGTACCTAGAGGATTTAGCATATGCCAACCCATATGTCACTTATATGTTTTTCATTTTAAGCACCCTGGGATGAATCTATTCCTTTGAAGAGTGTGATGTAGTTTCTGTTACCGTGGAAGCCTGTGTGGGTTTGACAGTGTGGGTTTGGCAGGTAGGGAGGTGGGGGTGGGATATCATAGGCTTTTAGTATGAAAATGTCTGAGGGCAACCTGATTTTCAAATTGTAATTATTCTGTTTTTTTCCCCTTTCACTTACTTTCTAGCAAACACAGAATCTACTTTTTTATATCACTGTAATATGTTTCAGAACATGTGAACATAAATCCACACATTAAAAGAAAAAAAAAATCACTGTGGTGGCAGAAGAGGTGGGAGAGGTGGCCAAGAAAGAATACAGACAGAAGGAGGAAAGTAAGTGGAGGTAAGGTGAGGCGAGGTGAGGTGAGATTAGGTTCTGTTGATGCTGGAGAGAATGAAAAACCATGGAGTAAAGGCTTTGGGACATGACCAAGGCAGCAAAGACATTGCATCTCTGCCTTTTTTGTCAATTTGCACTTCCTCTCTCTTCTTGTCTGTTTTTGAAACATCCTTATTTTTGAGAGTTGAGTTTTCAGATAATCTCTTTTGTTAAGATACAATACAGAAAAGCCTTGGTATACGATATAACATCCTTTTAATTCCTAACACACTCCCTGAGTGTATCCAGCCCCATATCATACCTTTCTGTTTGCAAACAATTGCATTTACTGTACATATATTCTGTGTCTGTACATCCTTCTTTTCATTTGGTAGCTAACAAGTACAGACAAAATATGTTCCTGCTATGCCATAGATGATATGGTGCATGAACAAACTAGCGATTCATATGCAACCTTAAAGATTAATCCTTATTTAAGTGCATGTATTATGAATTCAAGTATAAATAGTTATGGTTATATAAAAGCACTTAAATGAAGGCATTCACAGTAGTATTCCTTAAACCAATGACCATTACCAAAACCAGAAACATTCAAGTTCCTGTGCATATACAAAGATGAATCTCGTTAAGGAATACTATAAAATTATATATCATGACATTATTTGATTTACATTCTACTATTGTAAAGATGTCTCTCAATCCTCTGTTGACTTTATTAATTGCTTCTGTGAAATGTAAGCGGGGGTTTAATGGGTTATTATACTGCAAGGTCTTTTTCAAAGTGGTTCTGTACTTGTTCATCTCAATTCATCTTGAATTTGTGTTTATTATTTTGGAGTTCAATGTGTGTATCTCTCTGATTAGATTGGAATGTGTTTGGTGTTTAAACTGTTCTAGATGATAATTGGCCTTAGCAAGACAGCATCTAAAAATAAAATCAGAAAATCAAATAAATCTCTAGCTCATTATTCTAAGAAAAAAAGTGCTTTATTTTTAAAGGAGCAGCAGCTCAAAAATCTGTCATTCTTTGTGTTATATCCTTTTATGAACCATGATTTCAATATACTTAAACTGAATATATTGCTAAGGATATTTATTCACAATACCTTGTTCTCCCCCAAATTCTTTCCGTATCAGGACAGCTGCAATGTTTGTGTATTCTGCTTTGTTGGATTGCCATTTTTCTCCTTTGGTTTGTCATTTGGCAGTCAATCTAATATTTTCTATACCATTGAGTATGTTTTGCATCACAGGAAAATATAGAGTAATGAATCCTCCAAAATGAGTGAATGTTGCTCATTGTATCTAAGTTACTGATGGCCCAATGTCAGATATGTAATCACTGATTATAATAATGTCATGAGAATCATGACAGAGGTTTGTCATTACTGGCATACGAGGCTTGAGGTATGAGCCTTGTCTGGAGAATTCTTCAACATTCTAAGTTGTAGCACAATACAGCTATGACACAGTCCCTAAAACATACATTTCATTAGGAACTTTAAAATTTCCTTTGCTTGATCCTTCATTTTTTCTAATAGTGCAATCTATTTCCATTTATGAATTTAAAGTTCATGGTTTTAAATATATGTTATTTGCCCTTCACTGAATGAATCACGATGCCCCTCTTGTCCTTTCATGTTTAAGTTGTAAGGGAACTCACAGTGGGAAAAGTAAAAAAGAAAGATGGATTAATGGTTGGAGACGTCAGTCAACCGAGTGGCAGGAATGTGCCAGAACCATTCAGAACATAATCACAGAAGTAGCAACGTCAAATATCAGCTTTCTAAGCCAATTTCTCTATTGTCTCACTTTGAACTGAGTTTCCAAGGATAAGACTTAGAGTAAGTACTCTTCAAATCCTCCACTCCAGGGGTTTATTGTAGATTTTTAGTTAATTCATATTTTGAAAAACATTTACACCTAATTTCATAAATGAAGAAGTTGACATAATGAAAAATCTGGGTGTAACATGTTTGTAAGAGGGTATAGCAGCATGGCAAAACACCGGTTAGGCGAATATACACCTAGCTTCAGCCATATGGAACAATTCTTGGCACATTTATTCAAGAAAACAATACTTATTGAGTGTTTCTACATAAGCCAGTTACTCCTCCATTTAACTAAAACAAAAATCTCTTTGAAAGAAGCTTCTAGTTCGGTATGAAAGACTATTGTGGTAGATTTTATTAATACTCCCAATTCTCCATCCTTTCACTTATCAATGCCCTTCACTACATGAGTTTTCTTTCGACTTTGGGTTTGGCCATGTGGCCTGTTTGGGTCAAAGTGACGTTAGCACATGTGACAAAAGCACAGGTATGAAAAGTCCTCATGTGTGCGCTAATGAGTAGGACACATCTGTGAGTCCTGTTTATCCAGAAAACAGACTCGTTTTTACCCCATTCTACTGTTGGAGAGTATTTTGCCTTAAAAAGAGGATCTTCTGGGGCGCTTCGGTGGCTCAGTCAGTTGAGTGTCTGACTTCTGCTCAGGTCACGATCTCACGGTTTGTGAGTTCGAGCCCCACGTTGGGCTCTGTGCGAACAGCTCAGAGCCTGGAGCCTGTTTCAGATTCTGTGTCTCCCTCTCTCTCTGACCCTCCTCTCTCTCTCTCTCTCTCTCTCTCTCTCTCTCTCTCTCTCCCAAAAATAAATAAACATTAAAAGAAAAGAGGATATTGTCCTTCCTTAGAAGCAGGATGTGCCCAATATTTACTTTTCTGACCTCTGTTACAGAAGATATGGGTATATGTGTAGGATATCTTAAACAATATATTTGCCCCTGACTTTGATTTGCATCTGGAGATTTGAAGAAACTGTACAGCATCCATTCTCAAGATCATGTTCAAAGCATCAGCAACCATATCAAGTTATGGAGAGTCAATTATTATAACGGAAGCCATTAGTTTATATCAGTATATTTCCCTCTGGAAGTGACATAGTCTGTCTCTAGCAGTGACAACATGGTTGTTTTTCACAGATCTCTGTGGCATGAGTCTGGACATCGTCACTACTTAACCACTGAGCCATACGTTTTACACTTTTAGCATAAAAGGATGAGAGTCATTTGGTTTCACCACACTCTTGTAAAGGATGAAAAATCAACCCCACGAATCTCAGAGTTCCCAGCGAAGTTTCTGAGAGCTTAGTGAATTTGGGACATTAGAGTATAATGTACAAGAAGGACAACGTGTCACACTTTGTTCTAGCTACAACTAGGAAAGAGGAATTCTGCTTCTTCGGTTTTAAGAAGCAAGCTATACCATAAAGCACGTGACTTCAAGCCATTTCACAGGTGAGCGAAGACTGAGTTTTGAAATGGATGAAGAGTGCAAGGAAAGCACTCTGGCTGATACATACTGCAGCGCAAGAAGATTTACAACTTAGCCTTTATACCCCAGATAATTAAATTACCTGTAGCATCTGAATGCTTGCGGAGACTGTAGCAAGCCCCAATAGGATAACATGAGAGTTCTCCTCTTCTTTTCAGTCCTTACTAAGGGAGTCCTGCCGACAATGAAACGTGGCTACCAACAACAGGTACACACGTGACATGTGCCATCCATCCTAAAGTGAATGTTATGTGGTCCACAAACTCATGAACTTAACGAACTTTCCTTAGGAAGCGGAAGTTCATATCTGAAATGCCCCTAGGGGCGCCTGGGTGGCGCAGTCGGTTAAGCGTCCGACTTCAGCCAGGTCACGATCTCGCGGTCCGTGAGTTCGAGCCCCGCGTCAGGCTCTGGGCTGATGGCTCGGAGCCTGGAGCCTGTTTCCGGTTCTGTGTCTCCCTCTCTCTCTGCCCCTCCCCCGTTCATGCTATGTCTCTCTCTGTCCCCAAAATAAATAAAAAACGTTGAAAAAAAAAAAAAATTTTGAAATGCCCCTAAGCAGTGAGTGAAGGCACAGGTGAATAGATGGAGCCGGTGGTGTTTAATCACTGCTGTCTACTTCCATTTTGCCAATTTCTATTCTATAGCTTCACAAAGAATTCCCTTTGACTGGTTGACTAAGATGAAAATGAATGAATGAATGAATAAAAGCCTTAGATGAAAAAATAAAAGCCTTAGGTTAAAATAATAAAAGCAAATAGATAAAGCTGCCATTGTATGATATGCTTTTACCCAAGCAAGGCAGAATTCTATGTACAATACTATATTCCCACTTAGCGAGAAAAAATAAATGTCCCCCGTGGTCGGTTCTTATGGTCATACACCAAGATGTTCCCTTTACCTGGAGTGCTAGATTGCCCGAGGTAAGGAAATACACAGATATCTTAACAATGGTTCATATCTGGGTAGAGAGTCAGAGACATGCAAGTTGCAATATTAGGAAATTGCTTGTAAAGAGTTTAAGGGCATATCTGTTATGGGTTGAATTGTATCCCCCCTCCCCTTAAGAAATGCTGAAGTATTGCCCACAGTACCTGTAAATATGACTATATTAGGAAATAGGTCCTCAAAAATGATCGAGAAAAGATGAAGGCACCGGGTGGGCCCTCACCCAATATGACAGGCACCTTTATAAAAAGGGGAAATTTGGACACAGAGACAGACTCATAGGCAGAGAGAAGGCTGAGAATGGGACGATTCATCTCCAAGCCAAGGAATTCCAAAACTTGCCAACAAAGTACTAAAAGCTAGGAAGGGAGACATAGAACAGATTCTTCCTCATGGCCCTTGGAAGGAACAACACCGCCAAAAACTTAATTTCAAACTTCACGCCTCCAGAAATGTAGGACAATAAATATTTACACGGATGTACCTTACAAGGAATAGTTCTTAGTGTGAGCATATTTATGTCCACATAAATGTTCGATAGACCAACACTGTGGAGAAAGTTACAATTAATGAAGATAACTTGATTTGCTCTGTGGATACATCACCTTTTTTTTTTTTTTTTTTTTTTTTTTTAAATTTCAGCTCCAATAATTAATCAAAGAAGTCAAGAAAAAAGTGGACAAATGGTGCATGGTCTTTCCTTCCCTAAAGATGACTTAGCAACTGCCAAATGTCCTGTAGGACAGAAAAAAAAATCAGTATAGACTCCCCACAATGGCAGCATAATTCAGAGATATAAGCCTGTCACTTGGTGGTAGGTTTATTACATTGAACCTCCTTCTGTCATGGATGGGAGTAACTGTTTGTTTTTCTTCAAATATTTGTTTTGGCAAAAGAGTTACTGTATCTGTCAGTCATACTTTTGCAACACTGCTTCTGTGGACTTGCTGAATGCTTTGTTCATCATCCTAAAATCCAGCATAACATTGTAATATTGTAGCATAAGAGATAAGGTAGTGGGCTGAGGGCCACAATTTTTTTGGTTTTCTTATGTGCCCTGTTACAAGAGTACCACATAGTAGAATGTCTTATACCAGACTCAACTGAGACTCAACTTTCTCTGTTGGCTTGCACAGCCTCTTAACCCCCTACCAATAGTTTGGGAATACTCCACCTTTAAGAGACAAGTCTTACCTTCACCCACAATTGCTTCTTGTATTTGCAAAAGCTCTTGCAGCCAGATCATGGGGATATGACCTTGGATTCACTAGGAAGATACACAAAGTTTTGACTTCTTAACAGAACCTTCTGATCTGAATAAACAAAATGGAATAAAATCTATTATGACAAGGATGGGGGGCAAGCTGCAGAAACTATGGCAGTTTCTAAAGATATTGCTGGGTTTACCTGCAGTACAGGCCCTGTGGTTCTGTTCTTCTATAAGCATAGCTTTCCTCTACTGAGAATGCCTCAGAGGGAAGCACAGATTTACTAACATTGTTCATTCTTTGTCCCTTTCTTTCCATCTTATCAGATCTTTCATATTTAGAAGATTATTTTCAGAAATAACAATATGTTCCCTATTCTAAAAGTTTCACCTTGTAGCTATTAACCATCACTTCATGGTGGTATCATGACCACCACTATCGAAGAGAACAGCATATTTAATATTATAAATATTAGTTTATTGGGGTGCCTGGGTGGCTCAGTTGGTTCAGAGTCCAACTTTGGCTCAGGTCACAATCTCACAGTTCATGAGTTCAAGCCCCACGTCGGGCTCTGTGCTGACAGCTCAGAGCCTGGAGTCTGCTTCAGATCCTGTGTCTCCCTCTCTCTCTGCCCCTCCCCCTCTCATGCTCGCTCTCTCTCTCGAAAATAAATAAACATTAAAAAATAAAAAATAAAAAAAGAATATTAGTGTATCAATAACCAACAAAACGATTCTGAACTTGATGTTAATAATGGCATCGCTAACAAATTAAAAACAAAACAAAACAAAATTAAAAAAAAAAAAACCTTCAGAAAAGAAGAGTCTAAACTCATGAACCAATTCTGCCAAGAAGAGAAGTGGTGAAGTATAATAGTAAAAAGAATGGGTTCTGGAGCCAAACAGCCTGGATTCACATCCCAGTTCCAACTCTAAAATCACTATGTTATCTCTGCCAAGTTTCTCGTGCCTCAATACTCCCATCTCTAAAATGGGATGAAAATTATACCAACATTAAATGAGTGTCAATGAGATGAACTCTTGAAATATTTGTAACTTTCTCAAGGAATGTCTCGCTCATCATAAGCCATCTATACTACTTATTTACATTAATAATTAATGTAGATAAATTCACTAATGTGTCCCTAAAAGAGGAAAATAATAATAACATTTTATCTTATGTCCCGAAGAGTCGACTCTTCCTGCTATTTTTATTAGCGTAGCTTCCATTACTTAATTTGAGTAAAGAGAGTATGGGCCATAAGTCTCACTTTACAATAGAAGAAATGTGTTGATGTGAGATAGCTGTCACAACAGTAGTGCGGGTTAACTCCCTTGCTCCATTACCAATAAAAAAGACAAACAGAAAAATCCCATCTGTCCATATGACAAGTCCAAACTCAGACACCTGCGTGGCAAACATGCGTAGCAATGAGTACCACAGATGCTCTATATTGAGTACAAACCATATGTTCAATGATTTACTTAAATTGAATTGGGCGGATGATCCATTATAGAAAAAGTCCACAGAGCAATTAAGGAACAACATGTTTTCTTGCTCTCATCTCATCTTCCCTGCTTTAGTCCCAGATGTTACAAGCACTACAGAGACATTAGTCAATTTGTTAATTTATTGTCAGATTGTTAAGGGTTTATGAAGATTTTGACCCATTTTGCTACATGCATCTTGGCAGCAAGATTAATTTAATTACAACTGTCTTGGGGACAACAGGAACACAGTAGGATCTCAGGCTAGATTCGAATGGCTTAGTGTTTTGAGCACACACTTCAAGCACTTCTGTGCTCTCAACCATCAAGTGTGTGATTGCTCTGGAGAAAAGAAGGAATCAAAGGAGCTACCATCAATCAGCATTTCCCATGTGACATTTCTTGGTTCCTCAACCCTTTGATTTCTAAAGGGAAGTCCATACATTTCCTGGATTTCCAAAAGCTGTAGTATTTTATTCAAGTGGCTTTTAATCTGTACCATGTTCCATGTTTTCAGAGTTGCTGCTTAATATTTAGAAACTTAAAAAAATAATAAAGTTCTAGCACTGGTCATTAGCGGAACTTTCCAACAAAACGTGGTTCGCTTTTTGAAATTTATTTCAAAGGAAAAAGCATGGTGTAAGTTTTTCTCTAGTTCACCACAGTCATACGATAACCCAGTGTTGTTATTTAAGACAGGGACTCCTTTCGTCTAGGTTCCCTTATCTAATAATGGGGATACTCTATGTCCGTATCAGTGGACAGTATTATTGCATAGATCAGATACAACAATTTGTATAAAGGTGTTTTAAATATTATAATAGACGAGACTATATTGGGATTACAATATTTTATAATATCTTTATGCCATCTCTCCAGCTAGATTCCAATTTCCACAAGGATAGGAAATATGGTATAAATAACAATATAATACAAATACAGATACTTCTAATACGATTTAGGACAAGTAAGCCCCCTTTAAATACATCTTGAATTAAATTGACTTGTCCCTACTTAAATACTCTGTGTACATGAAAGTTGCCAGGTACAAAATACAAAGCCCAAAGAAAATAAGGATCACTTGTCAAGGAATTTTGAGGAAAAATAAACATACCAAGCCGGTGGTTCTCAAAATGTCTTCTCCAAACCAACAGTATCAGAATCACCTGGGAACTTGTTAGAAATTCTGCAAATCCTCAATCTCCAACTCTGACCTAGTGAATTAGAAATTCCATGGTTAGAGCCAAACAAGCTTATTTAACAAGCTCTCCAGCTGATTCTGATGTACTCTAAAATGTGAGATCCACTGTAGTCAATAACAATGGTATGTTGGAAATAATTGTGTAATTATGTAGAATCTCCTTCAGGGTTTGGGGGTAAAATGTGTCACCCATCCCATAACATTATTCCATAACAATAATCAAATTACTTTAATGAAGGAATTGCACTGAAATTCATGTTTAAAAACCCCATAAGAGAGTCTTAATCCTCTAGTGCGGCACTGTCCATCAGAACTTTCCTCAATGACAGAGGTACTCTGTGTCTGTGTCATCCAACTGAAATGTGGCTAATGTGACTGGGAAAATTTTTAATGTTATTTTATTGTAAAAATTTTGAGTTAAATAGCTACATGTGGCTAGTCGTTACCATATTAAACAACACAGCTTTAGTGGCTCTTTCTCTTGTGGAGACTATTTTTTTTAATGTTTATTTATTTTTTGAGAGAGACAGAGACAGAATGTGAGTGGGTTAGGGGCAGAGAGAGAGGGAGACACAGAATCTGAAGCAGGCTCCAGGCTCCGAGCCATCAGTACAGAGCCCGACACGGGGCTTGAACCCATGAGCTGTGAGATCATGACCTGAGCCGAAGTCAGACTCTCAACCTACTGAGCCACCCAGGCGCCCCTGTTGTGGAGACTATTAAACACCGCATGGAAGATCTTCAGTATGACATGAAATAGGATAATTTATTAAATGATAGGAAGTGCAACGAGAGGGGTTAAATCCTAGAGAAAGTGGCATTTGGGTCGGGCCCTGGTGATGGGATCGAATATCAGAACACAGGAATGTCAGGGATTACAGACAGTGGCTGTGACATACTAAAAACATGCCATGGGATACAAGGTGTACAAACTACCAAAATCAGTGTGTGGGCAGAGTGTATGTTTGTGGAAAATAAAAGGTGGAAATTTCCATGCATCCAGAATATGACAGCCTAAGAAGTTTGGGTTTTATCGCTGTTTAAAAAATAATGAATGTTTCAGGCAAAGTAATGACAGTTGAGAAGATGTTTAATTGCACGGGATGCATCAGTTGATAGAAGGAAACAAGAAATGAGGCAGGAGACCCAGCTGAAATGTAAATTTGGAGCAATAAGAGGACTCGTGTAGCCATGTTTCAGTTAAATAAATAATTCTTTGAGAACCCATTACAGGTCCAGCATTTGCTAATACGCCATATTTATCGATATTCATAAAACAGGTACTGGTTTAAAAAGCTGATTACTAGACCTCCCATTAGATGCACTAAAACAAATTCTCCACATGTGAGGCCCAAGAATCTACAAAATATTCAGCAACTCTAATGGTGATTGTTTAGAACACATTTTATAATGATTGGGCAAGTGATAAATAGAACTTGACTTAGAAGAGTCATGTCTGTAATTAAATAAATATGTAATATTTAGTGATTTGACTGCAATGTTTGCTGACCTTGTGACTTGCACTGACTTTAACTTCTTTATTTCTCTGCTGCACCACCCTCCTAAGATTAATGGATTCTGAGAATGAGCTGTGTGATCTTTTTCATCTATGGGGTCATACAAAGAGACATGTCAGATTAAGTCAACGATCTCTACAATTTAACCTAAAATCACTTTCACCTGAAGTAACCAGATAATTTGGGAAAGGGAATTGGGTGTTAAACTGTTTAAATGATCACATCAACTTGATACATTACTATGTGGTCAGAGATATCCCTAGTGTGTATTCCCAATCTATTCACATTCCCCATTTTGCAATTTGAGGAGTCATTATCTTCTGCTCCACTTGTCATTGGGATTGTTCTTCTTATTAGAAGATGACACAGTGTGAAATACTCTTCTGTAACCCCTTTCTATGGGAGCAGGGCATTAAAACAGTAGCATACATGCATTTCCAGGCCCTTCTGATTGTGTAGTTAAGAATATAATAGTAGGCAGTAGTTCCTTGTGTTGGTATACCCTGTGCCCCACCAGCTAGTTAAGGATTTACAACAAAGAGAAAATTTTCAGTATCTGTGTCCCTTGCAGCCTATTTCGACTCCAAAGGATTGGGGGTATGTCATTCAACTCAGTAAAAAAAAAAAAAAAAAAAAAAAAAAAAAAAAGGAGTGGGGGAAAAGATTCTAAAGGTGATACTGATGGAGACAAGGTCCATTGTCTGGTCTTGGAGGCCTTCATCGGCACTATAGTTACAGTTTAGAATGCCCAAATCACAATGTTGCAGCAGTAAGCCTAGGAGTGGCAGCAATGCCAATGGTGTCTCTATGGCAGAAGTAAGCAAAATGAGAGGAGTCGTTTCTTCCTTCTCAGCCGACCTGTAGTAATTTGTGCTGTTCACAACCTTCATTTAGAAGGAAACTGATTGAATTGTGAAACATAGACATTCCCCTGACTTCATTTCACCGGCGATGAATTCTATTTCCTGCATGTTGAAATAGCTTCTCTTAATATATTGCTTTTGATATAGGAAATGAGAGTAACGAACACACTTTATAAAAACGGATATACATTCCCACTTGGCTTACAAAATGATGTTCCTCCTACCTGCTGCAATTGATTAAGAGTAAAATATCAGCATTCATCGGGGAACTCTAAGCACCGTAAATTTCTCTGGCCCCATGGTGTGTTAAAGATTTTCTCCCAATAATTTAATTCTGTTTACTAACTATTTGCATATTGCTTATGCATCATGGATGCTGAAAAATTGGGACTCTGCAGCCAGAAAATAATGTAACAACAAACATTTACATTCCTTACATTAAATATTTATAAAATCTTAAAAACTGCTTGAAGCTTCTTCCATTTTTAATTATAATTATGAAAGGGAAAACTCTTCAGTTTTCCTCTGAAGAGATACTTTACTATGCACTGAAATTGTTTCTTTTTTAAATAATGCTAATCAATTGTTATCATTTCTTTTTTTTCTTTTTTTTTTTTTTAATTTTTTTTTCAACGTTTTTTATTTATTTTTGGGACA
Organism: Neofelis nebulosa; assembly: GCF_028018385.1. Classification (NCBI taxonomy): domain Eukaryota; kingdom Metazoa; phylum Chordata; class Mammalia; order Carnivora; family Felidae; genus Neofelis; species Neofelis nebulosa. The sequence continues at coordinate 179,953,816 of NC_080784.1, read as the reverse complement.
GAGAGAGACAGAGCATGAACGGGGGAGGGGCAGAGAGAGAGGGAGACACAGAATCGGAAACGGGCTCCAGGCTCCGAGCCATCGGCCCAGAGCCCGACGCGGGGCTCGAACTCACGGACCGCGAGATCGTGACCTGGCTGAAGTCGGACGCTTAACCGACTGCGCCACCCAGGCGCCCCAATTGTTATCATTTCTTAACACAGCTCCGTGGCTACTCTGTACAATTTCATAGCTCAACTTAACATTCAGTGCAAAATACTTAATTCACGTGCTACTAACGTTGGAGTTATGCACACACACAAAAAATCCACCTGAACCTAGTCAATAATAAAACATCAAGTCGACTGTGTTCTAATGGACTTTTAAGCATAAGTTAATAGTGTTCTTTTCTAAGAATTTTTTTCTTATGTTTGGAATTGCTTTAGCCCTGTGAAACACGAAAATGTTCTCTCTTCTACGTCCTTCTAGTATGTCACATTTTACAGAGTCATTTGCAATAGCGATGGTTTCACACATTGCTACCCTCCCATCTACCCGGTTCTTGAAAGTTGGAGCAAACTTGATCTTTTTAAAATGAAGTTAACATTACACAATTATAATGGCCCATTTATTTTAAACTGTCTGCTCATGACCATTTTATAAGAGCAGTAGAGTAAGCTCAGCTTTGACTACAAATCAAGCTTAATAAATAAATTTGACATAAGAAATGGGTTGTATGCCTCCAATTTTGTTGAATAATAACCTGGTATATGTGGTAAAAGATTTAAAAAAAAATATCATAATGGGTGGGGGGCACATGCGTGGCACAGCCTGTTAAGCATCTGACTTCAGCTCAGGTCATGATCTTGTGGTTAGTGAGTCCGAACCCCAGGTCAGGCTTTGTGCTGACAGCTCAGAGCCTAGAGCCTGCTTCCGATTCTGTGTCGTCCTCTCTCTCTGCTCCTCCTCCACTCACGCTTTCTCTCTCTCTCTCTCTCTCTCTCTCTCTCTCTCTCTCTCTCTCTGTCTTTCTCAAAAATAAACATTAAAAAATTTTAAGAAAACATCATAACTGGAACTGCTTTTACAAATACACTATTTTTGCATATTTAAATATTTTTATTTCAATATGTAACATTAGCAATGAAACATACATAATTGAACCTATAATCTAAACACCATCAACCCTTGGGTCAATTTAGCCCTGGTGGCTATTTTCTTAGTCTTTTCTTCCCACACCTCCAACACACCTTCTTCCCAAAATTGTTGACCCAGTGTCTGCTTTTTGTCTTCACTTATTCCATTTCTGAAGAAACAATCCATCCAAATTCTCCTAAGTTCATGACGTCTGGTGTATGTGAGTTTTGGGGACTAAATCTAATAGGAATTTTATACCTCAAGCCTACCCAGTACGGATGGTATCTTAGGGTTGCACCTGGTAAACCTTAGATGAGAATTCAAGGAAGGTAGGGCACTTTGCCATTTGGTACTCAGCAAGGGGGATGATAATATTTGGAGTTCAGAGGTCTTACCCTTTATTTAGCAAGGTAGGAAAAAGAGCTCTTTCTGGAAAGATTAAAAATGTAGACAAACCCCATAAACTTATAAGAGAACAGGGAAGTATGTTTAAAAGGCTGCTGCGTTAAAAAGCAGAAAATACAATGAGCACTCAGAAGAAGGAAAAACAGTTGGTTCAAAGTTCTCAGGAAAAATCGATGAGATGGGCTTGATGCAAAAGGATGGGATATGCATACGCTGGGGGAAAGGTAGTCTCTTAATGGACATGACATATCCTCTTGCTAGATACTTTAGGAAGAACACTACTTTTCAGTATGTGTTAATGGTTAATGACTCACATGTTTGTGAAATGTCTGGAGGTAGGCATGTAATGAACAGCACTATTAGTAGTGAGGATTAAAAAGCAAACCCCTTTGATCCCTTAAGAAAATTGAAATCATTCTTTTTTAAAGGAAACATGCATGAATTAAAAGACCTAAATTTCCATTAGAGATAAATTTCCTCTAGGGAGTTCCTAAGCTACTTACTAAAACAAATGCAGACTTCAGAGCAAAGAAATGCTACACATTTGCTTTAAAAATTTAGATTCCTATCCAACAACAGTTTGCCTGTCTAGGAAAAATTTCAGATAAATTACCCACTCCTACTTATCTTGTGTCACTTCTGTGGCTGCATAAACTCAAAGGTAGTTCATAAGGGCTTTGAAGGAAGCCAGGGAAATGGGATATGTCCTTTCTTTTTCAACATATGGACCTTACTCTTGAATACTGGAATTACATTTCATATCTGGTTTGGAACTCAGGTTTTGAGAGGTGAACATAATCATCCTTAATCCTTTTCGCTGCTTATTTATTACTTTGAAGAGCGGGGAGAAAGGTGCCTCTATTGAGTTTGCTCTCCAATCTCTGCTTCTTTAAAGAGTGAAGGTGAATAATCTATATTTCAAAGAAAGATGACCTTTACTTGATTTAATGGAATCTCTCTTTCAATATCTGAAATGAGAAAGTGATTAAAGCTTTGGTTGATAGGCAAGATGTATTTTAGGAATAGATAAGCATAAAGGTCAGACACTGTCAGAAAGGATTTTGACTTTCTTTAATATTTAAGTATTTCATACGAATCATGGTTTATGCATTAATAGTATATTTTTAAGTTTGATTAAATGTCCTGAATTTTTGTGTAATTCAAAATTGGTTTCTGACATAAGGTAAAGATACTTGGCATGGCAGATATATTTTTGTTAGGATTTTCATGGAGACTGGATATATGCTGTTCTCATAAGAACACAGGGGAAGATAATGGTCATTTGACTCACTGCTCTGGAAAGCTTAAAATTCTGTTTGATATATTCCTAAATTACAATTAATTTGAATTTCAATAGCAATGTTTTGAGTATCATCTATATTCAAGGAATCTTTCTCAGTAAATTAATAGGAAAGTAAATATCTAACATTTGCTGGGGTCTCACTAGGTATGAAATGTTTTTCTAGCTGCTTTACAAGTATCAGTTAATTTCATATGTGTGTGGACCCGTATTTGACCCATAGTAAAGATTTGTTGAAAGAATGAATAACTTTTTGAAGCAAGTTTCTTATTGTCCCCATTTTGTAGAAGAGAACTCTGGGACACAGAGAAATTAAACAGTTTGCCCAATATTATAAAATAAGCAGGGATGCTGGTTTCAACATAGGTCTCAAGCAACAGCCTGAATTCCTAACCATGGTGCTCTGTCGTGTGCTCTCAGCATTAACAATGGCATATAACTTTTATTTACTTAACATTTTATATTGTACAAAACGCCTTTGCTCACCTTTCCTTTATTACTAATAACTTTGCCAAGTATGTGTATTTTCCTTTTAAAGGTTTCCAAGTACCCTAGTTATTCCTATCTGTACTTTACAGGTAAGTACTTGCATGATTACCCAAATGGCTAGAGTGTAAGGTAGAATATATATAACGTGACAAAATAAATGTATAACGACAACTCCTAGGGGATTTAAAGGAGAGGTGATAGCCTATTCCTGGGTCAATAAATATTTTATTGAGGAAGAGGAATTGTGATGACCACGCAAGCAAGGTTTTGACTGCTGAAAACATCTCAGGCAGAAAGAATGCCAAGAGTAAGACAAGAAGACAGGTAATTACAGTGAAATCATAAAACTCTTCCTAGAAGTCAACTTACAGCTACATTCGTAATACCTCCTAGGTGTCTTCAATGTAAGAAATAGCGTGAAGTCCTTGACATATCCCCAGTGTTATTGATGGTGCCCCAAATCTGTGATACCATGGGCTTCTTTACCAAGCCTTTACTAGCCTCTTGTAGAAGTCAGAATAGTAAGATAATTCATAACCAGAAAAGGAAACCTGGGTGAAATGCTTGGTCTAATGTGTATTTGTGGTATGATGGGAAAACTAATTAGTATTTTTAAATCTTTTTTCTCAATTTTAAAATGGAGATAAAATTGCTAATATTACCTTCATAAGCGGCGCCTGGGTGGCTCAGTCAGTTAAACGTCCGACCTCGGCTCAGGTCGTGATCTCGCGGTTTGTGGATTCAACCCCCACATTGGGCTCTGTGCTGACAGCTCAGAGCCAAGAGTCTGCTTCAGATTCAGTGTCTCCCTCTCTCTGCCCTTCCCCTGCTCATGTCTCTCTCTTAAAAATAAATAAGACATTAATTTTTTTTTCCTGTGGGACTCAAATAAGGACCTTGGAAATTACAATGTGCATTAGAAATTACATAATATGATATATATATATTTCATGTAAAATGTCACCACAATACAAAAGTTTTCCTCTACTTGACCTTTATTTCTACTTCTGTTAAGTAGTGTTGTGTCACTGGGACTAGAACATGAGCCTATTTCCATGATGTATTTCTTGATAATTCTTTTTTTTTTAATGTTGATTTATTTATTTTGAGAGAGAGAGGGTGCACATAAAAGTAGGGGAGGGGAAGAAAGAGACAGAGACAGAGAGAGAGAGAGAGAGAGAGAGAGAGAGAGAGAGAGAGAGAGAATCCCAAGCGCAGAGCTTGGGATGTGGGGTTTGACCTCACGAACCATGAGATCATGACCCAAGCCAAAATCAGGAGTTGGATGTTCAACCAATTGAGCCACCCAGGTCTCTCTAATTTCTTGATAATTTTTAATATTCCTTGATAGTTCTCATTTCTTGATATATGAAGGCTGACATTATCTGTTAGAATCTGAACTCAAATTCAAATTCAACACCATCACAGTCTGTGGTTGAGAAGAGTGCTGTGTGCTGTGTGCTGTCCCAGCCACCTTCTCCCTTCGCCAGGAGGGGATCCCCCCTGCCCCTACACCAGCACTCCTAGGTTCCTCATCACTCACTGCCAAGACTCCATCAAGGCTGACTTCATGATGTCATTATTCCAGGTCAAATTAGTCACCAGGAGAAGCCTGGGATGGATAGGTGATTCTCTAATACCTAGATTGAATCCCTTAGACATGTGTGATTTACACCTGAATAACTCCTAAAACTTTTCCATTTTATCTTCTGGAACACACAGTTATCAGCCAAATCCTTGCATCTTCAATCATTTACCTAAAAGTCCCTTTTGACTTCTTCCTCTAATAAGGCTCTCCCCCTCAGGACGTGGCCTCCTATGAGGTCCCCCAAATGTCCACTGGCTGTCTCTTTTCCCATGATTATCTGAGCACTAAGCTTAGAGGTAGAATAGGTGTCCTTCTTGCACCTCATTCCTACTTTCAGACACTTATGCTCCTCCCTTCCCCAAAAGCAGCCATGACTGAATCAAGGTCAAGAGTATATCATATATACAGCTTCTTGCTTTTGTCATGTGCCAACCTCAAGGTCACCCTCAATCATTCCTTGAAGAGTTTAGCTGCTTCACTGTCACCCATTCTAACTTACTCTTGCCATGTTCTTGACAATGTCAATATTCTCACAGATATCCTTCCAGCACCCTGCTCTCTCAGTCCCTTCGCTTCTTCTCCTCCACTTGTATTGCCTCTACTCTGTCTCTCACTTCCTGAGCCAGATTCTAGAATACACCATTATACCAATACACCAATACCTGAAGCCTTTCCACAGTCTCAAGGTCAACCACCCAACTCTGACTTCACTTCTGTCATCCAGGTAACTCCAGCTAGTACGCAGACACCAACAACTTTTGACACCCTCTGAGAATTCTATTTTAATAACTATTTTTCCCTCTTCATGGCCTCTCACCCACTTTATTCCTCACTTCAGTTTTTATCCAAATTAAATGCCTTGTTACAGCAAAGTAGTCATCTCTTTATTTTACACTTTTGATCATTTTGCTTGTCTTTCATTCCTCAGATACTTGTGTAATATAAAAACCAACCTTGCTAAATATCTGCTGTCTTGGTATCTGCATGTGTAACCATGCTAACTGTTCTCCCTTTAAGTCACTACGATTCTTTTCAATTGAGCCCATGATGCTGCCCAACATCCATACTATATTTCCCTTATCCATTCACTTACCCATGCTCCCAGACAGTTATTAAATATCTTTTTCTTTCTATTGAAATCTTCAAAATCTTAGAGAACGTGACCTTGTTTCTTACTTTGCTAAGAGTATAGAAACAATCATACGAAAAATGAAATCCAAAAGCAGGCTACCATCACCTTTCCCATTTCTTCCGTGCTTCAGTTTATTAATATGTATTTACTCTCTGTGTCTGTGTAAGACCAGCCCATCCACCTCTGCATTCCATCTCATACCCTCTCACTTAAATCCAGCCCGTTACTCCAGCAGTCTGGATCATTTATATCTGCACACAATTGTATCTATATTTTCCCATTTTAAACATGTAATAAACAAATCCCTCTACTGAGTTCATATTCCTTCCAAGCCACCACTCGACATTTTCTATGCGTTCATTTACAGCAACGATCCTCCGAAAAAGGAGTGTACTTAAAGGTCTCCATTTCCTCTGCTGCCTTAAACTCATTCCAATCAGTTTGGGCGCTAGCACTCACACTGCCCTTGTCAGGATTGACAACAACCGTAACCTTGATAAACCATGGTGAATCTCTCCACTCATCTCATCTGACATAGCAATGCAATTAATACATATAATCTCTACTCTCCTTTGTCATATCCTTTTCACTTAGCTTCCTGAGAAGAAGCATCCTCCTTTTACTTCCTACCTCTTGATTGTTTCTAGGTCTCAATCTTCTTGCAGATTCGGACTAATCTCTCTGTCTTTTTAACATTGCAGTGTCCAAAGCTCTCAGTCCCCGTACTTCTTTTAAGGTGGTTAACTCCTGCCTTGGGGAATTAAGAAATACTGTCATATGAGCATAAATAAAAAAGTAACCCTATCTTTGTAGTTACATGAAATTATTTTTATATATAATGATGACACAATGTTGTATGTTTTCTGTGTGTGTGTGGCATGATGAATCGGTGGGGATAGTTGAAAAAAATAATTTTAACTATTACAGTAGTTCAACATAAATCCTGGAAGGGAAGAAACTACAGCTTATCCCAAGCCATGTCTTTGTAGATAGATAGCATGGAGTGAAAAGAGCATGGGGAAAATTTGGACATACCAAATTTGATTCCTCTATTTGCCAATTATTAGTATGACTTTGAGATTTTCTTTTGAGATTTCTCATCTATCAAAAGTGGCCAGAAGACAATACTCTGAACTTTTACAAGTGATAAAACTGGGATTTGGATTTTCACTCAGGTTCAAAGAATGATTTCTCTTCTTCTGACATTCAAAGACAGTCACTTCACTTGTACTCTTGACCCCATCTCTCTTTGTCATCTCCAAACCTTACACCATCAGTAGATTACTCTCCTCTATCTTTGACTTTCTAATATGCTTCATTTCATTTACTCTATAATCGTGCTTAAGCCTCTCAAATAATAAAAGAAATGTGTGCTGGACATCTTTAGCAGAATGCAGATATCAATTCCTCAGTGTCAATAAGCTCTAAAACAATGTATATATTATCAGTTAAATATAATATTTCTGATCATTTCCATGCCAATGCTTAGCGTTATTACACAGCTAGTTATCCTAGCATTGCCCCTTTGTCTTACCATCTCCCATATCCACCACATCTAATTCATTATGAAGTCTTAGACATTGTATCTCCTAAATTTTCTTTTTTTAAGTTTTTATTTAAATTCCAGGTAGTTAACATAAAGTGTAATATCAGTTCCAGGTGTACAATATAGCGATTCAACAATTCCATACATTGCCCTGGGCTCATCATGACAAGTGTACTCCTTAGTCCCAATCACCTATTTAACCCACCCCCTGCCCACCTCCACTCTGACAACCATCAGATTGTTCTCTACAATTCAGTCTTTTTTTTTTTTTCATTTGCTTGATCGATTCTACATATGAGTGAAATTATATGGTATTTGTCTTTCTCTGACTGACTTATTTTGCTTGGCCTTATACTTTCTAGATCCACCTATGTATCTGTTAAATTTTTCTTAAATCTGTACCTCTCCTTTTCATTTTTATAGTCGCTACTATAATTCAAAGCTTCATCATCTACCTTTTAGAATATGGTAAAGATTCTTTCTAATCTAAAAAAAGAAACAGATTCTTTCTAATCTGATTGACATACCTCCTTTATTATACCCCTTCAATTCTAGTTCACATAGATAACTCAAACTGACAATCTAAGATGCCTGCATAAAGCAATTAAGTCGCTTCTCGTTTTGTAAGACTTCTCAAATTTTTCCAACAATATATTCCTAATGGACAAAGAAGAGTGGCTTGCCATGTATTTTATAATTTGGATGTTCTATTTCTTATTATCTCTATTCTAATATAAAAAAATAACATCTTACGATGTGTCTAAGAAATTTTTTTTGTTGTAATCAAATCTACTTTTTTGCTTGTATATCTGAATTCTCCATTAAATCAAGAGCTGCTCCATGGAAAGAAATCTTTCTTATTCTTCTTTGTTTTATCAATGTGGTGCGTATTATTTGATTCATAGAAAGAATTCAGTACATATTTCTCAAATGAATGAGAAAAAGGAAAACACAAGACAGTGTTGTTAATAGCATACTAAAGTCTCAAGTTAGAAGCAATATGTTCAGATACTCAGATTGAATCCATACTGATCTCTACATTTGTCTACTTGTGCTGAATAGTAGGATGGAGGTTATTGTGAAATGAATCTCTTCTATCCTGTATCTTTGTTTCTTTATGATTATTTGTTTCTTTATTATTCTTGGTTCCCTGTTTGTGTTCATGTAATTGTTCCTCCCTTTCAGATTTTCTCTTTTATCATAAAATGTATGTTGTCTTTTTTTCTACCCTACTCTTAGAAATGGCAATTAAAACAATTTGCTGGAGCAGACATATTTAGTATTCTCCTGATAGATTTCCCACTACTTCTTTAGCAATAGAATTCCCAATTTTTCCTGGGGCACATGGCTGCTGGGAATATAGTTGCAGTCCCCAACTTTCATTAAAGTCTAGTTGTGACTAAATAACTAACTTTGGGCACAAAAATGTTCTATGGGAATTTCAGGAAGAAACCCTAAATGGAAGACACATTCCTTTTCATATCATCTTTCTTCCTGCTCCCTGGATGGTGGACATGGATGGTAAGACTTGTAGGAGCCATGGTGGACCTTGAGAAGGCATAAATCTGAGATAGTGTTGGAGACACTATGAAGCCATAGGCTACCTACTTTCAGATTCCATTTACAAAACAGGTTAAGTTCTATCTTCCATGAGTGACTATTCTCCTGCAGTTATTGTCTATTACAGGTGAACATAATCTTCACTAATGCACATAAGGAAATTTACCATATTGACAGAGGCCACCTAAATTCCTCTTAGAACAGGGACTGCAGTGCTTGGGTGTTAAAGCAAGTTCAGTTGGTGAAGTGTCTGACTTCGGCTCAGGTCATGATCTTATGGTTCATGAGTTCAAGCCCCACATTGGGCTCTGTGCTGACAGCTCAGAGCCTGGAGCCTGCTTCAGAGTCTGTGTCTTCCTCTCTCTTTGTCCTTCCCCTGCTCATTCTCTCTCTCTCTCTCTCTCTCTCTCTCTCTCTCTCTCTCTCTCAAAAATAAATAAACATTAAAATACATACAAATAAAAAAGAAGAGAAAAGAATGGAAAGAGCATGGGAAAGAAGAAACCGAGTAAAAACATAATGGGACAACACAGAATGATCTACTAAAGTCTATTCTAACAGCACAAAACCCTTGATGTGTGGAGAACGGGACGTTTGATGGGGAAAGAGCAGCAGCGGTTTGCCGTTGAGCTTGGCAAAGAAACCTAGGGGAAAACTGAACGTTTTAGGAATTTTCTGAAATCAAGGTGGGATTTTTGGGATTTTACAAGCCATGAAATTGAGGTTTAGCAGATATAGCTACATCTTTATATGATAGAAGTATTTGCAACAGACATTATCAGTGAACACTCATGTTTGATTCTCATGAACTTAGACTCTACAAAAGGAAAAAACAAAAAACAAAAAGACAGTGTTAAAATAATTAGTGGGAAAATTCTGGGTAATTCTGGATAGGCCTTAAGACAAAATAACACACAAAAAAACCAGACTCTTAAATAAAGAGAACAAACTGGTGGCTGTCAGAGGGGAGGTGGGTGGAAGGATGGGTGAAACAAATAAAGAGGATTGAATCTGAGATTAACAAGGCTATAAAAAAGTCCTTCCTGGGGCACCTGGGTGGCTCAGTCGGTTAAGCGTCCAACTTCGGATCAGGTCATGATCTCACGGCTCGTGAGTTCGAGCCCCGCGTCGGGCTCTGTGCTGACAGCTCAGAGCCTGGAGCCTGTTTCAGATTCTGTGTCTCCCTCTCTCTCTCTGACCCTCCCCCATTCATCCTCTGTCTCTCTCTGTCTCAAAAGTAAATAAACGTTTAAAAAAAATTTTTTTTAAATAAATAAAAAAATTAAAAAAATTAAAAAGTCCTTCCGTATAGGAAAAGAGTATTATGGAGCTATACAAAATGAAAAATCTTCATTCACTTATATGGTATTAATTCCAGGATATATTAGAAAGTTAAAAAACAAACCATAAAATAACACACTATATATACATACATATATATATATTTATATATATATATATGTGTATATATATATGTGTATATATATACGTATATATATATATATACATATGTATATATATATATATATATGTATATATATATATATATTTGGGGGGTAAAAAAAGAAGTGGAAATAAGAAAATATACACGTATCTACTTCTTTTTACAAAGGTCACCATCTGTCACCATACCATGTTATTACAATATTATTAACCACATTCCCTATGATGTAATTTTCATCTTTATGACTTATTTGTTTTAAAACTAAAAGTTTCTCCTCTTAACCCCCTTTATCTATTTGACCCATCCTTCCATCCACCTCCTCTCTAGAAACCATCAGTTTGTTCTCTTTATTCAAGAGTCTGTTTTTGTTGTTGTTGTTGTTGTTTGTTTGTTATGCTGTTTTGTTTTGTAGATTCCACATATAAGTCAAGTCATATAGCATTGGTCTTTCTCTGTATGACTTATTTCACTTTGCATAATACCCTCTAGGTTTATCCATGTTGTCACAAATGGCAAGATTTAATTATTTTTAATAGCTGAGTAATATTCCATTATGTGTGTATGGATATATTATATCTATAACACATCTTCTTCATCCATTCATCTATCGATGGACACTTGGGTTGCTTCCATAATTTAACTATTATAAATAACATTGCAATGAACAGAGGGGTGCATATATCTTTCAAATTAGTGTTTTCATTTTCTTTGGCTAGATACCCTGTAGTGAAATTACTAGATTACATAGTATTTCTATGTTTAACTTTTTAAGGAATCTCCATACTGTTTTGCACAGTGGTTGCATCAATTTACATTCCCACTAAAAGTACATGAGAATTCCCTTTTTCCCACATCCTTGCCAACACTTGTTATATCTTCTTTTTGATAATCACCAATCTGACTGGTGTAAGGTGATATCTCATTGCAGTTTTTATTCACATTTTCTTGATAATTAACAACATGAAGCATGTTTTTAATGTGTGTGTTGGCCATCTGTATGTCTTTTATGGAAAATTATATATATTCAGGTCCCCTGCACATTTTTAATCAGATTTTTTTTTTTATTTTAGAGTTGGTGTGTATAAATTCTTATAAATTTTGGATTATAACCGGATATATCATTGGCAAAAATCTCCTCCCGCTTCACTAAGTTGCCTTTTTGTTTTGTCAGTTATTTCCTTTGCTGCACAAAAGCTTTTAGTCTGGTATCAATAGTTTATTTTTGCTTTGTTTCCCTTGCCTGAGAGACATACACATATATACGTTGCTAATGACAATGTGCAAAAGATTATTGCTTATGTTTTCTTTCAGAGCTTTTTTTGGCTTCAGTCTCACATTAAGTCTTTCATGCATTTTGAGTTTATGTTTGTGCATAGTATAAGAAAGTGGTCCCATTTCATTTTTTTTTTCATGGAGCTGTCCAGTTTTCCCCACACGATTTGCTGAAAAAACTGGCTTTTGGGGGCACCTGCATGGCTCATTCGGTTGAACATTTGGCTGTTCATTTCAGTTCAGGTTATAATCCCAAGGTCATGGAATTGAGCCCCTTTTTGGGCTCTACACTGAGCATGGAGACTGCTTAAGATTCTCTCTCTCTTTGTCTCTCTCTCTCTCTGTCCCTCTCCCTGACTCACATGCTCTCTCTCTCTCAAATTAAAATAAAAGAAAAAAAAAAGACTGCTTTTTTTTTGCCATTGCATATGCTTGCCTGCTTTGTGGTAGATTAATTGACCATATCGCTGTGGATTTATTTCTAGGCTCTCTAACCTGTTCCATTGGTCTATGTGTTTATTTTTGTGTCAGGGCAATATGATTTTGTCTGATTTCTGTTTTAATCAGCGTCTAAGATTTACCCCAATGAGCCTTACCTCCTTGTATCTTTACCCCTATGTATTTCCTTCTTATGCTAAATCAGGGCTTGAATGGCTAAAAAATACCAGATGTGATAGTGTGTGTTTCTTAAGGCTAGGCCATAAAAGATTACACACACACACACACACACACAAACACACACATACATACACACAAATATATATGTGTGTATATATATATATATATATATATACATTTTTTTCTTGCATCATGCACTCTCGAGGAAGCCAATCACATTATCATACAAATATGGAAGCCATATTGCTGTGATACCCATATTGGAGGACATTCTAGGGTCTCTGTCAAATAATCAATACCTACAGGGCAGACATATGAGTGATCCATGTGGTGGCTTCAACCCCAGTCAAATCTTCAGTTCACTGCAGGCCCAGTGTGAACTGACTGAGAAAACTTATGAGAAGTCTTAGGCAAAAACACCCAGCCTAGTACTCTTCAATCCATGATCCACAGCAACTGCAAGAGATAATACATGTTTAAGATTGTTTTAAGCTACTGAATTTTGAGGAAATTAATTAGGCAGCAAGTTATAACCCATATGGTTTCTAAATACCATTAACCACTAAAAGAGCAACCTTGGAACTTGCACCCTTGGAAGAAAAACTGATTCTAGGTCCTAAAGCTTGATAATGCAACTAAAACATCTTGGTGGACTAGAAGGCAGGGAATTGCTTAAAAATAATAATGGGGGCTTCTCAAAATTTTGGACGAGCCAGTTTGGCAGGGTGCTAACTAGCCAAACTGGTATGATATAGTGTCAAAATATATAAAGGTATTTATGGTCCTATTGAATAAAGTAGGGATCTTTGAGCTTGTATTGAAAAAAAAAAAAACAACTTACCATGTATCAATGTGTGCATAAATATATAAATAAGTAAAAGAATAAATAACTAATGGATAAGAAAATCGCTTCATTTTAGTATAGTATCAACTAACGTATCGAGAAGAAAGAACATAGAGATTACCATTACAATCAATATAGTATGAATTGATTCTGGCAAGAATCATCAGGAGGAGAGCATTTGATAAGGAACAAGATATTTACATTTTCTCATAGGGCCTCTCCTCAAATTAGTTATTAATTACAAAAGGAAAAGTAGTAATCATGAAATAGGTAAAATGGACAACATTTTAAACACATGATCAAAACTAACTTTAACAATAAACTACAAAGGAGCCTCCTGGGCCTCCGTTGCGATGTCCTGAAAAGGACATAGCATCACTTAAGAAGTGTGTCTGCCAAAAATGCATAACTTGAATCTAATCATGAGGAAACATCAGACAAATGCAAACTGAGAGATAGTGCATAAAATAACTGGCTTGCATTCTTCAAGAAATCTCAGTGTCATAAAAGTCAAAGAAAACCTGAAGAAATGTCCCAGATTAAAGAAGGCTGAAGAGATGCACAAGATATGTGCAAGCTTACTCATTACGTGACCTGGCAAGAATACTGTATGGAGAACAATCCTACACGGGGCATTATTGGCACATAAACTGGAGTAGGACTGTGGGTTACAACAAAATATTGTATTACTGTGAAATTTCATGAACTTACTAATTTTATTGAGGTTATTTAAGAAAATATTATTCTTCTTAATAAATGCAAATTAAAACATTAAAAGGATAAAGGGTAATGATGCCTGAAATCTACCCTTGTACGTTAAAAAGTATGCATATCTCACACGCACACACACACACACACACACACACACACGATATACTGAGAGAGAAAAAGAAAGATAATAGGAAATGAGCTAATAATTGGTAAAATTGCACAACTGCACTATTGCAACCTATCCAAGGCTTGAAATTATATTTCTTATAAGAATCCTTCAGTCCTTTAATATTTTACCTCAAATCAATGGCATGTTTTAAGAGTAAATGGTGAAAATATAAGATGTGATTCAATTCAATTATTGGTGGTCAGAAGGAAGAAAGAGGAGTTAACTTCTGTAGTGAAACTGCTCTAATGAAAAGTTCTATTATACAAAGACAAAATCATGAGCATGGTGAGAGCAGGAAGAAAGATAGGAAAGGCTATAATAAAGAAATTCATCCTGGAGTACAAAGGATTAGAATAAGGATTCAAGATTTATCTAAGCGCCAATAAGAAAGTTATAACTTTGTATCAATTTTGATTCTCTACTACAATTGGAAATTTTTGTTGTACTATGAATTCCACCTAATCATGAATAGAAACTAAAAATGTATTTCTCTGACTCTAATTATTTAATTCTTAACTTTCAACTTGATTTTTTTTTTTTTTTCAATCCAATTCAAAATTCTCTGTAAGGTCCGGTTTCCCCCTTTTTCATCTGTTCTCATTACTCCTTAGTTTTGATCTAAACAGATGGGAGTGGGATGTGGGCTAATCTAAATGAGGGTGGGCAGTATGAGAAGAATCACATAGGCAAAACTAAGAGGGTAACTCAGATTTTCCTTCTTTAACAATCTTTGGTTTAGAGAAGCATCTGTTCTCAAGTTCTCAGGATTTATCACCCACTGCTTAGGTGGGCTCCTTCCCTCCCTCACACATTTATGACATGGACATGTCTTTATGATTACAAGCCAGTTAGTTTATAGACTACCAGATCACTGAGGTTACTCTCCCTCATCATCAGACATAAAGCTTCTCTAGTTCCATTGGCCCACTCTTAGCTTTCCTTGATTTTTTTTTAAAGACTCGGGACATTTTATAAATAATCTATTGTACCTACAGGGTCATCAGAGGTTAGGGAAAGTGGATATACCAGACACTTTCTGAACAAATGCATTTTTCTTCTCTTGTCACTCTTCTTTGTAAATGCACTAGTGGGAAGCCTTTATCTACGATGCTGCGGTCCTCCTTCTTTCTTCTTCTACGTGATCTATGTAGGGATCTATCTAGATTATGTCTTTTTGTTGAAAAACATGCTCTTATATAAAAACATGCTCATCCCAACAAATGCACTCCTCAACGCCCATCACCTATTTTCCCCTTTCTTCCACTTCCCTCCACCCATCCACCGTCAGTTTGCTCTCTGTATTTAAGAGTCTCTTGTGGTTTGCCTCCCTCCCTCTCTGTTTGTAACTACTTTTCCCCCTTTCCTTAACTTCTGTTAAGTTTCTCAAGATCCACATATGAGTGAAAGCATGTGATATCTGTCCTTCTCTGACTGACTTATTTCACTCAGCATAATACCTTCAAGTTCCTTCCACGTTGCTGCAAATGGCACGATTTCATTCTTTCTCATTGCCATTTGTATATAGAAATGCCATTGTATCTATAAACCACATCTTCTTTATCCATTCATCAGTTGATGGACATTAGGCTCTTTCCCTAATTTGGCTATTGTTGAAAGCACTGCCATAAGCATTGGAGTACATATGTCCCTATGCATCAGCACTCCTATATCCCTCGGGTAAATTCCTGGTAGTGTTATTGCTGACCCAGCAAACTATGTTTTATTAAAACATAATTACACTAAAGAATCCACCATGTTCTTAACCTTTGCATTCAATAACAAATGTTTCAATTTTTGTGTAAAAATTTTACTTTTTGAAAATATCAAATCACCAGACTTATTAGATATCTATCTCTGATTTTAGAACTTTACAAAATGTATTAAGATACCCAGTGGCTAATTTTTCGCTCTGGTTCTCTGGTGTACTTCTTTTTTTTTTTTTTTTTCTTTTTAATTTTTTTAATGTTTATGTATTTTTGAGAGAGAGAGAGAGAGAGTGTGAGTAGGGGAGAAGCAGAGAGAGGGAGACACAGAATCTGAAGCAAGCTCCGGGCTCTGAGCTGTCAGCACAGAGCCCGATGCAGGGCTCGAACTCACAGACCGTGAGATCCTGACCTGAGCCAAAGTCGGACGCTTAACCACCTGAGCCACCCAGGCGCTCCTGTGTACTTTCTTTACTAGAGAAAATAAAATCTTTTAGGCATGGCAGCTGTTGCTCCAGTGGAGACTAGGAAGGAAAGTAGTAGAAATAGCCACAGCAGAATTACTTTATAATTGACAAAAGTCTTATCCCATTTCTCAGGTTATAATATAGCTCCTGTTGAATCCATGAATGTATTCATATGCTCTTCCTTTGTGCCAGACAATATACAGGGCCTATTTGAATGGATAAACCATAGTTTCTATCCTCTTGGTATCCCTGGTGAATACCGAGGGAGAATACATTCATAGAAACTCAAAGGATATACTTAAACTAGTCACAGCTGGGGTGTCCTGCTCGGTATTAGCTTAGGAGTGACTTCCAGAATAATTCTGAAAGTCTGGACTTCAGGCAAGACTGCGATAAAACAGCCCCCCCACCCTAGGCAGCGTTTGAGCATTCTGGAAGTTTCTTAAAGTCCATAAGATATATGGCTTCAGAGTTTGTTTCATCAACCTACCTCTGAGCACTACTGAACAGCAGTGATAGAAACACAGCCACCAGAAATACAGTCTTTTAATATCACTGGTCTGGCAACATTGAAACAATATTCATCATAGCACAGCTCTACTGAGCTGCACATGTGCAGAAAATAGAAGACAGCAGGATACCCAACTGGTGCTGTAAAGTGGACTGAAATGGGGGTAATCACAAGCAGAGAGGGCAGCAGAAACATGTTAAGGATTCATAGAAGCACAGCCTCAAGCAATGTAGCATAACTGAATATATGAGAAGGGGCATGTTGCTGAAGGAATGAAAGAGGAAACTTGCTCTTAAAAAGTCGATTTCTGATGAAACAAGACAATATCAGCCACCTATGAGCAGCTCCCACCATTTCTGGTTTTAAATAACAAAGATTAGCATGCATATCAAACCCCGTCAGAAAATGTGCATTTATCTGAACTGTATTAGAGTCATTTTTACTTATTATTTTCCTTGTTAACTTAACAATCATGTTGCACAACAGCTCCAAAACAATATTATTAATTTCTTAAAAGCTGCTGCAAGTGAATTTGGAGGTACAGATGTTGTTCTCTCTCTCTCTCTCTCTCTCTCTCTCTCTCTCTCTCTCTCTCCCTAGAAATATTATATATTAAAAAAGGAAAGGATGGAGGTGAGAGATTGCTTTTGCCTGTATTGTCATAGCATTACCAAAAAGTAATAAACCTGCCTTTTGAGGGTAGCTCCTGGAAATCACTCTCATTTCATACATGTATATTTATTCATTCAATTCATTCAGTAAGTATTTACCCTGTATTGTATGCATGCCCCATGCTAGCCACCCCTGGAGTTGAGGGATGCAAATAGCGACTATTGGCATGCACGAAAGGAGGTTTACTTTTCCTTCCAGATTTTAGCTCTAGGTAGGTAAAGGGAGTAAACTTATTTCCATGCAGGCAGTGTTACTCACTCCGTATAACAAGAGTACTTAGCTCTCACAGACTAAAATTCTGGCAAACATCCATCGAAACTTAGAACAACTTCCAGAATTACAATGACTTTAGCTACAGAATCAACAGTACATCATTATGATGAAAGTATCCTTTTTTTTTTTTTTTTCCTCCCCCTGCCTGTAGAAAATTTTGTGGCAAAGGTGAGCTAAAGGTTGGAAATGAAAGAAAATGTAAGGGAATTAAACAGCAAGTAAATAATTAGAAGGGATAATTTAATTTAAAAAGATTACGATGGCACACAGAGGCTTTCCAAGGTCAATTCTTTAGATGGTTCAATTTCAGTGTATTTTTTGAGCTGATTTGATTGAGTTCATTTAAAATTTTGCAAGATGGTTTTCTTTATTCTCGAAGGAATTAATGAGGTACAGTTTAATTGAACTACCTAGAAAGTGAGTGAATTTGATTATAAACGTACATAGACAATTACTCAGTTTATGTTAGCTGAATGCCATTCACTTCAGTGATGATCTTACGCACATTTCAGGTTACTTATTAGCTGTGCCGTTATTGTCTCAGTGGAAACATTTACCAATTTCTATTGAAGAGAAGGAAACAAATGAAGGTGTGGTTTCCTCTTATCCACCTAAAACCCTAAGGGCTTTATTTGAAGGAGGTTTGAATTAGCTGCACTTCCCCATTTGTTTGTTGTTGTTGTTTAATGAAAGAGATTATTTTTATTTCCTAATAAAACGTCCTTGCATCTCAGTACAAGGCAAACTTTTGAGATTTTGCAAAGATCAAAGGTCGAGACTATAAATCATTCTTTTTTGCAAAGTCAATTTCCACAGCCTGTGAGTTTTATTATTCAGCCAACAGTGGACAGGTTTCAGTTTTTAACGGAACTAAAGGAATAGAATTTTTAAAAATCTAAACTGCTAATCAGAAAAATAAATTACAATTTAGGCTGTACTGAGTTATTTCCTTGTATGTCTTTCTTATTCATTATTTAGTTATTTATGCATGAAGAAATAATGCTGGGTTTTTTTTTTTATTTATTTACTTTTTTTTTTTTTTTTTGAGAGAAAGAGAGAGAAAGACAGAGAAAGTGTGATCAAAGGAGGGGCAGAGACAGAGAGAGAATCTCAAGCAGGTTCTGTGCCCCGCATGACCCCGGGGGATGATGACCTAAGCTGAAATCATGTCTGATGTTTAACCAACTGAGCCACCCAGGAGCCCCAATAATATTACTGTTTCTAATTTCATTACGGAAACCCATACAAAAACTGTGTTTTAGAATATAATACTTAGAATAAAAACTATGTATCAGCGAAACATTAATTCTTGCATTTCTTGTTTACATCCTTTAAAAGAGATTGCCACCCCTGAGTGGGGCAGGTAAGTCAGAACTTGTTAGCCTTAGTAAATTTAACCATCTCTTTGTATGATTTCTGAGTGCTTCCTGGTTAAAATCAACCCCATGAGAATAAGGCTTATTCTTAAGGTGATTGAAATAATCAACTATTGTGCTGGTATGTTGTTACCATACGCTAGTTTATTTCTTAATGAAAATCAAATTCAAAATTACAATTTTGAAGAAAATATTTGGTTATAAGAAATTATGTTTATGTGGTATGTAACAAGAAATAAATCTTTTAACATGTTAAAGGTGTACAAAATCTCTTTGGACTGTAAGAATTTTAATTATCCTTCTCAGGGTAGTATATATGTTAATGAGAGTAAACTATTATCATTTTTTTTTTCCTTATAAGCACATCTTGCATGTATACCCTTTAACATTCAAAATTCCAAAGTAAGCAAATAAATAAAACATTATCAAGATGTTCAATTTATCAATAAAGTCAGGGTGAATGTGAGTCTCATCTGATTGGTCAAAAATTATCCTCATTTTTTTATATTCACATGATCTATTAATATTTATTTTATACGAAAGTGAAATACTATTTGTCCTCAAAAATGTGTGGTAAATAGCTTTTCATCTCTATCAGAAATTAAAACATAATATCATTTCCTTTAACCTTATCTCAAGGTTTAATTTTCAAATATATAATTATTTATTTTGATCCCTCCATAAGTTTTTCCATAATCTTTCTAAGTCAGCCTCCATACATGTCACTGATAAGGGAACACAATTCTCTTAAAAACGCCGGTATAATTCTAAACAAAATGAAAGGCTTTCTCAAAAAACTCAGCCTGTCTTCCTTCTTATATGCACTCCTGGCAAAACATTTTTCATTCAAATGTGTTCTATGAAATTTCTTATTAACCTAGACCAACTTTTCATTATTCATCATCTGAGTCTATGGAAACAACTCCCTAAAGTGTCACCATATCTAATCTTCATTACGCACAACCCTATGCCTTCTCATTGGCTACTACCATTAAAGCTAAGTTCACCATGATTATCTCCCAAAATGAGAGCAGGACTAAGGTAAGGCATTGAAGGCTGACCTCAACTTCTGTCAGTTCTTATGTTCTGATCTTATTCTGTTCTTTTCTGCGTAGCGTAATGCAAAGAAGACAAATCATCCAATAAACTGCCTTATAAGAACCCTATGCCTTCTCCAAAAGCATTTTTCTCTATCTGGAAATTACCATGACTTATTTCAAACTATCGGGATTATTATAGTCTCACCAAGAGTTGCTCAAGTATAATCCATATACTATTTTCTCCAGCTGCAGTATTTTGTTTCTACATGATATATAAAATTTAGTACATTCCATTTTTCACATTATAAAATAAATATTACAATTCTCTTTCTCAAACTGAAAATTTGCTAGAGATATAGATAATGATATTAAGTACTTTCTTCTTTTCTTTTTTTGGGGGGGTTCATTTTTTTTTCTTTTTCAAATTTTTATTTAAATTCTAGTTGGTTAAAAAATAGTGTAATATTGGTATCAGAAGTAGAATTTGGTGAATTATCACTTTCATGTAACACCAATGCTCATGGAACACCAAGTGCCTTCCTTAATACCCATCACCCGTTTAGCCCACACTTCCATCTTTGTCTGCTCCAACAGCCTTCAGTTTGTTCTCTATAGTTAAGCATCTCTTATAGTTTACTTCCCTCTCTCTTTTTATTCCCTTCCCCTATGTTCATCTGTTTTATTTCTTAAATTCCACATATGCGTGAAATCAATGGTAATTGTCTTTTCTCTGACTGACTTATTTTGCTTAACATAATACACTCTAGCTCCATTCATGTTGTTGCAAATGGCAAGATTTCATTCTCTTTTATGGCTGAACAATATTCCATTGTGTGTATATGTATATATACATGTACTTTCTTCCTTATCCATTCATCAGTCAATGGACATTTGGGCTCTTTCCATAATTTGGCTATTGTTGATAATGTTGCTATAAACATCCGGGTGCATATATCCCTTCGAATCAGTAGTTTTGTATCCTTTGGGTAAATACCTAATCGTGCAATTTCTGGGTAGTTCTAATTTTAACTTTTTGAGGAACCTCCATACTGTTTTCCAGAGTGGCTATACCAGTTTGCATTCTCACCAACAGTGAAAGAGGCTTCTTCTTTCTCCTCATCTTCACCAATATCTATTGTTTCTTACGTTGTTAAGTTTAGCCATTGTGACAGATGTGAGGAGGTATATCATTGTGGTTTTGATTTGCATTTCTCTGATGATAAAGGATGTTCAGCATCTTTTCATGTGTTTATTACCCATCTGGAAGTCTTCTTTGGAAAAAAAAAACCCTACTCATGTCTTCAGCCCATTTTTTTTTAATGTTTATTTTATTTTTGAGAGAGAGCATGTGAGTGAGGAAGGAGCAGAGAGAGGGGGGCAGAGAATCTGAAGCAGGCTCTGTGCTGACAGCAGTAAGCCAGATACAGGGCTCAAACTCACAAACCATGAGATCATGACCAGAGCTGAGGTCAAGACACTCCACAGACTGAGCCACCCAGGTACCCCGTCTTCTGCCCAATTCTTAACTGTATTACTTGGATTTTTTTTTGGGGGGGGATGTTGAATTTGATTAGTTCTTTATGGATTTTGGATACCGACCCTTTATCAGATATGTCACCTGCAAATATCATCTCCAATCCCAAAGACTTCTTTTTTGTTTTGTTGATTGTTTTCTTCACTGTACAGAAGCTTTTTGTCTTGATGAAATCCCAAGTATTCATTTTTGTTTTTGTTTCCCTTTCCTTCAGAGATGTATCTGGTAAGAAATTGCTACACCTGCTATCGGAAAGGTGTTACCTATTTATTTTTCTAGGATTTTGATGGTTTCCTGACTCACATTTAGGTCTTTCATCTATTTTAAATTTATTTTTGTGTCTGGTGTAGGAAAGTGGTCCGATTTTATTCTTCATGTTACTTTTTAATTTTCCCAACACCTTTTGTTGAAGAGACTGTCTTTTTTTTCATTGGATATTCTTTCCTGCTTTGTCAAAAGACTAGTAGACCACACCATTGTGGGTCCATTTCACGGTTTTCTATTCTGTCTCATTGATCTCTGTGTCAGTATTTGTGCCAGTACCATAATGTCTTGATTACTACAGCTTTGTAATATAGCTTGAAGTCCAAAATTGTGATGCCTCCAGCATTGCTTTTGGTTTTCAAGATTGCTTTGGCCATTTGGGATTTCTTGTAGTTCCATACAAATTTTAGGATTGTTTGTTCTAGCTCTGTGAAAAATGCTAGTGGTGTTTTAATAGAGCTTGCAATGAATGTGTAGACTGCTTTGGGTAATATAGAGATTTTAACATTTATTTTTTTAATCCATGAGCATGGACTGTTGTTCCATTTCTTTGTGTCATCTTCAATTTCTTTCCTAAGTATCTTATGGTTTTCAGAATACAGATCTTCTTTTACCATTTTGGTTAGGGTTATTCCTAGTTATCTTATGGCTTTGGCTGCAAGTACACATGGGATCAATTTCTTGGTTTCTCTTTCTCCTTCATTATTGGTGTATAGAAATGCAAATTTGTGTACATTGATTTTATATCCTGTGACTTTGATGAATTCATGTATTAGTTCTAGCAATTTTTTTGGTGGAGTCTTTAAGATTTGCTACATAGAGTAGAAATATCATCTGAGAATAGTGACAGTTTGACTTCTTTACCGATTTGGATGCCAATTATTTCTTTTTGTTGTCTCTGACTGCTGAGGCTAAGACTTCTACTACTATGTTAAATAACAATGGTGAGGGTGGACATCCCTCTCTTGTTCCTGACCATAGAGCAAAAGCTGTCATTTTTTTCCCCATTGGGGATGATAGTAGCTGTGGGTCTTTCATACATGGTCTGTATGATGTTTAGACATGTTCCTTCTTTCCTTACCTTGTTGAGAGTTTTTGTCAAGAATGAATGCTTTATCTTGTCAAATGCTTTTTCTTCATTTTTTAGAAGATCATATGGTTCTTATCCTTTCTTTATTAATATGGTGTATCACTTTGATGGATTTGTGAATATTGAAATGACCCTACAGCCCAGGAATAAATCCCACTTTATCGTGGTGAATAATTCTTTTAATGTACTGTTGGATTCCATTTGTTAGTATTTCTTGAGAATTTTTGAATCCATGCTCATTGTGTTCAGGGATATTGGCCTGTAATTCTCTTTTTTAGTGGTGTCTTTGTATGGTTTTGGAATCAAAGTAATTCTGGCCTTGTAGAAGAAGATTGGGCATTTTCTTTCCATTTCTATTTTTCAGAACAGTTTGAGAAGAATAGGTATTAACTCTTCTTTAAATGTCTGGTAGAATTCCCCTGGGAAGCCATCTGGTCCTGTACTTTTGTTTGTTTGGGAGATTATTGATTATTGATTCAATTTCTTTGCGGGATATAGGTCTGTTCAAGTTTTCTACTTTCTTCTGTTTCACTTTCAGTAGTTCATATGTTTTCAGGAATTTATCCATTTCTTCCATTTCTTCTTTCAGGAATGAATCCCAATTCATTGGGATATAATTTTTCCTGATATTCATTTATAATTGTTTGTATTTCTGTGATACTGGTTGTGATCTCTTCTCTTTCATTTGTGATATTATTTATTTGGGTCCTTTCTCTTTTTTTTTTCATAAGCCTGGCTAGGGGTTTATCAAATTTATTAATTCTTTCAAAGAACCAGCTCCTGGTTTCATTGATCAGTTCTACTGGCTTTTTATTGTTGTTGCTGATTGGTTTCATATCATTTATTTCTTTTCCAATCTTTATTATTTACTTCCTTTTGATGACTTTAGGCTTTATTTGTGTTCCTTTTCTAGCTCCTTTAAGTGCAAAGTTAGGCTGTGTATTTGGGACGTCTTGCTTCTTGAGATAGGCTCAAATTGCCATTTACTTTACTCTTAAGACTGCCTTTGCTGCATCCCAAAAGGCTTGGAGTGTCCTGTTTTCGTTTTAATTTGCTTCCATGTATTATTTTTTAATTTCTTCCTTAATTTCTTGGCCAACTCATTCATTCTTTAATATCATGTTTTTAACCTCCAAATGTTTGAGAGCCTTCCAAATTTTTTCTTGTGGTTAATTTCAAGTTTAATACCATTATGATCTGAAAATATGCATGGTATGATATTGATCTTTTTGTATTTGTTGAGGGCTGATTTGTGACCCAGTATGTGATCTATTCTAGAGAATGCTCCATGTGCACCTGAAAAGAATGTGTATTCTGCTGCTTTAGGATGAAATATTCTGAATATATCTGTTAAGTCCTTCCAGGTCAGTGTGTCATTCAAAGCCATTGTTTCCTTGTTGACTTTCTGCTTAGATGATCTATCTATTCCTGTAAGTAGGGGTGTTAAAGTTCCCTACTATTATTGTATTATTATCAATGAGTTTCTTTGTGTTTGCTATTAATTTATATATTTATTTGGGTTCTTTCAAGTTGGGGCCATAAATATTTACAATTGTTAGATCTTGTTGAATAGAACCTTTTATTATGATATAGCTACTTTCTTCATCTCTTGTTACAGTGTTGGGTTTAAAATCTAGTTTCTGTGATATAAGTATGTCTACTCTGGCTTTCTTTTGATATCCATTAGCATAATAAATGGTTATCCATTCTCTCACTTTCAACCAGCAGGTATCTTTAGATCTAAAATAAGTCTCTTTAGATCTAAATGAGTAGGCAGCATATAGATGGGTCTTATTTTTTGTTTTTGTTTTTATCCATTCTGATTCCTTATGTCTTTTGATTGGAGCATTTAGTCCATTTACATTTAGAGTAATTATTGATAGCTATGAATTTAGTGCCATTGAATTATCTGTAATGTCATTGTTTTTGGAGATTTTCTCTGTTCCTTTCTAGTCTTTGTAGTCTTTAGTCTTTCTTTTCCACTCAAAGAGGACCCTTTAATATTTCTTTTGGTATTAGTTTAGTAGTCACAAACTCCTTTAATTTACGTTTGTCTGGGAAACTATTTATCTATCATTGTATTTTGAATGATGGCCTTGGCGAATAAAGTAATCTTGGCTGCACATTTTTTTTTTCCATTCAACACTTTGGATATATCATGTGACTCCCTTCTGGCCTGCCAGGTTTCTGTAGAGAGATATGTTGCTAAACTGATATGTCTTCCTTTGTAAGTGAGGGATTTCTTTTCTTTTGCTGCTTTCAGGATTCTTTCCTTTTTTGATATTTTGTGAATTTTACTATGGTATGTCTTGGTGTTTGCCAGATTTGTTGATTTTGATGGGAGCTCTCCATACTTCCTGGATTCGAACATTTGTTTCTTTCCCCAGATTAGGGAAGTTTTCAACTACAATTTTTTTTTTTTGGTTTCTAATGTTTATTTATTTTTGAGAGAGAGAGACAGAGACAGAGACAGAGACAGAGACAGAGTATGAGCAGGGGAAGGCCAGAGGGAGAGGGAGATACAGAATCCTAAGCAGGCTCCGGGTTTGAGCTGTCAGCACAGAGCCAGACATGGCATTTGAACTCACAAGTGGTGAGATCATGACCTGAGCTGAAGCTGGACGCTTAGCCAAGTGAGCCATACAGGTGCCCCTCAACAATAATTTTATCAAATGAAACTTCTGCCTCCTTTCCTTCTCTTCTTCTGGGACTCCTAAGACCAAAATTGTATTATACTTTATGGAGTTGCTGAGATTCTTAATTTCTATTTGTGATCCAATATTTTTCATTTTCTCTTCGTTTCAGCTTCATTATTTTCCATAATTTTGTCTTCTATATCACTTATTTATTGCTCTGAGTCTTCCATCCTTGTGGTCATTGCATTCAGCTGGTTTTGTATCTCAGTTACAGTGTTATTTTATTGGGACTGACCAGTTTTTACATCTGTTATCTCTGTGATAAAGAGTTATCTCTGTTTTCTTCTATGCATTTCTCAAACCCAGCTACTATCTGTTGTTTTAAATTCTGTTTAAGGCATATTGTTTATATTGATTTTGATTAGCTCCAGGAAGTGACCTCTTGTTCTTTCTTTTGGGATGAACTCCTTCCTGTTGACATTTTGTCTAAGACTCTGTCTTTTGTGTTTAGGAACACCTGTGCCTGGTTCTATTTCCACTAGAGCTGAAGCTTTGCAGCACTCTATGATCAGTAGTCATGGTGTATGTAGGGGGAGGTTAGTGTTGGTCTTCTAGGGGAGGAGCTACTCCTACTCTGGCTCTCAATCCCACTTTCCCCAGTAAAAAAATTCATCTGCAGAGTGGAGCGTGGTGTAAGTAGCTCAAACCTCCACTGTGTGAGCTGGGCCAATCCCCGACGTTTTTCTGTAATGATGGGAGGGGCGAAAAATGACGTCAACTCATTCTTCCCCAGAGAGGGAAATCCGTGCCTGCCACTGTTTAGGAAGTCTTCACAGAAAAGCAAACAATCTCCCCTTTTGTGACACAGGCTTCTGTCAGATCCCTGCCTTCACTCTAGCTGTGTCCAAGCTGTCTGTATTCCCTGCAGTGCAGCCTTCCTATGTTTTATCTCAGGCACATGGCTGGGTTTTAAAATTTCAAATTATAGGGACCTAGTGTGGTTCAGACCCACCTGGTGTGGCACAGACCCATCCTCCTCCGGGGGGAAGGTCTTGCCACGCCATGGCTGGTAACTGTTTGTCCCAGAATAGCAGACACGTGACCACTGAGGGGCTTAAGCATAGCAAAAAGCTGGCATCCAGGTTAGCTGTCCTTGGCAGGTGTTGCTGCACCTATGCTAATGAATAGAACAGTTTAAAGGCACCCTGCCAGCTCTTTGGTCCTCTGGGAGACAGTGTCTCTCCAAATGCACTCAAAGAAGGGGAACTGTCTCTCTCAGTGTGACACAGGGGATCATCAGAGCATACTTTCCACTCCTGGGCCTCTGACCTACTCTACAGGAATACCACTACACCCACCAGGCTTGACGCTGGCGATGGCATGGACTTCTCAAACTTCAGACTTACAGCTCTGCTGCTTGTAAAATCTTGCAGGAATCAGCCCCTCTCCTTTTCTCAGCCAACGGTTTTGGGGAAGTGTTTTTCTTATTCAATCCCTTATGTGTTGCTTTGTCCATTACAAAAATTTTTAAGAGAGCAGGTGTTTGAGCTCAGATCTGTGTGAAACCAAAGATATTGCTCTTAACTATTGTCTCAGAAACAAATTAACATTATATACTTTTTTTTTAAGTATGTAGTAGAAAGGATACACTAACTTAAAAATTGATAAATAGTTGCTCAACTAAATCCTTGGAAGTCCAAAGGGTAAAAATATCAACATAAATTGACATAATTAAAAGTTGTCAAAAAATTGTCATGAACTTATTTATATTTGGATGGGTTTGGAAAAGAGAGATTTAAAGATGGATAGAAATGTGATATGTGAAAATGATAATGAAGATATTTCCAAGGTCATCTATTGCACAAACAGAGGCACATATGACTATAGATTGGATGTATTCATGAAAAATGACAGATTTCATTGGAGGGAAATTCTTGATAAGTGCAACATGCATATGGAAAGTATTTTTCACCTAACATAAAATAATAGATATATTGCACCTACATCCATGGTAAGTATGTTGTAAACATATTTGTTTCAAAAACCTCCATTTTTAAGTTCAATGAAACATAAGCAACTTTGATAGAGATCATTTTAAAATCAACTGGTTAAGTCCTACATTAGCCTGCTGCGATAAATTAGGCTGTGATAGCAAAATACCACAGAATGCTATAAATAACAAATATATGTATGTTTCATAGTTCTGGAAGCTAGAAGTCCACGATCAAGATTCCAGCAGGGTTGGTATCTGGTAGAGCCTTGTTCCTTGGCTGGTAGATGACTGTCTTTTCAATGTGTCCTCCCATGACCTCTTCACTGTGTTTAAGAGAGAAAGTTAGGGTGTCTCTTCTTCTTTGTTTAATTTATTTTTGAGAGAGAGGGGGACAGAGTACAAGCTGGAGAGGGGCAGAGAGAGAGGGAGACACAGAATCCAAAGCAGGCTCCAGGCTCTGAGCTGTCAACACAAAGACTGACGTAGGCCTTGAACTCACAAACCATGAGATCATGACCTGAGCCAAAGTTGGATGCTTAGACACCCATGCACATGAGACACCCATGTGCTTCCCTTTTTTTTCTTCCTTTTTTATAAGGACACTAGTCTTATCATATTAGAACCTTAACCTTATGATGACATGTGACCTTAATTAATTACTTCCTTGTAGTCCTTATGTCCAGAAACAACCACATTAAGTTGAGGGTTTCAACACATGAATTTAAGGGAGAGTGGACACAATTCAGTCCATTGCCAGTCTAGTCATCAGATGCTTTCTGTGTAGAGAGTCAGCAGAAAATAATCATCTTTCATAACATCTTTCTGTCTCTCTCTATTCTCCCTTCTTAGGAATCATACTCAGAAAAAATGCTTACTAAATGACTAAGTGTCTATAATTGTGGAATAATGAAAGTCCCATTTTAAAAAATGCTTACTGTTTAGCATCAAAATATACTTTTTAATTTTTTTTAATGTTTTATTTGTTTTTGACACAGAGACAGAGCATGAGCTGGGGAGGGGCAGAGAGAGAGGGAGACAAGGAATCTGAAGCCGGCTCCAGGCTCTGAGCTGTCAGCACAGAGCTTGACGCTGGGCTCGAACTCACGGACCATGAGATCATGACCTGAGCCGAAGTCGGACACTCAACCCTCTGAGCCACCCAGGAGCTCCAGCATCAAAATAGTTTTAAAGAACATTTCCATGTCTTTTGTACTCTTTTGTACTCTTTTGACTCTTCATAATTCAGATTTAAAGCCTAGTATATGTCAAAAAATGTCAATTATATATATATTTGGAAAGTGATTTATTCAAAAGATTTTAGATTTTTTTTTTCTTTTTTACTGTTGAAAATTTCAGAATTACAGTAGGGGTTCTAATTGCTTTTAATGTTTATATAATTGAGACTCACAGACTACTTAAAAACTTTAAAAATCATCAAATAATCTCTCTACATGTATAAAATATGAAAACATCTGTCACCTTGTAATTTGGGGTACAATGCTGCCAATTTATTTTTTTCTTTTTCTCTCCATATAGCATCAGTTATTTAAAATAGAATAGAACGCAGATAGAAATACATGTCTCAGGGTTAATTTCTTTCTAATTCTAATTGTTTAATCATTAAAAAGCTAAATTGTACTTTAACCAAAAATATAATTTATTTTTTTTATGTATTGAAACATTGATGTATACTAATGTTTCTTTCTTGCTTAAGAAACATAGCTTAATGATATTTCAAATGTGAATGTAATTAACAAGAAATCAAGTGTTCAAATTAAGCTGCTTAGTTTTCTCTGAGTCCAATGTCTGATTTAATCTTATTTCACTCTATTGAAACAGAAGATAAAAAGAGTATAACATTGTGAAGACCTTAATTTGATGCTGATTTGTAGTGACATTTTATCAATACATTTTTCCTTCCCCTTTTTTTCTAATTTAACCATTATTTCTAGTTGTGTTCTTTGTTTCATGATTAATTATAGTCACCATTTATAGGGATGTCTCTACACCGTCAAAAATAAAATCAGAATAAAACTATATAAATTTAAATCTTACCATTGGCATAAATTACGCTAAATCTAAAGGATATTTCACCTTAGATTAAATGAATTTTCTCTTTATAAAAAGTAGAAAATTGTAATATGAACACAATAAAAAAACAATTTAGCTTCATAAGACAATAAAATTTTTTTAAGCAAATTCAAGCTTTAGTTTGCACTCTCTTCCCCTTCTACACAATTTATACAATAAATAGAAAGCATTTCATGCTTTCATGTGTATGTGTATATATTTGTAAATATATACAGATATATGTACATTCATATATGTATATATAGAATATCTTCATATAAATATAATACATACATGTTACATGGTAAATAGAAATTATTCTATGTGTTCATTAAATTTAAAATCCCAAGTTAAAAAAATGAACTAATCATATAAGAAAAGTTGGATCATTTTAGCTTTATTTAAATTGATAACTTTTTTTCATCAAAAAATTCCATTAAGTGAAATATGAAAGTCACAATGTGGGAAAGAAATTTGCCACAGATAAAGCCTCTCAAAGATATGTATCTAGATTACAAAAATAACTTATTAAAAAAATAAGAAAAAGACAACTAAGTTTTAACACAACTAAATTTTGAATAGGCATTGCTTGCACGAGTCATCAAAATGTCTAAAATATATGAAGTGTACTCAGCATCATTTATCATCAAAGAAATGTAAACTTAAACCATAATTAGGTGGTCCACAAACTCACCAAAATGGCTAAAATCAAAAGACTGATATTACCAGTATTTGGCAAAGATGTTGGGCAACTGGAACTTACATTATTTGTGACATTGCAAATTAATAAATATCTGGGTATTTGGCACGATTAATTAAAATTAATACTACAAATATAATAGTGCCTGGCAATTCCACTCCTAGTATATATATATATCCAAGAGTAATGAATGCCTACTATGCCAAAACATGTACAAAAATACTCATAATTGACTCTAATTAGAAATAACTTCTATGGTTTCAACTGGAGAATAATGAAACAAGTTCATTTATTTATATAATGACTAGAACAGTTAAAAAGAAAGAACTGATGCATGCAACAAAATAGATGAATTTCAAAGACATAATGTAGGGGGAATGAAGTCAAGACACCAAGAGTAAAAACTGCATAATTTTATTTATATTAAATTGTAGCATAGATGAAAATATTTTATGCAGATGAAAATAAAAGTAAAGGCTACTATTGGGGAGGAACGTTAGCTGAGTGGAAGCATGACACTGCATTCTGGAATGCTGGAAACATTCTCTAACTTGAATTTGGTAGAATTTTCATGGCATATGCATACCTCATCTTGACTTACATTGAGTTGGGCACTGAAGATTTCTGTATATGTTTCATATAAATTATACTTTAATTTTTAAAAATATCACAGAAGTCCGGAATTTCTGAAGTCTTTATTTAGTTAGAATATTGGATACATTAAATGTTGAATAGGAGATTAAAAAAAAAGACACACACACACATACATCACATGCACACACACACGTATGCACACACACACTTATATTCCTTAACCATTTCCCATTATTTATAATTAGTTTTCATCATTTTGCTTAGCTATATGGCCGTGGGTATTTTACTGAACATTTCAAAGTCTGTTATTTTCTTTATTAAGAAAGGATTATGATACTTTTACTGTCTCTTGTATTCAACTTGTTGATGTGGGAATCAAGTAAAATAATGGTAGAATATTAACACTTCTTGAGCTATGTATCAGATCTATGACATAGATAGATGATAGATGATATGGTATAGATATAGTCATAGATAGTTACATATCTATGTCTACATTGATATCAATGTTTAGGATGACACTTTATAAAATATTGCCAATCTTTCTTCCCTCCTGCTTTGTTACCGATTGTTGTTTTCTATCTCCCTCAATGTACTCTTTCAAAAAGTTCCTGTCTAGTTTCAGAGGATCTTTGTGTTTTGTACCCCAGAAGGGGGGGAGTGAAAACACTGGATGGAAAGACCATCGAGGAAAAGGAATAGGGGCCTTGGAGAAGGCTTACAAAGGATTTAGAAGAGTGACCTCTAAAGTGTGAGAAACTTTTTCAGGAAAGGAAGAGGAAAATTTCTGTGATCTTTGCTATGACATTTGCATTTTGTTAATGTTGTTTGGGAAATGCAAAGAAAGGAACAATTACGTGTTAATTTTCGTAATGGTTGCTGATTGTCTTCTTTTGTTCATCACACTTGTTTAATATTAAAACCTATCAGATTACATCATGCCCACAACAAAACTGCAAAAATATATTAATATTTCTCTTTTTCTGACAAGGCAATTAAGCCTCTGAATACTTTAATAATAACTCTAAGGGTTTTGGCCGGTACAAGGCATTTCAACCCAAACTTATATATCTCAAAATACCATTTTCCTTGACTACATAATGGCTTTTGTTGAAATGATTTCATAAATTGCGAAGTGTAGATGATACTATTTTCCTCAAAGATACAATTATAAGAACAAAATCAAATAGGATTTCTTTAACAACTTAAAATTGTTTAAAAGTGTACTTTATGATTATTGTCATTTAAAATAGTGGATCATGTGTTGCTCTTGGAAGCTGTGTGATCCTTATAAAGAAAGTGTAGGTGGGAATCACCCTTTCATCGTACGCTTCTTGACTGCCAAAGCAGCTGAGGATTGTCCCTGCAATTTAGAAGCCTCTGTCACTGAGTTAAGAAAGATAAGTTCAATTCTTAAAAAGGTAATATGTATTGTGTTCAGTATTTTAGTGAAGAACAGTTTTAGCTGTGACTGGCTGAAAACCCACAATAAAAAGGGCTTAGAGATAGGGGCGCCTGGGTGGCTCAGTCGGTTAAGTGTCCGACTTCAGCTCACGTCATGATCTCACTGTTTATGAGTTCGAGGTCCACGTTGGGCTCTGTGCTGACAGCTCAGAGCCTGGATCCTGCCTCCGATTCTGTGTCTCCCTCTCTCTCTGCCTCTTCCCTATTTGCTCGCTCTCTCTCTCAAAAATAAATACACGTTACAAAAAAAAAAGGGCTTAGAGATAGAATGATGTGACAATGAGCTATTGCCACAATAATGCCACAATAGTGTTATGAAACTATCCAAAAACTCAGTGACTTAAAACAACCATCAATTATTGACCAGCACACATCTGTGCAACAGTGGCGGTCAACAGCTGTTCTGTAGGCTTTTTTTCTTATGGAAAATGGGATTCAGTTCTGCTCCACTCACCTTTCATTCTCCTTGAAACAGGAAATGGGACAAGTCACAATGATGACAAATGTAGGAGATACCAAGTTCACCCTGCCGAGCACATTTCTGGTGTCTGCTGTAATCAGTTCTGCCCAAATTGGTTAGAACATAGTCACGTGACTACTCTTAGGAGTAAAGGAGGGTGGGCAATGAGGTCTGGGTAAGGTACACTAGCTGGTCAAGTACCTGGCTGAATATCACTGGTTCTTTTAATGGGGAAGACATATGACAAATGGATATTTGGAACAATCAGCATCCAACACCGTAATAGTTGACCAGGGTCTTCATTATAAAATCTCCAACAAATACACAAATCGAAAATTGGACAATGATGGCAAAATCTTGTCATGTTAGAACCACAAAACATAATTTATTCATGTTAAGATATAAACTATCTTTCTTCCTTAAGGGAATATGAATATTTTGATATTAGGAATGAAGCCTGGGAAATGAAAGTCTTTGGTGCCTGTGGATGTTATAAGAAGATTTACAGAAGGATTATGTCCAAAGAAGTTGGCGGAGTACTGATTTACCCTTCTAGAAGGTGTGTGTGTGTGTGTGTGTGTGTGTGTGTGTATCCAGGCTATAATATTTTCCTGGCTGTTTTGTACATCTTATGTGTCTACTTGTTCATATAATTATTAAAGTGTGTGAGTCTGTTCTTAATTGGCAACAGAGTTTTTATTTCCACAGAAGTTCTAAGAGTTCAAGTTCTCTTCACTGCCTAGTCCCAGATTGTAGCAACTACTTAGTTCTGCTTCAGGAGTTGCTACTCATACATCATAAAAAGTAAATAGAACCCTCTGGACTTGTGCAATACTGCGATACTAAAATTACACCAGCAAATTTTTATTAAGAACACTATGTAGAAATAATATTTATTTAAGATTGTGAGATCAATTTAAAAGTCCATCTTTGTTAAATTTTAGCCTTGGGTTACAACAGACTATCAAAGACAATATTACCTTGACTGAAAATAAAGATTTTAAGCATTTTTTGTTACAGGAAAAAATATATATAATGAATATAATTAGATTCTGTATAAAATGTAGGGCAGAGATATCTGGCTATACCTCTGTACGATCCATTTTTTCATCCCTTGACAATAAAGTGCATGTTTCAACATCTTCCATTTCCAAGAAAGATTTCACACACACACACACACACACACACACACACACTATTTAGTGCAAAGTTTCTTTGGGAGATAATACAGTTTTACACCCAACGGACTCTAGGGAAAAATGCATATGAGTTTCTGTTATGATGTTATTCCACACATCTTTTCTTAGCTCTGTGAGTAAAAGAGTGTTTTGTCTTTGACCCTCTCATCCTCACAAGGTGGAGATCTGCTTATATGTGTTTTCCTTTACCTCCTATTTCTGCATTCTCTTGGTGGGGGAGTCAGGAATATGAATGAGGCATTGACAAAAGTGGGTGGGCTGGGACTGGGGCTTCTGAGAGACATACCAGAAGGTGTCCTTTATCTTTCTCTTTAATCCTATTTAGAATGTAGAAGGAGGGGGGGCTGGGTTGCTCAGTTTTTTGGGCAGCCTACTATAGCTCAGGTCATGATCTCATGGTCTGTGAGTTCAAGCCCTGCATGGGGCTCTGTGCTGACAGCTCAGAGCCTGGAGCCGGCTTCCGATTCTATGTCTCCCTCTCTTTCTGTCCCTTTCCTGTTCTCTGTCTCTCTCTTTCTCTCTCTCTCAAAAATAATAAACATTAAAAAAAAATTTAAAAAAAGAATGTGGAAGGAATGGCTGGTGGTAGACCAACTATATTAAAATCATGTGAACTAAATTTTGGTAGAAAGGAAACTAAAAGGAACTTGAGTTCTTGAAGAGTTCCTAGAACAGCTGCACCCTATCTGAACTAGATCCTCTAAACATAATTTTTATGAGTAAAATAAACTCTAGTTAGCATCCTATTATGGTTCATTTACATGTTTCCAAAGACTCTCCTGACTCATACAGCTCTTCATTAAGTCAATGTAGTCTGTATGAAATACTGCTTTTACTCTGAGAATAAATTTTAATTTCTTTGTGTTGGGAAAATATTTACTTATTTTTTAGAAACATAGTAAGAATAGATGGTAATTTTATTTTTAAAGCTTTTATTTTTAAGTAATCTCTACATCCAACATGAGGCTTGAACTTATCCCCCAAGATCAAGAGTCATACGCTCTACCAACTGAGCCAGCCAGGCACCCCAGGTAACTATAACATTGAAAAGACAAAGTTATTCACAAGTTTCATATGTATTTCATTGAAATAGACATTTCTCAGAACACCAGGATAAGTTTCCAGGTTTCCCACTTGCCACCTCAGTCATCTTTGGCCAGTCAATTGACTCCAGTTCACAAGAGCACAAGGCATATAATATTTACTCAACTCACAGGATTTTCTGAGGATCAAGCTAGATAAAGCATTTTAGAATTTATAAAATGCTATGGAACTTTTCATGGTTATTGCCGATAAAATATATGTCATGACAGTCATATCCAATTCTAAATCTATGCTTGAATGAAGTGAATACCACCAAATGAGATTTCAGTATATTTCACAGCCACACTGTAATTATATTTCCTAATTTATGATTCTGTACTAGAAATTGTCAGCATGAATGTAACCAGCTCAGTGTTTCCCTTTGCACTGCCAGAATGGTCATCATGGTGAAGAAGAGAAAAAGGACACCTGTGCACATAAATTCCATAATACACAGGCAAGTGGTTTAAGCCAAAACATATTAGAAACCAAGTAGTGTCTCCTTGTAAAAACATTCCTGGTTATATGTACTATGAGCGGTAATCTGGTGTTTTTGCTTATCTCAAAAGGCTCTAGGGCAAATATTAATGATGATACGGATGGAAATGTAAAATGAGGTCTATGGAGGAAAGCTTACAACCAAAAATAATAAATAAATTAATACCCAGCAACACTGTAAGAGGTTTCCTCTTTCTCTTTCTCACCAACATCTGTAGTTTCCTGTGTTGTTAATTTTAGCCATTATGACAGGTGTGAGGTGATATCTCATTGTACTTTTGATTTGTATTTCCCTGATGATGAGCAATGTTGAGCATCTTTTCGTGTGTCTTTTGGCCATCTGGCTGTCTTCTTTGGAAAAATGTCCATTTGCACCTTCTTCCAATTTTAACTGGATTATTTGTTTTGTGGGTATTGATTTTTACAAGTTCTTTATATATTTTGGATACAATCCTTTATCATATGCCATTTGCAAGTATCTCCTCCCATTCCAAAGGTTGCCTTTTAGTTTTATTGTTTCCTTTGCTATACAGAAGCTTTATATGTTGATAAAGTCCCAATAGCTCATTTTTGGTTTTGTTTCCCTTGCCTTGGGAGATGTATCTAGTAAGAAATTGCTACAGGCAATGTCAAAGAAGTTACTGCCTGTGCTTTTCCCTAGAATTTTTTTTTTTTTATTATTATTTTAGAGACAAAGCATGAAAGTGGGGAAGAGGGGCAGAGAGAAAGAGAATCTTAAGCAGGCTCCACACTCAGCGTGGAGCCCAACTCTGGGCTCAATCCCATGACCCTGGGATCATGACCTGAGCCAAAATCTAGAATTGGACACTCAACTGACAGAATCACCCAGATGCCCCTCTCCTCTAGAATTTTGATGGTTTCCTGTCTCACATTTAGGTCTTTCACCCATTACCAATTTATTTTTTATGTATGGTGTAAGAAAGTTGTCCAGTTCCTTTCTTTTGCAAGTTGCTGTCCAGTATTCCCAACACCATTTGTTGAAGAGACTTTTTCTCCGCACAAACTGGTGCAGCCACTCTGGAAAACAGTATGGAATTTCCTCAAAAAGTTAGAAATAGAATTACTCTACAATATAAAAATTGTATTACTAGGGATTTACCCAAAGGATACAAAAATTCAAATTCAAAGGGATACATGCACCTGGATGTTTATAGCAGCATTATCAACAATAGCCACATTATAGAAAAGCCCAAATGTCCATGGACTGATGAATGGATAAAGAAGATGCGATATATGCATATAAATGGAATGTTACTCAGCCCTAAAAAAGAATGAAATCTCTCCATTTGCAGTGATGTGGGTGGAGCTAGAGTGTATTCCGCTAAGTGAAAAAAGTCAGTCAGAGAAAGACAAATGCTATATGATTTCATTCATATGTGGAATTTAAGAAACAAAACAGATGAACATGGGGGAAAAGAGAGAGAGGAAAATCATAAAACAGACTCTTAACTAGAGAGAACCAAGAGGGTTGTTGCAGGGGAGGTGGGCAAGGAGATGGGCTAAATGGCGAATAGGTATTAAGAAAGACACTATGATGAGTACTGGGTGTTGTATGTAAGTGAAGACTCATTAAATCCTACACTTGAAACTAAGATTACACTGTATGTTAACTAACTGGAATTTAAAGAAAAACTTGGAAGAGAAAAAAATAATGAGCAGATTACAGATTGTATGTAGTCTCCCTCAAGAGGTTTTCTTAAACTAAAAGGGTAACTTATGCCAGGCACAGCCAGCCTGAGCACCTCACAGAAGATTATGCTAGAGAAATATTTACCCTCATAATTCTCAACTAACTTGATTGGAAAGAGTAGGGAAAAAATATCTATACAATCATGTTACAGTGAAAGTTTCTGGTCTTTCAGGGAAAATAAATTTTCTAAATAGAAGAGGAGATTTTTCTGAAGTGCAATCTATTTAATCCAGATTTACTTAGGCTTAAGACAATCAGACTTACATAGCCAGTTCCTTATTGTTTTTAAAGGAATTAAGCCATAAGGCCAACCATATTTTTTCTTGCCTCACATATCATACTAAATTTGTTCAGGAAATTATCAAGATTTAATATACCATCCTTTTCATAATTAGAAACTTTTTCTTGACTATCTAATATGAAGAAATCCCATATAATATGAAAAAGATTTAGGAAAACAATGGTACATGCCTTTTAAGGATAATGGTTCTTTAACTTAGCAAATCCTTACCCGAGGCGATTCAATTCCAGGGTCTCATAGATGATACTTTACCAAAAAAAAAAAAAAAAAAAAAAAAAAATTACATGAAAAAAACTATTTAAAGTTTATAAGTAAAAGGTTTACCAACTGATTAATTAACAGAGATAGGATTTCATGCATTCACTACCCTTCAAATTAGTCACCTTAGCAACCAACACATTTAACATTAGGAATTTCTTCAGAAGCTCCCTTACAATTTTGTTATCCTTCAAAGTATAAAACTATCATCCTTTTGTGTATATTTCATTTTTTTCCATTTGTTTAAATTATTTAGTAAGGATATGTATATTTCTTTGAGAGATGTTGAGTAAAAAATTCTTTTTACAGGAGCAGAGGAATACTTGTGTGACATAAGAGAAAGAACTTTAAGTATGCCAATAGATTTCATGTCATTTTCTAATAAGTTATGATTATTGAATTGCATGATGTCTTCTTGTCTTTTTTATACACCAGAGCTGCACTTAAAATCGCACACACACTGCTTAGATTTAATAGAAAGAAGTAGATGCCAACCCAACAAAAAGTAAGAATGTTAAGCAACTATCCAGCTGCTTAAGTCAGCAGATTTCTCTGGGTTCTCTAGAAGGTTAAGTTTAGACTCTGCAGTTGTATTTACTGGTTCAAATACCTACCTTGCCACTTACTAGCCTTGTGACCTTGAACATATTATAAACTTCCTTTTACCCAATTTTTTACAAGTCAGAGGATTAGTGTGAATATTAAATAAGTTAATTAATTTAAAGCACTCAGATGGTTTGAATTTATTGAATTAATTGTTACTACTAAGGTTATTATGGTCATTATTCTTTAAATGTTTTTTGGGGGGTGTTATATTTCTCTTAAAATATTTTTAAGACTTTATTGGCCACCTCCTTAGCTGCCCCTATTTTCAAATATTGAAGGAATAAATGGGAAAGAAATCTAGAAATAAAACATCATGACATTGCCATATTCTAAACATTCACTTTACAAGATACAGTAATGCAGACACCTTAGAACGTGATGGAGGGCTGCTATTGCTTTTCTCTTCTATTTTACTAAAAGACAAAACAAAATAGAACATTGAAATGCAACAGGCCTTTTTTGGCTAGTATCTGTGTCATTAATCAGTTTCTGGCATTGCTGATGTACAGATATAACTAGAATGGCTGAAATCACATCAGAAGCACATTTGGTATCGCTGTGAATTGGAAAGAAGTCAGTTAGAACCCTAGTTCCATGTATCCATGAGTGTGTGAGCATGTGATCGTCCTTTATAAAGTAGTTATCTCCATGATATGTGATCTTCTGTGTTTCCTCTTTTGAAAAATGATAAACCAATAATTAATCATCCACTTGAAAATCAATATTCATTCTTTCTTCCGCTGCAAAAAGAAAAAAAAATAATATGGCTTCAGGGATATAAAATAAAATATTATCAAAAAAAGTGAAAAATTAAATTTGGAGTGGACTATATCATGACACCATGATGAAAATAATCTATAGCCTTAATTCAGAGTGCCTTTATCTAACACATTTATTAAAGAATATACTCTAAATTCACCCTTTTTTCTGGTCCCATGCTGTTTAGTTGAGAGTTTTATTAAATGCATATTCAGATTGTTATTAATTCTCAAGTTCCTTGTGCTTCTCTAAGATAAGTAATTTGTGTCACAGGGGGTTTATTATTGAATTCTCATTTATATTAAAAACAGATTCCAACTCTAACGTTTTAATTACAGTTCAATATCAGACAAAATCTCTCTTTTCCACTATACTTTCTATTAACATAATAAATTGTTCTCATGGTGCTGAACAATCAGCAAAACAAAAAAGGCCAATGTGTTCTCAATAACATGGACTATGATATATTTCCCCTGTGAAATATATAGTCAGAATCACGTATTTATTTATAGAAATATTATTGTATTTCAAGGTCATTATCATGCTGACTCATGATGCTCATACAGCATCAATATGTAAATTTGGATATGATAATCTATCAGGTATAGAATGCTGGACTAAATGTCTCTTGATGAGAAAACATATGTTAGAAATTAGTTTTAGAATTATCACTTGATAATAATGTTTTTAAAAAAATACTGACCTCTTGGGGCACCGAGGTTGCTCAGCCGGTAGAGCATCTGACTTCAGCTCAGGTCACGATCTCACAGTTTGTGAGTTCGAGCCCCACATCTGGCTCTGTACTGATAACTCAGAGCCTGGAACTTGCTTCAGATTCTGTCTCTCTCTCTCTCTCTCTCTCTCTCTCTCCCTCCCTTCCCCCACTCATTCTCTCTCTCTCTCTCTCTCTCTCAAAAATAGACATTAAAAAATAAAACTGACCTCTTTATTAAAACACAAGTATTGGGGATGGAAGGAAGTATTCTAAAAGTAGTTTAGGTCTAGGAAAGATCCAGCATATGTAAACATATTATATATTAACTGTACTTACTAATATTTTATGTTTCATCAGTTACTCCATAATTAATGTAAATCTGTTTCCACTAGATTGATGCAATATATTAAATCATAATAAAGATGAGACATGGCAATGACAGCCTCTTTCTGGCAAATAACTATCGTTAATTCAGCATCAGTACTGCAAATACATTTGCTGTACAATAATGTTTTCTGGTTAAGAACATATAGCATAGCTACAATCCTCTCGCATGCTCTTCCTGCAGGATGTGTCGACATTTATCCATCAGAAGGTGGGGTTTAGGTCCTCTGCACTTGAATCTGGGTGGAGCTGTGCCTGCAGTGTACATGACACTATACGACCTCTGTGGTTAAATCATGAAATTTGATAAAGCTTTCGCTTGGTCTACTTGAGATGTTCACTCATGAAGCCCAGCCCTACTGTGAGGAAGTCCCGGCCCCATGGAGTGTCTATGCCTAGGTTTTCAGGATAACTGAGCCAGCTGAGTTCCCAGCTACAGCCAACATCATGAGATGTACAGGTCATCATGACCTGTAGTCATGAGAGCAAAGAAGCCTTCAAGCAGACCAGCTCCATCTACTGTCTGACCACAGCTCCACGAGTGACTTTGACCAAGAATCACATAAGCAACCTTCAGACCTTTAAAAGATGTTAATAAGTGGCGCCTGGGTGGCTCGGTAGGTTAAGGGTCTGACTTCGGTTCAGGTCATGATCTCACGGTTTGTGGGTTTGAGCCCCACATCAGGCTCTGTGTTGACAGCTCGGAGCCTGGAGCCTGTTTCAGATCCTGTGTCTCCCTCTCTCTCTGCCCCTTCCCTACTCATACTCTGTCTCTCTCTGCCTCAAAAATAAATAAGCATTAAAAAAGATGTTTATAAAATGATTTTGTTTTAAGCCACCGAGTTTGGTGATATTCGTTACACAGCAATTGATAATTGCAAATAGGATATAATGGCTTTTATTCTTCAAATTAGCTATTTCAGCCTGACATGTAGTTGTATGTGTTTAGTTAACTTCCTTAAACATATGGCTTTTTTATTTAAAACTTAGAGAAAATATAACCTCATATTTATAATATAACATATAGAGCGGTTCTAGATATAACCTCCCAAAATTTCATAATAAAATACAAAATTTCAAAATAAATTTGAAAACTTAGAACATCAAAGATACTAAATATATAGATCATTTGAAATATCAATCAGTATCTGGTATAACTCTGCTAAAGATGCAAAATAAGCCAACAAAACTAAAAGTAAGGAGATGGTTATGGCATACTGTACTTTTTATCCTTTTTCAGAGAATCTTTTTTACTTGGACTTTTAGCTTGCATTCAAATAAACTTCATGTATCAGATATTATCAGTACTATGTCTATGGGATTCATCCCTGGGATTTATATAGCTGTAGTTTGTTTTTTCATTGTTTTTATCCCATTTAATAATGTAGTTATTGCAAGTAAACATTTGTGCTGTTTTCAGGTTGAAGTTTTTATGAATATTATTTCTATAATATTCCTTTAATGTCTTTTGGTACACTCATAAGTTTATACCAATGAGTGGATTACTGTGTCATATTTTCACTCTGCTAAGTGGCTTTGCAAAGCAGTTATAAAAATTTATATTCCTGCTTGCAGCATTTGAAAGTTTTAGTTGCTCCAAATCCTTGACAATACATAATATTGTCCTTTTAATTTTTGCTATTCTAGTAGTGATACCTCATTTAACATTTAATTTTTATCCCCCTGATAACTAACTATAATTTGGCCATGTGGATATCCTCTTTCATAAAGTCCAGTTTTAATAATTTATCCATTTTTTAAATGTTTAAATTATGTTTATTTTTTAAATGTTTAAATTATGTTTATTTATTTTTTGAGAGAGAGATTGACAGAGTGTGAGCAGGGGAGGGGCAGAGAGAGAGAGGAAGACACAGAATCCGAAGCAGGCTCCAGGCTCTGGGCTGTCAGCACAGAGCCCCACATCGGGCCCGAACCCATGAACCGTGAGATCATGACCTGAGCTGAAGTCGGGTGCTCAACCG
The DNA here is from genome assembly GCF_028018385.1 of Neofelis nebulosa. NCBI lineage: Eukaryota > Metazoa > Chordata > Mammalia > Carnivora > Felidae > Neofelis > Neofelis nebulosa. The sequence continues at coordinate 179,911,279 of NC_080784.1, read as the reverse complement.
ACTGAGCCACTCAGGCACCCCTAATTCATCCATTTTTTAACTGAGCCATCTGCATTTTCTTAATGACATTTTATTGGGTTTGTTAATACACTGTATTTACATCCTATATGTGATATATAAATGGCAAGTATCTTCTTCCACATGTGACTTGTCTTTTCAGCTTTTTTGCAATACCTTTGAATATTAGAAATTCTTAATTTTAATTAGCCTACTTCATAAATATTTTTTCACAATCAATACTTTTTGTTTCCTAAGAAATGTTTGCTTACCCCAAGCTTATTAAGACATTCTCTCATGTTAATTTCTAAACATTTTGATCATATGCCTTTCAAATTTTTAAAACATGCTAGATACTATCGAATAAATATATGAAAGTGCTGAAGACTATGCAGAGAAGTTTATTGGGAAATTTTTAGTGGTCTGGGTGAGACACAATCATCACAAAGACCAGGATGATAGCAAAGGAGACAAAGGAAGTGGGTTTTTTTTTCTGGCTCAAGAAATTGTGAGTGAAGAATGTGAGAAAACCAAGTTGCAGTTTTGGTAACTAATGGGTTCTTTGTAGGATATTTTGAGCTTTATTAGCAAATACCAAATAGGTCATTACATACACAAGACTGAGACTCATGGAATAGGTGAGACTTGGAACAGAATTTACAAGTTACCAGCATTTAGGAGGTATGGAAAAGGGCCAGGATTGAATCATACAGCTTTTTAATATCTAGAACCCCTGAAGAGGAGGAATATTGAGTGAGAAGTATCCATTGAGTAACGGTAAAGCAGAACATAACGTTACAGAAATTTATAGAAAAAAAAAGTATTTCAAAAGGCAAACAATTGACATGTGAAATGATCCTGAAAGATGGCTTAAAAGTGGAGAAGGAAATATCTATTGAGTTGGTAACAAAATGATGGTTACAGAACTTCGGAAGAGAAGTTTTTGTTGATTGTTGGCAACAGAAAGCAAATTAGAAAAATTGAAGGCTCTATAGGACTACAGGATAAGTAAAAAAACAAATACAGGATATTCTTTATAAAATATTACTTTTCTTTTTATTTTTTTTTATTTGAGAAGTGGGTTGGAATAATGAGGAAGTACCTGAAAAGAATGTGCTTAAAAATTGTTTTTTATTTATGTGTTTTTTAAATGTTTATTTATTTATTTTGAGGGGGGGGTGGAGGGACAGAGAGGGAGAGAGAGAATCTCAAGCAGGTTCCATGCTGTCAGCACAGAGCCTGACATGGGGTTCGATCCCAGGAACCATGAGATCATGACCTGAGCTGAAATCAAGAGTCAGGCACTTAACTGACTTTCCACCCAGCCACCCTAAAAGATTGCTTTTTTAAATGAAGGCAAAAATGAATAAATTCATACATAGTTACATGCATACATACCTACATACCTACTTACATACATACATACATACATACATATGAAAGAACAAAGCTAGGCCATGGGAATGATCAAGTTGAATCAAGGAGATTAATGATCATGAATAAAGCAGAGCTGAAGCAGAGTCCTTGAGAAAGAGAAAGGCCAGCATCCAAAACACAAGATGAAGTATTGGCCTTTGAGAAGAACAGAGGCTCTTCTTTCATTTTAACAGGAAAGACAACAGAAATTTAGTTACTGATTCAAGTTTCTGTGTTGACTCATGGATGGGGAGATGACCTGTTTTCTACCTAAGTTTTCCCCCACTTCATGAATACTAATACAAAGCCATTGCCTTAAAATGAGTATGGAAAACACTTAAAATGAGTGTTCAAGTCTTAAGAATGAGAGGAAAACAGTCATCGCCTGGAGAGGGAGAGAATGATTTTACTGGGCAAAGAGTAAGACATTCAGGCTGTATCGTGAGATTCATTGAGATCTTTGTTCTGAGCTAAATTTACATATACATTTGAAATAAAACTAAACAGCCCAGTTTGGTGATGTTTGCTATAAGGTCTAATTACGTGGATTTCTGCACAGAGAATGAATAAATAAAATGGTTAGTTCTACAGATTTTCAGATTTCCTAGATAAAAATAAAATGAGTGGCACATGGGGAATAAGAGTGGTTTGCAAAAAACGAGGTGTCATAATAGGCCATGAGTATAGACTGATTCGAAATACAGCAAAACATAATAGGTCAGTGGAATAGGGTAAAGACATAAAATTACATTTTGTCATGGTAAGCCAAGGTTACGAAAAATCTTGTATCTAAAATTTCAGTTGCTTCTGTATATAAATATATATATATATATATATATATATATACACACACACACACACATACATATGCATATATACTTTGTACATCTTTAGACTTTGAAGTTTTTTACTGTGTATATATAGGATTATTTAAGAAAAAATAAACTTGGTAAATAATTCCAATAATACCAATCAATAATATATAAAATATTCATATAAGATAATATGATGCAGCAATTAAAATTAAGATATTTACTAAGTACATGCACTGTATTAGAGTATACAATTATATAAAATATTATTATATTTTATATTGTATAAAATATCCATGTATAAGAATATCCCATCATAATGATAACTAACCAGTATACAAAATATTCATTTAAACATTTTCTGTGTATTAATCTACAAAAGCCACATGAGGTGCATACAGTTATGATTCCCACTGTATTGCTTAGGAAATTGAGCCTCTGAGAAGCTGTGTCTTATGCCTAAGGTCACTTAGCTGTAAGTGGTAAAGGCCAGATTTGAGCAGAAGCTTGTTTGAGGATCTTGGTCATTACCACTATGTGGTATGTATGCAGAGGGAGAATTCTGGAAGTGTTCACTGTTAAAACTAGCAACAATGCTTGTTTTTTGTTTGATGACATTTTTAAAAATTGTTATTTACCTGCATTTTCTAAATTTTATAATATAAAAGCACTATATGATTGCAAATGAAAAGAAAAATATAATTTTTAAGAGCAGTGGGGATCCTGTATAGCCTGAATTAGTGCTTTTTCATAAGCAAACAGTAGTCATACAGAAAAAAATGTTTTGTTGGGTGCAGCATGGTTCAGGGCCTCAGATGGAGAGAAGAAATAACCTCTTCCTTAGGCTGAAAACTACAGTCCTGCTATTTCTTTCCTTAAGTGATGGAGCTACATGTGTAGAGTCATCCATTGGGTCAATATTTAAAATTATATAGCACAGGGGAACCTGGGTGGCTCAGTCGGTTAAGCGTCCGACTTCAGCTCAGGTCATGATCTCACGGTTCATAGGTTCGAGCCCCACAACGGGCTCTGTGCTGACAGCTTGGAGCCTGGAGCCTGCTTCGGATTCTGTGTCTCCCTCTCTCTCTCTGCCCCTCCCCTGTTCATGCTCTGTCTCTCTATGTCTCAAAAATAAATAAACGTTAAAAAAAACTTAAAATTACATAGCACAAAATAAAAATCTATCGTGTTATGAATTAACTGAGTATGTGCTACCCACTGCCCACTACCTTGAATTGAAAGATTAATCCTAGTAAATAAACTTAGCCCCAAAACGAATTTGCCATAGGTAAATTATCAGTAAAATTTTCTATTTTCTTATCTTAGCTTCTTTTCTCGATTTTCCTTAATTTGCTCTTTTATCTTCATGTAACATGTACTTACAATTATAAATAAATTGCGATTCACCCATAGCCATCCAAATTATAGATCCAAAAAATGAAGTGATATTTTAAGTATGCTTATTATAAATAAAATTATATACTGAACCATTACCAAAATACCCACAAGGATAATAGTTCTTGAATGTGGACAAGTTCCTTATTCACTTACGACATATTCTTAATCATATAGGTGTTAAAATAATTTACTCAAACATTAGGAAAAATATGACAGAGTAGACAAATCACAAGTCTTCCAAGTTCTGAGTTGTAACTGGGTGAACATGTCGTTCACGAGGCGATATAGGAAAATACTGGCAGTAAAAGTGATGTTATAAAAATGATTCCAGGATAACAACATAAATCTAAACTCTGTTGGGTAATCTGTATTATGTACTCAAGCCACTTATAATCCTCATTTACCTCAAACGTGACACTTTGCACATTTATTTGTCTTCTTGGCCCCAATTTTCACATCTGAAAAATGATAATAAGGAACACATAAATATCCTATGTGTTTAATATTCATTTATTATTCACTTAATGAAGGTTTTTTACACACATACTATATGAATACATACCAGTTTTATATGTTGGGATAATAGTACAATAACAAATATAAAACATCACTCAAGAAGAATATATTTCATGAAAGAAGATCATCTATGTACACGAGTAGTTCAATACATGGTGAAAAATTGGGAGGGCCATATTTGGGATAACAGGATGAGTTCCAACTCACCTCTTTTTCACCAATGATTCTAGAACCTGAATTGTATTCCTTCTCTTACCCACAGGTGCTATCAAAATCGAAGGTGACTTCTTTTCATGTGCCTGTTGGCCATCTGGATGTCTTCTTTAGAGAAGTGTCTATTCATGTCTTCTGCCCATTTCTTCACCGGATTATTTGTTTTACGGGTGTGGAGTTGGGTGAGTTCTTTATAGATTTTGGATACTAGCCCTGTGTCCAATAGGTCATTTGCAAATATCTTTTCCCATTCTGTTGGTTGCCTTTTAGTCTTGTTGGTTGTTTCCTTTGCAGTGCAGAAGCTTTTTATCTTCACGAGGCCCCAATAGTTCATTTTTGCTTTTAATTCCCTTGCCTTTAGACATGTGTCCAGTAAGAAATTGCTGCGTCTCAGGTCAGAGAGGTTTTTCCTTCTCTCTTCTCTAGGGTTTTGATGGTTTCCTGTCTCAAATTCAGGTCCTTCATCCCTTTTGAGCTTATTTTTGTGAATGGTATAAGAAAGTGGTCTAGTTTCATTCTTCTGCATGTTGCTGTCCAGTTCTCCCAGCACCAATGTCACTCCTCGTCAGGGAAATACAAATCAAAACCACACTGAGATAGCACCTCAGACCAGTCAGAGTGGCTAAAATGAACAAATCAGGAGACTAGATGCTGGAGAATATGTGGAGAAATGGGAACCCTTGCACTGTTGGTGGGAATGCAAAATGGTGCATTCGCTCTGGAAAACAGTGTGGAGGTTCGTCAAAAAATTAAAAACAGATCTACCCTATGACCCAGCAATAGCATTACTAGAAATTTACCCAAGGGATACAGGAGTGCTGATGCATAAGGGCACTTGTACCCCAATGTTTATAGCGGCACTTTCAACAATAGCCAAATTATGGAAAGAGCCTAAATGTCCATCAACTGATGAATGCATAAAGAAATTGTGGTTTATATACACAATGGGTACTATGTGGCGATGAGAAAGAATGAAATATGGCCTTTTGTAGCAACATGGATGGAACTGGAGAGTGTTATGCTAAGTGAAATAAGTCATACAGAGAAAGACAGATACCATATGTTTTCATTCTTATGTGGATCCCGAGAAACTTAATAGAAGACCATGGGGGAGGGGAAGGGGAAAAAAAAAAAAGTTAGAGAGGGAGGGAGCCAAACCATAAAAGACTCTTAAACACTGAGAATAAACTGAGGGTTGATGGGGGATTGGAGGGAGGGGAGGGTGGGTGATGGGCATTGAGGAGGGCACCTGTTGGGATGAGCACTGGGTGTTGTATGGAAACAAATTTGACAATAAATTTCATATTAAATAAATAAATAAAAGGTGACTTCGACAACCTCAGTGAAAAGGTCCATTATTTCAACTGCTTCAGCAGCCTTTAGTCAATGATCACATTTCAAACCTTGCCGGCACCTGAATCAAAATATCTAAAACCTCAAATCCCAGAATGCCAATAGCTGGTTAACAATAATCTCACATTATTGTGTAAGCACGACTGAAGCAAAGAAAGGCTAAAATAATGTAATTTCCTTTTCAGATTAATTGAAGATGTAACAAAAATGTAAATAATTATTATGAGAGAAAGTGGATTCTAGAGATTGTGTATATTGAAAAATCAACCAATCGTAGCAACGAGGTAGTGAGGATGACGTGGTCAAACATGAACTTAGTCACCTGAATGGCAACAGTGTTCCTAAGAGAGAAGCCAGAAAAACACGCATGTAAAGTAAATTACAGTATAGGTTGTTAAAAGAGAGAGAGTTCATTTACACTAAATATTTTAATCATTAAAGAATACATTAATGGATAATATAGCAATTTTTAAGAAATTTGTCTCTTTTAATTTAATTTTTTCATATCATAATTTTATAGCAATATTGATCGAATACTCGATTCCTTCTAAAGGTTACAGAATCTTCTTTTTACTTAATTAGATATTAATAACTGTTATTAGAAAAATACTGGCACGACTGTGTGGCTCAGTCTGTTGAGCGTCCGACTTCGGCTCAGGTCACGATCTCATGGTTTGTTGGTTCAAGCCCCGTGTCAGGCTCTGTGCTGACAGCTCAGAGCCTGGAGCCTGCTTCAGATTCTGTGTCTCCCTCTCTCTCTGCCCCTCCCCAACTTGCACTCTGTCTCCCTCTCTCTCTCTCAAAGATAAATAAACATTAAAAAATTAATAAAAAATAAAGGAAAAAATACTTACATCATGTCTTGGCACAATTCCTCATTTTTCTTCTCCCAAATTAATTATTATAGTCACTGATTTACATGGAATCGCCACTGCTGATGCTCATTTATCTAAACTGACTGGTAGTGGGAAGGAAAGTGAGAGGGATCCGAAGCGTGGCTTCATCTAAACCAATCGAACTGGGTTTAGGCATCTGTGAATATATAGTAGATGAAAAACTGGAAGAAATACTTTCTATGAGTCAACTAATAATATTTTAGTCATAAGAAGTACTTCAAAATATGCCTTCAGATGAGAAATAAGCCATTCTGTAGCTTCTGCACTGAACTAAGCAACATCTGGGCACTCTGAGAACCAGAAGCTGCATACTCAATTACAGTCACTATGTTTACCATGGCCAGTGCCATACTAATGGCAGGCAAAGGTGGAAAGAAGGTTTTGCCAAACAACTTCATGGGGATTTTCTATAACAAGCGAGTAATGGTGCATAGAAGCAAAAAGGGAAAATGTGCCACAATAAAACTATTAGAGTTTTATAAGATACCACCATGGAGACTCTTAGGTATAACTGATGGACATTTTAACAGGACAAATTCTAGAAATAAAGTAGGTGGGAGATTGTGCCACAATGTCTCACCCCCCAAAAAAGAATAGTCTAATTGGAGACCGTATCCAATATGTGGGTCATATGTAAATAACCACAATCTATTTAAAAAATAATAATCTTCATTAACTTTCAGTTGATTAAATTCAAATAAAGAAGTCATGTTATATTGTCTCCATAAAGAGTGAATCAAGGCCAAAACAGAATAAGAATACTGTTTGGATCACAGATAGTCTTTTAATCATTTGACTTCAGATTTCCTCAATCACGGTGAATGTGGGTCTCTAATTAGTGTGTATTTATAACCAATTTTACAGGTTTATCTGTGGAGTCTCAAAATGATCCATAGACAATGTCCAAAATAAATATTCCTGAGAGCATAGCATAAGGTATACAGCCTTGACTTTGAAATCTTAACAATAACTTTGTATCCCAGGTGAGAAAATGAGATATATCAACTTGATATTTCCAGTTCAGTGTACTACCTTACAACTCACATCTTCCCTAACATTTCTGGAATCATAACAGTTTCAAAGCCTGTGATATAAATAAGTACAGGTTTTATTTACATTTTATTTTTTGATCATCAATCCTCTTCCAACATTTTTAAATGCCCTACACTTATGTCTCTTTAGGGGAAAAGAAGATTTTCTAATCACAGCTTTACAAATGTGGAAACAGATATAAAGGGATAAAAATTGCTCAAGGTCATTGGCAGAGGCGCGATTAAGAGCAAGCAACCACAGAATATAGAACATTACACAGATGTTCAAATTGTAAAGAATATGGATAGTTGCAAATTGAAAAGAAATGACTTCAAGAATCATTGCAGTCTAATGAGAAAGCAAAAAAACACATTATAACGTTGCATAAATATAAATAAGGAGAAGAGATCTACCTATACTCCCTGATTGTTTTCACAGTACTTCCCTTGAAACTGGGTTAGTTATAGAACAGCATGGTGTAAAGCAGGATGACTCTTTTCAGACAGTGTGAGAATCTAAGGCTGTGCTCCTACAGATTTGGAATCAAATAAATAGGACCTAGAAAAGCATAAAAAACCAACATATGAAAGCGACACATCTCTATTATCATGTAAATTATGAACTAGGTTATAAGAATAAATGTAGATAGAGGTCAGTAACTGACATTATGCACACGTACACACACACACTTGTAAGTGCATATAATGACTCTGGACTCGGTGAGGCCTGGAACATTATGATATATATTTCCATGGCTCTTTGTTATGTCAAGGAAAAAAGGAATGGAGCTTATTTTTTACCCAAATTGTACTGAACAAGCCATATATGTTATTTCAATCAGGACTTACAAAAGTCCTACAAAATAATTATTTATTCTCCATTAAAACAAGAAGGGAAGAGTCAAAAGTAGAGTATCAGTGAAATCACAGACCTTGCAGGAAATACATCTAGGATTAAAATTTATATTTGTCATACTCTTCCCAACAACTCGCCCTTTCGAGGAGACCTCTGAAATGTAACTATCCATCATGAACGGGGAGGTGGCACTAGGGAGGAGATGGAAGAGAGAAGAAACGAGAGAAAACAAGAGAGAAAGAATTGGTGGGGGGAAGGGGGGTTAGGTGGAGATTTTGAGATCATTATGGAACAAACCAAAGTTCTAATAACAACGTGCCCTCTATACTGTCCAGTAGCCAGAAAAGAATTGGCACACCTCCCCACAGTCTAAATCACCACCAGGAAAATAATTTGGCATTAAGGCAATCATTTTAGAAAATCTGCATCCACAATGCAACTGCTAATGTAATAGTCCCACCGGGGAAAATAAAGAAAGAAAGCGTTCAGCATGAGAACTGTTTTCAGCATGTGCCAAATTCTAACTTAAAATCCACTTCAAATAGAGTAGTGTTATTTCCTTTTTATTTCATTTCTCCCCCAGTACTGCTTTGAATATTGGATTTTCTTGTGATAAGGGTTCCAAGTTAATGATCAAAGTGCACTTCATGAACCAAAATGATTTTAACTCAGCTTTTCAGAGTTACTCTTCCTAAAATGTTCCCTGGGGAGTCAGATTTTCCTGACTCAAGATATTTCTATTCAAGGTCTAAAACCACTTTTAAGGGTAATAGCTAAGTAAACACTGTTATATTTTGGTTGATTGAATCCACATGAATCATTTTTCATTAAATGGCAAAATCTAATTCTAGGGGGGAAAAGTCTTGTTAATTGTTTTCATAAAGATGTGACCCAGGCCAGCATTTAGTTTTTCACTGACCATGGGCTTCAGAAAGCTTTTCAATTCTGCCAAATCATTGCTTGCGTGTATTTTTCAATGGAAATGGAAAAAAAATAAAAATGACTTTTTATGATGAACATTTATTAGATACATTTTTCCTTGTAGCTAAAAACATCTTCCTAGCATAAATATTTACTTGTATTCAGTAAATGAAAAAAGACATGAAAGCCAGTAGACTCATATGAAGGGAACTTTCGCCAATAAACCAGTTAACAGTTTCAAGTCATGTTTCTCTAGAAAACAAAACAAAACAAAACAAAACAAAACAAAAACCTGTCCATCATGAGCCCCTGCTCAGTTCTCCCAAAGTTGAAGAGAAAGAAAGAGTGTGGCCTGGGGAAAAAAAGTAGTGCTCTTCCTTGGCCAAATGCTCTAATCACAACAGATACTTCAGACACGTATATGCACAATTGTTTTTTTAAATGTGTTGCAAGAAAGAATGAGCCATTGTCCCCTAAGACTAAGCAAGATTCTTATTCATGGCTGATGATCTAGGGCAAGTACAGAAAACAAGCAAACTGATTAGCCACTTCAGTAATATCAAGGAAATTCTTTTGTCCACATGCGCACAGGCACGTAGTCACAGTAGAGAATTGAGTGAAATATTGTCTTAGCAATGTTTTAAGTTTAGCGTTTTCTCCTGACCAAAGCATAGATTTTTGTAGTGTTACATCACTTTTATAAGCTGCTTTTATTTTTACTGTGGTCTAGAAGCTTCCTGTTGCAGAATGGATCGATCTTACTTTAGCTTATAAAATTACTCCAAAATGGACTTGATTCCTTCAACCTTTCTACTTAAAATGTCACTAAAGCTTGCATGTCCAGTGTAGAATGTACTTTTCTTAAGGTACATATTACTTGCATAACTTATTTTGTCTCCTATTTGAGAAAAAATTGTCAGCGGCTGTCCTGACTACTTTTACTAATAGAAGCTAACCTGGAGGATTCTAGTGACCTTACCTCTGTGGTAAATGTCCTTCAAATATTAAAGTAGAAAGTTTCCTGAAGTTTCAGTGGTAATGCAGTCAAATGGTTACGTCCACATTCTAGAGTCAACCACTGAGACTAAGAGATAAATTATTCACTTCATAAAATAAACAGCACATTTGAATATCATGTTAGTAACGTTATCATATTCTGTGAATACTCTTAATTGCAAAGACACTTTAACTAAATGTCAAAATATAAAATTTCAAAACAAACCTATCATTCTTTATATGAGAGGATTTTTCTAATTTATTTTTTATTTGTTGATAAGTATAGTTGAATTCCCTTTTCATTAAATTATAGAAAGAGCCTAAGTGTCCATCAACTGATGAATGGATAAAGAAATTGTGGTTTATATACACAAAGGAATACTACTTGGCAATGAGAAAGAATGCAATATGGCCCTTTGTAGCAACGTGGATGGAACTGGAGAGTGTTATGCTAAGTGAAATACATCATCCAGAGAAAGACAGATACCATGTTTTCACTGTTATGTGGATCCTGAGAAACTTAACAGAAGACCACGGGGGAGGTGAAGGGAAAAAAAAGTTAGAGAAGGAGACAGCCAACCCATAAGAAACTCTTAAAAACTGAGAATAAACTGATGGTTGATGGGTGGGGGGGTGGGAGGGAGGGGAATGTGGGTGATGGGCATTGAGGAAGGCACCTGTTGGGATGAGCACTGGGTGTTGTATGGAAAATAATCTGACAATAAATTTCATATTAAAAAAAGACTGTCTTATTTTTGAGTGAAAAATAACAATTTATTCAATAACAATTTATTGACAGACTGTTATATTGATTTGCTAATGAATACCATGTGTTTGTAAGGAGGAGAACATGTAGTGTTACTTTAGAAATGAGGTCAGTACTAGAAACAATTGCAGCTGTCAAGTATTGTGAAAGTCTAAACAGTGAGTGCTCAGTATTAGGCAAATTACATAGATTATTTTACATAAACATGCAACTTTGTAAAACTGATAATATTCTCATTTTTAAAAATGTGTATCAGAAAACCTAAGCTTCTTGCACAATTAGTAAATAGAAATATTAAATCCAAACATGAGTCTGTTATGGTCACTCCAAAATACATGTATCTTCCTTTACACTTTAATACTAAAAACACAATCTTTCAATCCACTGAAATGACCTATTTAATGGGGAAAAAAAAGTCAGGAATTGATGTGAGGAAAACTGGGTTCAGCTATTAGAAACTGAAATATCATGAGAATAAGTCAAAGATTAATGAGATTGGTTACCTACATGTAATGGATGAGAATGAGAAAAGGAGGTAAGAAGGTGGCACATTTCCAAATTTCTCTTTTTGGTACAATCCTGATTTTAAAAACATGCTAATGTTTTACACACTTAAAGAGAAAAAATTAAAATCGGAAATTTTGAAAGAAAACCTTAAAATTGATTAAAACCAGAAACAAGTTAATTTGTAAGTTAAACTGAATTTTAAGGCAAAAATACAAGTACACTGAAGAGTGTGTGGGGGGGAAGAAGCAACGCACGTGTATTTTGAACACTTTATTTGGACTATATGACCTAACCTAAAAGTAGTACATAAATATATATTGTGTGTGTGTGTGTGTGCGTGTGTGTGTATATATTTATATATATATACATATATATATGTATATATATATATATATATATATATAGTTAGTAGACTTCCTTTTTACAGAGACATTTTTCTATAATCTAGATATTAATTTTTCTATACATTTTAGAACTAAGCAAATATGTTGCTATGTTGTGGCTGATGAGAACCAGCTTTGTCAGAGAAGGTAGTTATAATGTGGAAGGGAAAAGCATAGAATAAACCATGTGGTGTTGAGATGGAATTAAGGTTATCCTAGGTTCCAATCCATATAGGTGGTTATGGAATTAGAAACAGATGTGTATGGGGATTGTGCGTGTGTGTGTGTGTGTGTGTGTGTGTGTGTGTGTGTGTGTTACATAATTTCCCAGTTCTATCAGCTAAAAATACTAAGAAGCAATAAAAACCATAAACAATGAACACACAGTACCCATATCTTGGCTTCAAAATAGAATGAATCCTCCACAAAAAGCAAGCTGTGACAAAATGCCTCAATCCAGAGATATGGCTGAAGAATAACAAGATAATTCTGGAACGCCCTGATGTGTCAGAAAACAGACAAGTATTAAAAGAAATGATCAGATAGGTCAAAAAGAGCAGGAGTCAGCTTGGAGGGGCTAAAACTAGAGAAATCTGGGACAATTTGAGTCTCAAAATAAATAATGACAGTGAAGGATTATAGTCTATTTAATAATATAATTCCAAGGATCCACACTGATACAAAATAAATGAGAGATGATGGTGATGATGATGATGATGATGATGATGATGATAGATAAATAATAGATGAGAGGTAGATAAAGGAAAACTCTTCTTTATAACAGAAAAACAACTAATAAATATAGTCAGAGTTATAGAACTGGAAAATAAATCCCAATTTGTCAACCATGGTAATAATAATTGATTCACGCATGAGTCCTCATAGATGCTCAAACTTGTGGTAGAAATTTTGAGAAATATTAAGATATTCGCATATCTTTCAGAATATCTCTCCACAGGATGTTTATTAATTAAAACGTATAAAATCATAACTTCATGATGTAGAAACTCAGCAGACAGCAATTTAACCAAGCATTAAATTAATATCACCAATATTTTAACACACTACCATTTCCTGTCTACTAATACAAGGCACCAAGAAGGATAAAAGATCACTTTTGTTGTCATTGTGCCCCCATGGTGCATAACCTGAATCTAGTCATGAGGAAACATCAGATAAATCCAAATTGAGGGAACTTCTGCAAAATAACTAGTCTGAATTCTTTGATCATGACACTGTCCAAATACAAAGAAAGATTCAGGAACTGTAACAGATTAAAGGAAACTAGAGACGTGAGAAATAAATGCATTTCATAACCCTAGTTTACTTTTGGTATAAAATATATTATTTAAACAATTGACAAAATCTGTATATGGCTTTCATACTGGTACCAGTATTAAATCTCTTGACTGTTAATTTCACTGTGGTTATGCAATAGAATGCCTGTGTTTTTGGAAAGAAAACACTGAGCTATGTAGGAGTAAAGGGCTACATGTCTACAACTTACTGTCCAGTGATTCAGGAACATAATTATATATACCCATACAGATGCATAAAGGGATTCACACAAAGAAAGCCTACAAAAGCTAAAGGATATCTAACAACACATTAACACTTGGGGAAACTGTACAAAGAACACATGGAGTTTTTTAGTACTATTCTTGAAAGGTTTTAATCCTGAACTGACATTAATGTATATATATTTTTTTTTAATTTTTTTTTTCAACGTTTTTTATTTATTTTTGGGACAGAGAGAGACAGAGCATGAACGGGGGAGGGGCAGAGAGAGAGGGAGACACAGAATCGGAAACAGGCTCCAGGCTCCGAGCCATCAGCCCAGAGCCCGACGCGGGGCTCGAACTCACGAACCGTGAGATCCTGACCTGGCTGAAGTCGGACGCTTAACCGACTGCGCCACCCAGGCGCCCCATATATTTTTGAAGTTAGCAGTAATGGGCTTCAAATTTCTCATCCTAAAAATTTATGATAATCTCAAAGAAAGCTTGTGACTGTCACATGCTCTAATTCAATGAAACAATTTATCAAAATAAATCTTCACGGTAGCATACATCCCATCAAGCATGATTCTTAAAGCTGAGTTCCAAAGTTATCTTTATGCCAAACCAGCTGTAATCTAGCAGGATCTTTGAATTTAGAAAACTCATTTTTCACGATAGTAAGATACATGCTGGGTTTGAATGTCATTAGACAAAACCTGTTTAATCTGCTGCCTTGTTAAGTGTTTAATGTTGCCCTGAAATTAATGACATTCATGACAATTCACTCACTTAATTTTTCCAAACATTACGGTATTGCAATACCTCATTTAGTGATCGTCATTAGTACAAAACTAAACTAAACTAAACTAAACTAAACTAAACTAAACTAAAATGCAAGTGATACGTATCTTGTAACAAATTTTACCTATCACAGTGACACTGTTTCCACTCAACTTACCTTCACAGGCTTTGGGTGTGCTGCTTCCTTATATCCTTTTTGCATGTTTTCAGGTTTGCTTCAGAATTCAGGGTTTTGAAGTACTTTGAAGACTCTTCATTTTTCTTTCAATATGTCTGTTCAAAGTGAATTGACTTTACATGAAACTATAATTTTTGGCATTAATTGTAATTAAAAAAAAGATGTAGACATCTACCTCTTGAGGGGATAATTAGATACATGAAAACACCAAATATGGAATAAATGATACACCTGTTGTAGAGTCATAAATTTGCTGCTAGAGAAGTAACATAACAATAAATAATAGACAAATGGGTACATCTTACTGCATAATGCCTCCTTGTGACCATACGCATTTCACTTTGTTTACTTTAAAGTACCAGCATTTTGGGGCGCCTGGGTGGCTCAGTTGGTTAAGCGTCCCACTTCAGCTCAGGTCACGATCTCATGGTCTGTGGGTTCGAGCCCTGCAACCAGCTCTGTGCTGACAGCTCAGAACTTGGAGCCTGCTTCCAATTCTGTCTCTCTGTCTCTCTCTGTCTCTCTCTGCCCCTCCCCCACTTGCAGTCTGCCTCTCTCAACAAATAAATAAACATTAAAATAAGTAAATAAATAAATAAGTACAAGCAATTATAGTGCTAAAAACCAAAATTCAACTGAATAGATTTTAAAGGTCTTATTGGTGATAGTCAATGATTCGTGACTTGGGCAGCATCCAATCTGGCAGATAGAAAAGAGCTCTGAGGAACTGTACAAAATGAAAGACTTTTAGAGACAGAAAAGAGTGGGGAAAACTAAATTATGGTAGACAAAAAAAGATGACTCTCCTTTAGAGGATGGAAGGGGTCTATCAGGCAGATTCCCTCACTGGAGCTGATTAGGCAGTTCCTGATTGGCTGGTTTAGAATTCCTTTTAAGGGAGAGCCAAAACTGTAACTAAGTTAACTCTCAGTTTGGTGATGTGGGGCTTCTCATAAGCAACTCCATTTGGGGCCTGTTGTCTTGAAGAGCTTAAAATTGGCTCTTTGGGGAGCAGGATAAAATCCTTTATATTGAGACTTTGGGAAACAAAGTTATCTGCATAGTTCCAGTAGCTAAATGCCTTTATTTTTTCAATTTAACATGTATCTTCACCTTTTTTTTAACGTTTATTATTTTGGGGAGAGAGAGACAGAGAGCAATCAGGGGAGAGGCAGAAAGAGAGAGAGAGACAGAGAGAGAGAGAGAGAGAGAGAGAGAGAGACAGAATCTGAAGCAGGCTCCAGGCTCAGAGCTGTCAGCACAAAGCCTGACATGGGGCTCAAACCCAGAGATTGCGAGACCTTGACCCGAGCCAAAGTCGGCTGCCCAACCAACTGAGCCACCCAGGCACCCCTATCTTTACCTGTTTTATGCAAAAGGGTCAATACTATTATTATGTGAGAATAGTATCTTGGTATGTTTTCCTATGACAAATGAAACTGACAAAAATATAGAAATTCAGGATGGGGATTGAGAGAGCAAACAAACTTAGGGAAAATAATTTCTCCATTCTCGGGTAAAGTAAATGCACATTACTTCCATAAATTATCCACCCCCTTCATGCTTCATTTTGATTGGTTTCAGAGCATAAAATAAATAATTTTGCATGGTGTATTTGTTTTAAAGCTCAACATTTTTGCAAAGTCCCTTAGAAGCCATAGCCCAGCAGTATACTAGATGATATCCAACACATTGAAAAACAGAAGAGGGCATTTCGGAGGCCTTATTGTGCTAGTGAAGAGAATAGGGAAGTAGACAGTAGCCGAAACCTAGAGAGAATAACAGATCAAAATGGAGGAGGACGCAAAGAAGTCAGTTTTACATTGGTATGTTGCTCACCCTTCCTTTCTCACGTCTTTGTACCAGTTTTAGTTTTCTCAGGACCTGTAACATTTTTAACATTAACAACTTCCTCTACCTTAGTATCTCATTCCCTTAAAACCAATAGAAAGCCGAAATGAGGGGGTGCCTGGGTGGCTCAGTAGGTTGAGCATCTGACTCTTGATTTCGGCTCACATTAATTATGATCCTGGGCACTACTTAAGATGCGCCCTCTTCCTCTGCCCCTCCCCTCAAATAAATAAATAAATAAATAAATAAATAAATAAATAAAATAAAGCTGATCGAAAATTTGTATGAACCTGGGAACCCTTAATACTGTGTATGTTACCAGAAGGATGTCATGCAATATTCTTTTAATGAAATTTCACTGCTCATGTTAATTCATCTGATCTGAAAACCTGGGAACTGGTTCTTATTAAAACTTTCATCAATTTCTTGAGTCCATTTACCAGGATTTGTGTTCTCC
Source organism: Neofelis nebulosa (assembly GCF_028018385.1). NCBI lineage: Eukaryota > Metazoa > Chordata > Mammalia > Carnivora > Felidae > Neofelis > Neofelis nebulosa. The sequence continues at coordinate 179,894,432 of NC_080784.1, read as the reverse complement.
AGCGTTACAGACAAGACCACAGGCCCAAGTGGAGTTGTTTGTGATAAGCCCCTCATCACCAGAGACTTAACTTAATTACAGTTTGGGCCACCCCAGTTAATCAGGAAGTGCTTGATTAGCACTAGTTAGGTAATCTGCCTGATAGACCCCTTCCATCCCCTAAAAGAAAGTAGCCTTGCAGTAACCAACTGATTCACTGTCTAGTGTAATTTCTTGTCCCTCTCCTTTCTGCCTATAAAAGTCTCAGTTTGCACAGCTCTGTTGGACTCCTTTCTATGTGCTAGGTAGATTTGAATCAATTTTGCTGAAGTTAACTCTTAAAACTTTTAATAGGCATCAGTTTATCTTTTTTTTTCTTTTTTAAGGTTTATTCATTTTTCAGAGACGGAGGTTTATTCATTTTTCAGAGACGGAGAGACAGAGTGTGAGCGGGGAGGGGCAGAGAGAGAGGGAGACACAGAATCCTAAACAGGTTCCAGCCTCTGAGCTGTCAGCACAGAGCCCAACGTGGGGCCTGAACTCACGGAGGACAAGATCATGACCTGAGCTGAAGTCGGACACTTAACTGACTGAGCCACCCAGGCACCCCAGCATCAGTTTATGTTTTAACACAAGAGAAGTAGAAATAGTAGAAAATATATATTTGGAAAAAGAGAGAAAGAGAGAGAATGAGACAAAGAGATTTATTTTAAGGAATTGTTTCATGTGATTGTGGGAACTAGTAAGTTCAATATTTGTAGTGCAGACTGGCTGGATGAAAATCAGGCAGTATTTCAATTACAAGATTTGATTCCCTCTTCCTCAGGAAGCACCTGTCTTTTCATTAAGGCCACAACTGAATGGAAGAAGCCCAACCACATTATCATAGGTAATCTACTTAAACTGTCTATAAATATCAATCACAGTGACAAAATATCTTCACAGCAGTGACTAGACTAGTGTTTGACCAGACAACTGGGCAACCCAACCTTGCCAAACTGATAAATAAAATTTACCATCACAATGTAGTTGGACACTATATTTAACCAAGTCATGCCAAAGATCTATTATGAACCCACTGACAAATATTTTGTCCTTGACCAAACTTTAGCAAATGTCCTGTGAGCCCTTCTTTGACTAAGCTTCCGTTTTGTCCTATAAAGACCTGAACAAAACACTTGTATAGTTTCTAATAACTCAAGATCATGTCACTAAGATGACCCTAAGTCTCCTTGTAAGCACCTGCCTGGGAAAATTCAAACCTGCTATAAGAATTTGCTACTTTTTTCCAGATAATGACTGAATATAGGACCCTTCTCTCTCTCTCAGTCTTTGTGGGAGAGTAGAAGCCTAACATGGATGAGCACCAGTTAGGAAATCCACATGGATTTCACATGGATCAGCTTCCCTTTTCCCACTTGTAATTTTTCACTTCCTCACTCAATTGAGTCCCTGTTCACCCTGTTGGCTATTTCTTCATTGTCCCTTTAAAATGCTCAGTCATGGGGGTGCCTGGGTGGCTCAGTCGGTTGAGCGTCTGACTTCAGCTCAGGTCATGATCTCACTGTTTGTGAGTTCAAGCCCCACGTCGGGCTCCGAGTTGACAGCTCAGAGCCTGGAGCCTGCTTCAGATTCTGTGTCTCCTTCTCTCTCTGCCCCTCCCCCACTTGTGCTCTGTCTCTCTCTGTCTTTCAAAAATAAATTAATGTAAAAATAAAATTAAAAAAAAATGGGACTTCCTATATTTAAAAATAAATAAATAAAATGCTCAGTCATCTCTGCACAAATCAGAGCTCAGTTCACCTTAGACTCTTTTCCTTATTGTAATAACACATTACTGATCAAAATCTTTCCTTACCACTTTAACTAGTGTCTGGTTTTGTTTATCTCTGACACCAGTGTCTTTTCCAAAAAACAAAGAAACATTGAGAAAACAACAGCAGGAATGTAGTAATTAATTATAATACATTATAACTATAATTATATGAATTAATGTTAATAATCTATCAATTAATTAATATAGCATGCAAACCTCTGATGCCATGATAAAACCAGAGAAAGTTAGACTTTACAAGACAGTATAATTAAAATATGAGGTCATTACACTTAGATGTCTCAGATGTCACATCATCCTATGTAAGTGAATCAAAATCTAAGCCTGGAAATGCACTTACAAAATCGAAGCCTAAGAACAACCAGTCACAAACAGCCAATTAGTCTTTAGGCTACAGCCAATCAATAATTTATTTTCTTTGCTTCCTCACTTCCAGTTTGGCTCTGTCCAATTCCAATCAATTTTTTTTTCAAATAAACTCAAAATGTTTAATATGCTTCAGTTTATCTTTTAGCAACAGAAAACTAAAGTGGAAGAGTTGCTAAGTTATTCCTGACTTTTTTTAAATGTGAAGGAAAAGGAATGTTTTAGATATAAATATATAGAGATATACATATAAATAATACATGTTGTATTGTATTACATTATTTACATAATATATAACTATAAATATATTATTCTCCATGGAAAAATAATAAATGACTAAGAACTCACTTCTCTGAACGTATCATTTGCCATTTGTCACCCTGATACTATGGTTGAAAGAAATGACTGTTGCAAGATTACTAAAGTCTTCCATAATTAAGGCAAAGATGTTTCCTTCTTCAAAACTTATTCTTCTACTCACAAATAGTTCCACCTGGACTTTATTTCAACGAATAATATTGTATTTCCACTTTCAATTCCCATTGTAGAGTATCCACCGTCTTGTTTTTCCTCTTTATTCTAGTCTTATATGAGTTAAGACATATCAATGCACATCTTCTCCCACAATAAGTGCTATTTCTTCTTTGGTAGGAATCACTACTCAACCTAGTTCAGGTCATAGGTAAAGTACAGAATTCTATCTTGCATTCCCAACTGCTCCTGGATCCATAACACAGAGCAGATTCTGCCTCTACTTGTCATTACTTATTATTCATTACTCATACCAATTTATACCAATTTACACCAAATATCCATTACATCTCTATTTATTAAAAAATATTTTTAATATTGTATCTTTACCTTTCTAAGTCCTTATTATATCCATCTACATTCATTTTTTTTTTAATTTTTTTTTCAACGTTTTTTATTTATTTTTGGGACAGAGAGAGACAGAGCATGAACGGGGAAGGGGCAGAGAGAGAGGGAGACACACAGAATTGGAAACAGGCTCCAGGCTCCGAGCCATCAGCCCAGAGCCTGACGCGGGGCTCAAACTCACAGACCGCGAGATCGTGACCTGGCTGAAGTCGGACGCTTAACCGACTGCGCCACCCAGGCGCCCCGACATTTTTAATATAATATATAGTATATAAGTTACTACAGTTAATATATGTTACTAATATAATAATGTCAATATATGTTAATAATACAGATGTCAGTTTCAGTTCATCAGAAATTGTATGTCTAAATTTGTTGAGGAAGTATTCTTGCCTATATAAGTTCTCATGTGTTCGAAAACATGGAATATAGGAGTTAGAAATTTTGAAAGACTGAGCATATACCCAAAGATAGGTGAACAAAACACTACTGCTTTAAACTGAAAAATACTAACTCAGCTTTAAGTAAAGAGTTTACCTCTCAGTCATGCATATCATTATATATCTTCTGTCAATTGGAATAGGAATGACAGAACAATTACATAAATTTATTTAAATAAAGGAACTTTTTTTTTTAAACATGTGAGTTGTATTTGAATACATTATATTCTTGCCACAAGAGGATGTCAAGCTCTTTAAAATCACGATCTCAAAAGGTCCTAATTCATGCATCTGGTACTTAATTCTCTCCCCCTCAAATCCCCCTAAGAAATGATTTAAAAGTATTTAAAAATAATGAAAACATATTTGTCATCTTATTAATCCATTTGGTTAGAGTTATTCAAGAATAGAAGTATACAAGTAAAAGGAAGCCTACACCGTTCCATTGATAGGCTGTACGATGTAGACAACTAGGCTATACCATTAAACACTTTTGCCTTCGTTCAGTTCAGTTAAATCCAGTTTTCCTTTCACTAATACAAAAACCCTATTTTTCTAATGAAAAGATAGGAAAGCATAATTACATGTAAGTATTCAGCATGTTAAGTCATAAAAAAGGAAAGGAAAAGGCTAGCCTCAGTAGCTCTAATGTTTTCATTTGACTAAGAATATATGTAACAAGGATTTTACAAATTTTCTCCTCATTTTTGTAATTTTCATCTTAAAGGTTGTTAATCGCTTATTTTCAAGATAACTGAAATTCTTATCACATAGAGGGAGTGGAGATTGTTTTAAATTACTTTTAAGTGTTTCATGAAATAATAGTAATTTCAAAGCAAATTTTAAGGAAAGATTTAGATTAGGAAACCAGGATTTTAGTTTCTAAACCAAACATTGGTGATTATAAGTCTCTTAGCTGTACAAGGCTCATATGTCAATCTCTGTAACAGAAGAGGCCCAAATGATCAAATCCATAAAGTTTTTAATGACTCCAACATTCTATGATTTCCAAACCCTATCAAATAAAGGATTCATGTTTCAGGTATTTTAATGGTTCTAAAAAAATGGGAAATAATGACTAAAATTAAAAAAAAAAAGAGTTTATCTGAAATGCTTACCTTTTCTTGATTATTATCTAACTCAACTCTCGAGCAATTCTAATGAGATTAAAATAATAATAGCAATTATATCACAACAACAGCCAAATATAGCCCTAGTAAACTTAAAGAGAATTTTTCAACCCTCAGGGCAGCTGAGAGCCATACCAGGATATTAACAAGTGAACAAACAGAAATATAGTATGAAACAAAAAAGTAAGGGGAGGAAAGCCAAATATAGAACAAACTTAAATGATAATAAAGAAAACTAGGATATGAGGAATACTATTATTTCAAACTGGAGAGTGCTTTGTTTGTTTTATAGGTTTATAAGTTTGACCACAAGAAAACAATGAAAACATCTAAATTAAATTTGGGAATTTTTTTTTTTGAAAATAAAAAAAGGGGTTTAAATAAAGTTTTTATTAGAATTCATATATGTTACAAGAGGGATTAAGAAAATAGCTTTTATTTCCCGCCCTTTGACATTCCCTCAGCAACCTAATACAGTGTACTCATTTTCTGATAAAAAAGATCTCACATTAAAATCAATTTAGAAACAACTGTCAAGATGGATTCAGACAAGAATGATTAAGTTGAGCATACATGAATGTGATTTTTGATAAGCCCTCTGGAACACAGACATAGTTTGGGGTCAAACAGAACCTAAGATCATATTTAGTAGGGCTCCTGGGTCCTTTCCTCAATTTTCCAATTAGAGAAACATTACAATCAACAGGTAGAACACTTTCTAATATATTTGATCGAGCTGAACAGACAAATGGAAAAAGTAAAATTCCTTCCTTCCCACTATATGAGATTACACTTATTTAAAGAGTAAAATTATTTTCCCATGACTATACAAATTCAACCTATAAATTGGAGTGAAATAATAAAAATGGTCTCCCTATTAGCAAGCTATTTTTAACAAAGTAATCATTTGCTGAATCAAACTTCAACCGGAAAAATGCAATCCTTTTATTTGAGCCAGGTATGATAAATGATGTTTAGTTTTAGCATCTTGGATGATCGTTAGACTTGAACTTTTATACTCATGAGTGGCCAAAACTCAAAATTTCTGAGAGATAATGATCATTATTAGAAAGCCAATTTTGATAGGTTTGCATTCCTGAAATATTTTCATTCAGATATGGCTAGAGGAGCTAAGTTCTCAGTTTATAAGTGAATGCAATTATATCACTCTTTTGCTTTCTGTTCAAGAAAACTGCATTTGGATAATCTAAACTTTCTATAGTAAAAACAATAATTCCATAATGTTTAAAAATAATTTATGTTTGGGGCACCTGGGTGGCTCAGTCAGTTGATCGACGAACTTCGGCTCGGGTCATGATCTCACGGTTGTGGGCCCGAGCCCCGCGTCGGGCTCTGTGCTGACAGCTCGGAGCCTGGAGCCTGCTTCGGATTCTGTGTCTCCCTCTCTCTCTGCCTCTAAGCACTCACATTCTGTCTCTGTCTCTCTCAAAAATAAATAAGCATTAAATAAATTAAAAATAATTTAGATTTTACTTTTAAGTTCTAAAAAAATAAAAGATTTATAAATGTTAAAATTATAATTTGTTTATAATCAGGGAACTCCAAGACATTGATGTTTCCAACTGGTTCCTGAGTTACTGGTTTCCCATCTCTTTTATGCATACGTATATCCCCTCCCTGCTAGCTTCAAGCAGCCTGGTTTCCTGGCTGAGAGAGAGAGAGTGTGTGAATGGGCAGGGAGAGAGAGAGAGAGGGAGAAAGAATCCCAACAGGCCTTGCACTGTCAGCACAGAACCCAATGTGGGGCTCGAACTCACAAACCACGAGATCATGACCTGAGCTGAAATCAAGGGTCAGACACTTAACCAACTCAGCCACCTGGGCACCCTTCTAGCATTTTAATCTCATGGGCCAAATCAAGCAGTAGGTCATGAGACAGCGATAGACTTATTGCTAGAGATTGAGCCAAGACAGAATTCTCAAGCATTTTCCTCCCTTCTTAATGTGGAGATTCCTATATTTGGTGCAGTAAACTTAGCCTATTAGAAATTACACTGATGGAATGCTAAAAAAATAGGATGATTAACATCTTCACTGATTCAATAAGTATTTCCTGAACACCTACTTTGCGATACTGGTGGTGAATTAAGATGGATAAAATAGCCAAAATCTCAGACCACATGAGAATTTCATAAAAAAGGAACAAAGCACTTTTCTTATTCTTGAGAAACTTAACTTATTAAAATAGGAAATAACTTGCTGACAGAAAGCAGTTGGAGCAAATAGGTAGGCAATGGGTAATCAAGAAAGAGGATGTAATTATAAAGGATATAGTTGCAAACAGTATAAGTTCAAGGAAAAATAGATCAGTATGTATTCAAGGAGTTGGAGAAAACATTCTGGAAAAGCAGAAATGGAGAACAGAACATTACATGTTTAAACAAAAAATAAATAGGCATCATTTATCAGCATAAGGAAAAATCTAAGCAAAAGACTGGAAAAAGAGAACAAATTTGACACAAATATGTAATTGATGAGGTGTCTTCTCAGAATGACAATTTTACATGTTTAATTAGATATATGAATATGAGAGAGAGACCAGAACCATATAGTTAGCTTCCTTAGAGTTAAAAGCACATAGAATAAATAGTAGTTAATAAATAACCAATAATGTACTATTCATTTCTCTACAAATAACTTTCATCTTGATTTTTTCATAACGGCTCATCCTATTTATATAGTAGTATCTCACATAGTAGAGCGATTTACTAAATTGATTTGACATCTATAAATTGAGTTCTCCCATATTCTGATACATTGTTTGGTACAGTAAACATAAATATGAATCAACTGTCTCCGTCTTTATCATGCTGACAACTGAGGTTAGAGAGTGGTACAATGAAAGTATATAAATGTGGAAGTTACTTTCATGAGTTAATGCTTTACTTTTCAAAAACTTTTCATAGACATAAATTTGCAATTTGAAAAAAAAAAACATGATAAATCTCAATTTCTGGTTCAGAAAATGTGATCACAAAAATGGGCTGGAATCAGGCTCCAAGCGCTGTTTTCTGAATTATAGGAGTGGCTACAATTAGTATGCATGCCATATGTTAATCTCCAGATGGTCAAGAGCTTTGGAACACATTGTCTATATGTACTATATAAATAAACCTGTTTAACTTTGTCTAATATCCTTCTTTCTTAGTAACATAAGTTGAAAATATTTAGAAGCAAGGAAGGTCATGTCCCTTTTAAGATGCCACAAAATGACCATGAGTAAATAAAGACCACTGAAGGCAGGAAAATAAATTGCTATAATCACATGAAGGTCAGAAATACTTCAGAAAAAATAAATCCAGAATATTAAAAGTGAGAAGAAAGAGAAACTAGCCATTTTTCCACTTTGTGCCCTAAACAGAACCCTGAATAATAAAGAACAGATTTTGACATCTACGGTAATATTAAATAACAAATGAGGGGGAAAAAAAGGAATAATAATACTATCTGTGTTAAAAGAAGGGGAAATTTAGAAATAGTATATGTTACATTAGGCACTCAATAAATAATAAGTGAAATTAACTATGTGATGTTGGTTCCACAATAAATATTGTAGACAGATAGATAGGAAGATGATACATAGATAGATAGATAATCACACAATTTGTTTTACATATTTTTTAATGATTGAATGACTTCTGAATGAATTTAGTACTCAGCGTGACTATAGTATTGCCGATTACAAATGAGAAAAAATACTAGTAATACTGATTATAATGGTGTGAGGTATAGAATTTATAAATGCAAAGTATCATTCACAGTGTCTGTTGCCTTGCAAATTGTAGCTAATAAATTAACAAATTAATATGTTATTGATTCTTAAACATATACTTTTGAAAGAATATGTTTTGTATGATATAAAGGACTTAATAATATAATATCGGTTTATGGAACAATTTGTCTGTGATAGATATTTGTAATAGTTTCTATTAGTCTCCTATTGCCACTGTAAAAATATTATCACAAACTCATTATCTTATAATTCTAGATGTCAGGATTCTAAGATGAGTTTTACATAAAATCTAAAATGATTCTATGATTTTATATAAAACCAAGGTATCCGCATGACTACATTCTTTCTGGATACTCCAAAGAAAAATCTGTTTCCTGGACTTTTCCAGCTTTTGGATGCTATATTCCTTGGATCATGGCCTTTTCTTGCACCTTCAAAACATATCACACCAACCTCTGCTTCTGTCTTCATATCTCTTTTTTCTCTACTATGATCTGCTCACTTCCTTTTTATAATGACTCTTGTGATTACACAGGTCCTATTCCCCCTTATCCAAAATAATCTCCCCATCTCAAAATCCTTAATTTAAGTCACATCTGCAAATTCCCTTTTTCCATCTAAGGTAATATAGTCACAAATCTGGGATTAGAATGCAGACATCTTTAGGGACGTTATTCTTTCCTCCACACACACAGTCTTAAAAACACATATATTCTAATTACATATTAGAAGTGGGAGTTACCCTGTTTTGCAAGTGAACGAATGTAGGCATCATCTAACAAATGACAGACTTCATCTCTATTCTGTCTATCCAAAGCCCTATCTTTCCATTTGAAAATCCTACTTATTCCAGTATTCCTTACCAAGAAATAATTTCCTGTTTGTAAGGAATATAAAGAAAGATCCCACATTTCAATGCTCCCGTTGATTTTGCAGCTAATATGTTAGAATGATGAATATGAATGGCCAGTCTAGCCTCTGAAATGGTCTTTCAGACCAATTACTCTCACAGCAGTACCTCAGAATTTAGCCGATGCTCCTGGTGAAGCACATGACAACAGCAACTGTCAACACAGGGACTTCCAGAAGCTAACATTTACTTCCTTTGCTAGTAACTTCCTAGTAACTGATTCTGGTGGCACCTTTTTAAGCCCTTCTGTGTCTTTCATGTTCCCCCAGCCTCTTCTGTGACAAAATATTTTAAAGTTGCTGTTTCAGGAACTGCTCTACGGTTGCTCAAAGAACAATTCAGGCTGAGCCCTCTGGTGGTGGCCACAGGGCAACACAGCCGTTTTGAAAAACCTGTTCAGGGCTACCTAGATAATACACCATCTGATAGTACATCTCAAGTGAGCCCTCAGCGCCATTTAACTGTTCCACTCATGACGTTAAGTGGGACATAACCCTAAAACGACTTTGGAGGCTTGGAGTAAACCTTGCAATTATTCCCCCTATGACTTCTCTCTGTCACAATAGTGCAGGGGGGTGATTATGCAAAAGAAGAGCCAGGTTAAACTAGGGTGTTCCATTATCCCTTAGAGGCCATGTTTCAATTAAACTCTAAGAGTAATGTGAAGTGTGTGTGTGTGTGTGTGTGTGTGTGTCTATAAATACAAATAAGCACATACAATCACATGCACATATATGTGCATTTGGCATATATATATAAATACACACATACGTCTGTAAATATGCATAAAACTCTTTATGCACAAATATACTGTAAGGGATAGATACTGGCTTGATGCCGTTGACCTCACTTGAAGTGAATCTAGCTCTGGCATCCTGTAATTCATCTCACTGGAAGTAGTGCCCTCTCCAGGGATATTTTCCTGAGCCTTTCTCTCAAGACCACAGAAGTACTCTGTTCAGAGCTCTGTCACTGCACTGGTTTAAAATCGCCTGTTTTGGTCAGTCTGCTTGACTTAAATTACACTATAAGCAACTTGAGGTGAAAGACCACCCATTATTCATTTGCATAATTCCTGAAACATAATAGAAGCTCAACAATAATTGGCTGGCTTAAACAGGCGTTCAGTCAGACAGTAGTGATCTGTGTCCAGGAAAACTATAAAGTGCCCTGGAGAACCCAGGAAGGCATTCAGGCTTATTCTGTGACTTCATAGTTTTACTAGTGATGGGTGCATCAAACCAGTGTGCAGAGCTCTGCATTTCCACTCACTGGTACCCACCTCTAGTCTCAACATTCCATTCCTCTTTTGTATTACCTTCCAGTTACTTATGCCAGTTTAGGAGTGTTCATGTGTTAGGCTATAAATTGAAGATATTATGAAAAAAGTCAGAGGAATATTCTGAAAAAAATCCAGAAAACACGTTAAGCAGATAATTTCCCCCCCGGCCCTCAATATTTTGAAAAGGAAAAGCAAAACAAAAAACAAAAACAAAAGCAAAATGTATGCAAACAGCCATAGAAGCAAGCAAGAAACCAACCAACCTAATTTGGATTCTTCCAACTTGGAGAAATTGCAACTTAAGAACCATGCTGGCCGAATTAGGACTCACGCGGATGCCATTATGTAAGTTCACTGATTGTTTGGTTCAACCCACTTGAGGCACCAGAATCTTGGCCACAATGTTAGTTCGGTTGATTAGTCAGGTAGCTTTCTTCAATAACACCTCAAGGGGTTGTGGCTTTTGGCAAGAATGGAGCTAATTCCAGTTTAATTGCCATATAAAGTTTTCCCTAAAGCACAGAAGTCACTGACCTTATGCTGCTTCCTGTGACACACTTTTAGACATCCCTCCTGAGCGTAATAACCTACGCTGGGTTTGCTGGTTAACAGCTTACACCCACAGCAGATGATCCTGTCACCACTGTCACTTTACCTTTTCTGCAAGCAAAGAAGAAAAAATTCAAGGGTTTATACCTCAGACCTTTGAACCCCCATTTTGTTCTGTGTGAAATAACCTCCAGTAGCTGTCCTTTGTCCTTCACAGAATGGAGATTCTTAGCACAGAGCAATTCAAATGTCATCTCTTCTTTTCCAAGGCCTCTAAAGTCCCCTCACCCATGCGTATTCTCTCCTCCCTCCACACTATCAAAGAATTCCATGTGTATTCTCTCCTAAGTACAGCGTTCAATTTTTCCCTCTTCACAAGCTCCTTAAGAGCTATGTTTTGCACACCTTTGTGTTTGCCATAGCATGATTAAACACCTATGTTCTATTGATTCCCTATTTACATCAAGGCTGTGATTCCCTCGTTTGTTCTAAGAATTCCATTGTATGTAGAGTCTCCATAACAGTGTAAGACACTTGTATGCTACCATAGTGTTTGGTTAGTTCAGTAGGACTATACTTTATTTTCAGCATTTATTTCAAACTTTCAAAGAATCTGGCCAAGAGGGTCAAAAATTTCAAAGCTATTTTCCCTTTCTGTTAGAGAAAAGCACTATAAAATTTCCAAAGACCTGGCCTTATCCATATTGCTTTCCAAATCCAACAAAATTCAGAATGGATTCATCAAGTCTGGTTGTGGTTGGTCTTCTAAAACAAGATTTTATCTGAAGGCTCTTTCTGATTGGGCATGGGCAAATTTTAAGAGTGAAAACATTCTTGCCTGTCCAAAGGTAATTCTATAAGACATACAGAAATGTTTTGCTAATGATTCATTGTCTCAGATAGGCTGGACTTTCATCCTAAAACAACCCATTAGGTTAGGAAAGAATTGAATTGAACAGAAGAGGACTATACTTCAAGGAAATGTTGGGTAGAATTTCAAACACTGAAGAGTTTACAATACATTTTCACCGTCCTTACACAAATTTAAATAAAAAGAAACCATTAAAGGCTGGAACAAGTGTAAACACATATAATTAAATTCTAGCAACTTACCTCCTTATTTTGAGTATTGCAAGACTTTTTAAAAACATGAAATATCAAATTATCTAAAATAACTTCTGCCTTATTTGAGAAATACTCTCTGAATCTACCAACTGGGTTATCTGGTATTACAAAAATAGATGAGCAAAGATGACAACAGCCTTCAGTTATTTCATAGTTGTATGAAGCCTGGCAGTGAGTTGAATCTGGACTTGTGTCTGGCCGTCCTCTAAATATAAAATACAAATCTAATTTCACTTCTCATTCCACACAGTTCCCTGCTTTAAGATTGTCTTGCGGGGGCGCCTGGGTGGCGCAGTCGGTTAAGCGTCCGACTTCAGCCAGGTCACGATCTCGCGGTCCGTGAGTTCGAGCCCCGCGTCAGGCTCTGGGCTGATGGCTCGGAGCCTGGAGCCTGTTTCCGATTCTGTGTCTCCCTCTCTCTCTGACCCTCCCCCGTTCATGCTCTGTCTCTCTCTGTCCCAAAAATAAATAAAAAACGTTGAAAAAAAAAAATTAAAAAAAAAAAAAAAAAAAAAAAAAAAAAAAAAAAAAAGATTGTCTTGCATGACTTCTTAGTTCATACTTCCCACCCCCTCCTATTGTAGCTTTGGCTTCTAAGATTTGGCATAATTCTTGAAAAATATAATGAGTGTCATCCACCATGTTATGGAGACAATATATACTATGGAATTCTTAAAAGCAATTGAGGAAATTAAAGCCTTGATATGTCTAAGTGCTGGCTCAGGAACTGGGTAGAATGTTGTGCTTCAGATTTTCAGCACCCAAAAAAGGAGCCCATTATAATCATTAAACAAGATAATGGCTTGTAGTGCATGACCTAGTACATAATGGCCAGACTTTGAAATCAAACCCACACACCATACCATGCTGCACATAAGGTTCAATCTGCTTTAGCAATAAGCCTAGTGGGTTTTAGTCATGATCCTAGACAAGGAAGTGGCAGCAAAATTCTCAACAGCCCCATTCCCAACCATATATTTCCACAAAAGACCTATTTTTCCCACTGCTAAGATTAACTTGCCTTCCTTGGGTGAGGGAGAGGATAAAAAGTGGTGTGGGAGTTGAAAAAATCACCCAAAAGTAGTGAAGGTGTGCTATACGTGCAAAGAGTCGATTCGAAGTTTGCACTCTATGAAGATTACATTTGGCGCTTTTACACAGCACTCTGTAAAGTTTCACTTCAGAAATTATTTAAAAAGCATGAACTTGGGGCGCCTGGGTGGCTCAGTCGGTTGAGCGTCCGACTTCAGCTCAGGTCACGATCTCGCGGTCCATGAGTTCGAGCCCCGCGTCGGGCTCTGGGCTGATGGCTCAGAGCCTGGAGCCTGTTTCCGATTCTGTGTCTCCCTCTCTCTCTGCCCTTCCCCCGTTCATGCTCTGTCTCTCTGTGTCCCAAAAATAAATAACGTTAAAAAAAATTAAAAAAAAAAATTAAAAAAAAAATTAAAAAAAAAAAAGCATGAACTTATGTCAGCAGGATGATCACAGGTACACTAGATATGAGACTTGTGTGCAGGTAAGCCATCTGATACCAATTATAGAAATTAATTCCATTATTTATTAACCTACTAACTTCTGCCTGATGCATGAAGCTTTTGGGTGTTCAAATGTATAAGACACATTTATATGAAATGTTGTTTCTGGATTCCCAATTTCATTCCACAAATACCCTTTAAAAGCTATTACATTTTACTACAGCATTTATTAAGCAATTGAGCTCAATCTTCTTGTGCCGTATCATTTTACATTCTAATGACATGTTATATTGTCTACAGCATCTTATATTTGATCCATTTTGTATGCACAGCTTATTACATTTATAGATTGACATTTGCATATCTGATCAATTACAAACCATCAGCACACAGTGCAATATGATACCTTAGTTTAATTCAATTTCACTTTCAATTGGCTCCATCTTTAAATATTAATTTAGGTAAATGTGAGTGCACAATAGTGTAATTACTTCAAGCAAGAACAGATTTAATCTATTTTTAAAACTATAGAAGTAAGATTTATGTGCCTACTTTCCAACTATAAAAAATGTATTGAAAATTGTCCTGCATTCAACATTCTACTTTTTGTACTTCCAAATTGCTTCACACACACACACACACACACACACACACACAAACCAGAAAATAACTGTTTTAAATAAAGTTTCATAGAAGCATGAGGTGACCTTCCAACCAATAAAGACACAAACTCCTGTCTGAAATTATTTATGGCTGAAGTCAAAACATTCTTGCCAAAGAGGTCTGGAGCTCATTTTAGATAGTCTTAGTCTATCCCCCAACACAAAAGAGGGCCAACATTTTAATATTAGACAATATTGCACACAAGTCAAAACTAGAGATCTTAAACACCTGGATTTCACTCTTGCATGACAACAATTCACTTGAGTGAAGTGGCAGGACTTGACTTTTTTTTTTTTAAACGGACGAGGCGCAGTCACTTCAATTTGCTATAGTCCAACTGTATCTTCTAACACATGCTTACTAAATAAATAATATAGTTACATCTGCCTGTTTGGGGAGGCATTGCTCTTTTCTGTTGTTCATCTCTTATGTTCATATTGTAGACAAACACAAATGAAAAATATACTCGGGGGAGGGGGCCAGTGGGCACATCAGTGCTAGTCGGCATCCTGTCTTGGAAACTCACATAATGAAGAAACCTCCAGAAAAGTACCCCTCACTCTGTTCCTGCTCCTTCTTTTTTCAGCTCAGGTTAACATGAGATATGGTATTAAAAAGTAATACTGAGTGAGTCATATAGACTCTCAGGCTTCTGATTTTCTGCTAAAAAGGTGTCTACTATAGTGATTAAGAGCACAGAGTGAAGAGTTTGAATGCTGGCTGTACCATTAGTTTTGAGACTTTGTGCAATGCATCTGAAGTTTCTAGGCCTTGGCCTTTGTACCCGCCCAGTAGAAGTGATAACAACAGCATTTCTTTCATAGGGTTATTTGCAAATTAAATGAGCTACTATTGTAAAGCACTCAGAACTTTGGTTGGCATATATTAAGCACTATGTAATTTTTTTTAATAAATAAAACTGTTGATGAATTCTATAGGTTATATCTAAATAAGTTACAAGTTCTAAAGTTCTGCCCTACTTTGACTTAATATTCTGTGACTTGATATATCAATAGGTTAATTAAAATACCTCTTTAACTCTGTAATATTAAAGAGGTTACCCCCATTATTAATGATTTTAGTTTTATAAAATTATCTTGGTTTAATATTTTTTCAATTCTGTATACAGTTTTTTTATTATCATATATATTTTTAATTTTTTTAATGTTTATTTATTATTGAAAGACAGAGAGAGTCAGAGCATGAGCAGGGGAGCAGCAGAGGGAGAGAGAGAAACACGGAAGCTGAAGCAGGCTCCAGGCTCTGAGCTGTCAGCACAGAGCCCGACGCGGGGCTCGAACTCACAAACCGCGAGATCATGAACTGAGCCGAAGTCGGACACTTAACCGACTGAGCCACCCAGGCACCCCAATTATTATATTTTTTTAAGAGAGAGAGAGAGAGAGAGAGAGAGAGAGAGCAGGGAAGATGGGAAGAAGGAAAGAGAAAGGATCTTAAGCAGGTTCTATGCTCAGCATGGAGCCCAAAGGGGGGTTTTGATCCCAGGACCCTGGGATCATGATCTGAGCTGAAATCAAGAGTTGGATGCTGACTGAGTCACCCAGGTGCTCCTGTATATAATTTTTAATAGAAAAAAAAAAGATAGAATCTCATATATGGAAATTCATTTTTCAAGGTCACATCAGTTCCTTAGATTAGAGTGAACTTTCAGCTATATTTTGAAAAAAAAATACACAACTTGGTGGGTAATAAATCGGAGATGTTATGATATAGTTATACTGGAAATGTATGTTGATAATCAGGCAACGAAACCTCACACCAGGTAAACTGCCCTGACAATTTTTTCCAATTTAATTCTACTAACAACTTTTCTTCACCTATACTTAGAAATGTTACTAATTATGTCGTGTTCTATCTGGGGATCCCAACTTTAAAGACAATATTACTTCTTTAAAACTATCTTTATGCTGTTTATACTTAACATGGTTTTAATACACTTAATTGAATATTAAAATTATTCTCTCCAGAAAATTTTAACCAGTTGTTTAATTCCAAGGTGATGAAATGTCTACAATTGTTGAAATGCCTTGGCAAAACTAGTGACCTAATTTCATATGGAAATGCAATTTTGAACCAATAGAGTTCTATGCTAGAATATTTTAATTTTTTCCTGTTTCCAGTGAAAATGTATTTTAAACTCTACTTCATGAGTCATTGAGAATTACTACCAAATGGGACTTAATTTAAAAAGAAAAGAAATTATATAGTTGCAGACAATGATAGAGAAGGAAGGAAATATAGAATACATCTGGTCCAATGGCCTCACTTAAAGAGGAAATTTCAAACCAGACAGTTTAAGTTGTCAAAAAGTTATTCCATGAGGCAGAGTCACAGCAAAAACTGGATGCAAGCCATCCTGCTCACTGACCACTTCTCAGTGTTTAATGTGGGCTGGAATGTTAAATAATTCCCGAGTCCAACCAAAAACTCAAATCTTAAATGATGTTTGGACACTAAGTGTATCAGGTGTTTTTCTGTTGTTTGTTTTGTTTTGTGTGGGTTTTTTTTGTTTCTTTAAAACACTGAATCTCATTAACATTTATGACTTCTCACTGGAAGAGGACTAATAAAATTGTTTTTCAAGTTAAAGAATTGTACTGACCAGTAAGTTCAAAGTGTTGGCTGCAGCTAGATTTTAGCTCTAAATATTCTATATTTAGATATATCCGTAAATAATTCTAAGATAAACTTAGAATTGTGGGCAGGATGTATGCTTTCCTCTTTCACACTAGTCCAAAAATAATTTTTATCTCATTCAATACAGAAATCATTCTTATCTCTTGTATTCTATTTCAGGATGTTTGTGAGTGACCTTCCTCTTTCTCTCTCACACACATGGAGGAATATACATTTACAAACTGACTTATTGTTTAAATCATATTTTCATCCTACAGAAATTAAAGGTTTTTAATTGTTTTAATTTTATTTTTATTTTGAACAGAGAGAGAGAGAGACAGCGCACGAGCAGGTGAGGGGCAGAGAGGGAGACAGAGAATCCGAAACAGGCTCCAGGCTCTGAGCTGTCAGCACAGAGCCCAACGCAAGGCTTGAACTGGTAAACCATGAGATCATGACCTGAGCCAAAGTCGGCCGCTTAACCGACTGAACCACTGAGGCTACCCATCATCCTACAAAAATTAAATACAACACGAAGAAGACATAGGTATTAGGCATTTTTCACTATCATTAATCATTTCTGAATAATAATAACTTACAATTATAAATGCATACAGCTCTCAAGAATTTTAACTGACCCCATAATTTAACCACCTACTTTAGCCACTGTAATGTTCCCCCCAGATTCTTTATGATACATATGTGTGTTTCTGAGTGTACCTGCATGTGTCATGTGCTAAGAGAGGAGAATCCTTAGAAAAATCTAAATTCATAATATTTTATTTGTTTTGTTCAAGGATAGTGCATGTACTTTAAGACTTGAACTCCTTTATGAAGACCAAGTATATTTTTCTACAACATTAAAGTTGATGTATAGTTATTTATTCCTCTTGACTTAAACATGTAAGTTAAAGTTTTGTAATGCTGTACTTTAAAAATAGTGGGATTTATTTCTATGGATTTACCTCTAAATACAACTGACCAAATTACATGAATTTTGATGAAGATATCTTTCATTAAATTTTTTTTAAGTATTTTATTTTTTAAACTGTTTAATGTTTATCTATTTTTGAGAGAGAGTGTGTGAGTGGGAGAGGGGCAGAGAGAGAGAGGGAGACAGAATCTGAAGCAGGCTCCAAGCTCTGAGCCATCAGCACAGAGCCGGACGCGGGGCCAGAGCTCACGGACCGTGAGATCATGACCTGAGCCGAAGTTGGATGCTTGACCCACTGAGCCACCCAGGTGCCCCTTTAGTATTTTATTTTTATAACTTTGGTCTAAGTATTCACTAATTGGACATTAAGGAACTGACTTCCATTCATTAATTCAAAAAGAGTTTTGTATCCATAGTGTATAAGAATCATTCTCTTAGATGAACATTAAATGTGGTGAACAAACATTGCCAAGCAAAATAATAAAGCCCTGCCCTAATAGAATTTAACATTATGATAGGCAAATAGATAGGATACAAATTAGACAAATTAATACACAATATGATGGCAGAAAGTGATAGTGTGATGAATAAAAATAAAGCAGGAAAAAGATGTTAGAGTTGACAGGAAGCATTGTTTGTGATGGGATAGTTTCAGATAGCCTATCTCATGAGGTAAGATTTTTTTTTTTTTTTTTTTTTTTTTAAATTTTTTTTTTTCAACGTTTTTTATTTATTTTTGGGACAGAGAGAGACAGAGCATGAACGGGGGAGGGGCAGAGAGAGAGGGAGACACAGAATTGGAAACAGGCTCCAGGCTCCGAGCCGTCAGCCCAGAGCCTGACGCGGGGCTCGAACTCACGGACCGCGAGATCGTGACCTGGCTGAAGTCGGACGCTTAACCGACTGCGCCACCCAGGCGCCCCTCATGAGGTAAGATTTGAACAGAGACCTAACTAAAGTGAGGGAATAGAAAAGTGTCTCCCATGAATCCAGTAGCCAGATGCAATGAATGCTGTCATCAACCACCTGAACAGAGAAGCTGAGCCTCTCTTAGGCAAGTATCCAGATGAAAACCCAGTCCGGACCATTGTCCCTTTGTGAAACCCTAATCAAAGAACCAAAGTACTGAATTCTACTGCTGAAACGAATATTGTGTTTTATGTTAACTAACTAGAATTTAAAGAAAGATTTGAAAACAAAACAAAACAAAACAAAAAAACACAAAAAAAGAACCGAAGTAAGGCATGCCTGGACTCATCACTCATCACGGCAAGGGTGAGGTAAGAAATGTGTGGGGTGTTTTGCACCACTACATTTGTCTTAATCTGTGATGTGGCATTTGGAAACTAGTAATCATTTTAATAGCTGAAGTGGGATGCTGCTGAAAGAAATACCTCCTAATGTGAAGGTGGAGTTCATCGAGGCAGAGGCTGGAATTTTGAGGAGCATTATAGAGAAACCCTAAATTTCTTTGAACAAACTGTTAGGAAAATTAGATCTTTAAGGACACTGCTGATGAGGGCTCAAAAATCAAGTGAGGAATATGTTTCTGGCAACTGGAGGAAAAGGTATTCTTGTTTTACGCCGACAGAAAGGTTAGCGAAATTGTCTCTTGCATTTATGTGGAGAGTAAAATTTAAAGGGATAAATTTGTTTATCTAGCTAAGGAGATTTCCAAGCAAATTGTTGAAGTTACCACCTGGATTTTTTGCATTGGATTTAGTAAAACGTGAAAGGAGAGAGATAATTGAGGGAATGTCAGAGAGGAAGGAAGGGAGAAAGAGAGAAAGAAAGAAAGAAAGAAAGAAAGAAAGAAAGAAAGAAAGAAAGAAAGAAGAAAGAAAGAAAGAAAGAAGAAAGAGAAGGAAGGAAGGAAGGAAGGAAGGAAAGAAGGAAGAGAAAGAAAAGAAAGAAAGAAAGAAAGAAAGAAAGAAAGAAAGAAAGAAAGAAAGAAAGAAAGAAAGAAAGAAAGAAAAAAGAGGGAAGGAGGAAAAAGAAACCAGATCTTGATGGTTTTGAAATACCGAGTCTTTCCAGATTGCAAAGAGTGCTAAAATTAAGAAGTGTCTTTCAAAAGTATGGCATAAGGAAAAACAGAGAGCATCACTATAGAACCTTTTGTTATTACCTCAGCAAGACTGAAAAGCCAGTCACACAAAGGGCCCTTAAATAAATTAATAATGTGCCTGGTGATCCTCTCAATCTTCTCAATCAACCTAGGGAGATTGAGAGTCTTGTCCTTCAGACATCTGAACAGGAGGTAGACAAGAATTATCTCAAAAATATCTGTGAGTGTGACTTGTGTCTAATGGACTGAACCCCACTGAAATCCACAGGAGATCCATAAGGTTCTTCAGAAAATTATTTCAGTAGATACATTGCCAGCTTGGACTGAAAGAGACAGAGAAAATACCAAAGGATGTAGTTGAACCTCAAAAATTCTACTGACCATCTCTTAGTTCATTGAGGCAATCATACCAACAGTATCATAAGCCAGGTGGTTTATAAATAACAAAACATTTATTTGTCCTAATTTGAGAGGCTGGGAAGGACAAGATCAAGGTGCCAGACCAAGTGTCTGGTGAGAGCCCACTTCCTGGTCCATAGATGCCATCCTTATGCTGTGTCCTCACAGGGCAGAAGGGGCAAAAGAGCTCTCTGGGGCCTCTTTTCTAAGGGCACTAATACCATTCATGAGGCTCCACCCTCCTGACCCAAGTACTGCCCAAGGGCCCCATCTCCACTACAATCAGGGGTTAGAACTTCAACATAGAAATCTGGGGACACACAAGCTTTCAGTCCATAATAGGTGAGAAGCATACTGATAAACTATATACCTGCAAGCAGCTCTCTTTCATGGAAAAGAAGATGAAACCAAGAAACCAGAGGATGGAGTAGTAAGCCACAAATAATTATTCTTAAACTTTGAAATGTAACCAAAAAATTCCTAACATTTTCCCAGAAAGACCAGAATTCCTCTTAAACAAGGACTTATTTTTGCCTCTTATTTCTCACTTTTCTTTTAAAACATGTATTCAGTTTTGAGAGACAGAGCACAAGCAGGGGAGGGGCAGAAAGAGAGGGAGACACAGAATCCAAAGTAGGCTCCAGCACAGAGCCCGACACGGGGCTCGAACTCACGAGCCATAAGATCATGACCTGAGCTGAAGTCAGACACTCAACCGACTGAGTCACCCAAGTGCCCCATTTCTCACTTTTTAAACTGTACATTTATAGCTTATTATCTTGTGCTTCACCTACCACTGCATGGAACTGAGGCCAGTACTGTGTCTTGTGTTTCACAGGTCCACAAATGGAAAGGGATTTTGTCCCAAGAGCTATACATACGGGATTACACCCAGGAACCTCATCTGTTCTAGGACCTGATTTATATGATGAGATTTTAGACTTTGATTTTGAAGCATAATGGCATGAGATTTGGAGGATCCTTGGGAGGGAGTGAATGCACTTTGCCTTTGACCACAATATGATTAAGTTTACAGCAATGAAACATGGTTCTTGATCTCCACCCTGCACATTCATCCCTCCCTCTCCTATCCCCTGAAGTACCTAGAAAACCACTGGGCCAGATTATTTACAACTCCTTTCTTCTCTAACGTGTGTTTTTTTATTTTTCAGAAAGACACTTGGGTATTCAAAAAAATTATCAAAAAGCGTGAATCATTTTCTTATCAGAAATACTGGGTTCAATTCCTAACTGTAATATCACTATTATTAAATTATTTAATTATTAAAACCCCAGTGTTATCTACACATTTAAAGACAAAAATGCACGTTGAGGTGCCTGGGTGGCTCAGTTGGTTAAGCATCTGACTTTGTTTTTTTTGTTTTTTTGTTTTTTTTTTAAATTTTTTTTTTTCAACGTTTTTTATTTATTTTGGGGACAGAGAGAGACAGAGCATGAACGGGGGAGGGGCATAGAGAGAGGGAGACACAGCATCGGAAACAGACTCCAGGCTCTGAGCCATCAGCCCAGAGCCTGACGCGGGGCTCGAACTCACGGACTGCGAGATCGTGACCTGGCTGAAGTCGGACGCTTAACCGACTGCGCCATCCAGGCGCCCCATAAGCATCTGACTTTGGTTCAGGTCATGATCTCGAGTTCATGATTTTGAGCCCCATGTCAGGCTCTCTGCTGTCAGCACGGAGCCCACTTAATATCCTCTGTCCCCCTCTCTCTGTCTCTGTCTCTCTCTCTTTCTCAAAAACAAACAATAACAAAAATACAAAAATTCATGTAGAGTGCTTAACTCAAAGAAAGACAAGTGTATAGGAAGTGCTATATTTTAGATATTATAATCATCACTATACTAAGTGATAAGTTATATACATCATTTATTATGGAAGTGGAGGAGAAATATCTAATTGTGAAAAATAAGCACAATATAAGATGAATATTTAGCCAAACTAATTCAGAAACCAGAAAATATGGTTCCATTATAATTTATGTCACTAAAATATCTCTCTCTTTAAATGACTCAACTTACTCCTGAAAAATCTCATATTTTATTAGGCAAAGATAGCGGTAAAGAAGTAAACTTATTTGTGTGGGATTTCACGCTTTTACACTTTTCTGTTTATGAAAATATTTTTCCAACCTGCATGGCACACACCAAATCCTCCTTCTCCCTTGACAGTTTTCCTCGCCACTGGAGAAGCCGTTTTCAACTAACTCTCAACCTATTATACTTTCCTCCTCAAGGCATTTATCACTAGCTATATTTTAATAGAGTCCTCCATGCAGTATCCCATTCTCTGTATAGGGTTTTGTGAATGGCAGGTACACAGATGTTTATCAAGTTGTTCTACATTCTGCCATAATGACTCAAGCCTAGGGATTTTCTCTGTATTGTTTCAATGCAAAAAATAATTACTTAATAGGCAAAGGATGTAGTTTCTATCCTCCACTTGTCCCACTCCCCAAATCACACAGTACCATAGCTTTGAAAAGGATATTATAATGTCTCTGTAATTCTCTTGCATCATTGGTAAAATGATTTTATGTCTTATCTTTTCGAAGAAGGAAATCCTGAACCAAAAGATCTGTCCGGGTCTCTTGCAAATCTTAGATCTTTGTTAAGCAAAGCCTTTCTGAACTTCACATTGAAGATATGTCTCCTGAAGTAGAAAGTAATTCCTCTGCCATTATTCACAAGGGAATTATAAAGATTTGTGAAAAACACAAGCGACCTGACTTTAATTCTTAACAGGATTTCCAGATGGCTTTGTTATAGTAGGACATTTTTTTAGTGGGAAAAAAAAAAAAAAAAGTTTGCTTGAAATAACAAAGCACAATTATGGGCTTGGACATGAAAGAAAAACCCAGCACCCTCTGAGTTTAATTTGAAAGTGAAAATAAGGGCTTGGAATAAAGAAGTTGGGAATACAAAGAGGGAAAAAGGCAGACTCATGCATAGAATCAAGTTATACCAAGGCTGAATGCCAGTTGGGATGACTACCTGAAAAATTAGCAAACTTCTGCAAAGAGAGATGACAAAAGTATACTTCGGGCTGTGTACAAGATGCTAGACCACACTGCTTTTCACTAGCTCTTTATTTTTGTGAGTGATGGTCTTTGATTTGGTTAGATGAATGAGACGTAAGGTGTTTTTTTGGCTGGTGAAGAATTTCCAAGTGTTACAATGAAGACGAATAGGAAGAAGAGGAATTTAGAGGATTCTCACTATTATCAGTATATTAGTATTAGGCCTGCCCCTATAGTCTCCCTATCTTGAGGTCAACCATGCCCTATAATATAACTTAATCACAGGAGTGAAATTTCATCATATTCACCACTTCTGGCCACATTCCGGGAGGCCGAGAAGTATTCAAGGCCAAGTTCAGTGAGGATCACTCTGAGAATTCTGTCTACCAAAATAGGAAATATAGTTCAACTTTAGCCCAGATACAAGCTTTCATTCAATGTGGAAAGGAGGCCACCAGCTTCCTTTATTATATAGTGACTGCCACATTTAATAGAGAACATAATAATAATGAAAATTTATACCACAGTTTTCCAGATACTTCCACATTTGCCCCTCACAGACAACCTAAGTGATTCTTATTATACCTATTTTCTCGAGAAAATACAAGTGAAGCACAGAGATTTTTTTTTAAATTTTTTTTCAACGTTTTTTATTTATTTTTGGGACAGAGAGAGACAGAGCATGAACGGGGGAGGGGCAGAGAGAGAGGGAGACACAGAGTCGGAAACAGGCTCCAGGCTCCGAGCCATCAGCCCAGAGCCTGACGTGGGGCTCGAACTCACGGACCGCGAGATCGTGACCTGGCTGAAGTCGGACGCTTAACCAACTGCGCCACCCAGGCGCCCCAGAAGCACAGAGATGTTAAGGGATCTCCCCTCAAGTACTAGCAGTGATAAATGCTATATTCAAAGAAAAGACTGATTCTAAATACATTATGCTTTACTTTACACAGAATTATTTATCATAGATAATTTATTGTTGCCAAAATCATCAAACATGATTGTTCTCAATATTGACAGAGTGAATGTGTTCTAGTGCCTTATGGTGTGGTTTCTAATGTAACTACATGAGTTATAGAAAATGTGAATATTAAATTTGGGATAGAGTCCAAGATGAAGTGAGTCACGTTTCCCTGCATCTCTGAGTCAATGATGGTGTTGAATATTAGGGATGAGAACATAGAAGAGGGCTCCCAATTCAGGACTGTTCATCGCCAGATGATCTATCTGTCTTTAGGAGGCTCCCCAAATGCTTATGTCGTGCAAATTAGGCTTTCCCTTTGCTAAATGTCTGGAAGCCTATCTGACCTACTTAGGTTTCAAAATAGATTTCCCCGGCATTATATATCAGCAGTTGCATTGAGGACAGAAAAACACCACTTAAACTCTCACCTGCCCACTGCAAAATCTATGTCATTTCCCAAGAATTGTGCCTGTCTCTTTTCTTTTGTGTAAGCTAGTTGACTGTTATAATGTGGCTTCATTACCAGAAAACTAAGTAAATGAGGTATCATTATATGCAGATCCAGAGGGACATTGAAATAATTTAAGACGATATAACCCTTTCTTCGGGATGATATTTTTCAACAAAAATTTTACCTTCTGGCATTTTTCTGCTGAGTTAAAAAAATTGACAGCTTTAGTAACTAGTTGGCCTTAATATATTGCTTGTAAAAACTTGTACAAGGAATCTCAATGACGGTCCCTAGGAGAATTCTGCTTGAATAGGATTTACACTTAAATAGTTCATGCATTGTTGATTTTTGAGTGTTGGTCTTCCGAGAAAGACAAAGTGCTTTATAAATTATGTACTTTAGCCATGGTGGCCTTGAAATTTCTCACAGAAGGTATCTTTTTTTCACATTCTGAATGTGATTACATAGCACCTTTTCTAAGAGTTCAAGTGTCAAAGTGAAGAGCTCTATAGGAATTACTAATTATAATATTTTCAAGTGGGAAGCTAACCATAACTAACAACAATAGAGGCAAAAGATAAAGGACAATTAAAAAAATAAAATATATGCTAAAAAGATAATTGGAGGGGTAGATAATAGTCAACAGTTGCTAACTTGCTATTTCGGCTTTCTGAAATACTTGGAGTTTGCATGGTGAAAAGATTTAAACGCATTTTTCTTCAATTTTGACATTTGGATAAGAAAAGCAAAAGTAGATACTTAGAGAGATGAGCTGATTTAATAGAATATTTTTTTCCAACTGTGACTTAGAGCATACATACTTTGCTTATAGAAGTACCACATCTGAGTCTAAGAACCTAGACTTACCTTCTCAAATAAAACCGAATAGAGTGGTAAAAGAGGTTTGCACCTACTTATAATATGTTTAAATTTAAAACAATCAGAGTTATGATTAATACCTTAGAATAAATAAGAACACAGAATTTTATTGATTCAAGGAATTTTTAGAGGATTTCTGGCCTCTGTATTTTCCAAAGAGTCAGATGGGTATTTACTGAAAGACAATGGATTAAAAGTTGTCATAAGAGTCTTCCTTTATGCATTTCCATTTATACATAGGATAGAAGATTTCAGGTATATCATTCCACATTATCATTGACTCATTTTATTATTAGCAGGAAGATGTTTATCAAGGTTTTTAGTAGATGGTAGTCATATCTCAGCAAATTTTACTCTGAAATTTGAAATTTTGATGATTCTAGTTTAGTTTTGAAACCAGCTAAAGTGCTGGTACATTCAACCAAGCTTTCTTAAAGTCACAAAATAATAAGAATAATAATGCAATAAAATTGTGGTAGCAATATTGGATTTTATTTAAAATGAAAATAACTTATTTTGGAGGGCTTTGGGGGGCTCAGTTTGTTAAGCATCCCGCTGAGTCTGTTAAGCATCCAGCTCTTGATTTCAGCTCAGGTCATGATCTCATGGTTCATGAAATCAAACCCTATCAAATAATACCTATCACATAATATGCATCACTTAGTTTCGGTTTTTGTTTTTAAATTTCATTTAGTTTGAAGTGCCATACAAATGAGACCAATGGCGGGAGTTTGTCATACCTATTTGGTTTCTCACAAATGCAAACAGAAATGCCCTCCCTGGAAAATTACTTTGAAAATTATATTTGAATGAATTCTATGAGGTTCAAAACATATTCAATAGTATATATTTTCTGTCTTAAAAACATGTCACGTGTGCCTTACAGCAACAACACAAAAACTTCTTTCATCTTGAGCAGTAAGAGATCTACCTGTCTGAAAGAAATTATAATTTTTTCAACAATGAAAAGCCAGTAGATGAACAGACAGACATTCCTTCTGGTAATAAATTTACTCCAAGGGAGACATGTGACGTCACACGAGTTATTTGATCTTTCTAAAAATCCGTTTCTTACTTAGACAATGAAGCTAACTAACCAGGATCTCAAAGGGCCCCAGTATCACCAGGGTAAGCAAGCAAATGCTCCTGTAATGGGGAAAAAATGTCAAAATCTCATTGGCACTTTCTTTTTTTAACTCACACAAATTCTTCTGAAGATCCGGACAACTCCCTAACCATCTGAGGCTGCTGTGCCCCACGCAGCTGCTTGGTGACTGGCAGGAAGCCTCCTGTCCTTGTATAATCTGGAACACGTAGCTTTTTTGGATGATTCAAGAAAATACGGGTGCGTCACACATAAGGCAATATGTGCTTTAAAACGTGAATCTCCTTAACCAAATTCTAGACAGGCTCCTCTGAGTTCTTTTTCAACTAGTCCTTGTCATTTCGTGTCCTCAAGATCCCAGTTGTAGCACGAAAACTGCCCAGGTCAGTTTAATGAGATTCTCCCCACCCCCAACATCTAATCACCCTTAATATCTGATCAAATTCCTCATCCTTCACTATTATAGACTGCATATTTATGTCTCCCTAAAATTCGTATGTTGAAACCTAATCGTCAATGTGATGGCATTAGGAACAGATGCTGATGGGAGATGATTAGGTCAGGAGGGCAGAACTCTAGTGAGTGGGATCAGCGTCCTCATAAGCGACCCCAGAGAGCCCCCTTGGCTGTTCACAATGTGAAATTAGCAGTGACAGGTTACCTTCTATGAAGCAGTAAGTGGCCCCTTATCAGGCACCAGACCTGCTGGCTCTGTGATCTTGGAATCCCTAGCTCCCAGAGCTTGGAGAAATACATTTCTGTGGTTTATAAGCTAGTCTGTTTACAGTATTTTGTTATAACAGCCCAAATGAACTAAGATACCCATCATCCCCCAGGTAATATATATTTACCTTAGTCCAAAGTTGTAATTCTGCCTTCAGAAATTCAGAAAGCATTCTTTTAGGTCAATGTGGCAAGAATTTTCTTACCCTCTTAATAGTTTTCTGTCTACCAGCTCCCTATTCCCACTTTTCCTTATTATATTTGGTATTGAGCCCTCTCTAAACTGAGGTCTTTTGTCCTCTGTTGTAATAGTGCTTAAGTAAAATCTGTTTTTACTACTTCAACCGCTGTCCAGCTCTGGATTTCTTTAAAAGTTGGAAGTGATCTGTGACTCTTCCCCACACATTTCTTCGGTCACAGCTGGTCACCCAGTCGCACTTATTCAGAGGCATGTAGAAAGAAGATGAGGGACACTAGAAATCTTTGTGAGAACTGATTATGTCTATCATATTCCCTTGCAGCTCTGACTTTCTGTAATTCCATTATTCCTTGAAATTTCCCCAGGGTTATGACAACTTTACCGATAATAAAAGCTTGAAACTTTCATCATTTTAAACATATTTAAATACCTTTCCCAATGTATATTCACACATACACATGTTATAGTCAGGTATGATAGACATCATTCCTTTATCACAAATAAACTTAGGCACACAGTAATGAAATAAAAGTATTAAATAACATCTAAAATTTGTACCCATCTGCTCAGAGGCAGAACAAAGTCTAGAATCTAATTTCCTGAATCCTAAACCAAAATTCTTTTCCACCAGGCTATGTCAAATGCAAATGTAAATAACTAGAAAATCCTAGGAGAACCCAGTGTCGATGAAAGTCAGCTTGAAATGGTGTTTCCGTATTTGAAGGAAAATAAGTAGTTTCATTTATTTTTATTAAAAATATGAACGTCCCCAAACAGAAGTTATGTTCCGTTCCGTTTGCTTCCATCCCAAGTTTAAGGCAGGACAAGAAGAGAGCTGGCTCTCCCCCACAGCATGCACACCCCTCTGACAGTCAAAATGCATTATTTTCCCGAATACTGCTCACAAATAAGCCTCTGCACCACTCTGTGATAAGGTGTTAAGCACCCCAGGATAATGGGAACTTATAAAATACTAGCACATGTAGGTCCTCAGTGAACATCTGCACTAATGCCCTCATTTGCAGATAAGCTACATGAGATTTAAGGAAAGGGATTTGTTTTTCAACTACTATGCTACAGGTCCATATATTTTTTTAATTTTTTTAACGCTTATTTATTTTTGAGACAGAGAGAGACAGAGCATGAACGGGGGAGGGTCAGAGAGAGAGGGAGACACAAAGAAACAGGCTCCAGGCTCTGAGCTGTCAGCACAGAGCCCGACGCGGGACTCGAACTCACGAGATGTGAGACCGTGACCTAAGCTGAAGTCGTTCGCTCAACCACCTGAGTTCCCCAGGCGCCCCTGGTCCATATTGATGAAACATGGACTGGGCTTAAATGTAAGTTAAGATGTTTGCAACATTTAGTATGATTGCAAACACTCTAAGAGACCTATCTGGGGAGTTGGTCTTAGAAATCTTCCAGTAACAAAATTCCTATAGTTTGATTGTTTAAAGTAAACTTGTTGCCACTAATCTTCTCCCACCTTTTTATATATTCTGTGTTTCTCCCAGTCATTGCAAAAGAACAGATACAATAGCATAACACCCCTGCCAGAAGACCTCCATAAGCCTCTCTTACTTTTTTTGATAGAAAGTACAAATTCTGCAGTAACTAATTTTGCAGTCTGGCTTCCATTTTCTTCTCTACACTCATCGACAATTCTACAGCCCATGGCACAATCACACCAAAGTCATTCATTTCTGCACACACCATGGGATTTCACAACACTGTGCCTTTGCCATTTTTTACTTCTATCCAATCCCCCTGCCTCTTCGTCCAGCCAAGGCCAATCATTTGACATCCCTCATCTCAAATGACAACCTTTCAGGGAAGACTCTCCCATCTAGGGAGGATCTGTGCCCTCCTACAGCATACTGTCACATCATTATTAAAATATTTACCACAAACTGAGGGTTGATGGGGGGTGGGAGGGAGGGCAGGGTGGGTGATGGGTATTGAGGAGGGCACCTTTTGGGATGAGCACTGGGTGTTGTATGGAAACCAATTTGACAGTAAATTTCATATATTAAAAAATAAATAAATAAATAAATAAATAAATAAATAAATTAAAAAAAAAAAATTACCAAACTATATTGCAATTGTCTCTGCTTCATCCATTAGACACCTTGAGAACAGGCAGAACATTCCATGCATTTTCATTTCTCAGGGATACCAGAGTATCTGGATCTGATAGCTGTGTAATGTACTTTGTAGAAGAATGAAAATATCGATGAATAAAATCTCCTTGCATTGGCGTAACATTTTATAAATCACAAAACACTTTTCACATTGTGTTACGCCAACCACATTGAATCCATCTATTTATAATTCTTATACACAGGCTTGGCCATATGTGGGGGAGGGGTTCTTTTGAAAATTCCATGACTGAAGAAAACTGCTGGTAATTGGAAAATGGGAAACATTTCACCAACTCTCTCCGCACATCTGTGCCTCCTGGTGACTTACCCAGTTGCGTACGTCTCTCCTTCTGAATGGCATGACCATGGTGACGCAGCGGTAATCTAAACTAGCAGCTAGACACATTTTCTCAAACTGTAGAAAATGAAGATTTCAAGGCTACACACCAATTTCCCTTTGTAAGGTGTTTCACTCATTATGTTCACTGACCTTATTTCCACTGTGTTAGTTTATATTGCTCTCTGCTTGAGGAGTTTAATGAGTGTGCGAATTCCACTGGGCATTCTGATTACAATATCCCTGCATATGTGCACCTTTTTATGAGAAAACAGATTACCATGTATCTAAAAAAAAAAAATGTTTTTTTTTTTTTTTTTTTTTGGTCTTCCATCTGAATTTTACAGTTTTGCTTCAATTATGTGTTTCTCAATGCAAATTATAATATTTGTGACAAATAAGCTAGTATGTCAAGAATAAATTCCTGTATTTTATTTTAGCCCAGCTAGAAGTGGAAAGAACATGAAAGTTTGAGTGAAACATCTAGTTCACTACATTTTGCTTGACATTGGGAAAGTCTCTAACTGCACTTAGCCTCAAGTTCTGCTAAATGTAGATACTAATTAGATTCAGATTCTGTCAGAACCAAGAGAGGGGATAGATGTAAATGTGCCTTTTTAGATTCAAAGATGTATATACATTTCATAGAACAAAATTATATACGCATATTATCATTGGTTCTTGCTAAATCTTATTCAGGTATTGACCTGATGCCTCTGAAGGCCGTCAAGGAATATAATGAAGCAGCTATGACAACTAATTCTGGCTCTTTAGTCAGAGACATTAATGGGTGACATTGGGGAGTTCACAGTAACCTTAGCCAAACCTGCTTCCTACTTTTAATATTAACAGATTCTGAGAACTATCCCTGTTTTGGAGTTATTGCATATGAGTATATCACCACGGGTCAAGATAATTCTTTCTTTCTCTTTTATATCTGTCCCCCTCTTCCTTCTATGACTCAAATGACAACTCAATTTTGCCTGTGTCTGGAATCTACTCTGTCATTTATTCTGAAGAGTTTGTCAATACCTCCATGATATTTCAGTCCACAGAAATAAATCACAAGTAGGGTGCAGACCTAAATTTAAACTAAAAATTAAGAGATCTGCAATCTATTACGAGGATCAGCATTTAATTCTGGACATTCCCAAGTTTATATCATTTACTAAAAAATTCAGATTTTTAAAATATTCAATTTCCCACACATTACAATTTTAAAATACATATGCAGACTTCAGTTTTCTTCACCGGCACATGAAGAGCTTACAAGTCACCTCTCCATCCTGATGGCAGTAAAAAGATGAACAAAGTGAAAAAGATCAACAATTCCTCTGAGATATGTCAGAAAAGTGAGATCACAAGACAAACTACTGCACAAAAAATTAGACATACAGAGGTAACATAGAATCATAACTTACCCCAGCATAAACCCTTGGGGAGAAAGCTTTGTAAGGTCCAGGGAATGGGTAGAATAACATGCACTATAATTAACAAATTCCTGGAGGCTTATCATAGACAAATACGAGAGTTTAAAACTCCAGGAGGACCCAGTAAGTTTCTTCATGCTTTTCTGTTTTCTTCCAAGTCCTCACTATCAAAAAATTTCCTTATTCTTTTGGCAGGGGTAGAGTAAAAGTATCTGTTTTTAAATATTCTGGAATATTCTTCTCTTCTAAGCAATTCCTGCCCTCAGGAGAAACTATTTTACCAGAGTTTATCCTCCTGGGGGTTTATCAGAGCCTAACCTACCTGGTGGCAGGACAAAACACAATTCTGCCCCACTCTAGCCATCCTTTCCCACTTAAAGAGGAGAGAAAACTGAGTCCAGGGTACAGGCTAACCAAAAGATTAAGATCTAATTATGGGACTGTAAGAGGCTTCTCCTCCCCAACACCTCATCACCACATTATTTTTTTTTTAATTCTTTTTAACATTTATTTATTTTTGAGACAGAGACAACCATGAACAGGGGAGGGGCAGAGAGAGAGGGAGACACAGAATCGGAAGCAGGCTCCAGGCTCTGAGCCATCAGCCCAGAGCCCGACGCGGGGCTCGAACTCACGGACCCGAGATCGTGACCTGAGCTGAAGTCCGACGCCCAACCGACTGAGCCTCCCAGGCGCCCCCTCATCACCACATTATTAAATGCCTATTTGTAGCAATTCATTTTATTCGGCTAATTATGTCAACCATTCAACAACAATGGGAACAACAAAATTAAAGTCATATTAAAATTTTAAAAAAGTTTGAAGAAACTAAACAAGTATCAGAGTTAGTTATGGCAGGAACGTTAGAATTATCAGAGTAGAACATTTTAAAAAAAAATTATGATCATATGCTAAGGGCCTTAACTGAAACAAACAAACAAACCCCACAAAATGTAAGAACAGATGGAGAGTGTAAGCAGAGTAGAAATTGTAAGAAAGAGTAAAATAGAAGTATTAAAAACCAAAAACACTGTAACAGAAATGAACAATGCTTTGATGACCAATAGACTGGATATGGCTGAGGAAGGAATTTCTGAACTTGAGAATATGATAAAAGAAATGTCTAAAACTGAAACACAAAGAGAAAAAAGGA
The DNA here is from genome assembly GCF_028018385.1 of Neofelis nebulosa. Lineage (NCBI taxonomy): Eukaryota > Metazoa > Chordata > Mammalia > Carnivora > Felidae > Neofelis > Neofelis nebulosa. The sequence goes on along the minus strand of NC_080784.1, from coordinate 179,861,587 downwards.
CTGAAAAAAAAAAAACAGAACAAAATATACCAGAAATGCAATTATAAACAGTGTAATATATGTGTAATGGAAATTCATTAAGGTGAAGAAAAAAGGGAAAAAAAAAAACAAAAAAAAATATTTGAAACAATAATCATCAATAGTTTCCCCAAATTAATGTCAGACACTAAGCCACACATATAGGAAATTCAGAGAATACCAATTAGTTTAAAACAAGACAAAACAGTACCTAGGCATATCACTTGCAAAGTACAGAATATCAAATATACAGAAAAAGTCCTGAAAGAAGAAAGAGGGAAAAGACAGCTTGCCTGAAGGGAAACAAAGTTAAGAATTATATCTGAATTCTCTTCATAGGCTATGCAAGCAAGAGGAGAGTGAAATATTTAAAGCGTTGAGAGAAAAAATACCAATCTAGAATTTTGTACCTTGTGAAATTACCATCCAAAAGTGAAGGGAAATACTTTCTCAGACACACAGAAACTGAACAAATTTGTTGCCAATAGACTTGCCTCTCAAGAAATGTTATTCAGAGAGAAGGGCAATGATATACATCAGAAACTCAGATCTACGTAAAGAAAGGAAAAGCATCAGAAAGGGAAATTTTATTTTTCTTCTTATTAATTAATCTAACAGATAACATTTTATGCAAAATAATAATAGTGACAATGGCTTTGACTACATATGTACATGTATATGTCATATGTACATATGTATATATGTGTGTATATATGTATATATATGCATATATATATGCTTATGTATAAGTAAAATGAATGTCATCAATGATAGAGGGATAGAAAGAAAAAAATAGGAATATTTTGTCACTATAAGACACTTACACTACAATATTCTTATTTGGAGGTAGACTTGAATTCACTGTAAACATATATTGCAATCTCTGACCAACTACTAAAAAAAGTAATAAAAAGAAGCATGACTGATATGCTAAGAAATCAGAGAAAATGGATTCATATAAAATGCTCAATTAAAACCACAAAAAAAGCAGAAAAAGTATGGATAATAATAGGAACAAAAAACAAGTTCAACAAATAGAAAATAGTTACAGATATAATAGTTATGAATCCAAATATATCAATAATCACTTAATATTAATGGCTTATATACACCAATTAAAAGACAGAGACTGTCAGAGTAGATTGAAAAATAAAATCTAACTATATGCTGTCTACAGGAAACCCGCGTTAAATATAGAAACACCTCTAAATAAAAAGGAAAGGGATGGAAAAAGATATACCATGTTAGCACTAATTAGAAGGAAACAGGAGTAACCATATTAACTTCAGACAGAGTAAACTTCAGACTAAGAAAGTTATCAGGGAAAAGTAGGAGCATTATATAATGGTAAAGGAGTTGATATTCCAAGAGGAAATAATTATTTTTTTTTAATTTTTATTTTTAATGTTTATTTAATTTTGAGAGAGAGAGAGACAGAGACAGATTGTGAGCTGGGAAGGGGCAGAGAGAGAGAGACAGAATCCGAAGCAGGCTCCAGGCTCCAAGCTGTCAGCAGAAGGCCCAACGCGGGGCTGAAACTCACAACTGTGCGATCATGACCTGAGCCGAAGTCAGATGCTCAACCGACTGAGTCACCCAGGCGCCCCGAGGAAATAACAATTCTTAATGCATGCATCATACAAATGAAAGTCAAAACATGAGAGGCCACAACTGATATAATTTTAAGGATAAATAGATAAACCCACTATCATAATTAGAGACTTTAACACCTCTCTTCCGGAAATGGACAGAGAAAGCAGGCAGAAAAATAGTTATGGCACGGTTGAACTCAACACCACCACCAATCAACTGAGTATAATTGACACCTATAGATTGTATCATCCAACAACATCAGCCTACGCAGTTTTCTCAAACTCGCATGGAAGATTCACCAAAATAGAACCACACTCTGGGACTTAAAACACACCTTAACAAAATTTAAAAGAATAAAAATCGTACAATGTCTGCTCTCAGACCTCAATGGAATTAAGCTGGAAATCACTAACAGAAATATGGCTGGAACATCCCCAAATACTCGGAGACTAAACAACACACTCCTAAATATTACAAAAGTCAAAGAAGAAATCTAAGTAAATAAAAATGAAAATGAGACTTATCGGAATCTAGGAGATGAAATGAAAGCTGTACTGAGAGCAGAACTTAAGCATTGAATGCATAAATTATAAAAGAGGAAAGATCTAAAATTAATAAACCATACTTTCACCAAGGCGAACTAGAAAAATAACAAATTAAATCCAAAGTAAATGGAAGAAGAGAAATAATAAAAATTAAAACAGAAGTCAATGAAATTGAAAACAGGAAATCAATAGAGAAAAATCAACAAAACCAAAATCTGTTTCTTTAAAGTTTAATAAAATCAGTAAGCCTCTACCAAGGCCACCTAACAACAACAACAACAAAGGACACAATTACTGATATAAGAAATGAGAGGGAACATCACTGAAGATCCTATGTACATCAAAAAGATAATAAAGCAGAATTATAAAAAAAGAAACTATGCACATAAATTTGATAACCTATATGGAAAGGACAAATTCCTTAAATGATACCATCTGCCAAAATTCACACAAAAAGAAGCAATCTGAATAGGCCTATATCTATTAAAAATTGAATCAATAATTACAAACTTTCTAAAACAGAAAGCGGCAAATCCAGATAGGTTCACTGGCAAATTCTACCATATTTTTAAGTAAGAAATTACTCCTTATGGTCTCTTCCACAATATAGAAGCAGAGAGACTATTCGAAAGCCAGTTTGGCAGTTTCTTACAAAACTACACATATTCTTACCATACAATTCAGCAATGCTATTCTTAGTATGAAGCCAAAAGAATTGAAAATTTATGTCTACGGGGCGCCTGGGTGGCGCAGTCGGTTAAGCGTCCGACTTCAGCCAGGTCACGATCTCGCGGTCTGTGAGTTTGAGCCCCGCGTCAGGCTCTGGGCTGATGGCTCAGAGCCTGGAGCCTGTTTCTGATTCTGTGTCTCCCTCTCTCTCTGCCCCTCCCCCGTTCATGCTCTGTCTCTCTCTGTCCCAAAAATAAATAAACGTTGGAAAAAAAAAAAATTAAAAAAGAAAAAAAAAAAAAAAAAGAAAATTTATGTCTACAAAGAAACCTACACATGGATATTTATAGCAGGTTTATTCATAATTACCAAAACTTGGAAGCAACCAAGGTGTCCTTTAGTGGTTGAATGGCTAAATAAACTGTTGTACATGCAGAAATATTATTTAGCACTAAAAAAATGAGCTATTAAGACATGAAAAGATACGGTACAAAATTAAGTGAATAATAGCTAAGTGAAAGAAGCCAGTGTGAAAAGGCTTTATACTGCATGCTTCCAAATATATGATGTTCTGAAAAAGGCCAAATATGGAGAGAGTAAAAAGGTCAGGAGTCGTTTTTAGGGGAGAGGGAGGAAGAACACAGAGGATTTTTAGGGCAGTGAAACTATTCTCTATGATACTACAATAGTGGAAATGTGTAATTGTACACTTATCAAGACCCATAGAATATGCAACATTAAGAGTGAACCCTTTCAGAAACTATGATGTGTGATGATGATGCACAACTTTAGGTTCATTGATGATAACAAATGTCCTGCTGTGGTGCCCATATCAATAGTGGGGGAGGTTGGGCATGCGTGGGAACAGGGGATATATGGCAACTCTTTTGTACTTTCTGTTCCATTTTACTTTAAATCTAAAAGCGCACTTAAAGCTCATTTATTAAAAAATACAAATACCTCTTAGAGTCCTGTTGTCTAAAACAAAACCAGTCCAATTTTCCCCCAAGCCTTGCCATTCTACCATAGTTCCTAACTCTTTGAATGATACCACTATTCAGTTGATTGCCAAGCCATAAAACCAGTCATGCTTGATTCTTGTTACCGTACCAACACATTCACGATGTGACAAAATCTTGCAGATTATATCTTCTAACTGTCTCAGTGGTTATTTTGCTTCTCTTCATCCCCACTGCCACTACCTTAGTCCAGGGTTTCTCACTTATTCTGTGGATTGCCTCCTTGCCTCCACACCACTTTTCCTGACCCCAGTCTGGCTCTTCTCCAATCACTCCTCTTCCTAGCTACAGAAATCATTTTTCAAAAATATGAATCTGGTGATATCGTTTTCCTTCTTAAGAATCTTCAATAGCTGTAGTTTCAATGGCTTCAAAGCCTTGTAGCTTTTATACTGTAAATACATTAGCATCCAGAGACCTTTGTGATCAGGATTGTGCTACTTCTTGCTTTACCTCCACCACTTTTCCAGTAATTCTCCATGAAACTCTCTCTCACTTCCTTGATTTCAGTAGAACTCTTGTCTAACAGTACTTTGTCCCCATTGCTTTATCTTCATTTTGTAAGTTTATTTATTTTGAGAGAAAGAGTGCATGCACATGTGAGGGAGGGGCAGAGAGAGAGAGAGAGAGAGGGAGAGAAAGAATCCCAAGCAGGCCCTGTGTTGCCAGCACAGAGCACAACTTGGGGCTGGATCTCACGAACTGCGAGACCATGACCTGAGCCAAAATCAAGAGTCAGACACTTAACCGACTGAACTACCCAAGCACCCTGCTATATCTTTGTTTTACAGACCTTGGAATTATTCCTACTTCTAGGAATATTTCTTTACTAAACCACCCTTCCCATCTATGCTCATCTTCCAGAGTTTCAGACATTTTTAAACTATTCATTCATTTATCAAATATGGTATATCAAGTTGATACCAAGAATCATTCTAGGCACAGGAAACATAGCTGTAAACAAAGACAAAATCCTTTCCCTAATGGAGCTTATATTGTAATGAGTGAAAGAGATAATAAACAATAAATGTAGGATAGGCAATACAGTGTCAGATCCAATTGTCATGAACTCAAATGGAGAAAGGACAAAAGAGAAAGTCTGTAAGAAAAGAGAAGTCTGGAAAGACCTCTCTAGGGAGGTTACAGTCTTCCTAGCAGAAGAGAGTTACTAATAAGAGCATCAAAACTTTATGCCAAGAGCAAGAGCACTATTTGGCTTTTTAGGAAAAGCAGAGGCCAATGTGACTGCATAGGAGAATTAGGATTATAGTGGCAGGAAATTAATTCAGAAAGATATAGAGGAGACTAAGTATTTGTATCATTAACAACTTTTTTTCTTTATAAAAGACTTTCCGTCTAAGAACTAAAAGTGCTGTCATATTGTGTACCAGTTTCAACCACATTTAGTCAATTACTCAGTTTCAGACTCTGTAAGCGCAGTTACAGAGTGTTGAAAAGGTCGGTAGCAAAGATCTTTTAATAGAATAATTTAGAAAGCCTAGCGGTATTCTCCAAAATTTGGAAGACAATGGCAATTTTACTTGCATCTTTGACAATTTCTGAGGAAAGTAAACTGATCTTCCACAGATGATAGTGGAGATGTGGGGATTTACCATGGCACCAATTGTGGGCTCTTTGATAGCAGTCTTTGAGTAACGTTGAAAATGTCCCCACCTAAGAGGATTTCTTGCTAGGAGTAAGCAAATCTCATTAAAAAGAAGCTTAAGGTATCATCATGTGTAAAATAGGTATAGGTCAGTGTTGGGGTTGGAGGAAGTCAGGAGGAAGCATTGCTCACATCAAGGAACTGAAAGCAGAGGTCCCTAGTGGTATTCCAGGGTAAGAGAAGCTCCGAAGAATGCCATAAAATTTATTTTCCATGGGAAAAAGAAAGAGCAGCATAATGCCAGATTAGTACTGCTCCACTGCAAGTAAACAACTCTCAGAATGAGAGTAAAATACAATTCTATTTATGTATTTGTTTAGGCTCCCACACTCCCTTTACAATGTATTCAGGAGGGTAATCCTCATGCCTTAATGGAAACTTTGGAAAGCTTCCTGCCCTCTTAGGTAATAGACAATGCTATTCCCACTTTACAATGCAAATAGGGTCTCCACTCTAAAATTAGATTATCTTTTTGAAGATAGTATCCATCATTATTTAATTATAAGAAATCTCCCAGTAAACACATCTTCCTCTGCCTGCCCTGAAATTGGCAGTTCTCGGCATTTGAGTATGGAGTATAATCTCTCTGCCCTCTCCTGGGTTACATTAGCTCTTTTAGTAGCTGGGGAAGGGATAAGGTTCAGATTGCATGATTGTCTGCTCTCTGGCTCAGGGAGTGGTTAAAATAGCTTCTTCCTCCTAGGTTGTTCAGAAATTCCCATCTCTGGGCACCTCTTACTCTTGTCAAGATCAGATGTATCACTTTTAGTCCTCCATAATTCAGCATTAACCACCAGTTTCTTGATTCTGTGGTTTCTCCACTTGAGTTTTTTTTAGACAGAACACTACACAATCATACGCCAGCTTTCTCTCTTGTAGGCTCACCTTTCACACACATCTCCTGGCTGGGCTCCCATATTTCTTGGTTCAACAAATTCTGGGAGGACGTGCCCATCTCCAACAACTTATATTTTGCCTTTATGTGTTCTCAGAGGCTGTCAATACTCAATCTGTGGTGACCTTCAATTCCAGGAAAACAAATCAGGTCCTCTGAAGCAAATTAAAAAGATATCTTAGAGAAGAGACTTAAACTTGGGAAGCTTGATAAAAATACCAAAATTGGTATCTGCAGAATCTGCATCTCAAATAAGAGGTGAAGCATCTAAAATGTTTAATGTACTTCCCTAAGATTACTGTAATTCACACCAGAGTTTGAGATTAGCTTTCTCAGAGCTTTTACTTTTTCTTTTTCCTTCCCTTTTATTTTTTTTTTTTATATCAGTCATCCTTTCACCTGTCAACAATTTTAAGTCACATAACTCCAATTGTTAAAATCAATTTTAGTGTAAGTGGGACATGCATTTGGCTATAAATTTTTCCTAACAGTATATAGTTTTCCTCCATATATTGTTTTACCTTAGAGAGTTAATAGATGCAGTCAAATGTAAAAATGGTATTTTTGTTAAAAAGGGAAAGGCATGATGTTGATTTGCCATGTTCTTAAGAGCTTCCTAGGTGGGGGCACCTGAGTGCCTCAGTTGGTTAAGCATCCAACTCTTGATTTCGGCTCAGGTCATGATCTCAAGGTTCATAGGACTGAGCCTCACATCAGACTCAGTACAGATGGTGCAGAGCCTGCTTGGTATTCTTCCTCTCCCTCTCTCTATGCCCATCCCTCTCACTTTCTCTCACTCTCTCAAAACAAACAAACAAACAAAAACAAACAAACAAACAAACAAAAAAAAAGCTTCCCAGCTGAAATCTGAAACCAGCCACTGAATGTGGAGGGCGGGGAGAAAACAAAGAAAGAGACAAGCCACTCCTAGTTGGTAGGTGCAGGTTTAATAAGCAAGAGAACTTACATACTGAGTCTTGTCTTGGGTGGCCACAAGGAAAGAAGATCTACAGACCCACTTATCAATTCTTAAAAGTTTATATAGAGGTCTCAATTAGGTTTAGTCATATACGGCTTCCAGATGGTCTCATCATCACATTACTATCTCAAGGCTATGTCCTTAGGCAGTTTCTAGGAGTGGACTAGTTGAGCATAACCTACATTCCAAGGACAGGGAAGGGGATGAAGAGACTCCAATTATCCTGGTGCCACTTACGGGTTAACCTCTTATGGGTTAAGTCAGTCATATCTTCTTGATGACTTCTCCCAGCACATGACTCCTAAAGAATATAATGCTTTAGCATTAATTCATTAAATTATCCCTCAATTCTACTGATAGTTACCCCTGCACCTCTGTGGAAAATACCTTTTACAATGGCAAGCAAAGTGTTCTCTGAATAGCTGGACATAAGTAAAGATATCCAAGACATTATTGAGAAGGATGAAATGTATTTGTGGATTTCAGTTACTAATGAAAGGAAATTAGGATAGGATATTATCTTGCTGGAAACTACATACAATTAAGAATGTAGTCACTATTAGTTTTATATATATATATATATATATATATATATATATATATTATCCATATATATATGGAATATATATATATATATATATATATTCCATAAATTGTGTGTGGGCATAAACAAAAAAGGAGAAAATATAAAGATCTATTAAGCTTCATACTGAAAATAACATTTAAACTTCTCACTACAAAAAATAATGTGAACAAATTGGCTTCTTTGGATATTCTGTCCCCTGGTACTGAGGAGTTTCTGTAACTAGTCACATAGGCAAGTAATTAAGCCAAGAGAAAGCAGCATCACTACCATAAAATTACTTGCTTCCAGTGGGTAGGGGACTGGCTTGTAGCTTGCTATAATATTTGCTGTTTTCTCAAAAAGAGCATTTGGACCTGGATTCCTCATTTGTGATGCAAACCCACTGCATGAGTAGTGTCCATCTGGGCTCATTGTCTCGCCCTGGTGGGACTTGTGGGCAAATAAAACCAATGCAAATATGCTGATACTTGTATTGCCTGCTATGCTGTGAGTAAGAAATTCCTTTGTCTCTAATCTCTCAGAATACATGAAACTGCAAGCTAATTTTTTAGTTAGTATGGTAAAGTCTCAGACACTTTATAGTTCTTGATGTACTCCTTAATCAGTCTTAATATTTGGCTCTTTTCAGACTGAGATGGAAAATTTCGAGTTCTCTTCTTAGTAAATCCAGAAAAAACACAAACTGTCATATAGCATTTAAGCACTGTATTAACTTTCTATTATTGCTGTAACAAATTACCATTAACCTATCATGGCTTAAAAGAATATAAATTTATTATCTTATAGTCCAGGAAGTCAAAAGTCCAAAATTAGTCTCATCCGGCTAAAGTGAAGACATTGGCACTTTGGAAGCTTTTGAAGAGAATTTGTTTCTTTGCCCATTCCAGTTACTGGGAGATATCTGCCACCTTGGCTCATGGCCCCATCCTCACAGTGGAGTCACTCCAACCTCTGTTTCTGTAGCCATTGTTTCTTCTTCTCACTCTGACCATCTGCCTTTCCTTTATGAGGATCCTTGTGAACACTGAACCCACCTGGAAAATCCAGGATAACCCACTTGTTTCAAGGACCATAACTTAATCATATTGCCAAGTCCCTTTGCCATTGTATAAAATCATCTTCACAGGTTTTATAGATTAGGACATGGCCATTCTTGAGAGGCCATTATTTGGTCTACCAGAAGGTATTTAGGATGCTAACAAGCCCAGCAGAGGCCCAAAGCTGATCATATAGGGAGTGACTTCAGGGGAAGCTTTTAGGGGATTCACAGACTTTTATGTGTCTCCAGGGTGCCTGAGGATCCAAGAATAAGAAATAAATCTTTATAAACAGGGATTCTTAGAGCATAATTAGGATTTAGCTCCACCACAATCACACATGAAGGCAATTAAGAATTTCTACTTAAGGCAATAGTGATGGGATAGACATGTAATCAAAAGGAAAGGATTTGAACTCTACCCACATGTGTGTCTTTGAAAAAACTCTGTGAACTAGCCTAATTGATTCTTTAATTAAAAGGTACCAATACATTTATCTGGTTGAATTTTATGAGCATTAAATGGATAAAAACACATTATTAATTATACTGTCATGTAAATATATTATTTGTCATGGCACTTAAATATTATATTTTAAAATATAATATGGTTATATTTATATGTAATTTAGTTTATGTGAATTTATTTCTATTATACATTACATCCTTATAGAAAGAGTTAATATTGTAAATTCCAGTCAGTATCTAACAGGATAGCCCTTTCAAATACATTCTTAATTTAAAAATGATTGAAATCTCTCTCTAGCTCATATTTGTATTGTGGTTGCAATTTTCTCCTTTTAAAAAAAAAGGTTCTATATTGAATTTTAATAAAATTGCTTTATAGGACATTGAGAATATATTTTATAAGACAGTAAAATAAAGCAGTAGACACAAGTAATATTTGTAGACTCCCTACATGCTATAGACTGAATATTTGTGTCTCCCACAAAATTCATGTGTTGAAGTCCTAAGCCCTGATGTGATGGTATTAGGAGGTGGGGTCTATAGGTGGTGCTGATTAGGTCATGAGGGCAGAATCCTCATAAATGGAATTAATCTCCATTAGCAAGTGACTCCCAAGTGCTCTCTTATCCCTTTCACCATGTGAGGACATTACAAAAATATAGCTATCTACAACCCAGAAAGCAGGTCCCATCAGACACCAAATCTGTCAATGCCTTGATCTTGGATTTCCCAGGCTTTGGAATTGTGAGAAACCAATTTCTATTGTTTATAAGCCACCCAGTCTATGACATTTTGTTATAGCGGCCTGAATGGACTAAGACATCATACTTCTGAATAAAAACATATATACTATTGTTTCACATGAATATAAATGAGATAATAATTCCCACTGTGTAGAGATTTATAAGAAAGCTCTGAACTTATGTGTTAGTTTACAAAATTTAAAAATGACTTCTTTCTAAGGCTCATAATTTATTTTTTTTTTTATGTCTACCTAGATAATTCTTTTTTTTTTTAATTTTTTTTTAATGTTTATTTATTTTTGAGACAGAGACAGAGCATGAACGGGGGAGGGTCGGAGAGAGGGAGACACAGAATCTGAAACAGGCTCCAGGCTCTGAGCAGTCAGCACAGAACCTGACGCGGGGCTTGAACTCACGGACTGCAAGATCATGACCTGAGCCGAAGTCGGACGCTTAACCGACTGAGCCACCCAGGCCCCCTACGTAGATAATTCTTATATAAAGAAGCTCACCACAAGAGGAAATACTATTTTTTTTTTAATTTTGGATGGACCTAACCCCACAATGAAAGATTGATTTAATACCATTAATAATAATTATTTTATATACATATCACACAGGCTAGTATAATCAAATATATATTATGTACATTATTTCTTTTTAAATTCTGAGTAATCCCCTTTATTTTTTTTTTACAGATAAACTAGCTTCAACTAATAGGTAAGGAACCTCCTCTATACCATCAAACCCAGAGAAAACAGAAAAAACATTTTTTAAAAGACTTTTCAAAAGAATGTAAAGAAATATACAAGGAGGGATCCTACTGAAGGGGGTGCATTTGAACTAGAGCATAAGAGATATAAAGGATTTTGATCAGCAGGAAATTGATAGACTTTTGACAAAGGAACTGAAATGTATTATAAAATATCCCATAGTTTCTCAGAATTGAAGTAGAAGATACAGATGAAGGAAGGATTTTTTAAAAAGAAGGTAATTTGAAAAGAGAACTGATTACACAGTTTGTTGGGGAAAAGGCATTCTAGTTACATGCAATCATTGAATTTCCACTCTTCAGTGGTCTATGCCAAATAAGTGTATATTATTTTCTCTTTTTAAAAAAATATCAAAAAAGAAAAACACCAGAGAATTTTCAATATAGGATCCATTTATGATACTAACAAGGGTAACTAATTCATTGAATGAGCTGAACAAAATGGAGTATGAGCAAAAAACTATTTTCTTTTTTACCATTGCTTTTTAAACTTATTCTGTTGACTGTTTAGTTCCTAACCTTAAATTAAATCTGGATCAAACCTCACAGTTTTCATGATTACCTTAACTATGAATAAAAAGCCTTATTTGTTTGGACATTAAAAGCTCAAGAAAATCTAATACTCATTTTCTTCTACCCCTAACTTTGGCCTGACTCTGTTCTAGAAGTTTATGGTAGGGAGGGGGTATTTCCAGTATTATTTTGTCTTTTTCACATTCTTTCCTCCCTGATCATTCACTGTTATTTCTCTATCCTCCTAGGTTGATCTTTGTTTAATTTTTAATTTTTTTTATTGAAGTATAATTAGTATGCAGTGTTATATTATTTTCAGATGTATAATGTGACTCAACACTTCCGTATATCACTCATCAAGATAAATGTACTCTTGATCCCTTTAATCTATTTCACCCTTTTCTCCACCTCAAGTAGCTAACACAATCTTGAGAAAGAAGAGAAGAGCTGGAGGTATCACAATCCCAGGTTTCAAGTTATACTACAAAGCTACAATAATCAAAACAGTATAGTACTGACACAAAAATAAACACATATCTCAATGGAACAGAATAGACAGCCCAGAAATAAACCCAAGCTTATATGGTCAATTGATCTTTGTTTATTTTTGAAGTGTGGGGAAGTAAAGGCTTAAGAGCAAAGGGCACAATTTATGATGCGAGTGTATTTATAGTACTATACAGGCTGTATAATGCCCTCAGAAACAGCAGATTTTTTAAACGTAGGATTTCTTCTTTATGGGGGGTTCTTTTGTATATTCTCATGGGCATTTACTGTCTGTATTTCCTTGAGGTGAGAAATGTCCCCTCCCAAATTCCTGACCTCTGATCTACTTCTCGGTCCTTGGACTGAGTGTTTGAGTCCACACAGATTCTTTTTGTTGTTGTTATTGTTGTTGTTCTAAAAATTAAACCTGAAAAAATATTCAGTAAGTCAAATTCAAGTTCTTGTTTAATAGGAAAGAGTGAGTTTATCTTAAGTTCTAAGTATTGAATTTTTAATGGTCAATAATAAATAAGTTTTCACACTAAAACATTACACTATGACATTTGTATTTTATGTGAGGACTATGCTCCAAGTCAGCAGTCAGTAAACTATAATCCACGAGTCAATCTGCCCCACTGCCTGTTCTTATAAATAACATTTTATTGAGACAAACCTACACCTATTTTTTTCTTTTTTTATGTAACTCTCTATGGCTGTTTTTGAACAGCAATAGCAGAGTTGAATAGTTGGGCAGATACCATAGACCTCACAAAACTGAAAATATTTATTATTTGCCCCAAACAGTAAATATTTGCCAACCACAGTTATCCATTGTTATTCATAGTTATTCCTTAAATCCACATATGCATATAATATACAAATATTTTTCTTTTCTTTGTTTTATTTAAATTTTAGTTAACATACAGTGCAATATTGGTTTCAGGAGTAGAATTCAGTAATTCGTCACTTACATACAATACCCAGTGCTCATCACAAGTGCCCTCCTTAGTACCCATAACCCATCTAGCCCATCTCTCATCCACCTCCCTCAGTCAACTTATAGTTTGTTCTCCATCACTAGGAGTCTCTTATCATTTGTTTCCTTATCTCCTTTCCATCCCTTGTTTTGTTTTTTAAGTTCCACATATGAATGAAATCATATGGTATTTGTTTTTCTCTGATTATTTCACTTATCATAATACATTCTAGTTCCATCCACATCATTACAAATGGCAAGATTTCCTTCTTTTTGATGGCTGAGTAATATTCCATTATATATATAATATATTGCATTATATTATGTATCTATATATCTTTATATGTACATATATATACATGTATATATATATATATATATATATATACACACACACACACACACACACACACACACACATATGAAAGAGAGATCACTTCTTATTTATTATTATTCATCAGATGATAGACATTTGGGCTCTTTCCACAGTTTGGCTATTGTTGATACTGCTGCTATATACATTGGGGTACCTATATCCCTTTGAATTAATATTTTTGTATCTTTTGGGTAAATACCTAAGAGTGCTGGATCATAGGGTAGTTCTACTGTTAGTTTATTGAGGAAACTCCATATTATTCTCAGGAGTGGCTGCACCAGTAGCATTCTCACCAATGCTGCAACAAGTTTCCCCTTTCTCTGCATCCTTGCCAACACCTGTTGCTTCTTGTGTTGTTAATGTTAGCCATTGTGACAGGTGTGAGGTGGTATTTCATAATGATTTTGGTTTGTATTTCCCTGATGATGAGTTATGTTGAGTATCTTTTCATGTATCTGTTAGCCATCTGGACATTATCTTTGGAAAAGTGTCTATTCATGTATTCTGCCCATTTCTTAAACGGGTTATTTGGTTTTTGGTGGTTGAATTTGATGAGTTCTTTATAGATTTTGAACACTAACCTTTTATCAATTCCAAATGGGATCGATTCCTTGATTTTCTGTTGCTTCGTTATTGATGTATAGTAATGCAACAGATTTCTGCACGTTGATTTTATATCCTGCAATTTTGCTGAATTCATGTATTAGTTCTAGCAATTTTTTGGTGGAGTCTTTTGGGTTTTCTACATCGAGTACCATGTCATCTGAAAATAGTGAAAGTTTGACTTCTTCCTTGCTGACTTGGATGCCTTTCATTTTTTGTTGTTGTTGTCTGATTGCTGAGACTAAGACTTCCAATACTATGTTAAATAGCAATGGTGAGAGTGGACATCCCTGCCTTGTTCCTGACTGGAGGGGAAAGGATCTCAGTGTTTTTCCCATTGAGGATGATATTAGCTGTCCACAGATTCTTTATCCTGGAAATGCCTTGTCTCCGTGTTCAGGTCCTTGGGGAAGATGTTCTTTCATGATTCTAGCCTCACGGAGGCTACATGTACCCTCCCGTAGTCACTTGTTTTGGACTTCCTTGGTGCCGTGTGATGTGCTTCTACTCTGTTTCTGTACTTGTCCTGCTTTTGAAGCTGCTCCAGTTTCACTCCTGCTTTTAGTGTTTTTCCATAGGCAAGTAAAGTGCTAAGTTCTGTGTCCACCAAACTCTGCAAAATCTGTCAAATAATACAAATTCAAGTAGTGAGAGAATGGAGAAATCGATGCCACTTACGGAAATCAGGATTCTAAGAAGAATGGTATGTGAAATTGATTGAACTTGTACAAGAGACTGAATAGCAATGGCATGCCAGGTCAGAAAGTTTTCATCGGGTTTAAGAGTTCAAGATTTCTAATTAGGTAGCTTTAGATTTGAATTTAATTTCTGGGATATATCACCTGGTTAAATTTGAACCAGACACTTCCATTATTTTGGCTTCCCTATCTTTTCTATAAAAGGAGACCACTATTATATATTTCTTAAGGTTATTATGAATGTGAAATTATTTAAGGTATGGACACACTTAATACCTAGTTTATTGCAAATAGTCAATAAATCATAGTTCAAATAAAAGATGGTAGAACATATGATTCTGGAGTCAGAACTTTTAATTCCTGCATGGATATGAAGAAATAGAAAATAAATATAAGTTCATAGTGAGAGCTACAGTTCGATGGTAACGATGAGTTCATTCTTACATTCTAGGCACTCTCAGACTACTTTGCACATTACATTGTAATCACCTGGGTGATCACTGTTCTTCCCTAAAAAATGACAGGCTTTTTAAATCAGAAACAGTACCTTACTCACATCCTTCTCTGCCTAGGCCATGGCACCTAGAAGTCTTTGAAAGGAACCTCCTGAATGAATATATTAAGGCATTATGAAATAATTGTTCTTAGAAATTAAATATTGGCAAGGTGATCAAAATAGGTATTGAGAAAGACGGTTAAATAATGAAAGAGCTGAATTGGCAAAAGTGGCCTAGTGGTTGAGTGCAGGACAAATTCAATGAGATGAAGATGAGAAATTAGAAAATGATTTCTCTAGAGGCACATGGGTGGCTCAGTCAGTTAAGCATCTGACTCTTGATTTCAGCTCATATCATGGTCTTGCAGTTTGTGAGTTCAAGCCCCTCATCAGACTCTGAGCTGAGCATAGAGCCTACTTGGGATTCTCTCTCTCTCCCTCTCTTTCTGCCCCCCCCCCACACATACATATGCACGATAAATAAACTTAAAAATTAAAAAAAAAAAAAAAGAAAATCACATCTCTAGACGTGACTCACAGTGACAGGATCCCAGACTAAGTGGCAGTATTGGCTGTAAATAATCATCCAAGAGATACTATGGAGGGAGAATGGGTGGTCATGTATGACCAAGTGAATAGAGAATACGAAGGAAATTTTAAAATGTGAAGTCCTGCTCCTAAAGTGAACGGAATAATAGTATTATGGACATAAATGTGGGAATTAAGAAGCAAATTGATTTAGGAATAAAAAATCAAATATTGACATTTGGATTTTGAGACAGCATCCGGGCATTTAAGTGTAAACGTCTTACTCCAAATTTAGAAATAGAAAACTAGAGGACTAATTAAAATAAAAATCAACACGCACAGTTAATTCTGAAAAAGTGACTGCTGTAATGTGAACTTAGATTAATTGGGAAGAATTATCCAAAGTACATTTTCAAAAGTAGGAAATCAACATTAAGCTCGGAGTTTTGGTTAGACTTAGAGACTAGAAATGCTACCATTTATTGAGTGTGTGGTGTGTGCCAGCTAAAGAGAGAAACTGGGCTTTGGAGAAGGTAAGGAATTTGCCTAAAATCACACCATAGTAAATGCTACCGAAAGGGAGATCTAGGACTCATGCTTACTCTGTCTCAAAATCTCCTCTTCCCCACTAAACCTCTTCTCCACTTTACAAAGGCAACATATGTGGAATAGACAAAAGAGGGACAGTTAATCCGGGTTTTTGTGAAGATGAATGTTTTAAGAGTAGATTATTAAATGTATAGGTTGGCATGGGGAGAAAACGTAAGGATGCGAAATATAAAATGTGATCGAATGACCCAGCTGCCCAAACTGTCCTTGAATGTCCGTTCTTAGAGAACTGTGCCACTCTGCTTTCTGGCCACCACTAAATAACACTTATGTTACCCATGTCCTTACCAATGATTGAAATTTTTAGGTCTTATAAACAGTCTTCTCCAGCAGCACTTCTGGCAAATTTGTCTTGAAAGTTTTCCATAGCCCTGAACACTGAAGGTCTCGTGTAACTGACAAGATAACGACAGGGGCAATTTTAAACTGTTAAAAGATCGCTGTATTTGATCTTTACCAGTGCTGATTTCAGCAAAAGAAGGCGGAAATGTTCATTATGTCAAAAAGAATGTAAAACACAAAATATGATGCCAGTTTCTGAGACTCTTCCATCCAAATCTTCTCTTACCAAATGACAGGAATATGTCAAAATTAGAGTCAGGGAAAACGAAGTAAATGTTGGTTGATCTCAAGCTAAGAAAGTAGTTACTATTAACAAGCTTTGCAATTTTACAAATCCCCATTTATGTATAACAGTACATGATTTTATATTAGCCAGAAAAGATGACAGGGAAAGGGGTGATATTCACTGCAATAAAAATGATCTTTGCTTATATGAGGCAGGTTTTATTCTTTGATTTTCAATTTGATTCAATGCTCAACCTAATGAAAATGTTACAGCAAATAAAACGCATTTCCACTGCACAATCATTTGTGATTTTGTTTAGACTAGCTGTGAAGAACTCCAGTTTTTCTTAAATGAAGTTATTTAGTTGTCTAGGATCAAACTGCTTGCTATGTTGCAAGCAACAGAAGAGAAGAGGTTAATTTAGAACAACATTAAGGGGGAAAAAAAAGGTCAACAAGGGAAAATGCTAGGTTTAGTCAAAATAGACAATTGGGAACAAATGGCAAGGAGCAAAATACACTAATTGAAAACGAGGCAGGATGTTTTTCCATTTCTTTTTCTTTTAGTGCACTGATTAAAAAAAATAGTTAATTAGCACACATCATCAGATCTGCTCCACACTAGGAGCTTAACCTTGCAATTTTGTCATTTTTCAAAGAAGTAGGGTGTTTAATGAAAGCACCATTAAGTTATAAATGCATAATGATGTGTATTGTTGATAGACCAGAGACTACTCAAAACATTCCTTTGTAAAGTTTGCGTATTGCCAGCATTTATCTACCACTTCATGTTTACCAAGGGTTTTATTCTTATTCAAATCTATTTTTCAAAATCATGTGTGAATGTTTTTGTTCGGGGGCTATTAGAACACACAATGGTGACCCTTGTTAAACTTTCCTTGACAGTTTGTGTAACCCAGTTCCTCTCAATTGTATAGAAAGTTATATAGAACTTCAATTCTATGTAGATTAGAACTCCTTGATTCAACAGTTAATTGTCTATGGCCTACTATGCTAATGTAAATACTAGGTCCTTTATCTTTTCAAGGACATTTTTAAAAAAACTTTATTTATTTATTTATTTAGAGAGAGAGAGAGAACCAGTAGGGGAGGGTCAGAGAGAGAGAGAGAGAGAGAGAGAGAGAGAGGTGGGGAGACAAAGGAGCCATAGCAGGCTCTGTGCTGACAGCAGAGAGCCCTATGTGGGCTTGAACCCACAAACCGCGAGATCGTGACCTGAGCCGAAGTGGACCCGAGCTGAAGTCGGATGCATAACCAACTGAGCCACCCAGGCGTCCCTTTTCAAAGACTTTTCTAACCTTTTGGAGGAACCAGAATTCTCATCATGTGTGTTACAATAACACAAGGCAGTTGAAACTTAGCTGGGTGTTTAAACCTACATCGATGCAGTATTTCTTCAAGCATACCTCCTGGCGTTCACTATCACATTCAAAATTTTCTCAACTCATAACCATCCAGGGGAGAAATAACTGCATGCAGATACTCACAGCAATAAGTTGCGTGTGTACTCTGGATTGCGTTACGCTTGTTTATCAAGTACTCACCCTTTGGAGGTTGATAATAACTTCATAAGGCACCTGTTAGAATGACTCCCCATTTTCAGATGAGAAGACTTAGTTTGGGAGAGTCTAAATAATTTGCCAAACATTATATAACTGGAGGAGATGGAGCTGGTATTCACACTCACATAGCCTGAATCCAGAGTCCTTTTGTTTTTTGCCTAGTGAAATATACTTCCTCCGCATCACACTGGGGACTTGGAATGCCCGCACCTAGTGACTATTTAGACAAGTGCCCTTCTGCCATCCTAACTACAATAAAGAGGACAAGCAGAGCCAGGATTAAGTCCATTAGGTGGAAAGAATAATTTCCCACTCACTTCTGTCCAAAGGGATTTATCTCATGTTGGCTCATGAGGCACCTGAGCCAACAAAAATAAATAAATAAATAAATAAAATAATCCAAGCAGAACTGTTTAAGCTTCGCCTAGCTTCTGTATATAGTCAGGAGGGCAGCTGTTCCTGTGACGGCCGGATCCTCTGGGGATGCCTTGGCTGTGACTACCCATATGATTATGATTGCAGATTGCCGTTTGGCAAAGAGAAAGCATATTCTGACCAGGGCGAGTGAAGGAGAAAGGGTCATGCATTCACGGTTTGGGGAAATTATGAATTTCAGAGTTGGAAGGGCTCTTAAAGTTTACTATCCCTTTACAACAACAGTGTTTGACCCAAATCAACAAGATCATTATGCCTCTCATCACAGCAGAAAGAGGAGAAAGCCTCTGTTAAATGAGCTGGTCAGAATATTCTAACTATTTTAGCTCTAGTATCTTGTCCTTTGTGGTCTGATCGATATATGTTGCAAACGTAAGGAGTTTTGAGAGTAAAGGTACAATATAGAACATAGAAAGCTATGGAAGGTACAGAATGGATGATATGAAGACAACACCAACTCAGGCATATCATCTCAGTTGTGTTGGGTCTTACTTTCTCTAGCTTCAAACGCTGATCCATTCTTACCTTCGGAATCAGTCCAATCTAGGTACCTAGCCAACCCTCACAGATTTGGCAGAATTATTTCAAGCTTGATTACCACTCTGCTGCGTTGGTATGGGTCATACACACTGACAAACTAACAAAGTTGTAGTTTTCATTCTTGCCATTTTTCCCTTGCCAAATTTCACCCCCTTGCCAGGGTTTAGCCCCTGCCATTTTTTTTTTTTTCAACGTTTTTAATTTATTTTTGGGACAGAGAGAGACAGAGCATGAACAGGGGAGGGGCAGAGAGAGAGGGAGACACAGAATCGGAAACAGGCTCCAGGCTCCGAGCCATCAGCCCAGAGCCTGACGCGGGGCTCAAACTCAGGGACCGCGAGATGGTGACCTGGCTGAAGTCGGACGCTTAACCGACTGCGCCACCCAGGCGCCCCTAGCCCCTGCCATTTTTCACCTAGTATTTCAAATCAGGCTTCTGTTTGGGTTTTCTTATTCTTCATGAGTCTTTCTACATTAAGTTTCATTTTTCTACCTTAAGTTTCTACATTAAGCTCTACATTGAGTCCTGCCTTAAGCCCAAGCTCACCCACCAGATGACTTCTGGAAGTTGAACTTTTGTATTCTGACTTCCACATCATTACTGGTTATACTGATTTACCTTTGATCGGTCTATTACACCACGACTCTCTCAGCCTCCATAATGATTATTGTTTCCACAATATTCTACTTGTCATACTTGAGCATTTCAACAGTGGTACAAGGTCCACTTGTCCAATAGTTCTCCTTTTGACCTGGACTCCTTTTCACATGTTTTTGAGGCCTTCCCTAATGGCAGATTGTTTTCTGAGGTCCAGTCAAACATTCTCTTTTTTTCCTGATCATCTATCATTTAGTTTTCAATATGTCTTTCAGTTGTTCTTCTCAAAAATTGATAGAAGGCAATTTTTTATTCTTCTTCTTAACTACAAAGAGCTTGTTTTGAACATCCTCCTAGACATGAAAGAAGGACTCAGGCTCAGAAAAAAAAAAATCAAATAAAACATGTTATATCAAGGTGCAATACCCACAAAAAATGTGACAGCAATAACTCTTTTATTTGGAAATATTTTTTTCTAATATTTTGGAATAATCTTCTTTTTCTCTAAAGGAAAATCTTTAATCTTATCAGCTAAGAGGTTTTAATACATGGCTTTTAAGCCCATGGTTTTATCCAGAAAATAATCTATTTAGAAATAAAAGTGGCATTAGGAAAGTGGTTGAAGAGGCTTGCCTGAACTTTCCATAGTGCATCAGTCTCTGTACACTTAAAGAAATGAACCGTCTTTAAATAGTCTAATGGCTTTTAGAGGCACTCTAATAAAACAACACTTCCTTTCAGTTATTTGATGCACTAAATGTATTTCTGCTCCAGTAGCTTCATGTTAAGTGTGCCTTTCTCTTAAATTGTTTTTCTATTTGCATATATATCTTTATAGCTATAGATATACAGTATATTTTGCACAATTAAAGGAAAAGGATTTTCAATCCAGAAAGTTCCAGGGCATGACATGTAGCTCCCAGCAACCCTTTCATATATTTTCCCAAACTGTTTTCCTTATTCAGGGCCTCTGTTCATGGGTCTTTGTTGTTAGTACTTGAATTCTGTGTTTAATATGGGTTAATCTCAGAAGTTCATTTATATGCTTGCCATTAATAGTTAATATTTAATGAATGTTTTATTAATGGCGGAGACTATATTTATGTATATTAATTTATCTAAGACGCCCAAGGAACCCTTAGAGTGGATGCTATTATTATTCTCGTTTGACAGACAAAAAAAGGAAAGAGAAGTTCAATAGTGCATAGCAGCACCAGTAGATCAGGAAACTGCGGCCCAGAGGTTGTGCAGATGAGAGAGCCACATAATAAAACTGATCGTCAGGGCCATCTGGGTGGCTCAGTCGGTTAAGCGTCCGACTTTGGCTCAGGTCATGACCTCGCGGCTCATAGGTTTCAGGCCGGCATCGGGCTCTGTGCTGACAGCTGGGAGCCTGGAGCCTGCTTCGGATTCTGTGTGTGTGTCTCTCTCTGCGCATCCCCCTCTTGCACTCGGTCTCTCTCAAAAATGAATAAAAGTTTTAAACAGTGGTTATCAGATCAAACCTCCTAGTTGATTAGAGAATCTTAGTAGCACACCCAATGCCTCTTAAGTAGGATCTTAACCCAGGTCTTCTAACTTCTAACAATTGCAGCATTATGTTTAGAAAATATCAGAAAATATGTACTTCCTGATATGGCCATAAAACTGGGCATTGTAAAATATTTTTGTCAAGAAGGATCTCGAGATACCTTTTCCTAACACTTCTCCCATCACCACCACTGCTGATATGCCCAATTGACGAAACCACTCAGGGAAACATTTTGTTAATCCAGAACATTTCCATTTGTATAAATATGTCTGGATTGGGACAGAGGGGAGAAAGCTCTTTTTCTGCTTAGTGGTCTGGTCTGGATTGGCCTCTCCTTGTTTGTACAAAATGTGGACGCTGGAAGCAAATGGACAGATAGCCCAGGTTTCACATCTAGTTAAAAGCAGCACATGCATGTGAAAAGCAATGAAGGTCTTTCTTACTTAAAAAAAAAAAAAAAAAAAAAATGAGAGCGTGACTCTTAGCACTCAGAGCAAAATTCAACCCCAGCAGTCTATGCTCTCACATTTGAGACACGAGCCATGATACCCTTCTTATAGATTTACATTTCTAGTGGGTATTAGTCATTGTATCAAACACTAGGTTTACAAAGGGGAAAAAGGGAACAGGACATTGATTTTCATTATGCTTTGGCCAGTAAGGTATAAAGGAGAAAACACCCCAAGTTTGAAATAAGGCCACACTGTCCCCTGGCAGAGAACAAGAAGAAATTCTGAACACTTACACATGAGACCTCTTCACAAACCATACTAGCTGATCTTTTGCTGGTTCCTTTTCTTCTCTTCAACCATCTATTGTTGGGTTGAGCTCTTGGACAATTCATGGCCTTCAATCTCCTCACTTTTTCTCTAACGTAAACTTTTTACTCCTCTGTCCTCCAGACTCATATCTCTAGTCTCAAACCTAATACAACCAAATCTGCCTTCCTAATTTACTCCCTGTTCCCCAAATTTGATCTACGTAGTCTTCTCCATTCATATGACAGAAAATCTATTTTTCCAACTTCTCAGTTAAAAAGCAAGACAAAAACCTGATACTTATCCCTGAACTCCCTCACAATCCACTTTCAGTCAGGAAATTCTGCTCACTGAACTTTCACAACAGATCCAGAATATGAAAGTTTCCCACCCTGTTCACTTCAAATTGGGTCCTGGTCCCAGCTGCCCCCCTCTATGTCCAGGATGACTGCAATATCACTCTAATCAATTGCCTTGCTTCCACACCTGTTCCCTTCCCACACTCTACTCTCCACCTGCTACCGTGGTCTTCGATTGTAAGCCAGACATATTCCAGTGCTCTGCTCAAATCCTGTGATTGACTCCCCATTTCCTCCAGAGTAGATGCTAAATTCCCTAAAATGGCCTACAAGGTCCAGTATCATCTGGGCAACCTTACACTTCTAACCTCACTTGCTACTAGTTCCTTCCTCATTTATTCCATCATGGTGATCTTCTTGCTACTTTCAGAACATGTCAGGAAAGCTCTCACCTGATGGATTTTTCACTAATTATTGCCTCTGCCTTGAATGTTCTTCCTTCCTCAGATAATCGTATGGTTTGCTCCCTCACTGCCTTCAGCCTTAATCAAAGTCATCTTTCACTCAAGCCTGCCCCAATTACTTTATACTAAGTTACCATCACTCTCCTCATGTCCCAAAACACTCTTCATATATTTGCACTTCTTTTCTCTACTGTACTTATCATACTCTAACAGATGCTACACGGTAATTGGCGTTCTAAGCATGCTGCGTATATAAATCAATTTAGTCCCTACAAGAACTCTAACAGGTAGGAAACATTATAATCCTCACTTTAAAAAAAAATGAGAACACTGTGACCAAAAATAAATAAATAAATAAATAAATAAATAAACATCCTAATGAATTTGTGTTGCTCGTAAGTGGTTCCACTAAAATTTACAACAGTCTGATTTGAGATCCAGTTCTCTTAATTACTACCCTGTGGAGCTCCGAAAGGCAATATGGAGTTTACTACACTGGAACAGTAGTATGTGCAGGGTTACCATGGGGACTCCCAGGAGAGTCACCTGAAGAAGGAAGGTTTCAGCTTGAAGTTTAGGAATGGGCAGCGATGCTTTCCACAGGAGGAAGAGTTCACTTTTGAAAGATACAGTCGTGTTGGGGGGCCGAGTGGGAAAGTGAACCAAGCATCAAAAGAAGAAGGGACAGCACAAAGACAGAATGCTTGGCCTCTATGGAGGATTATATGAAATGATGGTATTACTTGACCATAAGAAGCCAAGTCATGAGGAACCATATATGCCATTTATATGGTAGACAATGTGAAAACACCGGGAATAGGAAACAGAGTTGTTCTCAGCAGGCCCTGAGAAAGGCATCCGTGGGAATGAATAGGAGAGAAGACAAATGGGGACAGAAGAGAACAATAGAGGGTGGGGTATAAATCAGGGAGTGTGAACTGGGCCTAATCTCACAAGGGAATCAGACATAACTGGCTTTGGAGCAAAAGATACAGGTAAAAGAGCTAGGTTAATATATCTCCTAAAGTTTTTTAGGAAAGCTTTGTTAACCCAAAGGTGCATTCCTAAATACACATGAACTGTATCGACTTTATCATGTGAGGCTATTTTGTAGGCAAGGGGAAAATGCCTGTGTGTGAAGAAAATCTCACCTTTTTATAGCCATGCCTTTTTAAGTGCCATGCCAAGCCAGTTTTCTGTTTCTGGCTAATGCATAATGAACATAATGAAGGTAAATAAGCTTAAATAATAAGTAAACAGAAATCTGGAGGTTCTTAAGAAAGAAATTTGCTTTTAGTCTCTAAGAATTGAAGAAACCTAATTTGGTAGTAAAAAGATTATTTATAAAATGTTTAACAATTTATGAATGATTCTTTATTAGTAGAATGTGGTAAAATCTGTCTGCCCACACACTGTATTATTATGAAGATCAAAGGATAAAAAGGATATTAAGAAAAAGCTTTTCTAAGAAAAAACAAGGAGATGGTTCTCTCCTAGCGTCTCCAAAAGGAACATAGGGAACAGCCTTTGTTCTCTCTTTCTCTCTTTTTAATGTTTATTTTCATTTTTGACAGAATGGGTGAACAGAAGATAGGCAGAGAAAGTGGGAGGTGGGGGCAGATGATCTGAAGCAGGCTGTGTGCTGACAGCAGAAAGCTTGATGTGGGGCTCGAATGCTCGAACTTTCAAACCGTGAGATCACAACCTGAGCTGAAGTTGGACGCTCAACTGGCTGACCCACCCAGGTGCTCCCAGGAGCAACATAGCCTTGCCAACACCATTATTGTAGCCCGCTGAGACCCGTTGGGCATACCTGACCTCCAAACCTTTCAGATAATAAATGCACATTGTTTTAAGCCACCAAAGCTGTGCTACCTGTTATGGCAGCAACAGAAAGCTAATAACCATAGAGATAACAGAATTTCCTGCGCTGAGAGTTTCCACTGCTGAATTTAGACTTTTAGAAAGCAAAGTTTTGACAACGTGTTGCTACAAAGAGATATGAAATATTTTTGACTTATTTCCTAGACTGAAGAAATGATCGCAGAGGATTACAATGTCTGCAGAGGCAATGCAGTATTGAATTGGTGAGCCAGTATGGGTGGAATTTACAAAGCTATTAAACATGAGTTTTAAGGTTGTTGTTGTTAGTAGCGGTGGTGTTGATAGTAATAGTATTTTAATGAAGAAGCAATACTTACGGGAAAGGAAACTTCTCTCTTCTGTTACGTAAGGTCTTAGAGAGAAAAAGAATATATGTATCACACTTGTGAAGGAAACACAAGTATACATTTGCTGTAAATGGTAGTAATGGATGTACAAGCCCAGTTTTCTCTGGTGACCAAAGAGAATTTCGCATTGTGTCAAAAGAGAAACAATGTTCAAAGACCAAATCTATTTTTCTGGTTGCTTATGATCCAATAAAAGACCCAACTGTGATGAGTTTTGATGTTATGGTCGTAATGCTCAGAGAAAATTAACACTTCCAAGCACAGTGACTTTGTCATAAATGGGGAGGCAGAAAAGGAGGGGGAAGAGAGAGGGGAGGGAGAGAGAGACTAAACAAGACAATGGTTCTGGCACCATCTGTCAGCGTGCTAATAGCTGCTTCTATAGCAGCAGCAGGTTTAAGTCAAGAAAATCAGGCTTTTGGATGATTCACCATCACATCAGCTGTTGTCGTTTGCATTTTACTTTCGCTCATTATCTTTATTAGGTAAAGACATTGAATATCATGTTGCTTATGCAAAGCAATTATTGAGCGAGGGAAAGAGCAAAATCTGCACATAATATTTTAGAGACCAGTAAACGACAAAGGCAGAGGGAAAAGATACTAAAATAGTAACACACTTTTATTTTGGTATATTTTAAAATTGAGATTTTGGAAATAGTGTGGACACAGAATTGAGATCGTTATGCCAATTGACTGTCTCTTTTTTCCATGCGCCTAACGCGAATTATCCTTCAATAATGATCAGATTCAAAAATGTTTAAGGCATGTCCTCAGTTCACCCATCCTCTATATTCTCGACTTTTTCCTAATCTGACCCTGATACTCTAGTGGGGATGGATCAGGAAATGCTTTACGTTGGGCCAATTTCTGTGCCTGTTGAAAGCTTCCATCTCCAAGGTAAACAAGATTTCAAATCCAAATTTTCTTTAACAGCCTATATAAAAATCACTGCATCTGTGAAATTACTTTGACATGAATGATGAGTAGGTGTCAAATAATGGGATGCTGAATAATGTCGGTAAGAGTTGTTAACTGATGTTAAATAACGGGGACAGTGGAGGATGCTTAGACAATGAGACATACTCTGAAATGGAATGTGTAAGTGAGAACAGTGTGGTCAAGGTAATATCCAGTCAATGAAAGATATAGAGCGAGTATTTTAAAGTTAGCAATAAAGCAGGTAAATGAGGGGGAAACCACATTGTATTTACCAAACGTCAACTTCCTTAGATACAAAAGCCAGTAATCTTGCTTAAAAAATAGTGTTTATATGAATTTGAATAGATATTCTCAATGATCTCATTTCCTCCACATACCAGAGAGGTGGAGCCCCTCACTTCATGCTCCCATTTTTAACATGGGCCCAACATAAGCTACTCCTGCGCTTTCTCCCTCACTGATCCCTGACCCTAAACGTGTGTCTGTGCCTTGATGAGATAGCTACTCAGAATTGTAAGCTTTTTATCACAGTGGTGTTTGGGAAACACTTAAATCATATTAACTGAAAGAATGAGTAAATGAATAATAATAGTTGGAAAGAACGGAAGTCAAGTATTCTTCTATTTGGTTATTATTACATTCCCTTAACTAACTAGGGAGCAGAACTAGTAGACTGGACATCAAAAAGAAATGGATTATAGGCTGAATCGTGAGCAATCTTAGCAATTCCCAGGGACATGTAGGGAGGCACATCATTTAGACTTAAAGGTACTCATAATATAATTGAAATGTACCCCAAAAAAAGAAAAATGCAGCTTCTGTGGCTGTTGGCTATAACACTGAAAATGTGGGCTAATCATTCATTACCAGAAGGTGAATGCATTTATGGAAGGTGGCAAACAAACAAACAAAAGTATATTGTTTTGTTTTTGTTTTTGTTTTGAGAGAGAGAGAGAGAGGGTGCAAGTGAGCAAGGGGCTGAGAGTAGAGAGCGAATCCCACAAGGGACAGAGAGAGAGAGATAGAGAGAGGGAGAGAGGGAAAGAGAAGCAGGGCACACCCAAAGGGGCACTCATGTTCACCCAAAGCTGGGCTCAAGCTCGCCCCATGAGGGACTCAAACTCATGAACTGTGAGATCGTGACTGGAGCAGAAGTTAAATGCGTAACCGACTGAGCCACCCAAGGCCCCAAAAGAAGTGTTTTAATTTTTGTTCGTTTTCATTGTTGTCCCTATAGTCTTGATATGAAATTATTTATACTAGAGAACCAGGCATCTTTCCAACTTTTTCAGACATAATGAATTATATTTCTAAAAGGGAATATACAGTGTTATGTTTGTTATATATCCCTAAGAAGTCATAGCAATTTAGTCGGTAGAGGTGTCCTGGAATAGGATACCCCAGGTAGCTAAGAAGGTGAAATAATGTGTCTTCATGAATTTTCAGGCCAGTTAAAAAAAAATAATGTTTATTTATTTCTGAGACAGAGAAAGATAGAGCATGAGCCAGGGCAGGGGCAGAGAGAGAGGGAGACAGAATCTGAAGCAGGCTCCAGGCTCTGAGCTGTCAGCACAGAGCTTGATGTGGGGATCTAACTCGTCAACTACGAGATCATGATCTGAGCCGAAGTCAGACGCTCAACTGACTGAGCCACTCAGGTGCCCCTTTCAGGCCAGTTCTAAATGAAAAAAAAAAAAAAAAAAAAAGCAAATAAATTATGAAAAACGAACAAAAACCAAAACCGGATGAAGTAATTAATGAAAAAGGTAGTCACTTAGCTGCATGAACTAATGAGCTATACATTTGCCAACATGTTTTCCCTATACTACATTTTACAGACACAATAGGGACACATTCATCCAACATACTGTGACATTTTAATGTAGACTGTGACTCCTAAGGCAGTGAGAAATAAAATCCAGGAAATGTCACTTTTGTTGTTATCCAAAAACAACACATTTACAATGGTATTTCCATGTAGTTATCTGTGTGTGTGGATATCCACACACATATATACGTATACACACACATAGCTGCATACATACACACATTATACACACACACACACACATACACACACACACACATAAAATTAAAATAATTAGCAGATAAAGTCTTATGGCTAATAACTATATCCATTCCCTGTAAGACTGGTAACAATTAGCCTCTCAGGGATAACAGCATAAATGTTTAAAATGTGTGATTGCTCACTTACTATTATATTTGAAGGTAGTTTTTATACCCTTTTACTTTAGATTTATTGACATTGCCATAGTGTTTCTTTTAAAAAACTATATACTTGATCTCCTGTAGACTACCGGTGTGTTATCTCCTATAAGCAACTAGTGTGCTATCCTGAGGCCCAAATGTGAATCTCTAATTTTCAAACTTCAGCTAAGCAGGTGCATAGTTCTCCAAAATAGGGGAAAATAACTCCTTGTCCAAATCGGAAGAGATACAACAAAATGCGTTATTATAACAAATGCAACCTTGTAATTTATAAACTTTGTGTTTTCTGAGACCATAGCATCTCTTGGACTCCAACATATGAGCAAAATTTTAGACATCCAATTGGCCTTCTCATAGGTAGCCCTGAATGAGCCTTCCAATCTACCACATGGCATTCTTCTTTCTTTCCTTTGGCTTGGAGTTTCCCCAGATCTTACTCTGGACTCCCCTAAATAGTATGACTTTTTTCAGTATTATTTTTTGTCTGAAATAGGCTGAATCCCATATTATTATTTAATGAAAATTGACCATATTGCAAACCAATTTAATACATTTTCTTATTTCTTTCTTGCAGCAAATCTACCAGGTAACAGTAATTTCTGCCTTAAAGATAAAGAAAATTGGGCTTTGAAACATAAACTAACTGGTTAAGTTCTCATAAGGGAAGGGGCACAAAAGTAATATAAAAACAGGGAGGGGGACAAAACAGAAGAGACTCATAAATATGGAGAACAAACAGAGGGTTGCTGGAGGGATTGTGGGAGGGGGGATGGGCTAAATGGGTAAGGGGCACTAAGGAATCTACTCCTGAAATCATTGTTGCACTATATGCTGACTAACTTGGATGTAAGTCTTAAAAAATAAATTAATTAATTAAAAACAAAAAACTGGTTAAGTTCTCAAATTTGATAAGCTACAAACCTAGGATTCAAAACTAAATCAGTACTTTTCCAATATCAACCTGGGCAAGTAGACCCTGGGTCTCCTCCCTCCTCTTTGCTGTTTTGGGGAGCTTTCTTTGACGGATGTCTCTCTCTGGGACCTGGAATATCAGAAACAGTAGTCCCATCTATGAATGGATACCAGTCCTATTTCTTTCCATTAGGGTATTTCAAACCTCTACCTCCCATTGTCCCCCCCTCACACCTACATGAGGCTGACCAATAAATGAAGGAGCTCAAAGACTCTCACCAATGGAGTCCTGGCTCCAAAAGCTTAATCGGGAAAGCAGAAAGTTCTCACAATCCAGTATGTTATTATCTCATAATATCTCATAACACTATCTCATATTAGCTCATATCTCATAAAATCCTTAAAATTGGATGGACCACTAGAATGGTAGTAATACTTTATTTATTTATTTTTTTTTCATTTTTTTTTTAGTAATACTTTAATTTGTGTTACTTTCCCTCACTTTTTGATTATTTTTAAAATTTTTAATGTTTATTTTTGAGAGAGAGAGAGAGAGAGAGAGTGAGAGAGCAAGAGCAAGGGGAGGGGAGAGAGAGAGAGGGAGACAGGCTCCAGGCTCTGAGCTGTACACACAGAGCCCTACGTGGGGTTAATGACCGAAGCAGAAGTCAGACGCTTAATCGACTGAGCCACCCAGATGTCCCTACTTTCCTTCATTTTAAATGCAGTACAAGAGCAGGTGTCTGAGCCACATCTATCAGTCACCTTGGATTTAAGACTCTTGCCCTTTGTCCATCTATGTTCTGATCTTGGTGCTACCTCTAGTCTACAGTGTTTACAACACAAAGGGACCTGACATCACCTTTTATCCTGTGGGCCTCCACTGCCTGCATCCACAACAGCCACCTTATCACCTTTGCAGATTCTATGGCATATATCGAGCAGTCCTCTGGTAGGAGTCATGCCTATCACTCTTTATGGCTCTTAGGATCTTTGTTCTTCAACACCAGTGGACATCTATGATTGATGTCCTCTCTTTACTCTCATCCATATGGAGATTGAATATTCCACTAGGTTGCTCTCAAGAATTGCCAGATGAGTAAAGGTTACTCCTCGACCAATTGGGATTGTTTTGTGGAAGGTAAGGGTATGGTCAATATCAAAAGAGATCACAGTCTAGAATGCAGTGTTTTTGGTCTACAGAGTTCAAAGGACGACATGATTGAAAGATGTGCCATTTAAGTCCCTGGTAAGAAATTATATGAGTGGTTAATTTAACATGACCAGAAAATAAAGTATGGTTCACATTTTTCTTCATACTCCAGATAAGACTTGTATTTGTGGTCTTTAGCATTGAAGTACAGGAACAACTTTTGAGAGAGTCACTGTAAGTCAGTAGTCATTGTGGCATAATGGACGATGTATCATCATATTAGTAGTGATGTAACCACAAGAAATACATTGCAGAGGCAAGAAGATCTCGTTTGTTTCGTTACAAGGTGGTTCCAAAGAACTGTGGACTTGTGATTAAGAACAATGTTGCTCTTTTTTGGGGGGATGGGAGATATTAAATTAGTCAGGAATGGTGAAATTTGTAATAAAGGACAGGAAGAATTGGTTCTGGGGTTCAGGAACCAGGAACAGCAAGATTTGGTGCTGGGGTATGTTCACTGATCAGACTAAACAAATACCTCTTCTTACCCGTTATTCTAAATCTTCATTAACAAATCACTATACCTCATGTGAGCCCATTAATTTTTGATATAATGTTTATTCAAATCACTTTTATATACCAGGGCCCAGCCCACATATAATATTTGCCCAAGGTCTTTCATGCCCTACTGCTTTCCTTCTCCCAGGATGTTGTCTGTATCCTGTATCCTCCTATGTCTTGCCGCTCAGATGCTTGTTCCCCCCTTGATGCTACTTCTAATGCAGCTAGTATTCTTTACACCAATAAATGCCACTGAGATGGCGAAACAGTCACAAACCTCATTTTTCTTATACTGTGTCACATGGGTCAAAAAAAGGACTGTTAATCACTGATATTTTAAAGACACTTTAATTAAGCATCTTCCCTTCAATATTCCTACCACCCCTTCCTAGATCTCTGTCTCAAGCCTGTAACTGGATCAGAAACAAATCTAAAGAGCATATGTATTGTTTTGTGGCTGCCTCAAAAATAGAATTGAAGCATGAAGTCTCAAGATATAAAACCGTACTTTTCTTCACCTTAGTTCTGAATCAGTGAAGAGATAAACTAGGAGAAGACAGCTGGGAATAAATATAGCATCTTTATTACTGGTGACCATTAGGTTAAAGGTTACTAGCTCTTACCTCAGAATTAGGAAGAATTATTGATCCAATCTCAGTTATAGCTGGACATTGGCTGGCCTCTCCACATGGCAGAGTGCCTGGTAAAACTTATGACATGGGACAGGTACTTCCTGAAAAACACCTCTCCAAAAGTGCAAGGCTGACCCACACACTCTCAGCATCCTAACCTAATTCACCTGCCAGGACCTTCACATATTTACCCTTTAGGAAGACCAGTGAGGGTCAGTAGGGACCAGAAGTGATACTGCTTGATTACCCTCTGAGTGACTTAAAAAATCTCATCCAGAGAATATGAAAATATTTTGATAAAAGCACTAGGAACTAAATAAAGGGCGTGCTTAAAAATGAATATATATATATATATATATATATATATATATATATATATACATTTTTCTTTTATCAAAGCAAAATGCTCAACTACCCAACACTTCTTTGAGATTCCACTGTCATAATTTTTATCTGTGAAAAAGTAACGGCTCAACCAACCACATCATTGGAGTTGTGAAATGGGATAATATATGTTAAAACTTCCTAAAAATAATGTGAAAAGAATATTACTGTAATAATAGATGCTACCAGTCAGAAGGATTGGATTATAAATGAAAAAGAAGTATTATTCACTTCAATTCTCATATTCTAAATGAATATGCTTCTATAATATAAACAGTAAAGCAAATCAGAGGAAACAACAAAGAAAGAAAAATAATAGGGAAAGAACTTAAATTGTAGGTATCGCTGCCATTGGAAAAGTCCCTCCCATTCACTGATTTCACTAGTATAACTTACATCAAAGCTAACGTTTATATTCCATACAACCGCAGGAATAAGGAAGAAGTAATCAATGAACAATGGGAGACATTACAATAGAAAAGTTGGAAATGTATTGGTGGACAGGGCTGTGCAATTAAATTCCCCAAATAGCCCTAAAATAGGGTATACAATTGGTCTGCTGTGATCAAATATCTGCAAAGAGGCAAAAAGGAATTAGTTAAAATTATGTCTTTCTCTACACCACCATGCACCTTCTATCAACAACATGCCAATGACAAGAATCATCAACATTGCGATTGTGGTTCCACGAAGAATAATTGCCTAGAAAATGCATTAAATGGCTTTGCTCCCCTGAAAACATTTCTTCCTTTCAGGAAACAGTTTTTTTAAATTTTTGTTAACCCTGGGTTGAGAATTTTAGTGATTGTCTTTGAAAGCTTTACAATCCTAAAAGTACCATTGGAAAAAATCGCTGTACATCTGGGTATGATCTGTTGATTCTTTTCTATAATCCTAAGTCTCATATTCAAATGCTTGCATTACAAGACAGTAAGTCTAAGAGAATATACATCACAATGCTTTCATCAAATGCCATTGCAACATGATTAAGCATGAATTATTGATAATGAGGTTGTTTTTCGTTTTTCACCAGTTCCACTTATGTAGAGTGAAAAGACATGACAATTTATTGTAAGCAGAAGAAACACAACAGCTGAGAATGCCTACATGGGAAAAGTGAGAAGTATATCATCAGTTAAAGGAATTTGCTGTCTATATTATTATGGTATCACTTCAATAATGAAGAGTTTACTTAGGTAAAATATTTAACAGGAGGTATATGCACACAGATTATGACAATGACCCTTGTGGTTTTTTTTTTTTTTGTTTGTTTTTGTTTTTGTTTTTGTTTTAAGAAATCACTCCTAGGGAGGAAGATTAATGTAATTCCTCTGTGATGTAAGTTCTTTGTACTCCTCATTCCTGGTCACTTAGTTGATATTAAAAAATATCTTTAACTCTTCATTATTCAATTGTTTTTACAACAAAATAAAAGCTAGAACAAATTAATGTTGCCATAGCAAGATTTCTCATGCAAAGACCCATACTGAGATTTGTTTAAATCTCTAATCAGTGCATTTAAGTGAGATTTCTCTGACAGAATAACCATAGATTAAGGTAAACTGTGCTTTTCTTAAATATAGAGGATCCGGATATCGAATATAACAGGTATTTCTGCAGACAAAACAATTAGCAAATTATCTGGAGATATAGTTAATGTTTTGAATTTTTATAGTACTGATTGAAACAAATATTAATAATTTAACTGGTACAGGTAAAATCTATTATTAGACACTTAAAATTATATTATATTATCAAAAGTTTTAAGTACATTAAAAATATACATCTCTTGGGGCGCCTGGATGACTCACTTGGTTAAGTGTCTGACTTCGGCTCAGGTCACGATCTTGCCATTTGTGAGTTTGAGTCCCACATCAGACTCTGTGCTAACAGTTCAGAGGCTGGAGCCTGCTTGGGATTCTCTGTCTCCCTCTCTCTCACTGTCCCTTCCTCACTCATGCCCTCTCTCTCTCTCTCTCTCTCTCCCTCTCTCAAAAGTAAATAAACATTATTATTTTTTTAAAATATACATCTCTCTATGGGCGCCTGGGTGGCTCAGTCGGTTAAGCGGCTGACTTCGGCTCAGGTCACGATCTCGCGGTCTGTGAGGTCGAGCCCCGTGTCGGGCTCTGTGCTGACAGCTCAGAGCCTGGAGCCTGTTTCAGATTCTGTGTCTCTCTCTCTCTGACCCGCCCCCGTTCACGCTCTCAAAAATAAATAAACGTTAAAAAATATATATATATATACATCTAACAGATGATTTTTTGAGTTCTTGTTATTTTATTATTCTTAGGCCACAAATCCTATTTCATTACAAATATTTAGAGTTGATTTATTAAAAGAAAAGTGTAGCCAACACCCATTTTATAACTCCAGTCGACTGACAAAAGATAGTTCTGACAAGAATTTTACATATAAACCTTGGGGGCACATTTATCATCTTCCATTTCACACCCTCATTTTGCTACCATTTCAGAGAAGTGATAGCTTGAAAGGATAGGTGCAGAGAAGGGGGACATAACATGTAAGGGAGGAAAAGAACATCGTTGACCTTCTTAGAGTCCCTGGCTGAGTTTGGAAAGTGAACTGATAAAGACAAATTAACGGGAGAAAAACATACACATTTATTTCATATGAGTTTCACGTAATACAGGAACTCTCATAAGGAACAAAGACCTGGAGGAATAGACCTGAGTATTTGCAGGCTGGGTTTGATGAAGAGTGGCCAGACATGAAGGATATGATAGGTTAGGGAGTATGAAGTAATCATGGTCAACTGGGGGGCATTTAACAAATCACCTTTGTTGGGATTCTTCTTGGCGTCTCTTGGGCTTCTGAGATGAGAATGCTCCTTTCCTCTGGGTGTAGGGATGGCCCCTCCCACATGAGGACTTTATGATCCGTTTAGGGAAGAAGGGTGAGGAAGGGGAGGAGATCAGAGTGATCTTTCTGCTTCGGCTGTTCTCTCGAACTCCTTCAGCTTCGGGGGTTCATTATGCCAAAGCGCTGTCTTCTGGAGCAGCAGGTCCTGAACCACATCAACATCCTACCTCACCTCTTCTCTCATTCTCACTCGGATGACAAAAGAAGAGAAGTTTGGCTGCTAAACTGGATCTTCTCCCACTTTAGTAGTGAAATCAGAATCCATTGGACTTCCTGCTCATTTCAGTCCCTCGGACTTATACCTACCTCTTCCTCTCCTGCCACCACCTTACAGCCGGCACTGTCCCAACACTTTTTTTCCTAAGGATGATGCTGAGGCTTTTGTTTGTTTCCTTTAACCCACTTGGAATATTAAGAACATTTTAAGTAAAATCTTCAGGAAATCTCTTTGTCGTTTTTCTTTTTGTCTTTAGCATACATACAATCTACTTTCTTGTCAAGGGAAAATTTCACTGGATGTGTTAAAAATGTAGGAAAAACTGTGCTTACAGCTATTGCAATAAGGGGAAAGCTATTGCAATAGGGGAGAGAGGGTGAACTCAACTCCTTTGAAACAGAAGGTGGGGAAGGTTTTAAGTGCTGGGTGAGCTCGTGGGTAAAGTACTGGAGGACCCTGGGAAGTGTGAGAGGATAGGTCATGTGATTAAGGCCATCTGTGTTGGCTAATTGGTGCTTATGGTAGGAGAACTCCTACTATCCCACAGAGGCTGGGAGATAGGGATACTGTTTTTCCTGATGATTGCATTTCAAAGGGTGGCTCCCTGGTTTTTTTCTAAAATTTTTTTAATGTTTATTTACTTTTGAGAGAGAGAGAGAGAGAAAGAGAGAAAGCATGAGTGGAGGAGAGGCAGAGAGAAGAGACACAGAATAGGAAGCAGGCTCCAGGCTCCTAGCTGTCAACGCAGAGCCTGACCTAAGGCTCGAACTCACAAACCATGAGATCATGACCTGAGCCGAAGTCGAACGCTCAACCAACTGACCCACCCAGGCGCCCCATGGGGGGCTCCCCGGTTTTTGAGAAAGACATCCTTGAGTTGGAAAACTGGCGCTATCCTGGGAGTTTACATCTCAAAGGAGCAGAGAAAGAATTTATAATTGCAAGTTTTCTAAAGTAAATGCTCTAAGAAAAGGAAGATTGGGGGGGGTGGGTAGCAGAGGGAGAAACAAACCAACGCACTGCTTAGCTGTGGGAGTAAGTTATGAGGTTACTATAGCCATTGTGAAAAATGAAATAAGAGCCAGTCTACAGGAAGATGAGAATAGGAGACACTAGAGCCTACAACTAGTCTCTGAATATTTATTTTGCAATATCTAAAGGCATTCTTCTCTGGACTTCTCATCAATGTGAAGCAATAAACTTCACTTTGCCTTTGAATTTGGATTTTCAGTTACGTGAAACCAAAAGACACTTAAGTAATGTCCACCACTCACAGGTACAATCTCATGGGCGATGTTGCAATATCA
Source organism: Neofelis nebulosa (assembly GCF_028018385.1). Lineage (NCBI taxonomy): Eukaryota > Metazoa > Chordata > Mammalia > Carnivora > Felidae > Neofelis > Neofelis nebulosa. Next base: position 179,825,088 of record NC_080784.1, on the reverse strand, counting down.
GCTGCAACCCCATTGCTTCCGAGAATGAAAAGAAACTTGAAAACACTCATCTGATTTGTCTCCCAATCACAACTGAAATCAACGATGAGATGTAAAAACAAGAACAACTTACATTAGACCAAAAGATATATAAAGAAGCACTTCTTTTTTTCTTTTTTTTTTTATAGATAGATATAACCTTAAAATAAATATACATCTCGATCGTGATGGAGATAGTGCTTTACATGTTTATGCAAAGCTATGTCAATTGCCCTCTCTAGATTCAAGATCATGCTTAGAAGCTTACCAGTGGATAAGAAATGAGCCCATTAAAATGCATCACCGAAGTACAAGACCGGTTACCTTAAAAAAAAAAAAAACAAAAAAAATAAAAAAATAAAAAAAATAATTAAAAATAAAAAAAAAAAAATATAAAAATAAAAAAAAACAAAATATTATCAAAAAAAAAAAAAATAAAATAATCAAAAAAATATAAAAAAAAAAAATACATAAAAAAATAAAAAAGTAAAAAAAAATAAAAAAATAAAAAAATAAAAAAAAAAATAAAAAAAAAAAAAAATAAAATAAAAAAAAAAAAAAAAAATTAAAATAAAATAATAAATAAAAAAAAAAAAACAAAAAAATAAAAAAAATAATCCATAAAAATTAATAATAAAAAAAAAAAAAAAAAAATAAAAAAAAAATAATAAAAAAAAAGAAAAAAAAATAATATTAAAAAAAAAAAAAAGAAATAAACAAAAAAAAAAAAAATATAAAAAAAAAAAAAAAAAATAAAAAATAAAAATAACAATAAAAAAAAAAAAAAAAAAAAAAATAAAATTTTATGAGCCATAAAAAAAAACACCGAAAAACATTAATTTTTTTTTTTTTTAATTTTTTTTTTCAACGTTTTTTATTTATTTTTGGGACAGAGAGAGACAGAGCATGAACGGGGGAGGGGCAGAGAGAGAGGGAGACACAGAATCGGAAAGAGGCTCCAGGCTCCGAGCCATCAGCCCAGAGCCTGACGCGGGGCTCAAACTCACGGACCGCGAGATCGTGACCTGGCTGAAGTCGGACGCCCAACCGACTGCGCCACCCAGGCGCCCCTAATTTATTTTAATTTTTAAAACAAATTGGGGGAGGAGTAATTTTCTTTAAAAATGTTTTTAATGGTCATTTATTTTTTTTAAATTTTTTTTTCAACATTTTTTATTTATTTTTGGGACAGAGAGAGACAGAGCATGAACGGGGGAGGGGCAGAGAGAGAGGGAGACACAGAATCGGAAACAGGCTCCAGGCTCCGAGCCATCAGCCCAGAGCCTGACGCGGGGCTCGAACTCACGGACCGCGAGATCGCGACCTGGCTGAAGTGGGACGCTTAACAGACTGCGCCACCCAGGCGCCCCTTTGGTCATTTATTTTTGAGAGAGACAGAGACAGAATGCGAGTGGGTTAGGGTCAGAGAGAGAGAGGGAGACACAGAATCCGAAGCAGGCTCCGGGCTCTGAGTTGTCGGCACAGAGTCCGACGCGGGGCTCAGACTCACAGACTGTGAGATCATGACCTGCGGTGAAGTCGGTCGCTCAACTGACTGAACCACCCAGGCGCCCCTAGTAAATTTCTTTTAATTTCAGGTGTTTAACTTAGTGATTTGACAAATTTATATATGATGCTATGTTCACCACAAGCGTAACCACCATCTGTACCACTACGTCACTGTTACAATATCATAGACTGTAGTCTTTATGCTGTTCCTCTGGGTTATTCATTCCATAACTGGAAACCTACATCGCCCACTTCCCTTTGCCCATTTTGCCCAACACCCCATCCCCTCCGCCCCCGGCAACCATCAGTTTGTTCTTTGTATGTATAAGTCTGATTGTGTTTTTTCATTTTTTTTTAAGATTCCACTTCTGAATGAGGACATATGGCATTTGTCTTTCTCAGTCTGACTTATTTCACTTACAATAATACCTTCCAGGTCCATCTATGTTGTCTGAAATGGCATGATCTCATCCTTTTAGAGGGGTGTATAATATTGCATTTATTGACTGCATTTTATATATATTTATATTTATTTATTTATATATATGTACATATATATAAACACATATGTGTATATTTTTATATATAAATAAATTTATGTATATACATAAAATGTATAAAATATAATGTGTAAATATGTAAAATATATAAAATAGATATAAATTATATATATAATTATAAATTATATAAAATTTATATATATATAATAAATAAATTTATATATATTTTCTTTATATAGATAGATAGATAGATAGATAGATAGATGTATGTATTCCTTAGCTACTCACCTATTAATGGAAACTTAGGTTTTATTCATATCTTGACTATTGTAAATAATAGCACAATACACATAAGGGTACATATATCTTTTTGGGTTAGTGTTTTTGTTCTATTTGGGTAAGTATACAATACTGGAATTATTGGATCATATGGTATTTCTAATTTTAATTTTTTGAAGAATCTCCATACTGTTTTGCAGTGGCTGTGCCAATTTATATCTCCACCAACAGTGTACAAAGGTTCCTTTTGCTCCACATCCTTGCTAATGCTTATTATTTCTTGTCATTTTGATTTTAACCATCTTAACTGGTATAAGGTGATAGCTCATTGTGGTTTTCGTTTGTCCTTCCCTGTTGATTAGTTATGTTGAACATATTGTCATGTGTCTGTTGGCCATCTGGAAAAATGTCTATTCGTGTCCTTTGCTCATTTTACAATCAGATTGTTTGGCTTTTTGGCATTGAGTTGTAGAAGTTCTTTATATATTTTAGATATTAATTCTCTGTAGGATGTATCATTTGCTAATATCATCTCCATTCTGTGTATATATATTTTTTGTTTGGCTGATTGTTTCCTTTGCTCTGCAAAAGCTTTTTATTTTGATGTAGTCCTAATAGTTTATTTTTGCTTTTGTTCTCTTTGCCTTAAGAGACATATCTAGAAAAATGGTGCTATAACCAATGTCAGAGAATTTACTGCCTGTGTTCTCTTTTAGGATTTTTATTGTTTCAGGTCTCATATTTAGGTCTTTAATCCCTTTTCAGTTTACCTTTGTGAATGCTTTTACAAAGTGGTCCGCAATCAAACTGCTCCTAAAGGGTGATGTAGAAAAGGAAATTTTAAAATTGACACTGGATCAAATTGTTGAGCAGCTATTATCATTTTTATTAACATATGAATAATTGTATCTATTCAGTGATGTAATTAGTGCGACCATATGCTATACTCTAGACACAAGGGGCACAATAGTGAACAAAATAAACTGAGTTATCTTCTTTTATGCAATTATATACTAGTGGAAAGATACAGGAAATAAACGAATGAATGTATGACACTCAGTGATAAGTAATATGAAGAAAACTAAGATAGAGAGTGGAACACAGTGATACTTTATTTGGATTGGGGATGATCAACACTGATTTCAAAGGAGCTAAATTTAGTGAGAAATCCAAATGGATAAAGGAGTGAAATGTGTGGATTATCTAAGACAAGAAACCAGACTGAGACAGCAGTAAGCACTAGAAGTACGAGAGATGTTTGCATAATCACAAATTCATTATACAGACTCCTATACAGAAGGATAGGAAATCAAGCTGGAGGGGACACCAAGGAGCCAGGACAATTGGTGTTCTTGTTCTCTTCTGTATCACTCACCTACTCTGTTTCCAGTCATCCAGACCATACTGTTAGATGAGCTGATAATCATTTTCATTAGGTGAAAGGTCATGTAATGTCTTTGGGTACCAACTCTATAGGCTGATTGATAGGCAAGTGAAGGCACAGCTGGTGATGGCTGGTGATGGATGGTGATTCCCCAGTCATATTCTGTTCAAAGTCCTCCTTTCTAAGCCTCACAACCTTGTGGATTTTTTTTTCATTTAGTGTAGGGGTCAAGAAAATTTAATACAATAGTCCCCTATTATCTGTGGTTTTGTGTTCAGTAGTTTCTGTTACTCTTGGTCAACGAAGATTCCAAAGCCGATGATCCTTCTTCTCACATATCATCAGAAGGTCAAGAGTAGCCTAATGTTCCATTACATCGCCATTTACCTCATCTCATCTCTTCACATGAGCATTTTATCATCTTCCATTATCTCAAGAAGAAAAAAAGAGAGCACAGTACTATAAGATATTTTGAAACAGAGAGACGCATTCACAAAACTTTCATTACAGTTTATCATCATAACTGTCCTAGTTTATTATTGTCATTAATCTCTTGTTGTGCCTAATTTATACATTAAACTTTATCACTGGTGTATATGTATAGTGTTTAGTACTATCTGCAGTTTCAGGCATGCGCAGGGGGTCTTAGAGTGTATTCCCCTATGGATAAGAGGGGGACAACTGTGCACCCGTAACCAGTGGATTTCTAACTCTTAGGCGGTGAGAATTTTTTGTCCTGGTATCTAACGACATCTTGGTGTTCCCTCCTCCCAAAACCGTGAAGAACTGTGTCTAGTTATCTAAGCTGAGCATGGTCGGTAAAGATAGGGAAAGAACTCTGATATATGCAGGAGGTCAGGCAGAGAATTGCAGTGCTGGACACTTCTATAGCACCACAAAAGAAATATTGCCACGTATTTATAGAAAATTCCTGGAAGAATATATGTGAAGTGACTGATGAAGTTTATCCTTGGAAGTTTCTGCTAAGGCAAAACATATGTACTTTTCATTGTGTACCCATTTCTACTCTTTTAAATTAAAAATCATTTCCATGTATTAATTTATAACAACAATAGCAGCTGAAATTAGAAAGTGCTGATGAATTGCAATACTGAATATCATATTGAAATTTAAACCAATCTAAAGTATTGGTGGTAAGGACAAAAATATGGGTATTTTAAGGCATACTGTAATGTGTTAAATTTGTAAAGTTAAGGTGCTATTAATTCTAAGCCGCTTAAACAGAAAAATAATACAGGGAACAGATTGCTAATGTATTGTAGATAATGTTTGACAAATTTGCATTGCACGTTAAGTAAAATAAATCAAATGGACCATTTAACTTTCTTATATTTTTTGTTCACAAAAGTAGAAAACTATCTTTTTACTTTTTGCTTTTGTTTATAAGGCTTACATCTGTAAAGCTATCATATTATATATTATTATTTCTGTAAATTTAAATGTAACTATTACAATTAAGAGCTATATATTAAAAAAAAAAAAAAAAGAACAACCAGAAACTCAAACATCTCTCAAGTTTCCTAGGAGAAGACTTTTCTGTAGTAGGAAAAATCATTATAAACTGGTTACTTTGCATCATGCCGAGGTGACTTAAAAATTTTTACACTCTTCACAGCAAAGCAATGAATTCAGGGATGTATACACATCCTACAATATTTCAACATATCATGTTTTGTTTGAAATTCCACCTTGTCTTATCTCTTGTTGGCTTCATTCCTTATATAGCCCTCTTTCTACATCATCATCTCTCTTTCCTTTTGAATCTCTCCTATTAACATACAACATGCTCTCTCCTCCAACAAAATGTTTTTGTGGTCCCCATGGCTACCATCCAATTTTCCTGTCTACTTCAGAGAAAATACTCTCAAAATAATTGTCTCTAAACTTTTTCTCCACATTCTTTTTCTCCCTGAATGCACTTCTCAAGGGGACTAATGACTTTTGTATAATCTAATAGTTTTATTTTTCTAAAACTATCATCTTGGAAGTTTCCTGTGTTGGCTTTCCTAAGACAACACTTTTTTTTTTTTTTTAACTGCCTAAAATGGTTCTCCTTCTCAGTCCACTTTCTTAGCTTTCTCTTCTTTGTCCAAGCTCTGAATACTGGAAAGCTTGGTCATGGACCAATTTCTCTGCGTTACTTGCCTCTGTTCTGACATAGTACAATCCATTGTCATGGGCTCAATACCATTTAAATAAATGTACAGATAAGTTTCGTCCTAAAAGTCTCCTCAAATTCTTGATATTTCCACTTTAGCTATGCTAGGCCTCTCAAACCTACCCACAATCATTTTCCTGCCCTCCAAACTATCTCTTTCCCAGTATATGGTGCTCAATAGCACACACACAAAAATACTAGGTTGATTGCCTCATTCCTTATACTCCCCCCATTCCTCACAACTCCTCCAACAGCAGGACCAGGACAACTATACTCTTTTTTGAAGTTTATTTATTTCTTTATTTTGAGAGAGAGAGAGAGAGAGAGAGCAAACAGAGGTGGGTTAGGAACAGAAAGAGGAGAGAGAGAATCCCAGGCAGGCTCTGCACTGACAGAACCCTTTGCAGGGCTCAAACTCACCAACCGTGAAATCATGGACCTGAGCCAAAATCAAGAGTCCTACTCTTGATGGGCTGAGCCACCCAGGCTTCTCAGGATGACTGTATTTTCAAAAGTATAGCTCTTTGTATTTTCTCCATCCTCACTATTCACTCAATTCACCCTCATCTCCTTACCCCTAGGTGTCCCTTCCCAATCAACTTTCTATATATCAGGGATAGGAAACTTTAAGAAATGTAAATAAGTGTACGATTCTTCACTTCCTAATGTCTTCTGTTTTCTCACGTCCATGGTAAAAAATCCAAAATTCTTCTCTTGGACTATTAAGATTCTACACAATCTGCCAGTTGATTACCTAAGTGACCTTATCTTATGCCCTTTTCTCCTTCATCAACTAAGTCTAGCTATGTTGTCTTCCTTATGGTTCTTAAACATGTTGAGGTGCTCCTTCTTTGTAACCTTTGCCTTTGCCTAAAACACCCCAGAAAGCTGTTTGCCCAGCAGATGATCTCTTTCCATTAGTTCAAATCTCCTCAAAATGGCTTTACCTTACAACCCAATTTCAAGGTTCCCCCAAATACATCTCACCACTCACTCATAAACTCAAGCCCTTATGGATAAAAAAGGTGAAAATCTGTGATGAAAACTAGAAGACATGAGAAAGTTAATTTCTGCAACCTTAAAGACCTTGAGTCTTTCAGCATTGCAGATCACACCAGCCTTTCTTTGGTTTTGTTTTCATCTTTATTTTATCCTCACTTTCAGGCGGACAAATTCACTTTTTTTTCTTTCAAGAATTACACCACATTCAAGAGATGTTGTGGCTTGCCTTTCACAAATACTAAAGAAATGACCTTAACAGAAACCTAAGACACAGCAGGTACCTAGTGATAAATTCTGATTCTGCATTCATGTCAAATTAGCTATTCTCCTCTCTACCTTGTCCTTCTCCAACTTCGTATGAAGCAACAAGAAATGAAGTTATAAAATTGGTGACTTCAGGTCATATTATGAATAAACACCTCTTAATTTCACCCTTTGCATACAGTTTAAGAAAGTGGGTCATTTGCAAATTACATATTTTCTACAGACGTTGGCATTTGATTTTGGCATTTTACAAATACCTTTTTCTAAGAGTTTGATGTAGGAATAAAAATTTGCCTTTTTACTGTAGACTTCAGGTGTCACTTAGGGCCTTAAATGTCAAAAGGAATATATTGAAGTTAGGAAATAATAGTCACACTAAGCAAAATGCCCTAACAATTTTTAAGAGGTGTGTTTATGGATTTACAAATACTATTGCAAATAGAATATTTTAGGGAATGTATGCCATTCTTATTTTTCCCCATCCTTACACATATGGTATCGACAGTAGAGTCAATCATATTGGCTGCTTGTTCCCGGATACAGGGATGGCTCTGTGATACAGGGCTGGCCACCGTGGCGCACAAACCACTTTATCACTCTCAGTTATTTATCCACAATTTAAACAAAAGACGCAAACAAAGGCAGGTAATTTGTAACACACAAACATGCATGTACCCACATACACACACATACACACAAGCCTGAGCCTGTGTGTATATGTGTATATACTAGTTATATTTATACATACATGCACACACATATATGCACACACATACTTACATGCACACATAGACACACACGCACACACACACACACACACACACACACACATATTCCAGAAGAGAGAAGAAAACCACCAACCTAGTAAACAATGAGAACCCTATATCTCTATAGGGCACTTGGGTGGCTCACTCGGTTAAGCATCCAACTCTTGGTTTCGGCTCAGGTCATGGTGTCACAGTTTGTGAGTTCGAGCCCCACGTCAGGCCTTGTGTTAACAGCGTGGAGCCTACTTCAGATTCTCTGTCTCCCTCTCTCTCAGGCCCTACCTGCTCTTGCTCTACCAAAAATAAATGAACATTTAAAAGTTATAAAAATAAAAGAACCATACATCTCTGGAAGTGTTGGTGCCATTTTAGCACCAGGTGGAACAAGCCCGCTGAAGAGTAAAATTCACACAGAAGCAAGCAGTGCTGGGAGACAGAGAAAATGGGAAGGTGCTTAGCCTTCAGTGTCATTAATAATCTTCAGTCCTTGGCTCCAACTGCGGGGAAGTTTACACTACCTATTCTCGTGAATGCCCCAGTCGTGAATCAATGTCCCAGCCCCTCAAAGAACCCTTGCTGATAGAATCTATTTGTGTTTACATTCTTCTGTTGGTGTTAAGTAATTGCACGTCCTTTAAATTTGTTTCCTTTAATATATAAAATAGGAAATATATATATGCATATATATGTATGTGTGTGTGTGTGTGTGTGTGTATACTGATCTATGTTGGGAACAATCTATGTGCACATATAGCCAGGTGTTTTGTAGACTTGTCTCGTAGACTCATTGTGTAGCCACATGGTTATTGTCATCTTTATTTTATAATCGATGTAGCTAAAGCTTAGAGAGTTAAAATACTGTCCAAGGTCAGACAGTTAGTATATGGTAATTTTCAATCCATGTGTCTTAGCATTAAGTTAGACTGCCTTTTTGTAGCACTTGCAAAGCATATTTGTACTACTAGAGAGAGATAATTACATATATCTCCACTTATCCAAAATATTTATAGTTAAACAGATCTGATATTAACATCTAAAAGCCTTCCAGAATAAATTATCCTCAAATGGGTACATTAATGATTCAAATGTAAAACCTGCTATAAAAGAAAGAAGACCAATTTGTAAACTATTTTTCAAAGGTAAAAACATCCTTCTTAATACAGAGACTATTAAATTTTAAAGCTCTCATTAAATATTTAAAAGTCATAAAGTTAAAAGAATTTCTTAACTCTTTTAGCAAATTGAAGAACTATCTCAGAGATAATTGGAGAAATCAAATCAAATGAGAAATTATAAAAGGTTAAATAATTAATTCATAAATAGGACAGTATTTTAGAGAAAAATATCAATTTAAATAATGTATACATTTTAACGAATTGTGTGTATGCTTAAGTATATGGAATTCATTCTAACAAAACTATGAAAATTATACCATTTCTTAGGAGAAAGCTTCTTATGAAATTATAAATATATATGCATAATATAAATCACTTAATTTCATTATTACAAAATGGAATGACATTAAAACAAGGTATTTTCATAAAACTATCAACTCTGCCTGTATTTTGCCCAGGCATCAAACAATAACCCACTAATGAGGGAAAGGATCATGCCGTCACAATGAGAAATTATCCGTATTGCTCTTTAAAATAATGCCGTGATGCTGTTAACTTTGAAGAAAGAGATAGCTATTTGGAAATGTAATGAAATAGCTCAATTCCCAGTGTGTATCTCTTTCTCCTAGGAATCAAGGTGGGAATATTTTCTTAAAGAACCCAATGGTAAACAATGTTTAATTTTAAAAAGCCAATCCCTTTTCAATAATCAGTATCCGGAAACCTCGATATCCACATGCAAAGAATGAACCTAGATCCCTATCTTATACCATACACGAAAATCAATTCAAAATGGATTAAAGAAGGGTACTTGGGTGGCTCAATCAGTTAAGAATAAGTCTCTTGATTTCAGCTCAGGTCATGATCTCAGGGTCCCATGAGATTGAGCCCCGCATATGGCTCCACACTGAGCATTTGTAAATGACATTCCAATAAGAGGTTACTATCCAACATACACAAGGAATTCATAAAACTCAGTAACTAAACTAATTCAATCAATCAATTAATTAATCAAAACCTAGAGAATGGATATAAGACAGAGAAGACATACAGATGGCCAACAGGTATAGACAGGCCCTTACTTGCAATGATTCGATTTATGATTTTTTGATTATGGGGGTGTGGAAATGATGTACATTCTGTAGAACCATACTTCAAACTTTGGATTTCGATCTCTTCCTAGGCCAGCGATGTGCAGTAAAGTATTCCTTCCTGATGCTGGACAGTGGCAATGAGCAACACCTCCTGGTCAGCAATGCAATCATGGGGCTAAACAACTGACATGCTTACATCCATCTTGTACCCCTATAACCATTGTGTTTTACACTTTCATTGCAATACTCAGTAAATTACATGAGATATTCAATACTTCATTATAAAATAGGCTTTGCGTTAGATGTTTTTTTCTCCCCTATAGACTAATGTAAGTGTTCTGAGCACAGTTAAGGAAAGCTATGCTATGCTATAATACTCTGTAGGTTAGGTGTATGAAACGCAGTTTTGGCTTACAGTACTTTCAAGCTACGATGGGTTTATCATCATAAGTCAAGAAAGTTCTGTACATGAAAAGGTGCTCAACATCACCAACCATTAGGGAAATGCAAGTCAAAACCACAATGAGACATTTATCATGCCTGTTAGACTATTAAGAAAAACATGAGAGATAAGAATTGCTGGTAAGAATGTGGAGAAAAAGAAATCCTTGTATACTCTTAGTGGGAACGTACACTGACTGCTACAACCACTATGGAAATAGTATGAAGGTTCTTCAAAAAAATGAAAAATAAAGCAATATATTGTCTAGCAACCCTATTTCTGGGTGTATATACAAAAGAAACTAAATCGCTATCTTTTTTTTAATTAATTTATTTTTTTAACGTTTATTTATTTTTGAGACAGAGAGAGACAGAGCATGAACGGGGGAGGGGCAGGGAGAGAGGGAGACACAGAATCTGAAACAGGCTCCAGGCTCTGAGCGGTCAGCACAGAGCCCGACGCGGGGCTCGAACTCACGGACCGCGAGATCATGACCTGAGCCAAAGTTGGAAGCTCAACCGACTGAGCCACCCAGGTGCCCCCTAAATCGCTATCTTGAGAAGATATTTATACTCTCATGTTCACTGCAGCAATATCCACAATTGCCAAGATACAGAAATCGCGTTAAGAGTCCTTCAGTGGATGAATGGATACAGAAAATGTGGTATACATGTATAGTGGAATATTATTCAACCATAAAAAAGATGGAAATCTTGCCATTTGTGACACCATGGATAGACCTTGGCAGCATTATTCTAAGTGAAATAAAAGCTAGACAGAGAAAGACTAATACTTTCTGATGTAACACCTATATGTGGAATCTTAAAACCAACCAACCAACAAACAAACAAACAAAAACAAGGTTGCGCTCATAGAAACAGAATGATGGCTTCAAGGGGCTGGGAAGTGGGAGAAACAGGAAGGTGTTGATAGAATATAAATTTTTATTTATAAGATGAATAAAGTCTGAGAATCTAATGCATGACATGAAACATGTAGTTAATGAATCTGTATTGTATCACTGAAACTTGCTAAGAGACTAGAACTTGCGTTCTCACTCACACCAAGAAAATTTGTGAGGTGACAGATGTGTTCATGAACTTCACGGTAGGAATCTTTTCACCATGGATTCATGTATCAAGACGTCTCTTTGTACACGCTAAATATATTACAATTTCATTTGTCAATTATACTTCAGTGAAGCTGGGAAAAGTAACCAAATTCCACTCTCTGCTATAATTACCGCTCTTCTTTTGAACAAAAGCACCCACAGGCAAAACCAAAGCAAATTTCATTTATATGAGAAAAAGGTGCTAAAAGTTCCATGTCACAGGAAGGAGAGCAGCGATTTCGTAAGTCAGTAGTTCCGAACTTGAACACTTCGCCACTCCATATAAAATCTGCCTCAGGCAAGTCACTTTACATCAATGTACTCAGTTTGCTCATTTATCAAATAAAGATGGCACCAATACTTCCCATAAAAAGATGCTGTGAAGACAACATGGTAAAAGAAATGCAAAGCTCTTAGCAGAAGGTCTAGAACATTGTTCTTGTTCAGTAAATATTTGCTGTTACTCTCGCTGCAAGGTAATCAAGTGGATATGAACGGGGACTAGGGAGTTATTAAAATAAATGAGAATTATAAACTACATTCAAACGTCTTTAAACGTTCAGATGGATGGATACGTGTTTCTCATGTAGAAAATAATTCTCAGTAAATCTTTCCATCTTCAGACAATAAAAACCTCCACCGTTTTCGAGGCTAATTGCCTGATAATCTTGACTCGTGTACCATGATCCTAGAAATTGCAGTATAGTTTTCAACACCTCCTCTCGGAACTGTTTAACCATTTCAATAATTTATATTGTTAGAGGCAAAGTACTGAACTAACCATCGTGGTGCTTTATTTTTTGACAATACTTGCCACTCTTCTTTGGCATTAGGCTCGGACGTCGACTTGCTTTGGCCTATGTAATGTGTTTCTTGTGAGCAGAAGCCTCAGAGCCAGCGCGCCGTTTGTCAAGTTCTCTTATTCCTCTGTCGTGAGAACAATGCTCCAGCCAGAGGCTGCTTTCTCGGTCTGGCTCCGAGAGTGTAGATGACATGAAACAAAACTGAAATTGGCTCACACCGGATATTTAGAAATAAACTGTTGTAAGCCACTCTAATTTTTCAGGAGCCTGCCTTGTAGTATAATCTAGCTAGCACCTACTGAAATCATGATAATGTCTATTTGTTTTCTCTTTTCCCTCCACATCCCTCCTTATTAGTTGCTCACGATCCTGCATCTGCCTTGTAGCTATAAGGAACTAATTCAGATAGGACACAGGGAATGCTTTGTGTAGTGTAAGGAAAAACCGGGGCTTTGAGTATACCAAAGCCAAATGAGTTCAAGTGATCAAAGAGCCAAATGCCTGCAGATCCCTGACAATGAGCTCAATTCAGTTCGACAATTGGGAAGCAGCCGTGCTGTGGCAGGGACCCGGGATAGCAGTGGAGAAACAGGAATTGTGGAGTCCTCATTTTCAAAGTTCTTCTAGCTTAGGAGAAATACAAACTTGCCAAACATAGTAATGGACCTTATACTGAAGGCAGGTTCGGGGTCAGGGAAGGGAGAGTGAAAGAATCGGTCAACTGTGTAGAAAGTAGATAATGTTGGAACAAATTGCAATGATAAGTAGGAAGAAGAGACTCAAACAAGGTGGGAGATTGAAAGCAAAATCACTGCCTTTGGCAATTAGAAGACCCATGGATCCATACTGAGATTACTCTCACGGTGCTTCTGAAGGCAATAGTTTGATTTTAGGCAGAATGAGAAACAGCAGCTTTTTTCCTTGTTTTTATACTATTTTCCTATAGAAAAAGAAAAGAAAAGACATGATGCTGACTACAGGTGCATGCTAGATTTGAGAAGATGGAATGGTTTATTTATTTAAGATTTTGAAAATAGAGAGAAACAGCACATGATGGATGGATCATGGCTCCAGAGGTGACATCAAATAATGGCATCAAGAGTCCACATCCTGAACAGGAGCAGAGGTGGCTGATCTTTTGAGATTACAGGGAAAGAAATAGGACTGGTTGAGGAGACAGGTAATGGCGAGTGTGAATTCTCAAGATTTTATATTTGATGAGAAAATGCTTTTTCTGGAAAATTAGTTGTACTGTCATTTCCTGTATATAAATACGGCAGCAGTTATGAATGAAAGCTTGAGGTGAATGGTAAAGATTTAAAATGGCTTATGCGCAGAACAGGACAGAAGATGAATGAAATAAAATAATTGGGAAATCTCTATCGGGACACTTAAAATGTTCATTTCTTCTTCACCCTGAAATTTGTTCTGAAGGAATTTATTCTAAAGATATAGACTGAAATATAGAAACGAAGTGATTATGTATTTACATGACACAGTTATTTTTGAGAAAAATTAGAAATAATCTTAGCCTCAACAATATGGAAATAGTTAAGAATTTTATAGCACATCCCAAACAGAATATGATATAATCACTACAACTTCTTACAAAGAGCTTATAATGGAGTGGAAAAAAATATTTGTGGTACAATGTCAAGTTTAAAGACGATCAAACATGTATGATATACCCGTCACTGAAGCATCAATAACAGAAGACCTACGTTAAAATATCTTTGGGTAGTGAGATTTTATATATATGTTTATATGATATTTATATAATATGCAAATTATATGTAATATAGTCATAAATTTATGTATTACTATTTATAAATTTATTATATAATTTATATATATATATTTGAATGTTTCTTAAAATTTATTTTTGAGACAGAGAGACAGAGCATGAGCACGGGAGGGTCAGAGGGAGGAGGAGACACAGAATCTGAAGCAGGCTCCAGGCTATGAGCTGTCAGCACAGCGCCTGATGTGGGGCTCAAACTCACGGAGTGTGAGAGATCATGACCTGAGCTGAAGTCGGATGCTTAGCCGACTGAGCCACCCAGGCGCCCCTATAATTTATATATTAATTTCCTACCTTTCTGTGTTTTCCATACTTTCCATATTGAAAATAAAGTACTTTTATGTTAAGATTAGGAGGACCCAGTAGATCATAGAAACTTAAATACATAAAAGCAAGGCAATAAGGTCCAAATGTGCATGCTTATTCATTTCTGAATAATATCTCACACACTCAAAGTCATAGTGCATCCTTCATACAGGGTTTGGGTGGAAAGTGAAAGAGAAAATCAAGTGGACCCAATTTTCCATGGAGTTAACCAAAGTAATTCAGGTAATGAACTGCATCAAGGCCAGCACTTCTCAAACTTTAATATGTGCTAGAATTCCTAAGGTACCTTTTCAAATGCAAAATCTCATTCAGTGGATTGGAGTAGGACCTGATACTCTGAATTTCTAATAAGTTCCCAGGTGATGGGAATGCTGTGTTAAGTGTGGACCATAATTTAAGTAATGAGGATCTAGCTTAGGTAAGGTATTGTTTAGAAATAAATCATATTTGGGGTGCCTGGGTGGCTTAGTCGGTTAAGTGTCTGACTCTTGATCTCGGCTCAGGTCATGATCTTCCAGGTTCCTGAGATGGAGCCCCGCATTGGGCTTTGCACTGACAAATGTGGAGCCTGCTGTGAGTCTCTCTCTCTCTCTCTCTCTCTCTCTCTCTCTGCCCCTCCCCTGCTTGCTCTCTCTCTCTCCCTCTCTCTCAAAATCAATAAACATTTTTTTAAAAATAAATAAATCAGGAATTAATCCTAAACCTTAATGAGTCACCTGGATGTTTTTAAATTGTAGCAACATAAAATCGGAAGAATGAAACTCAAAGAAAGAGTGTTTCTTGGGGCGCCTGGGTAGCTCAGTTGGTTAAGCATCTGACTCTAGGTTTCAGCTCAGGTCATGATCTCATGGTTGTGGGATCAAACCCCACGTCAGGCTCTGCGTTGACAGTGTGGAGCCTGCTTGAAATTGTTTCTCTCCCTCTCTTTCTGCCCTATCCCACTTGTGTGTGCACTCTCTTGAAATAAATAAATAAACTTAAGAAAAAGTTATGTCTCAAGTCATGGTCATAGAATAACAAGAAGCTATCTTAAGGAGAGAGATTTCAGGTACAGCTTCCTTTCTCCTCAGATAGAGAAGTAGCAACCTAAACATCTGATTTAGCAGAGCGAGCTATGTCGGCTTTCTTCTGTCTTTAATTTTTATTAATAAAACAAATGAATTATCAGTAGATGATTACTAATATTATAATAGGAAAATATAAGATTCAGTAGGCGGAGAGGGAAGGATTAGGACATGAGGTCCCTGAGTGAGGAAAAACACATTTTTTGGAACAATGCTGTGAGTGTCTGACCACAGCAAACCCCCTCAGGCTTAAGGTTCCCTTTAGGGATGTAACAGACCCCACCTACTCCCCTTCAGGTTTCCCTCAGGAATTTGGCGAAAGACCCAAGTATGGCCATAGGCCACGCCCTCATACAATGGAAAGGAGCCAATCAAGAATGGACAACCCAGCATCTAGAGCTATGCAGCCAATAAGGGTAGAACCTGAGAAGGAACTAGGGGGAAGGGAAGGGGAAGGATTGACCAGAACCTTACAAAACAAGGACCCTTGCCTATAGTCCTGGGCATCCACTTTTGAATGTCCCCTCTTTATAAAGAGAGCCTTCCTACTATTCTTACTTTCTAATCTTATACTCTAATAAATTACTTTTGCCCACTGCTCATTTTGTGTCTACCTCTTCTTGGTAGCGACAAGATAATGAATCTTGGAGGCGCAAGATAATGAATCCCGGGTATTGTGGTAAAAAAATCCTGCAACAATATAATGAATATGCTATCTAAGAAGAGAGAAAAAAACAGTGAATGTGGTTCCACTAGCCCTAGATGTACATTTAATTGGGTCAATAGAATGGTAGTCTAAAATACCAGAAGCGACAATAAAGGGATTCATTACAAATGGAAATTGACTTACCATATAGTGAGTGAAGTGTGAGCTTCAAGGACACAGAATTGCATGGACATTTCCATAGTCCTGGTCATAGAAATGTGTTCTACATCCTGGTATGTGTATATACACTTTTCAAAATAAGGAATTTTAATTAAACCGGTGAGGGCCATTGCCTCTTTTCACCCTGATGTCACTTTTGTCTCACTTCTTTTTGTATCATTTTACATTATAGTGGCAGAAAATTTGGGGGATCCAGCTTTGACTTGGAGATATAATTAGTTGGCTTAATTATACAGAGTTATGTGATTTACAGTCAAATTCACTTATAATTATGTTAGTGCTAGCCTTGTGTCTCAGTCTATCCACACTGTTACACCAAAATGCCATAAACTGGGTGGCTTATAAGCAGAAAACATTTATTTCTAGTAATACGGATGCAGGGAAGTCCAAGGTCATGACACTAGCAGATTCAGTGTCTGGTGAGGAACTGCTTTCTGGTTCATAGACAGTGGCCTTTTGCAGTGTCCCCACATGGGAGAAGAAGCTAGGGAGCTCTGTGAGGTCTCTTTTATAAAGTCACTAATCCAATTCATGAAGGCTTCACCTTCATAACTTAAGCACCTTCCAAAAGCCTCACTTCCTAATACCGTCACATCGGGCACTTGGTTTCAATGTGTGAATTTTGGGAGGACACCAATATTCAGTCCATAGGACCTTACTACTATAGGAATATTCGTACTTGCTCTGCGTCTCTACTGACTTACCCAGCACCACGATAAAAAGGTGCGAAGATGGAGTTTTATTTTATTTTTTTGATGTTTATTCATTTTGAGAGAGAGACAGACAGAGAGAGAGAGAGAGAGAGAGAGGCAGAGAGAGAGGGGGACAGAGAATCTCAATGGGGTTTTAGCTGAAGGCAGCAAGCCTGAGGCAGGGCGTGAGATCACGACCTGAGCCGAAGTCAGAAGCTCAACCAACTGAGCCACTGAACTTCTCCAAGACCGAATTTTATTATGCTAACATTTGAATTTTGACACTTTCGAATCATGCACCTCATATAGGAAATGAAATTAAATTAATATAGATTTCGAAATTTAACAGTAAGCAAATTTGTCAAGCTTCAACAGCTCTTCCAATCTATTAGTAATTTCAAAAAATATTTTGAGCAATTATGCACAGGGGTAAAAACATTACCTTTTTCTTAACTATAAAGAAAATATTTTAAAATTGTCATTTGAAGTGCAAATTGATTATGTACCCTCAAAATACAGAAAAGGGCATTGTAGCAGTATACAATTTTGTATATAGTAGTAGAGAGTATGAAATTCAACGTACACAGTATTTTTTTCTGAATTGGGGGTATTTAGGCTATATTTTAACTTTGCAAAAGCTATAATTTATTTTGCTTGATTTTATCATCTGAAATGGAAATTAATCTTCACCTCATTTTGTATTTATAATTATTATTATTATTATTTTTTAATTTAAAGGACCCTCACATTGTAAAATGCACAAGCCCCATGACAGCCTGGGTATAATCACCTCCTCTCTCTGAATATGTTTCTTCATCTGTAAAATGTGAATAATAATAATTATCTGTCTGGATTTAATTGAGATGATACATTGTATGTGTTCAGTACAGGCTCTGAGACACAGCAGAGGATCAATAGATGTTAGCTGTGCTTGTTGTCATATGTACATATAATTATTATTTTTATTTTAATTGTTGACAAGTATTTTTTTTTTCTCCACCTACCCCAGCCTCTGCTCAGGATAATATCCAACAACAAAAATAAAATTGTGACAGTCTCCTGCTGGAGATTTTTATGAGGTTTCCTATTTTCTATAAGGCTCTTTACGGCTTAAATGCAACCTGCCTCTAACTGTGTCTCTTGAAATCTCAACTACCTGCGACCTTCAGATAAATGCACTTTTACCTGTTGGAGATCCTGGCCACAAACTTTTACCTTTCCCTACCTTTGTACATAGGATTTTTTCTTCCTGAAAAAATTTTCTTTCTTTTGCAGCAATGCAAATTTCTATTTACCTTTTAATGATTATCTTAAATACCACTTTTTTTCTTTAATATAATTTATTGTTTAGTTAGCTAACATACAATGTATACAATGTGCTCTTCAGGAGTAGATTCCCATGATTCCTTGCTTACATATAACACCCAGTGTTCATCCCAACAAGTGCCCTCCTCAATGCCCATCATCCATTTTCCCCTCTCCCCTGCCTCTCCATCAACCTTCAGTTTGTTCTCTGTATTTAAGTCTCTTAAGGCCTCCCTCTCTGTTTGAAACTATTTTTCCCCTTCCCTTCTCCAGGGGTCTTCTGTTAAGTTTCTCAAATTCCACATATGAGTGAAAACATATGACATCTGTCTTTCTCTGACTGACTTATTTCACTTAGCATAATACCCTCCAGTTCCATCCACTTTGTTGCAAATGGCAGAATTTCATTCTTTCTCATTGCCAAGTAGTAGTCCCTTGTGTGTATAAACCACATCTTCTTTACCCATTCATCAGGCGATAGACATTTGGGCTCTTTCCATAATTTGGCTATTGTTGATAGGGCTGCTATAAATATTGGGAGACCTGTGCCCCCAATAATCAGCACTCCTGTATCCTTTGGATAAATTCCTAGTGGTGCTATTTCTGAGCCATAGGGTAATTCTATTTTCAATTTTTTGAGGAACCTCCACACTGTTTTCCAGAGTGGCTGCACCAGGTTGCATTCCCACCAACAGTGCAAGAGGGTTCCCATTTCTCCACATCCTCACCACCATCTGTTGCTTCCTGAGTTGTTAATTTTAGCCACTCTGACTGGCGTGAGGTGGTATTTCAATGTAGTTTTGATGGCATAATGGATAAGAATTTGTACTTACTTTGCATCAGTCATATTCTCTGATGAGGATACAGCTAAATACAGCAGATAACTCATATGATACTCTTAGAACTAACAGTTCCTTCCTGCACCAACAAACTCAAAGTTTCTATAGGAGGCCGTGCTCATTGTAACATTGTTGGTGCTGTAGAATATTGAAGTCCATACAGCTAAAATAAATAAATGAGGTATACTAGGAAACACACATGGAAATAATTTGAATAGTTAAATAAGGTATGTGTTTATTTTTATTGTTGAGTGAAGAAGTAACAAACGCCATCTATAACATCGCGTCGTTATGTAAATGGAAACACATTCAAAATCAACTTTTTTTTAAAAAAAAAATTTGACATTTATTTATTTTTGAGAAGGAGAGAGAGAGCCAGAGAGAGACAGACAGACAGACAAAGTACGAGGAGGGGAGGGGCAGAGAGAGAGGGAGACACAGAATCCAAAGCAGTCTCCAGTCTCTGAGTCATCAGCACAGAGCCGGATGTGGGGCTCGGACTCAAGAACCACGAGATCATGACCTGAGCTGAAGTCAGATGCTTAACTGACTGAATCACCCAGGCACCCCAAAACCAACTTTTTCCTCCCAGATGCAAATACTAAATACATTTGAATTAGTATCTGTGATAAGGAGAAGAGTAGGGAAGTAACAAAAGTGATATATGTAACTGCAAATGCCCAAGGTCATGTCATTATATTTTCTATCTTTATTTCTTTTTCTCTTTCTATATTGTTTTTCTGGGTGGCATAGTTAATGAGATGAATGTTTCTCAAAAAGATGATTGTCTCAATAACCATATCACAGTCATCTAAGAATACCTGTTAAAGAGGAAGGTACTCAGACTGTTTTTCAGAATTTCTGAATTAGAACCTAGTCTAACAGAGCCTAGAAATGGATCTTTTGAACAAGCAATTCAGGCATTGATTAAGAAATTACCTCATGAAAACCACTGACATAAAATATGGAACATATGAAATGAGTCACAGGCATCCAATGGATACAATTCATGAGATGTAGTCAGCCATTTTTGACATTGATTAAACCTTGCATAGAGTAATGGTTCCATAAATGTTTGTTCAAAGAAGCAATAAATGAATGTTATTATTTCATAGAGAAGAGTTTACTGTAATCCAGCCTACCAGAAAAAAATTAAACAAAAAACATATAATTAGATAACATTTAATGTGTACAATTCTGAAGTTCTAAGTTCATTTATTAACCATTTGATGCACAATAAATATTTATTTACAACAAATATATACATAACATATATATATATGTATATGAGAAACTTTTCTAACAAAGTAAACTGACAGTGTGTGTGATTCCAGAAGACGCTATAATGGCATACATTTTGTCTGCTGCTTATATGCCCCAGATTTACATTATTTTATTTTATTTTTTTTGCTCCAACTTTTCTTAATTTAATTGGCAGTCGATCTGGAGTGGTTTCAAGCCAGACTTTGGAACCATAATCTGCCCATAACTATATAGGTCAAATTCACTAGGGAATTTATGCCAGCTCAGGCAATTTGAAAATGTTCTTTCATTGGAATAGCTGTGTTCAAGCGCAGGACATGCTGGGATTTGCCATTTTGGCTGCCATCACAATTACCCCTATCAGTGTCTATGCACAGATGCTGAATGTGGGTAACTATTACTGGCAGGTTATGCTGGCGGCTCATACAAATGAATAATCATTGGCCATGATCACCTCAGCTCCCTAGATCACGGGAATGGCCCAGCTGGGCAGAGGAGGAAATCTAGCTAACGAGACGGATTGTTCTCTCCTATAGCAGTTATGCATAATATACAGGATTTCACACAGCTGTCTTTTTAAAAGTTTATCCTGAACTTTTCAAAGGTATTTCAATGCTTTCATTCACATCTTATTAATGAGAAAAATAATGGCATTAAGCATATACTGTGCGGGTAAAACGGACATCTAGTTAGGGATTTAAGATTTTGAAATTCATTCTTAAACGGAAAGTTACTTTTTCCTGTGATATGTTGTCCAATTGCTAATGAATAGCATCAGTCCAGCTGCTTACTGTGAAATTGCCACTCTTGTACCATGCCTGCAATAAAATAAGGAACACAAAGACTGTTATTAAAGCTGAACAGAAATTCTATTTTTGAATGACCCAATCTATATAATAAGCAGCTAAGTAACAAAGTAAACATCATTAGTGAGCTTTTCAGTCTATATTTACATTTTGCTACCTTTCCCCCACCCCATTTCACAAAGTTTCTGAGGATGCAGCTTCCTCTCTATATTTAAATTGTCGATCTACAATTTATTGGGCCATTAGCATTAAAAGGATGTACATTTGATCTTCAGCAACTGTTATGTTACTCTGAAGACCCAGACAGGGAGGAATGTGGGACGAGGATCACTTTAATGTGTTCCCATCAGAAAGACTGAGGGTGCAATGTCCCTAGATGCTGTGAAAGTGAGGAATTTTCCAGAACAAGAAACATATAACCATTACAAAGATGCTAAGACAAGACCACCCCCCTCCCCTGTTTCAAAACCTATGAATTCAATGCCTTTGCATCATGGAGCAAAGATATTAAATGTGTTGAGATCGAGATGGTTTAAGAGTATAATGCTAGAAATTTCCTAAGGGCTTTTATCGCGGACTCCACCATGCATTGCAAACCATCCTCTTAATTGATAATTTAAGGGGAGGCTATAATTTCTAACTAGGAAATCATTAAGGATTTTGCCTGAGGTCGCTTTCTTTCTACTGGAGGAATACTATGCTTATTTCATGACTAATGTTATTATATGACAGCCTATGAATTCAGAATTTTATTTTCCTTTTTCAAAATATGGTGGTTTATGTTGGCCTCCAAAATGTAGCAGCATGTTGGGTTTTCTTCGACTTTCCCGTCTCTGTTTAGCATTCTTCTTCAGTTTCACCTTAAATTTCAGAATTTCTATCTGCAGCTCTCCTTCCTTATCACTTCATACACTTGGTGAAGGTAATCTCACATATTAATATTACAATCTATCAATATACTAATGACTTTTTGATCTATATCTCCAGGCTATTTCTCTCCCTTAAGATCCAATCCTATATTGCCAAGTGATAATCCCGCTTGACATTTCAATAAAATTCTAACATTTACCTTCATTATTCTCTTCCCATACCTATTTCTTCTCTGCTGTTCTCTATGTCAACAGCATCACTACGCCCCCAAGTCAGTCAGTGAACTTGGACACATCATTGATTCCTCCCACTCCCTCATCCCGCACATCTAATCGACCACCAAGTCAAGATGAATCTTCCATAATTCTGTCCGCATTTCACAGTTCTCTTTTCATTAGCCTAGTAAAAGAGCACCAACTGTTTAATACATTACAGCAGTGTAGTAACCAAGTTGCTTGCCTTGTTCCGGGCACTGTACAATCCATTCTCCACCATGCATCGCAAACCATCCTCTTAATTGATCTCATTGTTCCAGTGTACTGTCTCAATGCCCTGATTTCTCCTAATGTTGTTGGGATGACATCCAAATGTTTTCGTATGACTTGCAAGTTTCTCCCTGATCTCCCTTCTAATCTACTGCTGCTCCTGTGCTTATTCCTCAGCCTGGACACAGAATATACTTACAATTTGCCTGAGAATCATTCATTCATTTGGCCTGGGCTTTGTTATACTGCTGTATTTACTTGAAATACTTTCAGTTTCATACTCTCACTCTTCTTTTACTTTCATAAAATCTTTGGGTTGGGGGAGACCTCCTCCAAGCCTGTAACACCCAACACAGATTAAAGTAGGCGTCTCATCTATCCTTTGACTTCCCATATTTCTTTTTTTTGGATTTCTAGTATTACATTTATCACAAATTGATGAAAATTCTTGTTATTTGGCCATCTCACCCATTGGGTCTCAATTTCAGTGAGGGAAAAGTGTGCCTGAATGCTTACATTGGTATCTTCAGCACCTATCATAGGTCCAAAGCTCGAATATATAAATTCAATGGATATTTGATTAATATATATACAAACACCTGGGTTTTTACCCTTAAAATATTTTTTTAATCTAGTGAAGTACATTCTTTTGTCCTGAAGCCTAGACACTATATCTAAAAATGAAAGAAATTAGCCTATATGTCCTTATAGAATGACTCCTTCTGATCACCCTATAGTGTACGAAACAATCTGATAGAAATATATAAGTGACTTGAAAACATAGCATCCTTCCACCTTTACAAAAGAAGAAAGGAGGTTGAAAAAGCTCAGACAGATTAGAGGCAAGAAGGAATTTTAGAAAGCAGATATTTTGATCATATAAAAGCACTCTGAAAAAAATAGAATGCAAAATAAGAAAACTGATAGATTTAGTTTCACTTAAGTATTAAAGAAATATAATCTGATTATCTTTGAAAATTCCAAGAGTCTTACAGATGAGCAACTCTATTTGCATTCAATTTGGCAAATATTGCATTGAATGCAAATATTGCATTGAATGCAAATATTGCATTGAATGCAAATTTTGCATTCAATTTTATCAATCGTAATGTTATTTTATCTACTATTTAGAATAATCATGAAACAATGTTATTAGCACTATTATAAGTGTAACAAAATTACAATTTAGGGTAAAATCTTGACCTAAACCATGAAAGTAGTACATGCAAGGTAAGATTAATATCAAGATTCACAGTTCATAAACCCATTCGAAATTACAAGCTACATCTGCAAAGGGTTAATTAGAATGTAATACATTTCCAGCTAGCCCTATGCACTGAATTAGACAATTATCCAGTTTTCTCCATTGACCATTCACCCAACAAAGTCTAAGTTTTTTATGGTATAACCATGCACAATAGTCCTGGAAAATATTTCATTTAATGTAGAGTTCTAGATTGTTTTGAAACCCTAGGACAAGCAACTTTTATGCCTTTTCCATGCAGGTGTGGGATAAAAGCCATAGCAGTTATGGAGCAAACTGAACTTTGGATTCTTTAGCAACCAAATAATATTCCTATCCTTACAAGGAGCTATCTCCACAATGAATCCTGCCCATTTTCAACCCATTTTATCCATTATCTGACACATTTTTTTTTATAAAACTATGATAATATTATATACACTCCAACTTAGAAAATGTAAATGGTCTTTCACAGCTATGATAGTCGTTCTGGGTTTCTTATCTTATGTACACTTTCCCTAATTTTCTTCTATGCCAGTAATTTCAACTGAGTGATTTTGCCCTCTGGGGGATATTGACAATACATGGAGACGTTTTTGGTTTTCACAGCGGGGGGGGGGGGGGGGGGGGGAGGGGCACAACTGTCATCCAGTGGGTACGGGCTTGGAAAGCTGCCGAACATTCTTCATGTATAAAACAGTCTTCATCCCAGAGAATGAGCTGGCCCAAAACGTCAGCAGTCCCTAGGTTGTGGAAACTTGCTCTATGCTAACAATACATTGATTTATTTGTATCAGTAATGTGCCTAGACACAAGATAAAATCTGAATTTGTTAAAATTAGCATACAGGGTCTCTCACAATTTAACTCTTACTAGTGTCTCAAAATTATTGTCACTCTACCTCCTTGTTCTAAATTATTTACCACTAAAAAAAAATCATGTATATATTAATCAAAGTAGGGTAATCCCTACCACATTGACATACACCATTAAAATATCGGTAGCTTAAGACAGCAAAGGTTTATTTCTTATGCTCCATGTTCAATACAGGTTGGAAGGTGTTCTGTTCATTACACTCACTAGGGACTCAGACAGATGGTATGGGAGTTCAGGTTTCTCTGTGGCAATGGCGACACATCACGGAGCACTGCACCCTGGTCCTTACGTGCTTTCGTCCACTACTAAAACCTTATCTCCACTCACACTGGCGACGTTCACTTGGCGAAACAAATCACGCAGCCTTATCTGACTTCAAAGCACTTATTCCTGAAAAAAAGGAAAGCGAGAACTCAGTGAGCGTTAGTAATGCCTGCTCCTTATTTCCAGGGCTAACTCATACTTAACATTTACGTTCAATTAATACATCACTTCTTAGAGCAAGCCTTCTTGATGCATTTTCTTGCAAGGTTTGGTGAGGTGCTTCTCTAGGGCCCTCTTATCACACCTTGTACAGATTTTATAACATTTAACTGTTTTTATTATGAAAGTCTGTTCACTAGCTTGCCTCTTACACATTATTGGCTTTTGAGGTTAGGGAAGGTGTCTTACTGTTTTAGCAAAAAAAAAAAAAAAAAAAAATCTATCATATGTGAAATGATATAATTAAATGTTTCTTTACACAAACAAGACAATCAATCAATTAGCCAAATTATACAGTAAAAGATATACGATCATTTATTTTTCTATCAACAAGAACCTCTTGCTTCTCCAGTTAACTACTAATTCATTAACTTAAAGCTCTGTCCATAATTTCTCCTTATCCCAGTATGAGGAATTATGTCTCAGATTATAGTAAATGAGTAGTTCATGGCATCATAAGACATAAAATGAAAACATCATAAAAATTGCGCTGTATAAATTATATCCATTTTAGGGTACCCAAAGCAATATTTTTCCTTTTTAAAAATGCCATTACTAAGTAAAGATAAGAGAAATTGTTGAGGATAGTCAAATTCTTGTTCAGTCTGGATTGCCTTCAAGCAACTCTAGAGCCTTCATTTTTAACTGCAAACAGCTTTCAGCATCCCCTGAAGAAAAAAATCATCAGGAAAACTATGGTGAATCTAATGGGTCCCAAAGAAACCTAAATCTGTTTGAGGAAGACTGAATTTTCTCCCTCTTGAAGACACAGCTTTTTTTCATATTCGCTGTGAAAACTATTTACATCATCACTGTTGCTGAAGTAGTTGGCTTTATTCATAAATTGAGAGTCTCCACTGAATAAACATAACGGTATGATTCAATTCAGGGGAAAGGTCACTGGAGTAAGACTCAAGGGACTGAAGTTCTTTTCCTAGTCTTGCCAGGTTTAGTCAGGTCATTCTGATTAAGTAAGACTTTATTGAGTATTCCCTTTATTTTTTAGCCATAAAAGTGGACTTGGTAACAGCTGTCTTATTTCCTTTACTTACCAACACCAAACAAAGCTATATGAATTCATGTACGTTAGAAATATAAAATGGAAAATGGATATACAGCCATGTTATTACTATTATTGATATAGCAAAATAGAGTAGATTTAAAACCTTGTCAGTGCATGTTACTTAGCCTCCAACAGCTTTTACTTATTGAAAAACAGGCATAAAAAGTAGCAATTTATAGGCCTGTTAAAAAAATTAAATTAAATGTTTATACCATGGGGCATAATATGTTTATGTTTAATAATATGTTAATAATAATATGTTAATATGTTTAATAAATGGTAGATCTTTTAAAAATATAATTCCAAGAAAATAGAGTATAATAACAAATTTTCAAAAAATGAATTATACTTTTAATTTTTTTAGTGTTAAGCAAGTAGATTTAAGCAGTTAACATTTTCCATAAAGTATGAAATATATTGAGTTTCCCATGTGAAAACTCAGAGCACCTTCTCTAGAAAAGGTAAAGTAAGTCTTCTTTAGCTCCAAAACAATATGATTCTATCATTTGAAACATGTCAGTGTGAATTCAATTTTAAAAGAGTTCAGGAATATAGGAATTGTATAATAATTGTGCAGTTTGACTACTGTTTAACCAGAGAGTGAAAGGAACTCAGGTAAGGGAAGAAAGGGAAGGAAAGAAAATAATAGCAATGAAGAAAAACAGCACTGATGAGAATCTGAAAACTTCAATCGCGATCCTTCCTCTAAAGATCCAAGGTTGGCTGTAATGCACGTTTCAAGTTTCACCAGGGGAAGTGGTATTTTGCAGTGTTTTAAGAGAGGGGACTCTGGTACCCAGTTCTACCATCACACGGCACTATGCCTAATACATAGAGGAACCCCAGTAAACATTAGCTAATATTAACCGTTGATATCTTTGTGAATCTTATGATTTGAAAGGTCCTGAATAAACTACAGATAAGAAAGATACCTCTGCTGCTTACACTCAAGCCCCAAGTTTTCATCTTTAGGAAATGCAGAGTGAGACAAAAGGGATAGCTTGTTCCCTAAGCCTGATGGAGCTTACAGGGGCCTGAAGCGGGAGGCAGAGCGTGGTGTAGGATTTCAAACTCTTTTCATTAAGTACAGGGTCTGTTCAGAAGTATCTCAGGTCCCCTATGGTTGTAACTACTCAGTGAATACGAAGCAATCAATAAACTGTTAACTTACACTCTTCTTCCCCCCCCCCCCGATCATGGACAAAACTGAAGCCAGCTCTCAAAAATCCACTAACTTGAGCTGTCTCTTCATTTTGCAAGATGTTACCTACTGTGATGTGTCAAAAAGCTGAACAACCTGCAGGAACACATGTGTGAATCCAGTCTTCTCTGAGCACAGTCCAAATATCAACAGCTGTTATTTACCCTGGGATTTCTCTGGTTCAGCCTTTCTGTCCTTTGTATCCCATGCCCTCAGGTATCAAACTGAAAATAGTTGACCATTTTCATATGATTCTTAATAAATTAATAGATGATCATTTCATATGATTCTTAATAAATTAAATGTACCATTGAAAACAAAAAAATGGGAAAAAGGATTGTGGATTACTTGCTAATTTCGAAAAAAAACCTATAATTAGAAAGATTGATGTTTTTCCTTCTACCATTCCATGTTCATTTCAGTTAATTCCAATTTCAAAATGAGACTTGGTCAATTCTATTTTATGATAAAGTTCATATTATTCATTATCTTTATGAGAGATAAAACTAGACTAGGGTTGGCAAAATTTTGCTCTGTAAAACCAGATAGTAAATATTATAAGCTCTTAGGCCACATGTAAACTTTGCTGCATATTTATTTTTCTTTGTTGTGTTTTTTTTTTATTTGTTTGTTTTGCTTTGTTTGCTTTAAAAACCTTTAGGAGTGTAAGACACATTCTTACCAAGAAGGCTACACAAAAAACAGGCTGCTATGGAATATGGTCCTCAGGCGGCATGCTACTGACTCAGAAATTGGATATTATATATACTTTAAAATGAGCATGCTGAGGGGAAGATTCAGAGAAAGTGGGATGTGTGAAAAAGCCAAGGTTTTTTCTTTTTGTTATTTTGATATTGAAAACAGTGAGTGGAGAAAAATATTTACTGTGCAGACTTACGTGTTCTGCTATCGAAAATATACACCAAATGCTACTCGAGTTTATATACATAGTACATAAAGTACCTACATGATATCTATAAGTATCCATAAGACGGCCCTCTAGGGTCCCTGCTTGCTGGCATTCAAGTTTGAGGGGTGTAGTCCCTTACCCTGGAATGTGGCCTGGACTTACTGACTCACCTGCAAACAATAGAATGTTCCAAAAGAGATTGTATGTCTATTCTGAAATTACGTTATAAAAGAACCATGACTTCTATGATGTGTAGCCTTTATTTTCTCTCCCCGTACACTTGGTCTGGGGAAAACTAGCTACCATGTTGTGAATAGTCGTACAGAAGGGCCCATTTGGCAAAGAATTGTGTCTCCAACGGGCCACTTGAGGGTTGCCAAGTGGCAACCTACGAGAGTAGGAGTTTGGCAGTGGAGGCTTCCCCAGTCAAGCCTTGAGATGACAGCAGCCCTGTGATGGTCAACTTCATGTGTCAACTTGGCTGGGCCATGTGCCCAGAAACATTATTCTGGATGTTTTCACTAAGGTGTTTTGTTTGGTTCAGTTTTTTAGATTAGATTAGTATTTAAATTTGTTGGGCTTTGCATAAAGCAGATTATCCTTGATAATTTGAGTGGGCCTCATCTAATTAGTTGAAGGCCTTAATAGAACAATGATTGACATACCCAAGTAAGAAAAAATTCTGCCATCAGATGATCATTAAACTCATACTGCAACTTGCTCCTAGGTCTGTAGCCTGCCTGCCTACCTTGAAGACTTTGGACTTACACTTCTACGATCACATGAGCCAATTCCTTAAAATAAATCTCAGGTAGATGGATCAATTGAAATCCTGTCCGTTCTGTTTCTACGGAGAACCATGACTAGTACATTCCCCATTGGACACCTTGACTGCAGCTAGGTGAGAGGTCATGAGCTACAGACACCATCCAAGTTGTACCTGTATTTTTGATTCTCAGAAAATGTGCAGTCATATGTGTTTATTGTTTAATCTGTTAAATTTGGTGGTGATTGGTTACATACCAATAGACAACTGACACAAATATGTTTCCATGAGTATATATATCTGGTTTGTTATTTCTTGTTGGGAAAGCATGATATTAATATATATCTGCCCTAGTATCTAAAACATGTACAGCAGTAACTTGTAAATCTAAACCAACAATTCAGTTGTTGTTGTTGTTTTTAGCAGTCAACTTATATTTGGAAATCTAGTCAGCTTTTTCAGTGAGGTTTAGTCCATTTTAGTGACTTTTTGACTACTATACACTTGGACCTTTTCTCTACCACAACATATTTTATAACATATATTTTAACCAAGAACTCGCATGGCCTATAGAACAGACTAAGTGGCCATTTCTTCCCCATTCCCTTGGGCAGGATAAGGACACCTTGAGGCATAAATGTAATCAAGTGACACCATCTGGCTGAGCAAGCAAGGCATGTCAGAGCCAAACCTTGTTGCATCATTGTATTCTAGGATCCAATCCACGGTAACACAAATAGAAATTATTCCTTCCTCTGTACCTAGAAGATTATCAGCCTCAAGTGAAATGATATAAGACAAACCTATAATAAAAGTTCTAAATCACTTCTTACATGTTTCTGTGCTCATTCAACTAGTTTTTATTGAATGTCTCAGTAAATGCTGTCAGGCATTTGACTACAGGTAGCTATTTCAAAGGTAGATAAGATATAGATAGGGGAATCAGATGTCGGAAATAAGGTATCCAGTAGAATTTTTCTCATTGCCTTGGAATTGTTGAGTGGAGTCTCAAGTAGAAATACAATGCTGTCTAGAATTCTGTATTCTAAAACACTTGCTGAAAATTGAAGCTAGCTCCCACCTTCAGGTTTAGTGAGAAGCAGCCTAGCTAGCTCTCCTATCCTTAACTATCAACTTTCCACAACAAACTTCTAGTCTATTTATTCAAAAAAAAAAAAAAAAAATAAATATATATATATATATATATATATATATATATATATATATATATTGAGAAGAGAAAGAAAGTTAAACTGTGAGGATCTTGGTATGTTGACTTCCTGAAGACTGCAATGGATCTTTATCTGACCTTCACCAGAAGGACTCAATGAGTTAAAAGACACTAATATTAACAGAACCTCTTGGAGAGGTCAGAGAGTCTCAAGGGAAGGGACACTAACTTTTTATTCCCCAAGTGAATGCTTGCTGAGAAGCAAATAATCACCCTTGTTTCTGTCATCAAACAGGGTAAGTATGGTGATAAATATCTTGGGAGATCTTGAGATCTTGAGATATCACCCAGGAATTTTAAGTTATATGTATCAATATATGTGATGTTAATATTAACATAAAATCTCCCAAGATCTTTATATCTACAGCAAAACCTTGGATTGAGAGTAACTTGTTCTGTGAGTGTTCCACAAAATGAGCAGACATTTCTAATAAATTTTAACTTGATAAATGAATGATGCCTTGCAGTAGGAGTAGTACATGACACCAAACTTCACATGGTCACTGAGCCATGGTTCTTGAAAGTCCCTTTGAGCCAATGGTTCTTGAAATTCCCTTTGAGATACGAGTGTTTTGTGTTATAAGCATGTTCCCAGAATGCATTAGGCTTGCAAACCAAAGTTTTACTGTATGACCAAGTGACATTTAACACTTCACATGGAGATATATGTATATGGGGAGGACATGTGCTGTGTTCACCAGACAAGTATGTAAGGTCATTAGTTTAGTAGGCCTAAAGGAAAGAAAATAAAGTGATTTCCCAAATAAATGTTTCACAGCCTTAAACAACTATACAGGGGTTCAACCGGTTTCATGAACACTCATGAGATGAAGAAAAGCCTGGATCTGTGAAGCAGATGAGATAATTCTCACTAAAGTGGGCCTATGGCTCTTTCTAAGTAGACATTGGAGGAATGGACCTTGGTCTGAGCTGATGGGGAATGCTATAAAGACCATCTTCAGCAAAGAATGTGAGCAAGATAAAGACTGCCCAGGGAAAACCACATACACCGTTTTCATGAAGAATGTCACTGGGATTGGGGCTTTGGTGCCACAAGAAAATAGAAACCAACTAAGCAAACAAAAACAATGCAGACTCTACAACAAAAGGTTACCAGATATGTAAGAGAACTTGTCATTTTCCTGTCCCTTCTCCATGCACTCAATACAGACACTGAGGTGGGAGGATGGCAATTCCCAGGAACAAAGCTTAGATCATCAATGTCTGAGGTGCTAGACTGGGAGGAGGAAACCTGAAGCAATGAGTAGGGCTGAAGCTCCCAGCATGATGAGCTCTGAGCTAGTAGCATAAGGAGGTGGCCAACAGGCTGTTTCTTCCTTGGAACTGGAATTAAATCTTTCTCAAGAGAAAGAGAGGCCAGAGCAATCTCCTTGCTTAATCTAGAGACTACTGTGGGATACTTCTCTCCTGAAAGGAAGCTGGAAATAGCTAAAATTAACACTTGTCTCTGGTAAAAGTTTATATATAACTGTATACCTCAGAGGGTAGAGGGAAATTGACTCAATCTCTCAGCTGGAACAACAACCAGGCTTCCCAGTGGTTCAGGGACTGTTTCTGCAATATCTTCAACACAATGAAGCAGGAGTTTCTGCCACCAAAATGAGATTTGGTTACGGACTGGGATCTGTATGGGATCAGGAGGCAAACACACAGTTATTAGAGGACTGAACACAAAAAGAGTAGGACAAAACAAAAGTTCCCCCTCAGGGTAAGCCTGCATATCAAAATTCAAACCCCATGAGGAAAAACAAAGTTTAGAAAGAGCTATGTAAACATTACGGGAACTAGTTTACTCCAGATGAAAAGGAAAATAAAATAGCACATTCTAATATGGCAGAACAATAATATAAAGAAAAAAGACAAGAGAGAGAGAGAGAGAGAGAGAGAGAGAGAGAGAGAAAGAGAGAATAATACAAAGCTAACAGGAAATTATAAAACAAATAGAGGCATAAATGATATCAGTGTAGAGGGATATGAAAAATAATTAGTTAGAAATCCTTGAAATGAAAAATTTAGTCCCTGGCATATAAAATTCAATAGCGGGTATAAACTCTAGATTGAAGAATTGGTGAATTAGAATATAGTTCTTAGAGAACTATTCTTAAATACAACATGGAGAACTAAAGAGGGTGTGTGTGTGTGTGTGTGTGTGTGTGTGTGTGTTTTATATATATATATATAATATATATATAATATATATATTATTATATATATAATACATACATTATATATATTATATATATAATATATATAATGTATAAATTTTCCCATGTTTCTTCTAGAGCTCAGTAGACTTATCACCAATCTTTGTTCATTTTGTCATTCATCTCTAGGAGATGTATAGAAATGCTGTAATCGATAAATTTGAGCATGGTTTTTTGAGCCTTGCACCCCTTTCCTTCTGGGATCAGATATTCTAGGGAGTCAGAAGTCTCCTCTGTTTCTTTAAAGGTTAGATCCCCTCCTGTCATATGGACAAGGTTGCCCCAAGGCCAGCACTTGCAGGTCTATATGAGGAAGTATACTTAATTCTGCAGTTAAGTGTTGGCAGATTGACTTGGTTAATATTATCCAGTCCTGTTCTCTATCAATAGTAGAGGAGTTCTTTGGTCTCCATATGTCATTCTTATATTTTATGTTTCAAATGTTTTAGAACCAAAGCAGAGCAAATGGGCGAATTTAAGAGGAAAAAAGGAAATCCCAAAACTTGCATGGGTATTATCTGCATAGATGTGTATTTAAGTAAGCTGTGTTTTTTGTTTTTTTTCTTTCACCCTTCTTCACCCCATATTTTACCTCATTAGTACCTCTGTGCAGGGGATTCAGACCTGTTGTACTTTTGGTGGGCTGGAATAGCATATGTCAGAACATTTCTGGCAGCTGGGTCCATTTTTCCTGAGAACCCTGAGGATTAGACTCGTCAGTAGTTTGATCACTCTTTCTGTTTGACATGTAAGACCCCAGGGAACATGGCAAAGCTTTGGGCACTGTAGGATCATCACTATTTGGATCGAATAAACTCGGCCACCTTCTGTTAGAAAGGATTCAGCAGAGTCCTTTATTTCTCGGTGTTTGACAAATGGGATTTTCTATGAAAGCTACCTGGATTTTTTACAGTCTCTAAGCCTTATTCTCTTGATGTGTTAAAACAAATTCAGAGTATGCAATGGGTATTCAAGCAAGAGAAAACAATTCACTGAACTCTGAACACAGCAGGGATTCCCCAAAGCTAGCACCCCTTATTGTGTGCTCTGAGATTTTGTATTCATATCCAAGCCTAAGTGGAACAACATAGATGAGTTCTAACCTGTGCTGTCAGCCAGACAATGAATCTATATCCTTAAAATATCTTCACAAATAGAAACCTTATGATATAAATAGACCTATATGAGGTGAATATATAGCATGATCATAGATGTATCAACTTTGTCATCTCATGATGTCCTCTATGCTATCCTAGGGATCTATCATTTTCTCTCATTTATCTGTGCCAGGCTGCTTCCCTAAGCAAATTTCACATGCATACCCCAACTCAATTCCCCTGTGGCTTAGAAGTTACTGTTTGCCCACAGTTAGGCATCAGATCTCTTAAAGCTGCAACATTAAATCTCGAACTTAGCTTTGTTCTCAGTTTGCATTGGACAGTTGGTTCTGATACACAGCTGGCACTTCAATCATATCTCCGAGTCCAGGGCAACTTGGCAGGAAAAGAACATAACTATCTATATTCAAACCACAGAAAGCTGTTGAACTTGCTCTGGAACGTATGCTGTCATTAAGGCAAAACCTTAACACATAAACCAGGGAATAAGAGGATGATATGGGAATGGGCACAACACCACCTACAGACTCAGACAGAAACCATTTTGGTTTTCATTCACTGTTTCTTTGATGCGCATAACTGATGGAACTCAGTAAACCCAGGTGCTCACTTTTATTATTGTTTTGCTTTTTTGCTACCCAGAAATAAACAATAGGAAATAATATTATAATCAGGGAAAAACAAAAAAAAATAAGTATAGAAGATCTCTAGATTTTGACTCAACCTAAATGAATATCATATAACGACTCAATAAAAATATATATACCTCGCGTCTAAGAAATAGTTAAGGAAAAAACATTTACCTACTATGGTGGTAGTAAAATCCACCTATATGTTCTGCCTGGTCTTTCTGTTTCTTCCGATTAATTGATGAACTCAGGACTTCACTTTTCTGGGAACAAGGTAGAAGCCAAGCAAACATACTTCATCAATTCATACAAGCATTCCTTGCGTATCTCTGTCCAAATTTTCCCATTATAATGACATGATTCATATCAGATTTAAGACCCTTTCTAACCCACTATGACCTCATCTTAATTTGATTGCATCTAAAAAGACATTATTTCTACATAATGTCATATTCACAGGTTCTGGGGATATATGAATTTTGGCAGGATACTATTCAACCCAGGATAATTATACAAAACATTTGAAGCTATTAGAAGTGAAAGTGATCCTTTTTAAATCATGATGACTTATTCTGGTACCTCTTGAACAGGTGTAGGCCTGAGGGATGGACATTTTTCAAACTTTAGCACAATGTCTTTGGACCAATATTAAACTATGACAGTGTGATTTTGAGAACCCTTCATCAAAATTGCACTAGCAGGAGTATGCACGTTCACAAGGCTTCGTAGGTAACTTTAGGAACGTGGAAGGAAGACAAAGGAAAGTAAAATGGCTGATGTCCTTGAGTGGCTAAGAATACCTATGTAAGAAATAGCTTACAGAAGGAGTTGAGAAAATCTGGGAAAAAGTGAAGTATGTAGAGGGAGCCATATGTCCATTAACAGAAGGTGGGCAGCCTGAAGTGATGGTACAGAGAGAAATAGGACAGAATACCCATTCTTTGGAAGCACAAGCAAAACTCCGAATATAACACAGCAAATAACTCTGAAAAGCAGAAAGAAGGTACATTGTCTAGGGTTCTCCATACTTGGTAAATTTCCTGGATTTATTTATCCCCTCATGTATCCTGAACAGAGCTCTAGAAGTTTCTAACCCAGAAGATCAACAGGCATTGGCAAAACAAACAAGCAAACAAGCAAGCAAACAAACAAACCTTTAGTCTTTTCCCCTAGCCAAGACATGAAAAAGGGTGCCTCACAACTGAAAACCTTGTTGGCAATATTTACCCTACTTTAACCAGGCACAATGGAAAAATCACCACACTCTTAGCTCTGCAATTTTAGCTGGGCTGAATGCAGATCGGATCTCCTCCCACCCACCCCACACTGAAGCAGACAGCGGCATTTCTGATCTTCCATTCTTTGTTCAGTGGAAGCAGATGATGCTCCCCTTTCTTTGTCAAGGTAGTGTCAGTCCCCTAGTGAGGCAACAAGTCATGCCTTAAGCACTCAGCTTCTGCCCCATCCTGCAACAAAAAGGGGTGTGAGTCATCCTTCTGCCTCCCTCTTGCTAGTGTCCGCTCCTTGGGAAGCTGAGCTTACAACCCCACTTGAAAGCAACAGATCAGTTGGTTCCCCCCTTTCAGGAAACATGACTACCTGAATTTTCACTCCAAGGCAGTCTGAGTCTTACCACTTTTCCTGACGTAGCTTAAGTAAGGTCTGGCAAAAGCTGAATTTACACACACACCCAAGTATGGCTTGCTATACTTCAACAGGAAGAATGTTTGCTAAAAGAGAAAATTAAACAGCATCCAAAGTCTCATAATACAAGATGCACTGCTGAATGGGCTTAATAGTAGAGAAGACAGAGTATAGATTCAATGCATTTGAGGACTTGTTGCTCAGTTTGAACAACAGAGAGAAAATAGAGCCCCCCTACCCCACCATCACAAAATACAATATCAAGGACCTGGGGAGCAATAATAAATGAGGTAAGTTTGTATCTCTCCCAGAATGAGAGAAAAGAGTGAATAGGTCTAAAAGAGTATTTATTCATAGATATAATAGCTGAAAATGTCTCAACTTGTGGAAGAACAAAACTTACAGATTCAAAAAGCCAAGAAGACTCTGAAAAGGATAAACACAAATAAATTCATGCTAGAACACATTATAATTAAACTTCTAAAAATCAAAGGCAAAGAAAACATCCTGAAAGCAAACAGAGAGAAATGTTGCATTACTTGTAAGGGAACATTAATTCAAATGACAGCAGATATCTCATCTTCTTCCAGAAAGAAGTAGCAAAATGTTTTTCAAGTACTAAAAGAAAAGAGCTGTCAGCCATAAATGCTATAGAAATATTTCTTCATTCCTGAAAAAAAAAAAAAAGTAAGAATGGAGAGGAAATAAAAGCATTGTCAGACAAACTATGGGAATTTGTTGTTAGCAAATCTACCCTTAAAAAATAGCTAAAGGAAGTTCTCCAAACAGAAAGAAAATAATAACAGAAGTAAGCTTGAAACTTCAGAAAAGAAAGAAGAATATTAGAAACATTATAAATTTAATGAGTAATAGCCCTATAAATGCCACATTCTTTGCTGAAATGAAGGATATAATTCTCCACTTTAATATCAATGTCAGTATATTACATATGTGTGCATATATATCTGTGTGTTTGCAACCTCTTGTTGCAAACTGTATTATAGACTAAAGAAAATATAATCTAAACAATACAGATTGCATATGAAAATTCAACACAAATTTATGCCATGTATATGGATAAAGTTTAATAATTTTCCAATCCTGTAGAACATAATCCCAAATAAGAATTGAATGTAAAGACCTTTGAACATCTCAAATATCTTTTCACACTTTTTGTTACATTGAAGTCTTGATCATCTCACATATACCTTTTTTAAAAGACTTTATTTAAATTAGCTTTCACCAAACTCCAGCCATCTGATTTTCAATATCCTGGCAAACTCTAAAGAGAAAATTAATGGAGACTAGATGATGGAGTTGAGGTTGAGACATTCTGTTCTAGTCAGGAAGAAAAGAAAAAAAAATTAACTGAAGGAACAAAGTATTAATACACTACCTTTATAAACTATTAAAGGAGACAGAACACTTTTAGTATTTTTAAAATTTTCCATTAGTAATATCTTATACATAATATGTTTAGTTAATTCTAGAATAATTTCCATAAAAGAAAAGATTTGGGGCTCCATTTTTTAGAAAGATGTTTAAAGATTTTTAGGTCCATCATGTTGACTCAATATTAAGGAGCATCTAGAAACAGAACACGGGGATGCCTGGATGGCTCAGTGGGTTGAGCGTCCGACTTCAGCCAGGTCACGATCTCGCGGTCCGTGAGTTCGAGCCACGTGTCGGTCTCTGTGCTGACAGCTCGGAGCCTGGAGCCTGCTTCGGATTCTGTGTCTCCCTCTCTCTCTGCCCCTCCCCTGCTCATGCTCTGTCTCTGTCTCAAAATTAAATAAAAACATTAAAAAATTAAAAAAAAAACAGAACACAAAAACCAAACAACATCAAAACACACACAGGCATAAAATTGAAATTCATAGATAACATACAATAGTGTGATAGAATAACCCATAATAAAAGCCACCACGACCTTATGAATAGAAATTGTTTCAGATTAACCTTATTTCTTCCTGTGACAGTTAAAAGTTGTGTTAATTGAGCTAAAAATAACACGTCACTCACCTGTACATCAAGGAGGCTTTTGCATATCTCAGTGTGCATGATTTTTTTACTAAAAATACATAATCCCTCATTATTGATTCCCATGCCTTTAACATCAAAACTATAAAGGGACCATATGAAGAAGTAGAAGTTGATTTTACTGATTGTAAAAAATATATACCACTAAAAATTTCTATTTCAGCAACACTTTGAAAGATTTTGCATTTTGTTAAAGACTACCATATCTACAACTTTCATAAAAAAAGCTTTCAAAAACAATTTCAGACATATCAAAAATATACAAAACTTTCAAGGATAACATACTTTTTCTTCAGAGATTTCAATATATTGGGTGGAAATTTTTATACAAGTAAAAGTCAACAAAGTAGTACATATACTATGATGCAACTATTCACAGAAAGAAAGGAGAGGACAGACAGCTGAATTTCACATGGGAAACACACAAAGTAGGTGATGTTTGGGCTGAGTCTTAAAAGATAATTGTGAAAAAAAGGAAGGCTGGGAATTCTATACAGAAAAATGTGCAATGCAAAGTGAGCTGAGATATGAAAAAAATAGCTTGCTTGTTTATTTATTTATTTATTTATTTATTTATTTATTTCCGTGTTAAAGTGCCTCTTTATGAGGTTGCAATTAGAAGAGAAGTCCCAGGGGAACCTGGGTGCCTCAGCTAGTTAAGCCTATGACTGTGACGACCGGAGAAAAACATTACGCAGAGCTATAGCATAAATAATACAGCCTTGAGAAAATGTATATTGAAAGGTCTCTCTGGAGAGGCGGCTGATTTACCTCACGGAAGCCGAGCAGCTGGGAATGCCGGGCCCGCTCAAGGTGGAACACCACCTGCTTTCTTTTGTGTGTGCTTCTCCGCTTCCTCAGAGACCATACCCAACTCCAATGGGTCTGATGAGATTCTTTGTGCCTGCTCAACCATAGATGACTCCCCCTACGCGCTTAAGCAAGTTCTGTTTTTCTCTAGAGAACACTCTTTGAACAATGTAATGAATTGGGATGTCTTTTGATGACTGCTATCACTTTCTCCATAAATACGGGAATGAGGAGTCCTTGCGGTGGCAGTCCTTCCAACCGTCGACCCCTGTTCCCTTTCTCTTACAGCTGACTTGTTTGTGCCTCATTCTTCTCTCCTGTGCCGCTGTAAGGCAGCATACGACACTCTTTTTAAAATGTTTATTTATTTGTTTTGAGAGAGAGAGGCAAAGAGTGAGCGGTGAGCTGGGAGGGGGGGGGCGGGCGTGGCTGCAGGGGAGAGAGAGAGGGAGAGAGAGAATCCCAAGCAGGCTCCATGAGGTCATGACCAAGGCCAAAATAAAGAGTGAGGCTTAACTGACTAAGCCACCCAGGCACCCCAACATCCAACTCTTGATTTCGGCTCAGGTCATGATCTCAAGTAAGATCAGCCTCGTGGGCAGGCTTCAGACTAAGCATGGAGCCTGCTTGAGATTCCCTCTCTCCGTCTCCCTCTGTTCACCCCCTGCTCGTGCACACATGCTCGCTCTTTCTCAAAAGAAGAAGACGACAAGGATGACGAAGGAGGAGAAGGAGAAGAAGGAGAAGAAGGGGAGGGGAAGAAGAAGGCAATAAGGTCCAGTGAGAGGTAAATGTTTACAGTATCTTTACTTGACTTACATGTTGGTGGTGGTTGAAACCTTGGGTGAGAATAAGAATCTCCAGGAGACACTAGGAGTTCTTCCTAAAAAGGAAAATCCAAGGGAAATGCAACATTGTAAGAAAAAGCAGAGGAAGAAAGAATTTGCAAAAGATATTTCTTACAAGTATAAGGACATGATTTTGGAATCTAATGATACAAAATGCTATTAGGGGAATATAGAAGACTAATATGGAGTAAATGGTAGTTTACCAAGTTCTAGCCATTTTGACTGAGCTTTAAATGTCATACAACTGCTAAACATTGTCAAGCAAGATAATAGTCACCTATTTGAAGACCCACCTCCCATGTGTTTGGTGGTGGAGGTAATTTCTCTTTTTCATTTTGAGGTGTGCAGCCATGGAACAACAAGGAAAATATAAAGTATTCACACCTACTTCAGAAGGAGAGTTGGAGAAGCCATTTGAATGCTCATGGGTTAGGAAGTGGACACATAATACATTGTTTGCACAAGAGAAACAAATAACTGATTTTAGTTCAGTTCAGAGTCAACATTACTGACATTAAAGCCAAACCAAAATCTTACATCCATGACGCCTTGTCCCAGACAAACTCACATTCTTTACCATACACAGAAAAAGTAACATTAAAAGAAATTTCAGGGGCGCCTGGGTGGCTCAGTTGGTTAAGCGTCCAACTTCGGTTCAGGTCATGATCTCTGGGTCCATGAGTTTGAGCCCCGTGTTGGGCCTGTGCTGACAGCTCAGAGCCTGGAGCCTGCTTTGGATTCTGTGTCTCCCTGTCTCTCACTCTGCCCCTCCCCTGCTCATAGTCTGTCTCTCTAACTCTCAGAAATAAGTAAAACATTAAAAAGTTTTAAAAAACAAAGAAATTTCATGAATAACATATGTAAATTATTATCATTACACTATAAAAGGACGTATTTAAGTTTTATCAAGGCTAATAGTTTCAAAAATGCTTTTAAAAATGTTTTAGGATTTCTTGTAAACTCCCCTTGAGCACATTTAACAGAAACTGCTAAATCTGGGATATGAAAATTTTAAAACTATTTTTCACACTTTATTTGGTATCTTATTTCTTGCTCTGCTAGACTGCTAACAAATAGCTATGATATTCATTTCAACAGTAACTTTAGAAACCAGTTGCTTTTTGATTTATCTCCTTGAATATGGCCCAGAGCTTAGAAGATATATTTCTGTGGTCAGAACAATCCCTTTGGGTAGGATTTGATTGGAAGGATAGTGAAAGATCTTTACACCAATTATACAGAATGCATAAAATCCTTACCCTGAGAGTCTCTTGCCTGGAAAGAGACATGATATTGAGGAAACAGAACTGCAATGCACAAACACAGGAGAAACACTAATGCATTAATTCTGAGGCAAGAATACTTATATTTACGCGGATGAATTATACAGTTTCCTAGCTAAATACTTTGACCATCTAAGTAATCAAAAAGTAATGTTTGTTGGGAAATGTCAAGGCATGAATAATCAAGAACCTGGGTCACCACAGATTTGAGAGTGGATGTCAAGAATTCTGAGATATGTATAGTAGCTCTCCTTATCCACAGTTTCACTTTCTCTGGTTGCAGTTACCCATAGTCAATTGCAGTCCAAAATCAGGTGATCTTCCTTCAGACGTAGCGTCAGAGGTCGGGAGTAGCTTAACGCTACATCACAATGTCTGTTTCATTCACCTTGCTTCATCTCGTGATGCAGATTTTGTCACCTCACATCTTCACAGGAGGAAGAGTAAGTGCACTAAACAATAGGAGACTTTGAGAGAGAGGAGAGATCACATTCACATAACTTTTATTTTAATACAGTAATTGGTCTATTATTGGTTATTGTTGGTAATACACTACTGGGCCTAATTTATAAATTAAATTTTATCATAGGTGGATTTGTATAGAAAAATATAGTATATATGGGTTTGGTACTATCTGTGGTTTCAGGCATCCTTTGGGGTCTTGGAACATATTCCCCACAGATAGGGGGGAACTGCTGTATTTCTGTGGCTGGAGCACTGGGGGATAAAATGGCATCCAAGTAGTTGAGAGGAGTGACAGATGTTAATGTTTGGGTGTGGAAGGTGATATTCCTCCCTGATGATGATGTTTCCTTCCATACATAGTATTCCACACAAAGGCTTTATATATCTTAACCTCTCTCCACCACTCACCCTCTGACTACACACCAGGGGCAAGGAATGGCTTACCTGACATCTGGTTCAAAGGAGGAACCGATCCTACGTACCCAACCCCTACCTCTCTATCTTTTTTTTTCCTCTTGGGGAGAAGCTGCTTGACCTGGCAGTCCTCTGGGGCAAGAGGGACCTTCCACATAAATTTTGATTTGTTGACACACACACACACACACACACACACACACACTGTGAAAAAGTAGCTTCAGCTTTTACTGAGGTCAGGTGTGGAGCTACAGGGAGATTTCCTATGTGCATGCACAGGCCATTGCAGGTGTGGTTCTGCCAGCACCAAAAGAGGGAGCCTCTGGGCTCCCATAATGGTTTGCTCAGACATGAGGCAAGAGCAGAAAAAGGATGGGTAAATCTTGAAAACTGTCAACAAACATCAGACAAGAAGTAAGACTTTTTATTTCATTGCCAGAGAAGTGTGTTCTTAACCTCTTCTCCATCTCTTTAATTCCACAGGCGTTGGCCTTTCTGGTAAAGAAGCCTACCCTGGCCCAACATTACTTGCAACTGGGTTGGTAAGGCCTTCCTAATTCTGCGTTCAGAACAGGTGCTTAGAGAAGTCAGAGAAATCATTCAAACTTCCTTTGTCAGAGGTTGTGTGTTCATCCCTTTGACAACTTATTTGTCTTACTTCTTAATTGTTTCATATTTTGAGCAGAGGAGAGGAGGTTACTTGTCGCCTGTAAGGAAGAACATTAAAAGGAATGGACAATAAAAAGTTATAAGGACATATGATCAAGTTAAATTTCAAATTTGAAATTTTCTCAGGGTCTATCCTAAATCTTATATTACAAATATTTGTACATTTAATACTAAATCAGTAAGTGTGGAAAGGATTATTTTGTAAACTTAATCTTAGTGGACGGTCATTAGCTATTTCTCAGGTAATTTCAAATTTGGAGATTTTTATTCCACATAATAAAATGGCATCATCTCTAAGAAAAATAATACCATATTTGTCAGTAGTTGGAGTGATCAGGGACATAGAGATCACACCCATTGAATACTTTATTTTCCCCCTATAGGACCCAGAGGAGAGTGTTACTGTCTCACCCATTGAAAACTACATCTCCTGTACTTAGCATACTTTTTGACACATAGTAGGTATTTAATAAAACTGTGGTAAATTCTCAGGGTGGGTATCATGTGGTGAGGTGGTGCTGTCACAGGTCTTGAAATGAAATGAAAGCAAAAGCATGCAAACACCAAAGCAGTTGGGAACAGGAGAGAAGGAAATGAGCTCACACTAGCATTAGCTGTGAATACCTGAAAATACAAAAGTAACTTCCGATGGTAAAGATTTATATGCAGTAACACATATTGGGATGGGGGATGGATGGGAAGTAAGAATCAGAAAAAGCTTATTACTCTTAATATTATCTTTTTTTTTTAATCCCTGTATTTGTGGCATGGGATGTATGGATTAAATTAGACTTTTTAAAGAAATAAATATAAAGAAATAAATATATTAGTGTGGGATCTAATTACAGCAATCGATCATTTGCACACACACCAATTTCACTTAATGATGCCTCTTTCTTTCATCACGTTTGTTAGGCAAAGGTGCACTTTTCCATGCATCTTTAGACAGGGCTGAATTTTCGTGTGGGCGAAGCACTAAATAAAATGGTCAAGTAGCTGAGATGTTAGTGTTACTAGATTTTGGATTATGGAAAGATATAAGAAAGGATACATCCAAATCTCAGCAGCTAGAGAGGCTTCTTTTCTCTTCCGCTGCTTACTAGGATATCAGGTGCCAGTGCTATCTAAGCTTAGTTATGAAAATTTGAGTCTTGGTTTCCTCTTCTTTAAAATAAACATAGTATCATATGTCAGCTGGGATACCCATTGTGATTTGTTTGTTCAGGG
The DNA here is from genome assembly GCF_028018385.1 of Neofelis nebulosa. Taxonomy (NCBI): domain Eukaryota; kingdom Metazoa; phylum Chordata; class Mammalia; order Carnivora; family Felidae; genus Neofelis; species Neofelis nebulosa. The sequence continues at coordinate 179,781,138 of NC_080784.1, read as the reverse complement.
GACCTTCATTCTTTCTCTGGTAACAAATTCTTCTTTCCTCTGGGAAACGCATATAGCTCTATATGAAGTGACCCCCCATGGGCTCATAACTCAAGCCTGCTCAACATCACCCAATCTTCTTAGCACAGTGGTAGTTCATGGATAGGCATGTTATACAAACTGTCCAAAGTGTGTGCCACTGAGGGCTTTTTTGCTTGTGTCTTGAGAATAGTCTCTTTCCACAGAGCCATTATAATGTCAGGATGAAGGTCAATGCCCAGCATCATGCCCACAATTATGTCCACAATTGGAAGACCGTCTGTCTAAGAGACTGATAGAAAAAGGATCCCTGAGCATATCACTTGATCCCGGAATCCAGCAATGCCTAGAGCCAAAACTTGCTGGATTTTTCAGTGACTTGAACCAGTTAATTTATTCTTGGTCTAACCTAACTTGAGTTGTAATGCTATATTCCTACTGCTAAGTGATACAACCTCACATCTTGCCGCAGTGACAAATGGACATGTATTGACTTATAAATCGAAGCATTAAGAATATTTTAGCTTCCTCATACTGGACACAGCTTTGAAAGTATTTTTGCAGTAGTGTTTTAAAATGTTCAGAAGAATAAAAGATACCGTATAACCTTTTCATCCACACAGACCATCTTGATTTCTTCCAACGCATGTCATGCCAAGGGTGAATGTGTTACTTTTCTATGAAGGCAAGTGGTTTGTATGGAGCAGTGTTGGGCCTGGACCTTCCCGTGTCACTTATTTCACTGTTTCCTGCTGAAAATTAGTGAGTGAATAAGGTATATTCACAACCACAAAGAGAGTTCATCAGGCTGTGAAGCACGTTTCTTCAGTGGTTTTACGGTACTGAGAACAATTTCCAGAGTCCTAGCATGTGCGAGATGGCAGGGAGACTACATCAGAGAGGCTGTGAAAAGGAGTGTAAAAGGGAGAAATAAAAACTAAATATATCAGCCCCACACTTGTCTTTTTTTTTTCTTTCTTTTGACGGTGGGTTGTGGGGGGGGGGGTGGTGATGGTGAATGTGCATGAGGACACAATGCACTTTTTAAGTGCTATGTTTCTTGAAATACATCAAAGAGTCTGAGAGAAAGCAGAAAACTCCAAATAGACTTCAAGAGAGTCTTTTTTTTCCTATTAAAAACACCGGCATCTATAAAGGAAATAAAAGAACTGCATTAGACCTAAATGATCTCAGAAAAGTGTCAGAAGAACTGACAGGTAAATGAATGGTCTATCATTATTTTATTTTATTATTCCTTTCTTGGAAAACAAAAGTAAAGAAATGGCTGACTTTAAGCCCATTCCGGAAGGGTTATAAAGTTATATTTTATAGCCTATTGTTTATCATGTGTAGAGAGTATCTTTTATGCAATAAGATCTGTACTTGTAAGTCAATGACAAAACAGATGAGTCCATTCAAATGGCTTTCACTGAGGAACAACTGTAAGCCAGCCACTGGGCTGGGCTCTGCATTATAACATGCCCCCTGAACTCTGGGAGTTCAAGGGCAAGGAAATCTAGATAATATCAGAAGAGAAAATAATTATTCAACAAGCTCAGTTCCAGATATGTACATTCAGTATTATTTATTTAGATTGCACCATGGAGGACTAGACTACCCAGCTAGAAGTGTAATGAAAATTTAGCCTTCCAAATGTATTCATTATTTTAACCAGGCAGTGGATCTGGAAAGTGATTTAGTAATTTAGATATATTTTAAACTATTTTACTGAATCCTGTTCTTTGTGCCAGGGAAACTGCTGGAATTATGCCATCATGGACACCCAGAAAATAAAGAATGGTTTAAAATATGCTCCAAATATCTAACGTTACTCTGGCAAGAAGGGACAATAGCATGGTCAGGTAGAAAGAGGTAAAAATATATATATTGGATTACTGACCTGCTTTCTTCACACGTGATGTGCTATAGGATCTTATGTGATAAAGAAAGGTCCATACTGTCTAGCTAGTGTAGACACTTAATGTACAGAGTCATAATCGGCTTGTGTCAATACCAACACAAGGAAACTGAGCTGCATATAACATTTTAATACAAAATACTCTGGGGAAATTCTGTAGCCTCTGGTTTTTGCTTTGTGCCTACAGAATTCACCAAGATTAGGGTCCATTTTCCCTGTATATGAATGATTACAAAGTATGCAGGCAATGTGAGATTTTTCTCTTACCTCAAAGAAAATCATATTTTTTAGAGAGGGAGAGAGAGAGAGAGAGAGAGAGTTGGGGAGGAGCAGAGAGAGAGAGAGACAGAATCAGAAGCAGGATCCAGGCTCTGAGCTGTCAGCAAAGAGCCCAATGTGGGGCTCGAACCCATGAACCGTGAGATCGTGACCTGAGCCAAAGTATGACAACCTACTGAGCCATCCAGGCACCCCGAAGAAAATCATAATTTTATGACTAATACCTTGCCCTCTACAGATTTTCAATACCTACCTCTTTTTCTTTTTTTATTTTTTAAATGTTTGTTTATTTATTTATTTATTTATTTATTTATTTATTTATTTATGAGAGAGAGATTGACAGAGAGACAGAACAAGTGGGGAAGGGGCAGAGAGAAAGGGAGACACAGAATCTGAAGCAGGCTCTAGGCTCTGAGCTGTCAGCACAGAGCCCAACATGAGGCTGGAACTCACTAACTGCGAGATCATGACCTGAGCTGAAGTCATATGCTTAACTGACTGAGCCACCGAGGCACCCCGGATACCTACTTACTTATCAAGCGCATGTTACAGTTACTTTCCCTTTACTTTATTTCCTGTGCACAGAATCCAAGTTGAGGACACATCCTCTGCCCCTTGCTTGAGACAACAAAGATAATCAACAAACAAGGGTTTTCTCATAAATGAAAGACTTGTTGGGCTTGCTCTTCTTAAAAATGTCACTCATTAGATACTGAGGAAAAGGAAACAATCCTTTTCTTTTCTTTCCTTTTTTTTTTCTTTTACTGTTATGCTTGTTTTTAAATAGATGCATCAAATTAGATTTGATTGGTTCCTAGAAAATTTTCAAAGCATACAAGTTCTTCTATATGCAATTTTTGTAAAGATTTCAAACTTTGGTTTTTATATTGAAAAATACTTGCAGTCATATTAAAATTATAAAAAACTCTCATGCATTTGCTTCAGTCCTTATGTATTCAATCTAACAGTAATAACACTACTGTAGAATCTTGTCTCATATACAATTTTATTCAATGATTTATATGGTTATACATATAAATTAGTGTGTGTGTGTGTGTGTGTGTGTGTGTGTGTGTGTGTTTGTGAAAGCAAAGAATGTATCAAATTGCCTACCATTCCCCTATCCATTCTCAGAGAATAAACTCTCGGGATACAGTTTATCTGATCAGAGGTGAGTACCTAACTGAAGCAGACCAATCAGATTCTCTCACCTGGAAAATTGGAAAAGAGATAGAGTGATTCCAGTAAGTCTTCAGTTTGTAGTTGAAACGGGAAACACATAGGCATTGTTTCCTATTTCTTCCCACTCAGAGGGAAGACAGGACATCTGTCTGTAAACTACATGCAGTCCCACATCCATCAACACAGAGGAAGGAGTTGCCTTGTTTCAGAAAGGCTTTCTGGTTCTTGACCCTAGACCCTCACAAAGCCTGGATACCTCCCTCCCCTTGATTTTCCTTGACATCCTGTATCCTTTTGACAATCAAAAGTTTTTTCTCAAATTCATTTCACTCGTCTTCAATTGTTTTATCACTCTGATAACAACCTTCCAAATTGAATTCATTAATTAAGGAAATACTGAGGACTTACTCTGTATTCTGTATTGTGGAATGGTGTAGAAATGTAGGAAAAAATTTCTCTTGAAGAAAGTAGATATGTAAACAGGTAACTTAGTAATGTTGTGTTATTATAAATGATATAAGATCTTCTATAAGCAAATGGAGAAGCATTTAATGAAGATTGAGCTGCAGAGAGAAAGCAGTGGGATTTCATGGAAAGCGTAGCTGCTACATGAGTTAAGTGTAGAAACACAGCCAGACTTACCTAGGCAAGGAAGTGAAGAAGAACATTATAGATGGAGGGAATAACAGGAGTAGAGACATGGAGATGTGAAGTCCTACATTTACTTATTCATTTAACAATATTTGTGGAGCTCATACTATAGGCCAGCCACTGTTCCAGATGCTTTGGAAGCAGCAGTAAATAAAATGATAACAAATCTTTCCCTCATATGTTTTCATGATATTTGTACTTGGGGGAAACACCCATATTCTGTCATATTTAATATTTAAGATATTAATATTTAAGATAATATATAGTAGTCTTTATGTACAATAGTAATTAATATATATTATTAAACATAATATATAGTATTAAATATAAAATATATATTATTAAGTATATTAGATGTGATAGTATTTAAGATAATATGTAGTGGTCTTTATATATAATAGTAATTAGTATATATTTTTAAACATAATATATAGTATTAATATATACTATATGTTATTAAATGTATTAGATATAATAGTATTTAAGATAATATATAGTAGTCTTTATATATAATAGTAATTAATATATATTATTAAGCATAATATATAGTATTAAATATATAATATATATTATCAAATATACTAGATGTAATAGTATTTAAGATAATATATAAGAAATATACCACAATACATGAATAAAGCATACAGTATAGTAGGTCTCAAACTAGCCTGCATCAGAATCACCTGAAAGGCTTGACACATAGTTTTCTGGCTCGACTTCTTACATTTCTGACTCAGCAGGCATGCATGGAGGGCGGAGAATTTTCATTTCTAAGCAGCTCTCAAATGGGGATGCTAGCAGGGCCATCATACTTTGAGAACCACTGATGCAGCATATTGGATAGCAGTAAGTGCTAAATAGATAAATCACTCAGGAGTCTGGGAGAGGGTGGTAATGTTAAACTGATAGGCAAAGTTTTTCTGAGATGACTGGAGAGGAGAGCGACCCAGCCGTGTGGGTATCTGGGGAAAGATCACTCTAGGAATTTACTTGGTGTGATATGAGAAGTCACTGTTGAGTTTTAAGCAGACAGGTGTCATGATCTGGCATGATCTCTCCTTTGAAACAGACTTACTCTAGCTTCCCCATTGAGAATAGATGAAAATGGAAGGAGGCTGAGAAATGAGACCAGTAAGGAGTCTATCGCAATAATAGCATTAACACGGGCAGTGGAGATAGGGACCAGAGTAGCGGCTCTGTTACTAATGAAAATATGCCTAGAATAGAGGTGAGATGATATATTTTGAAGGTAGAGGCTTCAGATAAAATGATGGATTGGATGTGAAATGTGAAAGAAAGTGTCAAAAATGGTTGCAAGAATTTTGGTCTTAGCAAGGTGGACTTCCCATCCACTGTGCTTGGAAAATCTGTGAGAAGAGAGGGCTCAGGAAGGAAGATCACAAGCTTGGTTTTTGACATGTTCATTTCAAGTCACCTACTAGGAACTCAGGCAGGCAGGTACAGCAACGATTTGTATTTACCTATCTGGAGTTCAGGGTAGAAGCCTAAACTCAGGTTATAAACCTGAGTGCCCTGCATGTTTATGTTTGTTTACAAACGGATTGAGTGCAGAGTGAAAAAAAAGATGCGATCTGAGGGCGAAACCCCAGGGGATTCTGAGGGTAGAAAGCTGAAGGGAACAAAGACAAAACAGACGTACAGTCAGTGATAGAAGCGGAGCCTGAGTGTAGACGCTGTCAAGACGCCAAGGAAAGAAAGTGCTTCAAAGTGAAGAAACCGAACAGTAAAAATAGGCAGCAATATGCAGAGTTTAAGGAAAATGTAAAAACAAAAAAAGATAACGATTGGCAGAACTTGGAGTTGATACGAGAAAAAAAAAAAAAGAAAATCCTTCTGTTTCATCAACCAGTCCCTGGTATGACCTCCTGAAGAGAAAACAGGCATTGCTTTGGAGATGAAACCAAGGAGTTTCAGCGTGTTTCCCATAAAGACCCTCTGTTCTGATGAGGCTGCAACTCTTTAGCTCTATGAATATAATTTACTTAATGTCTGGGAAAAATTCCATTCCTTGAATACAGGTGCTAAACACAACTGAAGGAAGCAGCTCATTTTCCGAGATAAGTGGAATAATTATGAGCATTTTTTTTACCTCTAAAAATGCAGGTTGCATCAATGATTCTTTTTTTTTCTTTTTTTTAAATTTTTTTTTCAACGTTTTTTATTTATTTCTGGGACAGAGAGAGACAGAGCATGAACGGGGGAGGGGCAGAGAGAGAGGGAGACACAGAATCGGAAACAGGCTCCAGGCTCCGAGCCATCAGCCCAGAGCCTGACGTGGGGCTCGAACTCACGGACCGCAAGATCGTGACCTGCCTGAAGTCAGACGCTCAACCGACTGCGCCACCCAGGCGCCCCAACGATTCTTGAGAACAACATTGTAGTTAGCTTTTCGAAAATGAAAGTAATGGTGCACTTTGAAGCAGACCTCAAAATTATCTGTCTTTAATAGCAAGTCATTATGCATTTGCACATAAAGCAAGAGCAAGTGCTGACTGACGTTTCCAACTGGGAAAAGTTAAATAGTATTCTATCAACTGGCAAATAGCAAGTGATTCTTGGTGATGAGAATAATTATGACATATTATCTATAATGTGTATATCTTTGAGAGGAAGGTGATTTACTTGGGCTCCATAACAGGAGAAGAACATTTGGGGATGCAAATAGTTCTCTTCAAGATGACTGTTTAATGCTGGAATATTAAATTTCCATTTGTGGTAAATGGGAAAGCAGATGGCTAAAGAAAAATATTTTGTCAAGTTTGTAACATAAACTACCTAGTTGTAGAAAAAACATCTTTCTCATCTTTGGAAGGAACAGAAAGTGAGATGTAAATATAAATAGATTAATTTTTCCAGGATGGAGTTTCCTTTTAGGTGTTGAACACCCATGGATTTAAATATTTCTCCACGATTAACCAGTTGGTCAATCGTGCACACAGTCAACAGATATTTACTGAGCTTCTACCATGTCTGGCACTGTTTTTGTTGCTGTGGGGACTATAGAAAGCAATGAGACATAAATTCTGACTCCCAAGCTCTAATTATATGATAGTGAAATTAGGCATGTTCTTAGAGTCTCTCAACCACAAATATTTGTTAATCACTTACTCTGCTGAAAATACCAGTTTAAATAATATATGGGGGTATAAAATGAATTGGATACTTCTAAACTGTTATGTCAATGATAATAGGGGCGCCTGGGCAGCTTAGTCGGTTAAGCAACCAACATCAGTTCAGGTCGTGATCTCACAGTTTGTGAGTTCGAGCCCTGCATCGGGCTCCATGCTGACAGCTCAGAGCCTGGAGCCTGTTGCAGGTTATGTGTCTCCCTCTTTCTCACTCCCTCCTACACTCTGTCTCTCTTCCTCTCAAAAAACAACCAAAACAAAACAAAACAAAACAAAACAAAACAAAAAAAAACTAAATATGTCACTGATAATAAATAGTCATGTTTAATAGTGGGTTTTGCCATTGACTCGAATGGGAGAGGAATGTATAAAAGGTATTACTTTTGGGGCACCTGGATGGCTCAGTAGTTTAAGCTTCCAACTTCAGCTCAGGTCATGATCTCACAGTATGTGAGTTCGAGCCCCGTGTCGGGCTCTGTGCTGACAGCTCAGAGCCTGGAGCCTGCTTCAGATTCTGTGTGTCCCTCTCTCTGCCCCTCCCCTGCTCATGCTCTGTCTCTCTTTGTCTCTCAATAGTAAATAAACTTTAAAAATTAAAAAAAAAGCTATTACTTTTTGCTTCACACACTTCTGTGTGTTTAATGTTTAACCAAGTGTATGAATTATGTTTTTTTATCATTATTGTTAATAATGACAATGATTGTTATTTGTTCAGTGCTTTCCGTGTCAATCCTTTTATGCATTATCTCATTTAATTGTGAAATCAATTCTTAATGAACAGACTTATAGTAAACCCAACTTATAAATGAGGCTTAGGGAGGCTAATTAATTACTTTGCCAAAAGTCATACGAAGTGGCAGAACTACATTTTAACCCAGTGTATTTGACTTTAATTCTCAAAATTTCATATTCTACTTCACACATGCACAAAATAAATGTGGAGCGGAGGGAGAAGAGTGTAAGTACAAAGAAAATGGAAGGTTTAAGGAGGAGGCTGGACTTCTGTTAGGTCGCCTTAGGTCATGGATACTATTTTTTTTAATGTTTATTTAATTTTTAATATGAAATTTATTGTCAAATTGGTTTCCGTACAACACCCAGTGTTCCTCCCAACAGGTGCCCTCAATACCCATCACCCACCCTCGCCTCCCTCCCACCCCCCCCATCAACCCTCAGATTGTTCTCAGTTTTTAAGAGTCTTTTATGGTTTGGCTCCCTCCCTCTCTAACTTGTTTTTTTTCTTCCCTTCCCCTCCCCCATGGTCTTCTGTTAAGTCTCTTAAGTTTCCACATAAGAGTGAAAACATATGGTATCTGTCTTTCTCTGTGTGACCTATTTCACTTAGCATCACATTCTCCAGTTCCATCCACGTTGCTACAAAAGGCCACATTTCCTTCTTTCTCGTTGTCGTGGCTACTATTTTAATAGGAAGACTCAGAGCACGGTAGGCACTAACTAATGAATAGCGTTTGACTGGAATGTCTAATTTTTGAATGAGATACTTACGAAATTATATTATAAACTTTTCTGGGGTTTTGATCATGGGAAACTTCAAAAACCAGTAGAGGAAATAATTTCAATTTTATTCTGTAGGGAATGAGAAGTTACTGGTGGATTAATCTGGCTGCAGTGTGTCAAATGGACTATAAATATTGGAGATTGGATGGCAGAAAAGAACTTAAAGTATATTGGCATGTTATAGATCAGTGTCTCTCATGCTTTAAGGCGCACACGAGTTCCGTGGGGTGTCGTGTTAAAATTCACATTCTGATGCAGTGAATCAGAGAGAGTCCTTGAGTCTCCATTTCTATCAAGCATCCAGGTGATCCTTTTGCTAATGGTCTAGCATAGGACATTTGGCAATATCTGGAAAGCTTTTTATGTTGTCACAACTGGTGCAGGTGGGAGGGAGGAGAAAGGGAAGTGTAATTGCTACCGGCAGCCAGGGATGGTGCTGGATGCCCCAAATGGTGTCAGATTTGCTATAATGCACACGACAGTCAGGCCCCACAACAAAGAATCATCCGGCCAAGTGATCAGTATTGCAGAGCTGGGAAACCTTGACCTAGAATCATAACATTTGTGGAAAATCGATAGTATATCACCCTCAAGGAAATGTCGGAAATCGTTGCAGAATTAAGAAATATTGTGTTTTTTTCACGTGGGTGAAGTCACTGTAGAGCTGGAAGAGAGACAAAAATTTGTCACTTCTGTTGTATGTACAATTACTGAAGAAAACCCAGTGCCTCTAACCAAATGATCGCAGGCTATCATTAAGAATTTGCATGCATTTTTCCCAAACAGTGTATCTCCCTCTTCTCCTGGTTATTGTTTTTCATGTGTTTCAAATTACTTCTATCCCCTTATTTTTTTTAATTGGAGATAAGAAGACATAGATTATCACAAGATCTATCCTTTTACCAATAAATGTATCAACATGTACACCTACCATTTCTTTTTTTAAATTTTTTTTTTTTTTCAACGTTTTTAATTTTTTTATTTTTGGGACAGAGAGAGACAGAGCATGAACGGGGGAGGGGCAGAGAGAGAGGGAGACACAGAATCGGAAACAGGCTCCAGGCTCCGAGCTATCAGCCCAGAGCCTGACGCGGGGCTCGAACTCACGGACCGCGAGATCGTGACCTGGCTGAAGTCGGACGCTTAACCGACTGCGCCACCCAGGCGCCCCTACACCTACCATTTCTGTTTGCTTCCAACCTCAGTGGAAAACATTCCCACCGGTTATTTTGACCTACCATTTCCACAATTACTCCAACTTATTTCATCTAATTAGAGATTCAATTATATTTCCACCCTTATTCTTTCCTTCTTTCTTGCTAACATAACCTTGATTCTGTGGCAAGGCTAGGACAATGATCATGCTTGTCAAAACCAAACTCTACAATGTCATTGCCCACTATTTTTAGTCCTCATAAATAGTGTCCATATATATGACCAGTTCTGATAGATTTTTAATTTTTTTTTTAATTTTATTTATTTTTTGAGAGACAGAGAGAGACAAAGTGTGAGTGGGGGAGGGACAGAGAGAGAGGGAGACACAGAATCTGAAGCAGGCTGCAGGCTCTGAGCTGTCAGCAGAGAGCCCAATGTGGGGCTCGAACTCAACGGACCATGAGATCGTGACCTGAGCTGAACTTGGACACTTAGCTGGCTGAGCCACACAGGTGCTCCAAACCACTTCTGATTGTTACCACTTACATTGATATTGACCGGAAAATCTCTAGAAAGTTATTTCATTCCCTGAATAAAAGCAGAGGTGGGGTGCCTGGGTGGCTTAGTCAGTTAAGCATCTGACTTTTGATTTCAGCTCAGGTCATGATCTCATGTTTCTTGAGATCAAGCCCTGTGTCCCGCTCTGCACAGAGTCTGCTTGGGATTCTCTCTCTCTCAGCCCCTCCATCGCTCATGCTCTCTGTCTCTCTCTAAAAATAAATAAATAAACAGTAAAACAAACCAAAAAGTATAGGAAACCAAAAGTTAGGTGTGTGTATATATATATATATATATATATATACTTTCTTTTTTATTCTGAGTATTAAAGTTTAAGCAGAATTCCACATTTGCTACAGTCTGACAGTGAATAGAGAGATAAGTGCTCAACTGCCTCTTTATGTTTCTTTTTTTTTCTTTTGAACTGAATATAGACTTATCCTAATTTCTATGCCTGTAACCTACAGTTTAAAATTTTACATGGTGGGGGGTGGGAGGGAGGGCAGGGTGGGTGATGGGTATTGAGGAGGGCACCTTTTGGGATGAGCACTGGGTGTTGTCTGGAAACCAATTTGACAGTAAATTTCATATATTAAAAAATAAATAAATAAATAAATAAATTTAAAAAAAAATAAAATTTTACATGGTAACAGACTAATCATTTTATCAGAAAAGAACAGAACAAAAATATATATTCCTTACTTTCTTTCTTATTATTGAAAAGTTATTCTTATTACTGAGAAAAATCCCTGCAACCGGCACGTATATTTTCAAATGCCATATATGGAGTTAACCATATACCCCTTTTTAAGAACATTTATGAAAATTGCGGTACAGTGAAGAAAGGCAGGAGGTTTGAATCCCTCCTATTTGAATTCCGTTGTCAAATCTACTTTTCAAAATGTATCTCGACATTCTTTGAGCACGTTTCAAAATTACACAACAACGCTTAGGTGATTGCTAAGGCATTTTCAGAATGCCACCGGTAAATGTGAAACCTTCTCTCAGATCCAAAATAGAATAACAAGCTTAGCTCCCCCCTGTTGAGAAGCTTACTAATTCAAGAATCCTGCAAACTCTCACAGATGCTGATGCTCCCACAGGGAACTGAGCTGGTGCTTACACCTTTTTACTTGTGGCACCTCACGTAATTAAGAAAATTACAGTTATGTTCCTTCCTCAAGACAAGGAACAAAAACTATCCTTGGACTCCTTCCAAAGATAAGTGGGCAATAAATCTCTTGTAGCTTTTTATCCCAGTTAAGAAGAACATGGTAAAATAAGTAAAAGAATAAATAAATGCATAAATAAAAGCAAGCATTATATTTCTCAGTAGTGGTGAACAGACTAGTGAGAAAATTTTAATTTAATTTCTGCCTGGTGCCCCTTCTGCTCTCTCATTTAGAAAGATACGATAATGATTATATTAACATATTCTGTTTAAAGGTGAACTTTGAGATGTATATGGATGCACTCAGGGAAGGTGGGAGGTTGGAAAAAGGCGAAAAATTCCTGGAAGATGTAACCTATGACGTCTATTCGTGGTGTCTTTTGTCTCTCAAAAGGGAGGCATTTAGAGTTCGAGTAGCAAGGCTGCTGGTCCATCGAGAACAGCACACACATGACACTCCACCTCATGCCACCCCCGTCTATTCTGTTTGGTTCACTGATTCCTTCAGGTTCTTGCGCTACTCTCCTTCCACGTGGGTGTGTCCTATTTGCAAAAAGTATATCCAATAAGGGGTTAATATCCAAAGGGTGTAAGGAACTCATATAACTCAGCAAAAATAAAAACAAAACAGTCAATTAAAAAATGAACAGAAGGGGGCGCCTGGGTGGCTCAGTCGGTTAAGCGGCAGACTTCGGCTCAGGTCACGATCTCCCGGTCCGTGAGTTCGAGCCCCGCGGCGGGCTCTGTGCTAACGGCTCAGAGCCTGGAGCCTGCTTCCGATTCTGTGTCTCCCTCTCTCTCTGACCCACCCCCGTTCATGTTCTATCTCTCTCTGTTTCAAAAATAAATAAACTTAAAAAAAAATTTTTTAAAAAAATAAAAAATGAACAGAAGATCTGAGTTTTTGCAAAAAAAAAAAAAGGCATACAGATGGTTAACAGCACATGAAAAGATGGTAAATATCACTAATTATCAGAGAAATGCAAATCAAAACCACAGTGAGATATTACTTCACACAGTCAGAGTGGCCAGTATCCGAAAGACAAAAAATAACAAGTATCGGCAAGAATGTGGAGAAAGGGGCCCCCTGTTCACTTCTGATAGGAATGCAAACTGGTACAGCCACTATAAAAAACAGTATGGGGGTTCCTTAAAAGTTAAAATAGAACTACCATATGATCCAGCAATTTTACTTCTGGGCATTTATCCAAATAAAATGAAAGCACAAATTTGAAAAGATATATGAGTCCCCATGTTCATTGCAGCATATTTTCAAGAGCCAAAATATGGAAACAACATAAGTGTCCATCAATGGATGAGGATGAATGAATCAAGAAAATGTGGTGTATATATATTTATACAGTTCAGCCATGAAAAAGAAAGAAATCTTGACATTTACAGCGATACGGGTGGACCTTGAGGGCGTTATGCTAAGTAAAATAAATCAGAGAAAAGGAAATACCATATAACCTCGCTTGTATGTGAAATCTAAAAAAAACAAAACAAAACAAAACAAATAAACAGAACAAAACTCATGAATACAAAGAACAGAGTAGTGGTTGCCAGGGGAGAGGGGGTTTACAGGGAGGTAAAATGGGTGAAAGAGGTCAGAAAGTAGACTTCCAGTTGTGAAATTAATAGGTCATGGAACATGCAGTGTAACATAATGACTAATAGTCAATGATATTGTAGTACATATTTAAAGGTTGCCAGGAGAATGGATCTTGAAAGGTCTCGTCAATTTTTTTTTTTTTAAATTGTAACATTTTATGGCGAAAGATGATGGCTAGGCTCTGTGATCATATAACTGTAGACACCTAAAACCACATGTTGTATGTCTACTATAACTCAATTAAAAAACAATACCAAATACAACTGAAATACTCAGGATCAATTGAAGAGTAAACTCCGTAAGTAAGTACAGTTCTACCTCAATTGCATGACAACATGGAAATAAAATCTGATGGGACCGTGAGCACCTCATGAAGAACTATGTCATGCATATGTAAGCAATTACCATTCGGATGAGAACTAACTTTATAGAAAGTTATACACATTACTAGCCAGATTGAATCTGCTGCAGTAAGTGCCACAATTACTACCCAGGGGAGTATAGACAAAACTGGAGCTCTCCATTTGCTAATGAATGAAAATACAGAAAGAGAAGTCAAACATAACATTGGCAAATGAAAGATGATTAATGTAATGAGACATGTACAATAAACCGTCAGAATCATGTTTAAAGAAGGATGAGGTATGTGCATTCATAACTGTAGACGTGTGAATTAACAATGGTAATGGAAAGGTAGGAGCTTCCTTCAATAGCATCATCTTCTTTCTGTGAAGTGGGAAAGGGCACATTTACCTTGGGGGGATGTGAATTTGTGTTAGAAAATGATCTTACATGAAACTGACAACACTGTCATGTACAAAAGGGTTTTAGCAAATGGGTCCTCACATTTCATTAAAGTAACATCACTTGTTGTCTTTCACATACTGGAACTGAGTAGATGATATAAAACCTGTAGCGCATTTCCTGGCTCATGGGGCTGTTGTCACTCTTCTAGCATCTATCGGCACCGGAGTTTTTGCCTTATCAGGTTGCAATGAAAAACCTAACTTGTTTGCAAAGTAATTGAAATTCTTGGACCTTCAGTTTCCATTTTGAATAATGACTTGATATCAATTTTTATCGTTGTAGTTGCTCTGTTAATTTTGCTACCCTACATGGTTTTCAATAAATTGAAAAGAGTTTTATTTCAAAAAATATTCAATAAATTTTGTGCTGTTTTATGCCTAAGCTTCTTAGGTGTAGGAATATATAAACAATATGATCAATATGATATTTATGTTTTGGTAAAAATGGCAAATTAAATTCTATTAAAGAATTTATACCACTTACTAAGGTTGGTGACAAAATCATCTGAGTTTTTGCTCATTTAAATTGTACCAGAATCTTGGGCCTACTATGGCGAAGAAAATGGGGAAAGGACCCAGAGGTTTGGTTGTTGCAAGTAAGGTCAATGATCTTCTTACAGAGGTTCAATCCATGTGACCTTTTCAGATTGGGGGACCAAACTCAGTAATTGAGACTTTAATTTTTTTCTACAGTCAAAAGTTATATAAGAGATAATTACATATAAACTTTTCCATCTTTTGAATTCTACGTGCAAGCACAGTTCATGTTTCTACCCCTCAAGTGATTCTATTGTCCTCTTTTCCAACTTCTGGTGATCCACCAGTTCCTGAGGTCAAGATCTCCAGTCTTCAAATAATCTCCCATATTTCTTCTCCCTTGTCTCTCTAAGTCCCTGAAAGAAGTTTCAAGTAAAAGCCCAGATAGTTTTTGTTCAGAGTGGGCCTATTCCACACTGTTAGATTAACATAAAGCCTGTTCTTTAATTCTGGAATTGAGGACAGCCCATATTGTAAGACAAAACACACGCCAATTTACAATAACAGTAAAAAGGGACAGGAAACTTTTTATCCATTTACAATTAATGAATGCACTTTATGTGAAGGGGAAAAAAAAACAATTCAGATCAAATCACACGCTAATTCTCTAGAATTAAATGTTAATTAAGCATGTTGTTATATAAAAAGAAGTATATGTGTTGGCACACATAAACAACTAACCTATCTTCTTACATACACCATGAATTTATACAACTGAACAAGCTTTTGTCTTTCACATAATTTTACTTTGTTATTTTGTTATATTTCGCACTTTTTTTTAAATAAAGAGAATGGACTACCTAACCAATAAATATGAATTAAAATACTGACCATCCTCAAATGAAAGGGCTTTTGGCAATTTACTTCCTTGAGCTTGTGTCTCAGAACCCACAAAATATGGATGATAACATCCAGTTTTGAGCATCGTTGTGAAGATTTTTGAATGGGTATAAACCTTGACAGTTGGAAATGCTCAAGATTCTCACCACTCTCCCCGATCCCAACAATCAGCATTGTATATTGATTTTACCTGGAATTTTGTCTGTATGTGTGCATATATATTTTTTAATTATACCTACAGATGTCCCAAATCTTCTTTCAGTTTTCAGGTCTAGATAAAGTTTTAAGTACTTGGAGAAACAATATGAGACCTAATAAAATGAAGAAAAAGTAAAAATGATGACTCTTTATCTGCCTTCAGGAAATATTAATTATTCGTTTCTAACACTAACATTAAATGGGGAGGTAGTTAGAACAAAACTTAAGACTAAGTTACAGTAATTAAGGAAATGCTGTTAATTCTACCTAGAATACTGACAAGAAAAATGAGCGTTTGAAAACAATGTGATGGCAATGGCGGACTACGATCTGAACTTTCTTGATCATTTTATTGCCACCAATAATTGTGCCAAGCGAGGTTATGTGCCAAAATATTCTGTCAAAATAAATGAAGGTAATGGGAAAAAAATGGATAATTAAAATGTTCCAAAATGACACGAAAGATCATATCCGCTAAAAACAACATGATACAAATAACAGAGCTATTTACATTACTATAGAATTCTTTTTAAGTTAAAACAATCTACTTCAAGACCTCACCTTTTGGTAACAATGTTTTAAAAACTAAAAGGATGTTTTTATCCATTCTATTAAAAATCTCTTGTATATTCAGTGACCATCTTCCAGCATGAAGCAAGATTACATTTCTAATTTACAGACCACAATTTATTGGAAAGTTTGTTTGGGTTCAAGTGTAGTCTTTGCTTCCCAAGATTTATTACTCTCTAAATAAGTGATGTAGTTCCACAGTAATACGAACGTATCTAATGCCACTGAATTACACACTTAGAAACAGCCAAAATAGTAACTTTTATGTTATGTATATTTTACTACAATGAAAAGAATTGAAAGATAGGAAACTACATTTTACTGATAGAGCAATTATTTTTTAAGGCTTAAAAACAAGATGATTAACTTTTTCTGAAAAAGAAATCATTGTGAGTCCTCTTTTTCATTCCTTTCTCATTAGCAATTTTTTTCTTGTATTTTTCCCATGTTCTTCTAAAAATGTGGAAACCTGTAATTGTTACAATATCAGAAAGCAATGAAAGGAAAATGTAGCCTTTAAAGTACAGAATACAAGTGTTGTAAGCAAATCTCAATATAAAACCACACTTTATACACTATAATTCAGAAAATAAAAGGAGGGGAAATACTTTTTAACTCTTTTCAAGCTGGCTGGCATTATTCTGATACCAAAACTGGGGCATGGTTGGGGGGGGGGGGTTGGAATTACAAAAAAAAATATTACAGACCGATATCTCTCATGAACCTACATTCAAAACTCCTCTAAAATATTAGCAAATTGAATCTAGCAATGTATAAAAATAATTATACATGACCAAGTGGGATTTATTTCAGGTATGCAAAGCTGGTTCAATATTCAAAAAGCAATCATACTTGGGTGTCTGGGTGGTTCAGTTAGTTAAGCATCTGACTTTAGGCTCAGGTTGTGATCTCGTGGTTCCTGAGTTTAAGTCCCATGTCAAGCTCTCTGCTGTTAGCACAGAGCCCACTTCAGATCTTTTGTCTCCCTCTTTATCTGCCCCTCCCACTCCCTCTCTTTCTCTCTCAAAAATAAAATAAACATTTAAGAAAGATTTTTAAATAATCTACCATAGCAACAGGCTAAAAAAGCAAAACCATATGATCATAATAATTGATGCAGAAAAAGCATTTGACATAAATCTCATCAAAGTAGGAATAGAGGAAAATGTCCTAAAGTTAATAAATGACCTTCTACAAAAAACCATGCTGCTAACATAATATTTAATGATTACAGACTGGTTACGTTTTTTATAAGACGGGTAACATGCAAAAGATATCTATGATATTTGACAGAGTATGGGATATTTCAGATAATACAATAAGGCAAGAAAAATAAAAAGTAAACAGACTGAAAATGTAGAAATAAAACTGTCTCTGTTTTGCAGATGGCATGATTGTCTACATAGAAAATCCCCAAAAATCTACAAACAAAATAAAATTCCTAGAACAAATAAGAAAGTTCAGCAGTGTTTTAGGATGTAAGATGAACAAACACAACAGAATTACTCATAAATTGCTAGTAAGAACATAACATGGTACAACTACTCTGAATATATTTGGTAATTTCTTATAAAACTAAATATGCAACAACCATACTCTCCAGCAATTGGACTTTTGAGTCTTTATCTTAGAGAAATAAAACTTATATCTGCACCAAAAACTGTAAATAAATGTTCATAACACCTATATCCTTTCGGTAATGACCAAAAGACTAGAAACAGCCCAGATATATTTCCACTGATGAATGGGTAATCTGTGGTATAACCATACCATATACTACTAGTCAACAATTAAAAGGAAAACATTATTGATACCCCAAATGACCTGGATACATCTGAAGGGGATTATGTTAAGTGAAAAAGAAAAAAAAAAAAAGCTAATCCCAAAAGTTTACATATCTATAATTCCATTTATATCACATTCTTAAAATAAGAAAATTATACAAATGGAGAACAGATTAGGGATTGTCTGGGGTAAGGAAAAGGGGAGAGAGAGAAGCGGTATGACTATAAAAGAGCAACACAAAAGATCTCTGTGGTGATGGAAACTTTTGCACCTTGAATGTCTCAATGCCAATGTCAATATCTTGGTTCGATATTGCACTATAGTTTTGCAAAGTGTTACCATTGGGATAACTGGCTATGTGGTACATGCAATCTTTCCGTATTATTTCTTAAAATGCAAATGAATTTACCTCTAAGAATTAAAAAACAGTAATGTGAAATTTATTCCTAGATCTCTAATTTAAAAACAGTAATATTTTAAGGCAAGTAAAATAAAATTCAACTTAGCTTAGACCCAAGTAACCAGTACCTTCTCTCCTCTTCCCGCACTGAGACAAACAATATATCATGAGAATGTTTGTTTCTATCTGAAAATTAAGTAAAAGTAACTAATTTTTCCTGCTAAAACTGAACATACGCATGAAACTATGTCATCGTAATTTCTATTCTTTTAATACATACCAAACAAAAACGCCTAAATAGTTTTACCAAGAGTTATATGCAAATTGTTAAAAGGAATAGTAGGCATAATAGTCAAAATAAAAATAACCTAAATGTTCATTAGTAGTCGTAGAACAAGTGAATTGTAGTATATTCAAATCATGGAGAACTACACAGCAATGAGAATGAACAGCTATCCCTGTATCCAATAGCATAGCTTAATTTCACACGTGCACTATTGAACTGAGGGAGATAGTTACAGAAGGACACATACAGCACGATTCCATTTATATAAAGTAGGAAGAGGAGGAAGTTGTCTACGGTGTTAGAGATACGGACAGTGTGTGTCTGGGGAGGAGCAGTGTCTAGGAACAGGAAGGGGAGACTTCCTGGGGACTGACAATCTTCTACTGCTTGACCTGGATGCTATTTACCTGAGTATATTCGCTTTGTGAAAATGTATTCAAAGGTACACATTTCTTTACGCATGTTATATGACAAAAAGAAATGTACTTTAAAATTTTTGTTCCAAACTCCGATCTATAGTTAGTAGGAATGCAGCTCAGTTTTTTTTTTTGTTTGTTTGTTTCAGTGTCTCTGTAAATTTCTATACATGAAAAAAGCAAATGGACTGATAACTGGGAGAATGGCAAAAATCCAAATCACTGAGGACAACAACCACAGAAACGATGAAATCGCTTTCGGGAAAATTCAAAGCAAGAGTGAAAACAAAATATTAGCAGTTTGATTCAATTAAAGGAAATTTTTTAATGTTTCACTTAATAGAATCTTATTACACTATTAAAAAGGACAATGGCATTACAGTGTAGATTTATTCATTTTTTTATCCCCTGAAGACTCTAAGCTCGGTGTGTGCTTAATCAGTTTTTCCTTCTTCTATATTCCTGTGTTTAAACTCTCCATTATGGTAATGTTTTGCTCTTTTTCCCTTTTCTTATGAAAAATAACAACATTGATATCAAATTGCACCCTTACAAAATTTGATCTTCTGAAGAAATCCACCCTACATTGTTTCATCTGTGAATAGAATGGGTTTAGCCTAAATTCTTTATCCAGGTCATAGGCAAAGATTTTAGGTAATATTTGCCTCAGGACACGTTCCCTGTGGTGACTGTAATTGGACAGTACAGCTGTGGACTATTAAGTCAGTCCTTTTTGCTATAATCCTTTCCACACGGTATTCACACAAAACTTCTTTAGTTGTCAGAGGTCACGAGTCTTTGCCCAAACTGGTGCACTTTGTGGTTCTCTCTTCAGGTTCACTTCATCCTTGCTGTCTTTGATCAAAAAACCTCCTGCTTTCAGAATGCCTCAGGCAAGGTGGGGATGACAGCCATTGTTGTTTTCCTAATACCTCTCAACCTCCCTCCTTCTTTTGAAGCTAAAACTCATTGTGTCCAGGAAGTACAGTATTTTTGTCTGCCCTCTCTCTTTCTTTGGCCCTCTCCTATTTGCCCTAGCCATACAGCCGGTGCAGTGTCACATTTGGCATTCTGAAGCATCTTAGTATTATTTTGAACCGTTTTCATTCTTCAGAGGCAGGACTCTCTTGTCAAGTGAGATGCATTGGCATATGCTATGGAAACAGAGTAGAGTCCTAGGAAAGGATGATACTGTAGGGTGCTACCTTCTTCGTTGTACGTTAGGCAGTTTGGAAGATTTAAATGCGACTGAAAAAGAGTAGGAAAGAAACCAACATTCCACAAGTATTTAACTCACTCAGCCCTCATCTCTCCAATGTGTGTGGCACAAGAAACTTGGAAGTGGCCTAAAAGCAGAGAACCACTAGGCCCCTCACACTTTACCTAGCACCAACAGAAGAGAAGTCTCTCCTGACCTTTTGGCTACAGCCAGATCTATATGTGACTGGTTCCAAGGAGAATATTGTACTTACCATGTGTCAAGCACCCATAATGCACACCACACTGTTTCTAACACGTCATCTGGTGTCTCGATTAGTCTTGTGATAAAACTGTGAATTATAAAATTTTAGTAAGTCCCTTCTAGAGATATGAAAACTGAGGCAAAAAGACATTTAGTCACATGCCCCAAAACACACAACCTGCAACTTCTGGAACTGAGATTCCCATGATGGCAGTGCTGACTCTAACGTCTGAGTGCTTGGGATGGAGTTGCCTCTGGGTGATGAAGGCAAAATGAAATATATCAATGATTTGAGTCCAGCGCTTCTGACATGGGGATGTGAAAATTGTAATGAAATGCTAGGAAAAATCTCCCTCTCTGTATAAGTTTCCAAAGGCTGCCGTAACAAAGTACCACAAACGAGGTGAGGTTCAATAACTTACCCAATATTGTGGCATTAGTGTGTGAATCCAGGATCAAAACCTAGGTGGTCTGATGCCAAATCCTTGTTTCCTGTGACTTCTGTAACAAATTACCACAAGCTGGGAGGCTTAAAATAACAGATATTTATTATCTCGCAGTTTTGAAAGCTAGAAGTCTGAAATCTCAATGTCAACAGAGCCATGTCCCTCTGAAACCTGTAGAGGAATTCGTACCTGCCTTTTCCTACTTTCTGGTGCTTTTCCATCAGCCTTTGACAATCCTTGGCTTGCAGCTGCATGACTCCAATCTCTGCTTTCATCATCACATGGCATTCTCTCTGTGTGCATCTGTTATCACATGGCTGTCTTCTGTATAAGGATGCCAGTCATCTTGGATGAGTTGCCCACCTTACTCCGGTATGACCTTATCTCAACTTAACTAATTAAATCTGCACTGGTCTTATGTCCAAAGAAAATCACATTCTGAATTAATGAGGGTTAGGATTTCAAAATATCTTTTTTTGAAAATTCAGCCCCCCAATTCTCTCCTCCATGCTCTCAAAGTCCTGAACCTTAAAATCTTTTAAGATATATCACTCTCTACCTTATTGCCACATATCCCTTCATATGTGCCCGCATATCATCTACCTGTTAGAGTAGGAGATTTCAACAGGGTTAATAGCTTCCCCGTCTTACCTTTTGTTACCTGCTGCCTAATTTTTAATAGTCTTGTACAGGAATTTACGCAACTTATATATTTTTGAATGAGTAAATAAATAACTTTTACGCCTGCGTATATTAGGTATATATTGCTGCATAACAAATTACTCTCAATTTTGGCAGATTAAAATAACATACATTTATTGTTTCACAGTTTCTTTGGATAAGGCATCCACATGAATTTTAAAGTAGTTATATCTTT
The DNA here is from genome assembly GCF_028018385.1 of Neofelis nebulosa. Lineage (NCBI taxonomy): Eukaryota > Metazoa > Chordata > Mammalia > Carnivora > Felidae > Neofelis > Neofelis nebulosa. The sequence continues at coordinate 179,759,304 of NC_080784.1, read as the reverse complement.
CAACTTAATTTTATTTTGCCCTCACTATGGTAACTATCTATACATATGAACCTCAATAAATTAATTAGGATTTCAAAGTGAGAGAAATTGTGATCCATATGGTAGCAGGTGCAAAGAGCACACCATGGGCTCAATTATACATAGGTTTCATTTAGTCAGCATTTCTCATAAGAAAAACACTACACACGGCATTGTAGGGGACACCAAATAAGTAGAACATTGTTCTTATCTTGAAAGATTTTTCATTCTCACAGCAAGAAAGCAGTATCTGAAAACCAGAGAAAAAAGTAAAATAAAGTGTCATATTAATTCTGCCAAATCTACGTGCTAATTATTCTAGTTCAGTTAGTCCAATAGGATTTCCATTCCAGAAAATGGCTTTTAATTGTAGAAGACAAAAATGTTTAAATTACTGAACAAAAAAGACTCTTGAATGGCTTTAACTATTAGGCCGTGTCTAAACACGTGTCATTTCGATGGTTGTTTCAAATGAGTATTACATGATAAATGCTTTGTAACGTTAAAGGAAATTGAAATAACCTATTTATTTGCACAGGATATCATGTATCATTTTCAGTATCTGTATATAGAATTCATATTCTTTCTGAAAGCTGCTTAAATAAATGTTTTTGCATAGATAAAAGGAAGGAAAACTTTATATTCCTGACATCTTTACTCTTCCCTAACCTTAACCCTTTCCATCTTCTACTTTTCTAATTTGGAGAGTAGAATTATACCTACAAGTTCTAGATTTCCCTGTGTATGGTTACTCAGCATATTATTTTAAACCCACTTAAAAGCATAAAGTCGAACAAAAATCAAAATGGCTGCACTCGAGTCTCAGCAAAGCTTGATTTTACAGTGACCTTTCCCCTCTCTTCCACAAACTTCCCCTCTGACCTTCTTTGCCTTTTGTTTCAAGAACCTGGTACTATCACGAAGGCATGATGAATAAGGCTAAAAGGATGTACCTAATTCCTGTCAAACTGGCGAGATCCTATATTTTCCTATAACCACCCCCAAAGCCTCTTCCTCCTGGAGGGCTTGTAGTTTTAAAAGCCTTAGTCTGCTGCAGCCTCCTTTGTCTGGCACAGCAATAAAGTTATCGTTCCTTCTTATACCCATACTCTGTCTTTATGTTACATATTTGTGCTCCAGAACATAGAGGTCAATTTTCAGAAATAATTTGAGTACTTGTTATGTGCTAATTATTAAATATGGAAACAGGACAGATGACATTTCATCCTTCATAGATCATACAGCCTGTTGAAGGAATCGGGTAACCAAAACAGAACAACAACAAAACAATGGGGAAGAAGAGCAATGAATCAGCATAATAAAGGCAACATGTGATGGATCCAGTAAAGTGAGTGGTGCCATAGAAGTAGGAGAAGACTTGGAGCGGAAATGGATAATACTTCAGACAGAGAAATCACAGAGGAGATCATTTAATCTGAAATGTTCAGGTTGAACAAAAGATAGTCAAGTCAAGTAGAGGGGGAAATAAATGTCCAGAAAGAACAAATGGCATGTCTAAAGATATCAAATGTCTTTAGACTTTGAGTCGAAAGACTCGTAAAGTTTGTATGTTGAGAAAGTCAATGATGTCAGTTGAACGTGTTTATAAGGAATAGAAATAAATGACTTTACCTCTTGCATGGAACTTCCAGCTAAAGGTTGCTGGATTCCACCAGTGACATTTTCTCCAATGGCCCCTAGTGTTGGTTTAGGAGAGAAACATGCTATGTCTCTATTTCTAAACATAGAAATCATGTAATAAAAAGCATAAAACAAACACAGTGTAAGGCTCATAACTCTTTCAGAGGCCATTCTCCTGATGGTCTAATGATTGCGGAAGGTCATTCAACAAATTGTTGTTAGATAGTTGTTATTGTTTATTATGCAGTTACTCTGTGCCAGATGCCAGCCTAGGCATGTTACAAGAACTGTTCCATTTAAATCTCTGACTTATCCTATGAAAGAGATAGTATTATAATCCCTGGTTTACAGATGAGAAAACGGAAGTCTAGATAGTTCAAAACCCTTGTCTAGTTTCACATAAATCATTAGAAGCTGTAGTGATGAGGTTGAAATCTTATATGGTTTGAAGTTATTATCTGCATTATTATGTACTATATTTTGGAAAATAGTATGTGGGTATACACACACACAACTAGGATAAGACTCCCCATATGCCAAGAATATTACAAAGAGTTAAACTAAAAGATAAACAAAATGGAGTAGTATGAGATTATACAAAAAGTCAACTAAGAGCTGGCAGGGGTGGGGAGAGGAAGTAACTGTGTAAAGCTTATTGTCACATAGAATAAAAATCTATAGAGGTGTCTGGGTGGCTCAGTTAAGCAACAAATTCTTGATCCCAGCTCAGGTCTTGATCTCATGGTGTGAGTTCAAACCCAGCATTGGGCTCCATTCTGGGTATGAAGCCTACTTGAAAAAAAAAAAAAAAAAAAAAAAAGAATCTACAACATTTGACCTTAGATAGTTCTGCATTGTCTTTGCCTGCACCTGACTTCATGTTTTTTTGTTTAACTAATGCTATTGGGTTATTATAGGAGAAATTTATAGAGGGATGCCTGGGTAGCTCAGTCTGTTAAGCAACTGACTTGGGCTCAGGTCATGATCTCAAAGTTTGTGAGTTCAAGCCTCGCGTTGGGCTCGGTGGTGACAGCTTGGAGCCTAGAGCCTGTTCCAGGTTCTGTGTCTCCTCTCTCTGCCCCTTCTCTGCTTATGCTCTGTCTCTCTTTGTCTCAAAAATAAGTAAACATTATTTTTTTAAATTTATTGAAAATCTCTATAGTGCTCACACATTAAAAAACAAAAAGAAATCTATTTAGAATTGTTCCAAAGAAAGATATAGCTCATCAAATAGTAATGCATGCAAAACTTCATTTATCCCTTTAAAACATGAAAATAATTGAATCCAGTGCTAAAAAAATTTCTGGCTAATATTCTAATAATAGAAAAATCCATAGATAGTTATAATTCCTAATGATCTCTAAAGAAAATTGAGTTAAATACACATTTGAGAAATCACATATTACCAGTTATTGTTTATATGATTACTTAAATAGTAAACATAGAGAAAGAAAATTAACTTCTGGTGTTTAGTAATAAATACATATTTTGTTTTATTTAATTATATTTGTCTCAATATATCACAATTTCTAATACATATATCTTTAAATATACATACACACATATGTATATAATAGTCATGATTTCACCTAACAATTTCAATGAGAAACATTTAAAACTTATGGATTCTATGTACAAAAGTGCATGCAGAATGAGAACATGTATAGATACGTAATTTATTACTTAATTAAATTACACAAACACCCCCAAAGTGAAATAATTTCCACTAGGATATATTAGAAAAATAGTTGAAAAGATGGAGTATGTTTAAACAAAGGACATTTTAAACCATGGGAAGATTAAAGCATTTAAAGATTCTGAAACAGAGCTTTTGTTGTTTTTTTGACTTCTTGCTCTGTGGAAACAAATGAAGACCAACTAAATGAGAAAAGCAAAGGCTGTTTGTTTAGAGCTTGCTTTAGTCAGGAAGTTAGCCACTGTCACTTGTGTTTTCACAGAGGCTCAAAGGCAGTAAGAGGAGGGGGAAAGTTTTATAATGGAAAAATGGGAGGGCTTCAGGGATGCTCTGATTGGAAGTTGTTGGCCTGGGGAAGCTATAGGTACATCAACTAGATGAGGCATTCTATGTAATTGGTTGGGTTGCACATTTGGCTTTCTTTGATTGGTCCTAAGTTGGAAGTTGGGGGTGGGGGAATTAAAGAAGCTGTCAGTTATTAACTAAGTCCAGGTCATTTGGGGCCTGATTTGGGGACAACTGCCCTGGAAGTTACTGTTTTACTTCCCGGAATGTTACTGAAGATAGCAGTCTGACTTCCTACAAGTCTAACTTATAGCAGGTTGATTTCCTATGTTGTTTATTGTATGTAAGAGGGTTGGCTTCCTGGTTGCTATAGGTTGTGGATCAGAATTCTCATTTTATGTAGTCCTAACATTGTTTATTTTTATATTTAGTGTCTCAACTCCTTAGTTGGTTTTCTTTCTCTCCAATTAAAAATAAGGAAAATATAGTTGATGCCAAATGCTGATGTTTGAAACTCAAAAGTAGCTCTTTGGTTTGGGTATATCCGTGTGTGTGTAGCTGTATCTGCAATGTATCCTGGTAATGTTGACCAGTTTTCTCTCTGCAATGTAGAAAATGCAATCTTTTCACAAATAAACACAAGGAGCTCTTTGCCAAGGAAAGAGTGTATAATAGTAGAATAATATTGAACTGTGTTTCTCCTGATAATAGTACAGTTTAGATCATTTCTTTTTTTCTTTTGCAATTTTTTAAGTTTGCAGATTGTAATAGTACAAAGGGAAGGCTGCCAAAACAAGGAAGGAAGCATAATTAGATTTAACTTGCCCACTGAATTGGAAGATATTCTATTCCCAAAGGCTCTCTGAAAAATTGTAAAATTCCAGACTTTATGAGTCCTGATTGCTATAATTAACATATGTGAATTCTTTCAACTGTCTTCAGAAGCAAGTGTATCTATTGAAAACTACCTTCCAGCAGCTTTTAAGTAGAGGAAAGTCGACTCCACAGACTTTAGCTCTCCATAAATGTCTACCTATTATCAAGGTCGCAAGTTCATATATAATAACTAAACTGGACCTAATTTTTTTTGTGGGAGGAAGGGAACTACACAATCTTTAGAAAGCTGTTTCATTTCCACTCTCAAGAAGACAGGAAATCTACATATATGATGCAAAAGTTGTCCTTAAAAACTCATATATATATATATATATATATATATATATATAGTATTGATTTAGAGGTCAAAAGACCACAGTTCTAGTCATTCTCATACCATCTGAATAACCTTAGTTTCTCCATCTATGAATGAAGTGACTATATGCGATAATTTAAAAATATTTTTTTTAATGTTTATTTATTTTTGAGAGAGAGACAGAAAGCAAGTGGGTTAGGGGCACAGAGAGAGAGGGAGACACAGAATCAGAAGCAGGTTCCAGGCTCCAAGCTGTCCGCACAGAGCCCAATGCGGGGCTCGAACTCATGAGGTGTGAGATAATGACCTGAGCCAAAGTCGGATGCTTAACCGACTGAGCCACCCAGGTTCCCCACTGGCTGAGCCACACAGATGCCCCCATATGCGATAATTTTAAATATGCTTAAAGATTTCTAAATATTTGTGAGAAGTAAGCGAGATGATTCATTTTCAGAAATACCAAATAAAAGCTGTGCTGTCCAGTTAACAATAGGTTTACAACCTATTAGAAATATGTGTGAACCTCTCCCTCCTCCCACAATGGAGTTCTCAAACCCATTAGACACTTCACTTCCTGGTTCTTCTTCCCCTCTCCATTTCATGGGCTTATCTTTCACAGGCTATGCAATGAGCAGGCACCAAAGAACTGACGTCTCTACCTCACCTCAAGGAATGTATATTTGTTCCAATCAGACTACTTTTTGGCCTTACATGAGCACAGGTGACCTCTGGGTAAGGCTATAACCTCTCTAGTAGTCAGCCAATGAGGAATCAGGGGAGGGACTTCACACTAGGAGATAAATTGCCTGCTGTAATTTTTCCCAGGTGTGCCTGTCCATCAGACACCTGCTCTTGCAAGAAAGTTGATGAAAGTCTCGTTTCACTGTCCCTCTTTTGATTGGGGCATTGGGCTTATTTCTCACAATATTTATATATTTTTTAAGTTTATTTATTAATTTTGAGAGAGACAGAGAGAGAGTGAGTGCATGATCGTGAGTGAGTGAGGGGCAGAGAGGGAGAGAAAATCCCAAGCAGGCTCCCTGCTGTCAGCATGGAGCCCAGCTCAGGGTCCAGTATTACAAACCATGAGATCTGACCTGAGCCAAAATCAACGGTTGGATGCTTAACAGACTAAGCCACCCATGTGCCCCATAGATATCTATATTCTTAAAGAAATTTTAATCTTGAAGATTTTTAATCTTAATATCTTAAAGATTCTTTCTACTATTAAAACTGTGATTCTATAACCTCTATCCTATCTCTTTTTTATATTTAGCTATGTTAATAATACAAATTAGACTATGGAAAGACAAACAATAATAGATTATATAAGTTATCTTTCTAAGGAAATTACACTCTAGTTATGAATTATATATATATATATATATATATATATATATATGTTAACTTATAACATTTACATACAATATCATACTCAATACAAAACTCTATCAAATTCAATAAAAGTATATTCATAGAAGAAAACTCAAAAAAAGATTTATATTTTTCTGAGAGGATTTAATAAAGGAAAGATGGATTTAGTGTAGTTTCTTGTTTTTAGTAGATAAATGAAATTTAAAGCCTTTTTGAAGGAGTGAATTTCAGTGCTTAAAATATTTATAAAAGCTTAACCACTACAATAAATAGACACTCCTTTTTATTGCTAAATATCATTTCATGTATTCATTATATGGATATGCTACAATTAGTCTATCCATTCACTGGTCGAAAGAAATCAGTTTTGTTTCTAGTACTTGGCTATGAGGAATAAAGCTGTTATACATTCTCATTAACATATTTATACATCTTTTTAAAAGTTATTGTACTAAAGCTTATACATTTTAAAGTCTGTACATTTTAACTTAGAAGTCTACCTTCACATAGTATTCTCACTTTCCATGTAGTTAAGAACCTTGTTACACTATATTCCAATTCCACAACCCATCTTGTGTTGTTTTAATCTTACACATGCTAAAACACATAGTATATTGCTAAGATTTTTGGCATTAGATAAGTATCTTTTATATTTTTCAAGCAGCAGAATTGACCTTTATCTTCCTTTATAACCTTCCCAATGCTATTTATTTCTTTGCATCTCATGTCTTAGCCTATTGTATTTTTTTTTTCCAGCTGAAGAATGTTCTCTAACACTTTTAATTTTCTTAGTTTTTGTTTTGATTGAGGAAGTCTCACTTTTGAAAGATTTTTGTTTTGTACTTAGTAATTATTTGGGGGTATTTGTTTTTTATTTTTTTTTTCCCTTTTGTTTTTTCCCCCTTTCAGCCCTTAAATATGCTATTCAATTGACTTCTGTAGAGCATGATTTTTGAAGATGTAGTTCCTACCTTTGTTTTTCTATATATGATATTTCCCCCTTCAGTGCCTGGTTCAATATTTTCTTGTATTGTTTATAGGAGTTTAAATATATCTAGGGTTCAGTTTTCCTGGGTGGCTCAGTCGGTTAAGTATCTGACTGTTAGTTTCTGCTCAGGTCATGATCTCAGGGTTGTAAGATTGAACGCCCCTCTCCCCCCTCCCCCCATTGGATTCTGCAAGGGCCTGCTTGACATTCTCTCTCTCTCTCTCTCTCTCTCTCTCTCTGCCTCTCCCCATGCACACATGCAGTTGCACTCTCTCTCTCTCTCTCTCTCCCTCCCTCTCTAAAATAAATAAATAAATAAATAGATAGATAAATAAATAAATAAATAAATAAATAAATAAATAAATCTAGGTTTCATTTTATATTTTTAATTTTGGGAGTCCTTATTCTACTTAGCGACCTCTGAGCATCTGATTGTCTGTCATTAATTTTGGAAGTCTTTGTCATTAAGTGTTCAAATACTTCTGCATTGTTCCCTTTCTCTCATCGTTTGGAGTTTTCAGTTACATATATGTTGGAATGTTTGGACTAGTTCCACCTCTATGTGTTCAGTTCTTTTTGTGTGTTTCTTTTATTTCCCTCCTTGTATTTCAGTGTGGGTAATTTCTATTGAGCTGTCTTTTAACACACTGATTCTTTCCTCAGCTATGTCAAGTGTACTGTTGAACATTCTTATTTCTGTTAATGTGTTTTTCCCCCTAACATTTTCATCTGACTCTCTCTCATATTTCTGCAATTACACATCTGCTGTTGCATATATTTTATCCTTTCCATTAGACTTAACATGTTAATTATAGTTATTTTAAATTTCTCCTTTGATAATTACACCATATGTACCAGATGGAAGATTATTTGCCTATTCGGAGTATGACTTTACTTTCCTTTAAAAGTGTCCCACAATATGGGGTGTCTGGGTGGTTCAATTGGTTAACATCCAACTCTTGATTTCAGCTCACGTCGTGATCTCGGGGTTTCTGAAATCAAGCCCTGCATCAAGATCTGCACTTACAAGGCAGAGTCTACTAAATTCTCTCTCTCTCTCTCTCTCTCTCTCTCTCTCTCTCTCTCCCCTCCCCTGCTTATGTGTACACATGCTCTCTCTCTCTCAAAACAAATAAATAAATAAACATTACAACAATAAATAAAAATGTCTCCATTTTTGTTGAAACTCAAACATATTGTGTAAGAGAGTAGTGAGGTAAATAATTTTTATGCTCAAAAATGATATGTGTTCCCTTTTTCTTGTTCTTTAACAGAAGGGTTTGAGTTAATCCAGTAAAGAGTTCAGACAGGGAGTGTATTTGTTACCCTGATGGACATACTTTGTCTTGTATGTGGAGTGGGTGTTGGTTTACCATGTCTGTTTGGTTCTGAGGCTTAAGTAATTCAGATATTTCCTTTGTGACGTGCCTCAGAGAATGCATCTTTGTGTGCTGTTGTTCTGCTCCTGTCCCTCTCTTCGCAATATTCCGAGGTTACTTGTTATTCAAAACTACATAAATTGCTGGCATGGGGGTGAAGTTTTATTCTTATTAAGCCTTATTCTTGGGCATATGTCATGTGCCTGTGTGATGAGACTGTGGCCTCTCGGTTCTGCTCCTACTCTGCCATTTACGGTTGGGAGTTCAGCATATAATCTTACCCCTCATTCAGGAATAGGGTTTTCCCTGCCAACTCCCTCTCCTCGCTGCAGTAAATTTTTTTTCTTTAATTTTTTTTAATGTTTATTTTTTTTTTTTATTTATTTATTTTTTTTGGGACAGAGAGAGACAGAGCATGAACGGGGGAGGGGCAGAGAGAGAGGGAGACACAGAATCGGAAACAGGCTCCAGGCTCCGAGCCATCAGCCCAGAGCCTGACGCGGGGCTCGAACTCACAGACCGCGAGATCGTGACCTGGCTGAAGTCGGACGCTTAACCGACTGCGCCACCCAGGCGCCCCAAATGTTTATTTATTTTTCACAGAGAGAGACAGAGCATGAGCAGGGGAGGGGCAGAGAGAGAGGGAGACACAGAATCCTAAGCAGGCTCCAGGCTCTGAGCTGTCAGCACAGAGCCCGACTCGGGGCTCGAGCTCACAGACCAGGAGACCATGACCTGAGCTGAAGTCAGATGCTCAAGGAGCTGAGCCACCCAGGTGCCCTGAACAGTAAATTTTTAACTGAGGGCATCATTGATGGTCACTCTCCCTCCCTACACTTTTTTTTTTTTTTAAATGAGCAGGAAAAAATGGATCTAGATGGAGTTTCTTGCCCCTCTCACATGGCCACTGCTACTCCCCTCCCTCAGGTCTGCGCCACAATAGACATTTCTCAGGGCTTTTTTTCAGTCTTTTCTATGAGTACTCAGTGGAATTGATGGAGAAAGAGCCTGAGAGAATGTGTAGCTACTCCCAATTTCTTTAGTCCCCAGAGTTTAAGACTCTCTCATCTGCCTATACTTGGCATTCATCAAGCTGTCAATTCTTCTAGTTACACTCTTTTTATTGGTGTCTGGTTGTGTTAATCTCAAGTGAGACCATGCTCATGTGTTCTGTCTCCTGCAGCAAGGGACTGCTGAGACACCTGTCTGCTCTGCAGTGTCACCTCTCTCTTGGGATCAGTAGAAGTCATGAGTTTGACGTTGATTGTTTTAAGCATGGCATGCATGCTTTAGCTCAACATCCTGGACAGGAAGCTGAATGCCATGGGCTTTTGAACATAAAATGAGATTACTAATAATAATAAACCTATATTTACAAGTCGTGTGCTGTGTTAAGCGCTTTTCACATGCATCATATCATTCATTGTCACAGAAATACGATAAAATTGTTATTTTCATTTTCCAGATTAGTAAGGGACACATGTAGAGAATATTTCATTTGCCCAAGTTGCTACCTGAAGACTAGAAACTTAATCAGAGGATTGGTCCCACACTCCACACCATTAAGTATTAAAACTCTGGTTTCTCTCATACAAGGGAGCATTGTGGAGTCATCTAAGAGAGTGTGTGACTATAATCAGTGAACTGCTCAGCAAACCCTTGCATTCTTCCTCTGTATTATTTGTTTCAGGTTCTCATTGAGACTCACTGTCATCTCAAGCATGCCAATGTCCATCAAAAGCCATTCTTGTTCTTTTGCAAGGCTTTCCAATAAGTGGTGTGTTTTCTTTTTTTTGTTTGTTTTGGGGTTTTTTTTGTTTTGTTTTTGTTTTTGTTTTTGTTTTTTGCTTTTTAACACTGTCACATTGTGACACATTTTATTCAGCAGCTTGAGCATTTTAGTTCACAAATAGAATCAAAGTCAGTATTGATTCCTTTTTCCCTTTCTTTGGGGTAAATGAGCTTTCCAACCTGTGTTGTATTTTTAGAGGTTAATAATAAGATTGAGCGGTTAATGGTAATGTTTTCTTCTTGCGGTTACTATGCACAAAGCTGAAGCTTCCGGCCATTCAGGAAGGCATCCAGTATAAGGGTGTGCTATTTCCCCTTTAGAGGGTAAGAAATGAGTACACAAGCAAGAGAGAAATAAATATTCTGAGGGTATTTAGAGGAGCTGTGCTATGCAGTTTTGACCTAAGATATTTCCCAGAACAACAGCTTAATCTAACACTGATGATTTATAAAGGCTCAGATTGGCCTCTTGAAACCACAAATCTGTGACACTGATACCTTTAATTTCCTTTTGTTCTTTCCTAGGCTAACCTTATCATTTTGAAGCACCAACTGGTCACAGGGAAAGAAATGCAAGTTGGGGCATTCAATTTACCCTGAAACTATTTTGGGAGGCCCACTCTTGATCTAATCAGAATTCCAGACATTCCCCTTTACTATGAGGCTTTGTCTTCGTATCTTATCATACGACAAGACTCTTAAAATTCTTATTAGAACATAGTTCAATTTTAACCTTTTGAGACACAATGGACTTTGATTAATTAATAAGCTAATGGGCTCATAACTTTTGTATTCGTTTTGACAATCAATGTATGTACTTCCCACTTTGATTTGAGTGGTTTCTGTCATAAATATGCCAAACTCAGTAGCTACCTTTTTCATTTCAGAGTAGTCTTTTATTTTATGCATTATTTTTTCTTAATGCCTCATTTTTTTTTTTTTCCTTTAAGCCTTAGGACCATTTGCATGATATTTTATTCTTAGGAATAAGATTTCTTACCTAAAAGTCACTCAACCAAATCTAAGTAATTACTTCATTTATATTCTATATTTATTTTATGTAAACTGTAAGGATCAGTTAATATTTTTAAGGATGCCTATGCTGGAGGCAGAATTCCAAGCTAATTCCAAATGACACTTGCTTTTGTATAATCATTACCTCTTATGTGGACGGAACCTATGAACGCGTTATTACGTCTGTGATTCAGTTGCTTCCTATGGCAAAAAGGATTTTTCAAATGCTATTAATGTTCCAAAATGATTGACCTTAAAAATAGGAAGATTATCTTGGTCGGCCTGACTTAATCACCAGACCCCTTTAAATTTACGTCAAAGGGTGCCTACGTGGCTCAGTCAGTTGACTGTCTGACTTCGGCTCAGGTTGTGATCTCACGGTTTGTGAGTTCGAGCCCCCTGTCAGGCTCTGTGCTGACAGCTCAGAGCCTGGAGCCTGCTTCGAATTCCGTGCCTTCCTCTCTCTCTCTCTGCTACTCCCCCACTGTCTCTCTCTCTCTCTCTCTCTCTCTCTGTCAAAAATAAATAAATGTTAAAAAATTACAAAAAATAAATTTAGGTCTAGAGGTCAGAGATGGAGAGGTTCAGGGATTTGAAGGACAAGAAGGATGTGATATGCCATTGCTGGCTTGAAGATGGAGGGTGCCACTTGGCAGGGGAGGCAGGCAGCCTTGATAAACTGAGAGTGGCCCCCAGCTGAAGACTGGCAAAGAAATGGGTACCACACAGTCCTCTAACTTCAAGGAAATACATCCGTCTAACAAGAATGAGCTTGGATGCAGAGTTCTGCCCAGAGCCAACAGACAAGAAGTCAGCTTGATGACAGGCTTTGATACCGTATGCAGTTTCCAGTAATGTCATGTAGGACTTCTGACCTACAGAACTGCGAGTTAATAAATGAGCACTGACATAAGCTGTTGAATTTGTGGTAAAGTATCACAGAGTAATAGAAATTTGTGTTCATACATCTTGATTCTGCTTGTGTTGTGCTGAATATTCATTTGCCTCATCCCTTTCCCACAACTAATGATATCTGTGTCCTTGTTATCTGGAAATTTAATTATTTAAAAGAAAAATGTATCCATTAAGGTATATAAGTCAAACAGCTATTACACAGGTAATTTACCTCATAGGAGAAGGATCCATTCAGAGACTAGAGAGTTCCATATTTATTGCCTATTTTAATACACATGTTTATCTCATACTTTCTGGTATGTAAGAATCACAAGTAGATTATAAAGGAGGGTACAATGAAAATTAAAAACAAAAGTCTCACAAGGAAGAAAAATGAAGCAAAAATGCAACGAAAACTTATGAGTGGCAAAACAATGTAAACAGAGGTCACCAACTCTTAATTATGCTTGCCTTGAGAACTACAAGGAGCGCCTGACAAGCAATGGAGGAATTTGCTCCTACTTGACAGAGGGGGGTGGGCTAGGTTAAATACTGAGATGAAAAAAAAAAAAAAAAGTCTTGCTTGTTACGAAGGATTTTTAAGAAGATTCTGTCTGGCAAGGACTCTGGAGTCAGATGGAAAGCCATGCCATCATTAGAAACAAATCTGTGCTGGGGTGCCTGGATGGCTCAGTCAGTTAAGCATCTGACTCTTGGTTTTTGCTCAGGTCATGATCTCACAGTTCGTGAGTTCAAGCCCTGCATGGAGCTCTACACTGACAATGCCGAGCCTTCTTGGGATTCTCTCTCTATCACTACCTCTATCTCTCTATCACTCTCTCTCTATCACTATCTCTCTACCACTCTCCTTCTCTCTCTCTTTCTCTCTCTCTCTCGCTCACAAAAAAATAAACTGAAAGAAAAGAAGGAAAGAAAGAAGAGAAAAAAGAAAAGAAGAAAAGAAAAAAAAGAAAAGAAAAGAAAAGAAAAGAAAAGAAAAAGAAAAGAAAAGAAAAGAAAAAAAGAAATCTGTGTTCCCTGTGTTTGCTTTTAGCCCTTGAAATTCTGGAGTTGTTTATTTCTACAGCATAACTTAATCTGTCCTGACTCACTAAATGTACTTCTTTTCCAGTCTTCTTCATTTTATTTCCAGGCAACTTCATTCTTAATTTTTTTTTACATGTAAAATACTAACATCATCCTAGACCCTTTCCTTTCTCTCTTTCATCATCAAATATTCATCACTGAATCCATAACTAATTCTCTTGTTTGTATCTTCAATTGCATTAACTTTTTCCCGTTTATTGCCCCCCTCTTGATCTAAGCATCATGAGGTTAATTATCCCTTACTTAGATTATCACATTAGCCTTCAAACCACTTTTGATAGACTGACTCAGTAGCCTTCCCTAGAAAGAATATACTTGGTCAAATAATCTATCATAAAATGTAGTATGATGTAGTATGTGATCATTGCACAAATAAAATTTGTATTCTCAGCATGCAAGTCTCTTTAACATCAGGTATGCTTCTACAATTAAGAGAGGTTACCTATGATACGTGAAATCATCTCAATTCTAGTCATTTTAAAAGGGGGCACCTGGGTGGCTCAGTCAGTTAAGCGTCTGACTTCAACTTAGGTCATGATCTCATGGTCCATGAGTTCAAGCCCTGCATTGGGCTCTGTGCCAACAGCTCAGAGCCTGGAGCCTGCTTCAGATTCTGTGTCTCCCTCTTCCTCTGCCCCTCTCCCACTCACACTCTCTCTCTCTCTCTCAAAAATAAAATGAAAACATTAAAAAAATGTAAATAAAATAAAAGTAGCTTATGCTAGTTTGCAAGGTAAACTCAGCAGACACATCACCAATTTTATTAAAATAAAATTTTTAAAGAATATATAAATGTGACAGATAAGCAAAAAGAACTATGTTGTGTTGAATTAAATTTAGAAATGTTAGTATTAATTTAGGATTCAATAAATGTATATATTTCCTAAGGGCTAAGAGCTGAGAAAAAGCGAAGAAATCCATGACACCTCTAAAGCACAGTTAGACCCTGATTCATTTTAAAGTGGTATCTTCCTTGGGGCGCCTGGGTGGCGCAGTCGGTTAAGCATCCGACTTCAGCCAGGTCACGATCTCGCGGTCCGTGAGTTCGAGCCCCGCGTCAGGCTCTGGGCTGATGGCTCAGAGCCTGGAGCCTGTTTCCGATTCTGTGTCTCCCTCTCTCTCTGCCCCTCCCCCGTTCATGCTATGTCTCTCTCTGTCCCAAAAATAAATAAAAAACGTTGGAAAAAAAAATTAAAAAAAAAAATAAATAAATAAAGTGGTATCTTCCACTGTATGGATCCGGGATCCTTGGGGAAATGGCCAATTCCAGTATTGGGCAGGGAAAAACACATAGTGAACCCAAAAATAATGATTGTGCCAAAGAGAAAAAAGAACTCAAAACTAGAGAGACATGCCAAAGGATACAGGAGCAAACTTGAATGAGCTCTCATTGGTCAAATCAGACCACTAGAAGCATCAAAATCAGTAATGACAGTGATGGAGTGTAGCATATAGGTCAAGGATATGATGCATCCTATAAAATATTTAGAGATCTACCCAAGTTAACACTGAATCACACCCAGATGATTCAGGTGGAAATACTTCAATAAAGAAACTATTTAGGGAGTATGAAAGTCTTAGGAAACCAAAAAGAGATACTGAAGCTCCAGGAATCCAAAGCAGTAGGAAGCAGTAAATGGGCTGGGGGCTGGGGGAATTAGTGTAATTGGAATCTGGTGATATTTGGAACTGTGGACTAAACACAGTAAAAGCTGAGGTTTCTAGAGTTAAGAAAGGTATCCAAAACAGTGAGGGATAGTGAATCTTTCTGTTCTATTTTCTGCTAAGGTGGCATCTCCTCTTAGCCCCATTGGCAAGAGGCCCAGGTAATGCATCTATATGAGTTGTTCTTATAGAACAAGGCATGTGTAGGATCAGGTAGAGTAAATATATGACAGCATTAGCACAGTATCATTCCTTTACAAAGATCCCACCAGGCTGGACATTACCGTTTAGTCTATTTCTAAGATTTTATTAGAATTTTCTCTTCTAAGTCACCTCAATTCTATTTTATAGTCAATCCAATTACCTGTAGCTCTGGAACATGACAAGGGTTTCTCATTGATTGTCATGCAAAGTCCCTTCACTTGTTCAAATATATCTTATAATAGCTATTTTATATTAAAGAATTTTCTGAGAGTCTACTTTTCAATCTGCAGTTGCAACAGTATCCAACAGATCTCAGATTCCTCTTGACCTAAGGATACTTTTTTCTCTTCTTTCTACATAGCACAAAAAGAATCTGAGAGAGAGAAACAGTGTGATAATGCTGAAGGTATTAAAACTTCAAAATTAGTTCAATCAAAAGCACACAGTTTCTACTTTACTCTTAAGGAAACCTGACATACTCTTCTGCACCATCATTTTTCCCTCTCATCTGTATCGTTTTCATCAGCATAGAAACATATTTTAATAGAACTCATCTTAAAAAGGAAGAAAGGAAAGGAAAAACCCTCATTTGACCCCATTCTCTCTCCAGGTATTTTCTTTTTTATATCAAAACTCTTAAAATCATTGTCACAACTCTATTTCTTCCAAATCTCTTTTAACCTGCTGTCATCAGGCATTTTGTATTAGCATTTTACAGAAAAATTGCCATTTGAGTCATCAATAATCTCTACACTACTAGTCTAGTGGTTGAGTTCAATGTCATTATTATCGGTATTAAATATAAATGATTGCTCAGTCGTTCCTGAATCATTCTATTCCCTTGGCTTTTGAGACACCATTTTCCTTTGGTTTTCCTCCTACCTTGCTCAAAGAGTACATTCTCTTAGTTTCCTTTATTTGTTTTCCATTACTTTCTTGACTATCCAACAATGTGTGTTTCATGCTTTAGTCCTCGTACTTCTTCTCTATGTACATCTTGTACATAGACATTCATGGGTAGTAAAGATTATGGCTTTCAACATTTAATTCTAAGCCAGATAACCCCCCCCCCCAACTTTGTAACTATATAGGCAACTCTGTATTTGTCATCACTAGTTGGATGTCTAATCAGAATTCCCAATTTATCATGTTCAAATCCTAATGTCTTCTGGAGAATCCTAAGTGCTATTTACTAAATATGCCTCGCCTATACCTTTCAGGTCCATGGCTAAAATTTATCTCCACCTCCCATTTGAATATAAATTTGGATACGTGACCTCCTTTGGCAAATAAAATATTAAGTATAAGTCGAGTTTAATTTCTGGAAAGAAACTTTACGATTTAGTGCATGAGTCAATGTGTTTCCTGACCTGTGCCATAGTGATTGTCAAATCACATAGCAACATGAAGTCTTGGCCTGGGCCCCTGTGGGGCTGTGATAAACAAAACTTTTGCTGCCAATTTTCTCTGGATATGTATCATAGCCATAAATAAATTTTCATCGTGTTTAGCACTTGAGATTCTGGAGTTGTTTGTTATCACAGTATAAGTTAAACTATGCGGACAGATACACATTCCTAAATGTTCTCTTCTTTCCCTTTTTTCATTTTAGTTTAATTTGATACCAGTTTTATCTACTATGTAGGCCTAAAATTTTGAAGTTACCTTAGAGTGTTCTTTTTTGCTCATATTTCACATCCGATTCATCACCAAATACTGTTGTTTCTATTTTCAAACGTACCCAGTTGTCATCATTTACTGCTCCAACCAGAATTAACCAATTTTAGACCATATTATCCTTCCCTGGTATTTTTATAATAGTCTCCAAACTGTTTTCATACCTCTCTTGCTTCCTTATAATATGTTACCAATTGAGTAGCCAGAAAAAAAATATTTTATTTTTTAAAAAAACTTTTAAATGCAGGTCATATAGTGTCACTCAGTGGTCAAAAAACCCCAATAACTTCTTTTCTTAATCAGAAGAAAGTAAAATTGCTATAAAACCTTCAGGACCTGGTGTCTCATTTCACTGACCTCATCCCTGGCATACCAGCTTTCTTGTTCCTTTAACATGCAGCAAGTACCCTCTCTCCTCAGATATTTTCATTTACCAATCCCTCTACCTGATATGTTTTCCCCATTCCTCCTTCATTTGGGATTTCTCAGTAAATCTTCCAACATAGGTAAACCCATCATCTTCTCCCCCTTTCATAACTCCCTACCGTCTTTCTTTTGCTTAATTTTCTCCCATGGCATTTATACGAACTGACATCTTATTTATTTACTCTTCTTTGGTTATCTCTTTCGCTCACTAGAATGTAAGCACTTTCAGAATGTGGCGATGGCGGGCATGATTAATATATTTGGTGAATGAAAATAATAAATGATGCTTTGAGATCGTCAACTGCAAGACTGGAAACTAAGTTCGATCCCAAAGGTCGTCTGTTATGTGTTGGTTGTGGTTATCTAAGCTTTGTGCAACGGTACATGAGCCATATCCGCTCAGTGGAAAGTGTCATGATCACCTAGAGATGTCTTTTGTGACTCTAGGGGGTTGATGTTTGCTGGCTTCTAGAACTTCTCAGAAAAAAACTACACTGGTATCGAATTTTGACATTAAAACCTAACCTTGATTTATAATCAGAGATTTAAAGAGTTTTGTTACTCATCGCCATGGTGGTGATAGTGGTGGTGGAGGAGATAGAAAGGAAGTTAATTGTCGGCTTGACACTTTTAAGAAGTTCCAGAATCATAGTAGTGACCCTAAATCCCCCTTCCTCACATGATCAACTTCTCTCTTTCTCTTTCTATACCTTCCTTTCCTTTTTCTCCGTTTTACTGTCTCTTTTACACCCCTGCCTATATTTTTGTCTTTCCTATGAAGTCATTTGGTTGCATTCTCAGGTACTAGTTAGTCTCACGGACAGTAATATCAACTAATGCCATTTTGTCCTTCTGTTCTAAGTTGTAAGATCCAACTGCCACTTTCTTCAGCAGGTTAACTCCTAAACACTGAAGTTTTCTTCAGCTAATACTGTACCTCAATATTCTTCTATCCTAAAACAGGTCATGAAAGTCATCTCGTGAAGTTTGACAATTGCGTTTTAGTATGTGCGAGAGCCCAGGGATGCACACATAGAACATAAACACTCATTGAGTAAATATTTAAAAAAACCTCTTGGCTGCCTCTTCTATCCCAATATTTTTTTTCTAGAGAGTTGCAACAAGTACAAAAAAAATTAAAAATACAAAGTGAATAAAACAATGCGTGATTTTGCTCATTCGGTGTCAGAAGCTTAGTTTTTATGACACTGTGATTTTGAAGGCTA
The DNA here is from genome assembly GCF_028018385.1 of Neofelis nebulosa. Taxonomy (NCBI): domain Eukaryota; kingdom Metazoa; phylum Chordata; class Mammalia; order Carnivora; family Felidae; genus Neofelis; species Neofelis nebulosa. The sequence continues at coordinate 179,740,727 of NC_080784.1, read as the reverse complement.
TGCATATTGTCTGTACACATTGCACATTTCCTCTTCTTGGAACTTCCCTCAACATCGGATAGAGTGTGATCTAAAACTGGAAGACCAAAGAGCAAAATTGTACAACTACACAAATCATATTTCCCACATTAACACCAAAGGCAGATATCAAATGAAGGTTATCAAAAGAAGTGTGCCTTCTAAAACTCTAGAAGTGATATGCTGTTCTCATAATAAATTCTGATTTTCTAAAAATAATAATTTTGGAAATATAGGAAAATGATGTTAGTCTGTGTATCTAATGGAGAGATAAAAAGCAGAGCAAAATCCCTACATATGTAAGATAATCAATAATCTCACCATTTGGTACTGACGTTCCATAATCAATTATTAAGTTTCAGCTACATGTAGTCTACATTGATTTGTTTTTGTTTTTGTTTTTGTTTTCTTAAAACTCATTCAAATCCTCCCAGATGTCAGGTCTGCAGAAATGCAAAGTATATAAATATTAGTAAGACAGGATCTTGGCCTTTAAGAAATCTATAGTCAGGCAGGAGAGGAAAACTTACAAACTAATATGTCTAACAAAATATTATGAAGTTCCAAGAATTGACAGTAACCAATTTTAGGGGGAAAAACTTTATTAAGCTAAAACAGATGTAATTTAAATTTTATTCTACTCAAGACTCCAATTTCAGTATTTTATTCAGCTTCAGTATTTTATATATGACACTGTCTTTGTATATATTTAAGCCAGTCAGGAGTACACATTTTTATTTAGTATTTTTTTGCATATATAAATTGTGGTATATGTCTAGAATATTTCAAGGGAGAAATAAACTCATTCTTTTGTTTTCTATAACAAAGCTGTAGCGAATTAATTAAACTTGTTTGCTCTTGCAATTCCATTTTCTAAAGTTTGGCAAGGTTCTCCTTTATATGTGAAATGGTCTTATCATTTAAAGACTTAAACATGATTGGGAAAAAGCATTAGTTTAACAAAGTGACAACACATTTTTGCATATTGACTTGGAACATGAGCAAAGCATAATTTTCACATGGGAGCATATCAAATATATAGGAAGTAAAAACCAAAAAAAACAAAACCAAAAAACACCAAAACTTTGAATTCAAGGACAGAGGTCTCTGTGTCCTTCAAAGAAAATAGAAGATAAGTGCACTTAAAAGAGAAAGTGTAATATGGACACATCTTATACTCACTTTACTGAGATAGGCAGACTTATCCACAGGAGATACAAGTTGAATTGGGCAGTCTCTTGGTGATAAACTATAGCGTTGGACTAAGCACTGACCTCTAACCACCTGAGTTCAGTTTACCACATATGTTAACCACTGTGTACTGGGAAAGTTGGTTGATGTTTTAAAACATGAGTGTAGTATTTTGCCGTAGTAGTCAAACTAGCTAAGATAGAAGGTCTCTGCGCCACCTGTGGGCAAAGCAAACACTTCTTCAGACACACGAAAAAAATAATAACAAAACTTAATTTCTATAACCCTTGAAAGAGAATAGACAAAAACACAAACTTCGAGTTGGACCTGACTCACCAATGGAATTCAACTTCATTATATAACCTAGTGGTAGAACCATGGATTTCAGAGCCAGATGTCTGACTTCAAGTCTTTGCTCTGAATCTTAGCCATTGTGTACTCCTGGAAAAGTACTTCAACTTCTTCATCTCTAAAATGGGAATGTTGTGGGAATTACATAGGTCATACATGTCAAACATTCAGAACAGTGTTTGGACAACATATTTGATGGTAATATGCACTCACTACTCTTATTAGTTTTCCATATGATTCAGCATGCTTCTAAACCACTTGTACATTTTATATGCTAAGAGTAATACATTAAAAAATTTGACATAAATCGGATCATTCACAGTAGCAAGCAGAAGATAAATTAGAATAAGCTTCAAAAGAAATGTACATGAATTATATTTTGAAAGCCAAAAATGTCTCAAGTATTTTTTTTTCAATTCTGTTAAAAATTGAATGCAGCAATAAACAAGACATGTAAAAATCCTTTCTCTTGAGAGTCTTACATTCTGGTGGAGAGGGACATAAAATATAAATATAAATACAAAAAATAGATAAATGAGAGATAGATAGTATATTCGTCAGGAGTCTCCAGTGAAATATGACCACATAACCAGTGTAACTAATAGGCTAAATACATACATGGAGAGAGAGAGAGATTCTATAGAATGGGGTTATTTATGATTATGGAAGCTAATGAATCCTGAGATCTACAGGGTGAGTCATCAAGCTGGAGACCAAGGAGAGCCAATGATACACACTCCAATATGAGTGTGAAAGCCTGAGAAAAATGAGCATAGATGGTGTAGTTCCAATTCCAAGGCTGGCAATTTCAAGACCCAGGAAAAGCCAATGTGTTAGTTTGGGTCTAAAGGCAGGACAAAACGAATGTCTCAGGTTAAAGCTGGTCGGGCAGGTCAAATGTTCCTTTATTTGGGGGATGGTCAGCCTTTTTGTTCTATTCAAGCTTTCAGTGGAGTGGAGGAGCCCACCCTTGCCAGAAAGAGTAGTATATTTTATTCAGTGAACCAATCCAAATGTTAATATCATTCAAAATGACTCTCACCAAAAAATCCAGAATGATGTTTCAACAACTATCTGGGCAGCCTGTGGCCCAACCAAGTTGACACATAACATTAAACTCTGCAAGTACATACATAGATAGGTAGATAGATGCATCGGTGAAATGCTAGAATGTGATAAGTTACTTATAGCAAAGTAAGGGAAGTTGCAAATAAGATGTAATTTTATATGAGTTTCACTGAGAATATGATATTCAGAAAGATTTGAAGGAGCGAAGGATATAAGACATGGAGATATGTAAGGACAAAAATGTTCCAGTCAGAGGATACAGCCAGAGTAACAGTCCAGAAAAAGGAGTACATTTGCTGTTTGGGGGAAGCAAAGAAAACAAGGTGTGGCTGTAGTCGAATGAATGAAGGGAAGAGAAAGATGAGGTGAATGTGGCAATTAGGGTAGGGGTGAGTGTGTGGGCAGATCACCCAGTGCCTTATAGGCCACTTTAAGGATTTTGATCTGATTGACTGCAGGACTATCACAGGGTTTTGAATGGAATGGTGTCTTAATCTGATTTATGCTGGGAAAAAATTATTCCAGCTGCTCAGTGGAGCATAGATTCCAGGGTGAGTAGTTAGACATGTAAGGCAAGAAGAACACCAGTTAAAGTTTTAATCTAAAAAAGAGACAATGGGCCAAGCTGACAACAATGTAATTGGTCAGATGGGGTCTGATGCAGAATACATTTCGAAGAAAAAAGTAGAAGTATTTCCTGAAAGAATACATGTAGGTGTAAGAAAAAGTTGCTTAAAGATTTCACCTGAGCAACTAAAATAATATATTTATTTGCCATTAAGTAACTTAGGAACACTGTACTGGAGACACATTTTAGGAAAATGCACATAGCTTAATGTTGGACCTTTTGATTTTGAGATGTCTACTAAGCATCCATGCAAAGACATCTAAGAGGCTATGGACATTTGGAGAAGAGACAAATTCTGTATGGAGTCAAACTCAGGCTGGAGTTAAACATTAGACTTCAAATCCAGGAAAATTGAGGTTCCAATTGAATTGTAGAAAGTAATAAGAGGCCATGGCCCCACTTTAACACAGAGAAGAAAGCCTGAAAACAAGCTAGAAATAATGCATTTTTAAAAATCCATCTGGTATGTGGAATGCAAATAAAGAAAAATAAACTAAATTCTAAAAAGGGACAATCTCTGACTAGGAAAAAAGTAGCTCACAGCCACACTCTTCCCTAAGTGCATGGTAAAGAAGAGAAACAGACCTGTCTACACAGAAGCAGTATCCAGTTGAAATTTCTGCATCCTTTAACATATGGATTGGTGAGAGGGATTGGAATACTGAGAACATTCTGTCAGTGCCCTTGGAAAACAACTGGGGGGTAGAGCAGGACAATGAGATATCCCTGAGACACATGGGTCTTTTGTAAGTCCATGCCAGAATGTGAAGAAGGCTGAGCAAAGGACAGTAGAATGAGATCTCTCCAATGCACATAAAGTTGGGGATTGGGTTGGAAACTACAGAGACATCTTCAGCAGCATGGGGAGCTGGCCACAGGACTATAAAGCAGCAGAGAGGGAGAGAGAGAGAGAGAGAAAGACAGAGAGACAGAGAGAGAAAGAGAATGGGATTGATTTGGAGTCTTAGCTGTGCTCAGATTTCAAGCTCTCCTGATGGGAGATTCCCGATACTATGCTCACAACTTATGAAGACATGGTGATCTTAATTTGACTAAAGCTTCACCCAACCCTAAACCCAGCTCAACAGCACATTATAATGATTTAGGTTCCACTTGAGAGGGCTGACAGAGGGAAGGGTATGTCTTTGCTGATGATAAATATTATTTACTTCAGTGTCTATCATTTTTTAATACCAGATATCTGGCGTGCAATCAAGAATTATGAAACAGGGAAAGCAGGAAAATGTGGCCCTCAAATCACAAAGGACCTATGATTAGGTAATCAGCAATACAATAACTGTGATAGCTATGATTTATCACCTGAAAGCAGCACACATTTATCATGTTTCAGTTTGTGTAGCTCAGGACTACAACTATGGCTTAACTTCAAGCTCTTTCACAAGGCTGCATCTGGTGGGGCTGTGGTCACACCTGAAGGCTCTGCTGGTGGAGGACCAGTTGGTAAGTTCACACACATGGTCTTTGGCAGTATTCAGTTCCTTATGGGCTTGTTGGACTAATGACTTCAGTTCCTCAAGGGCTGTGGATGAGAGGCCCCCTTCAATTGTTTGCCATGTGGACCTCTCCATGGGGCAGCTCACATAGGGCAGTTGGCTGAAAGAGAGGACGGGGAAGGAAAGGAGAATGAGAGAGAGAAGGCAGAAGCCATGTTGTTTATTGTAACATAAACTGGAAGATGACACTTGCCATAATCTGTCCATTAGGAGTGAGTCACTAGACCCAGACCACACTCAAGGAGAGGGGATCACACAAGAGTGAACATTAGGAGATAGAGATGTATGGGAGACATGGTAGATTCATATGATCTGTAAAATCATTAAAGAACAACCATACTAATTTTCACTAAGCCGTTCTTTTCAGTTCTTGGAAAGAGAGCTAATCTCATAAACCCCGAAATCCTTAAAATTACACAGAGAAGTGAAAATATACACCCCTAAGTCCGTGCACTATGCCATGCTCTACAGCCCTGAGAACTCTACACTATCATTCATTTAAAACCTCTTCACTATCATTCATTTAAAACCAAGTGTGCCTTATATTAGCCAACATTATGTTAGTTTTGTTTTCCAAATTAAAAGTCCTTTGAAGAAAAGAGAATAGAAATTAACTTGCAATATTCTATTTGGAAAAGGAAGAAAATCAAGGAACATTTACAAAAGCACATCCAACCAGGATGTTTGGGGACACTTAATGTAATAGCCATTTATCAAAATGTATATTTCAATTATTACTAAGCAGTCTATTAAATTTTCATTTAAAATTGTTGATGTATTTTTTTTTACATTAAATGAACTTTAAGTGAAGTTTTAACTGAAAAAAGAAAGAAACCTTTGTTAAAACTCATTTCCAAACAATCTTCAATTAATCAGTACAGCACGATTTTCCAAAAGTAAGGTCAATAGGATTTCATCAATATGTCTTCACTGGACACTAGATTTGGTCATCTAAACACAGTTTCATTAGGGCTTTATTTTATTATTATTATTATTTTTTTTTTTTTACTACCACTTGTTCAACATGAAAAGTCCTCAAATTGGTTCATCAACTCTTATCTTTTTCATCACTACCTAATCAAATTAAGTAGCTGATTATCATAGCAATTACTAATAGTTTATCTCTACTACTGTCTGTAAACAGCTCAAGCACTAAAGGAAGGAAGAATAGCCACTTGCCATGTAAATTTAGTAAATGGCCATATGTAATGGTTTTCAACTGGTAAAGCAACTTTACATTTTTCAGTAATATTTCTTTTAGCAGGAGGCCCAAATATGAGATTTGGGCATTTTACTTCATGCTAACTATGATCATATAATGATATAATTTAAGCAAAATAATTTAAAGTGATATTCACATCTTGGTGAACTTGAACAGATAGAATCAATTCCTAGAAGTCTTTAATAATTCTGATTCAAAAGCTATTACAGGAATATTCTAATTTATATATACTGGAAAATATCTGGTCAAAGAGCAATAAATTGAGAATTTTAAAATTACCCTTTTCTTACAATGTGAATGAAACTTCATAGTTTAAGGAGAAGATGCTATTTCTCCAGCTTTTTTGAGGAGTAATTGACAAATAAAATTATGTATATTTAAAATCTACAACATGATGTTTTCATATATGTATACATTGTGAAATGATTACCACAATCAAGTTAATTAATACATCTCTTGCCTCACATAATTAACTCTTTTGCGTGTGTAATGAGAATTCTTATGCTCTAATCTCAGCAAATTTCAAGTATATTAAATCAGTATTATTAATTATAGTCATCACACTATACATTAGATCCTTGGTATTTATTTATCCAAAATCAAATTCAGTAAAGTTGCAAGATACAAAACCAACATACAAAAATATTGTAACAACAGACTAGCTGAAAGACAAATTAAGAAAACAGTCCCATCAACAATAACATTAAAAAGAATAAAATACTTAGGAATAAATTGAACGAATAAAATGCATGAAGTGTGCAGTGGAAAATATAAGACACTGATGAAACAAACTGAAGACACAAGTACAGGAAAGATATCCCATATTCTTGGATTGGAAAAATCAATGTTGACCTATAGTTAGTGCAATCCCTATGAAAATTCCAGTTTGAGTTTTCACAGAAATAGAAAAAATAAATAAATCCTAAAATTTGTATGGAATATGCTATTTAGTGATACAATGCAGGTGCTCAATTTATTCTTGTTGATCACCGAAATCATAGGAGAGCCCCTACCGTACATTATGATATAAGCAAACTGCATTTTCTTTAAGTTTATTCATTTATTTTGAGAGAAAGAAAGAGAGAGCATGAGCAGGGGAGGGGCAGCGAGAGAGGGAGAAAGAGAGAATCCCAATCAGACTCTGCACTAATTCAGGGCTCCAAACCACAAACTGCAAGCTCATGACCAGAGAGCAAACCGAGTCAGATGTTTAAGCAACTGAGCTACCCAGGTGCCCCTAAGCAAGCTGAATTTAATTTACTTGGTCAAGTAAGAAAGACAACAGAGATAATTCTGGTGACGCCATTTTAGACAAAGTGAGTATATAAGTTTCATTGCTATGTTTACTGCCAGAAGTTTATTATCAGAAGTTCTTAGCATGGACTATCGGAGGCACAGACGGGTTTTGGATTGGTTGATATTCTAAGGATTGATGGAAAATTTTCAATGGTGAAATCTTATTTTTCCTGGGACAATAAATAAACAGTTAATGGCTGCAATTCACTGAAACCAGAACAATGATTGGATTCGGTTGAATGCTACAAAGCTATGATACTAAATTGGTGAGCCCAGGCCAAGTAAATATTTTCCAGAGTCCATATGTTCTACCTCGGAAAGCCAGTTTAGAGATGGAGTTTTCTACTTGCTCAATTTGTTAACCAAGTACGATACAAAATGTTAGTGATGGCAAAGAAACCATCCAGGTTAGCAAATAGTGTCAACACTATTGGCCAAATTGTTTTCTCTTTTCTTTTCTTTTCTTTTCTTTTCTTTTCCTTTCTTTTCTTTTCTTTTCTTTTCTTTTCTTTTTTTTTCTTTTCCTTTCTCTTTTCTCTTTTCTTTTCTTCTTTTCTTTTCTTTTCTTTTCCTTTTTTTTTTTTTTTTTTTTCTTTTTGATCTTGGCTAATGCCCAAACTGGCTCTGTTGAGTTGAACATCAGTTTCCTGGGAAGGCAAACAGGGCAAAGTTAGAGAACCCCTATGGGGCACTATGTGAACTTGGGTGTGTTAGAGGAAGTTCATGGTCCATAAAAAGGAAAAGGGATGGGGTGCTTGCAAGCTCAGCCAGTGAAGCATGTGACTCAATATCCACATCTTGAGTTCCAGCCCCAGGTTGTCCATGGATCCTACTTAAAATAAAAATTTTCAAAAAAGGTGGGGCGCGGGGAGGGAGGTTCTAGCTTGGGACGAGCTAAACATCAGTAGCAGCTCAGAGAATAGGTGACTGAAGCCTCATGTGATACAGATGATGCAGGTGGGTACACTTCCCCCAGAAGATCTCTAGAGTTCTACCTAAGGTCGCCTGTGCACCAGAGAGTCTCTGTGATGAGAAGTACCCAGATGACCTGGATGTCGGAGGCTCACAGCTCCTGTTTTGCCTGTAAGTCGTATGGCTAATGCCACCTATCAACTGTATCTGGGAGGATATCCATATCCAGTCGGTTACGCTTCCAACTCTTGATTTCAGCTCAGGTGATGATCTCACAGTTTGTGGGTTCAAGCCACACATCAGTGCAGCGTCTGCTTGCAATTCTCTCTCTCCCTCTCTCCCTCTCTCCCTGTCCCTTCCTTTCTTGTTTGTGTGCTTTCTCTCTCTCTCAAAATAAATAAAATTTAAAAACCACAAAAACATATCCAAATCATCCTCCACACCTCATGGACCCCTACCCTCCTCCACTCAGGGTTACAGTAAGGCAGCTCCCGGCCCCAGAGGCTTGGGCAAATGGTTGGGGGTGAGGACGGTGTCCTGTTTTTGCCCAGAAGACTCGGCAGGTGAGATAACTAACTCTGTCCCGAAGATAACCAACTCTGTGGTTTACAGCGTCAGTCTGCCTTGAATCTTAGGACATGGGATCATTTGTGATATCAGCTCAGTTACTGATAAATTTCTGACCACTTTGTACAAATTTGAATATTCTGATTGCAAGAATTATCATGCCAAATGATTTAAGAGTGTAAAGAGTTAGAAATTTAGTACTCTGAGTAATTACCCAGAGAGACATTTTTGTGTGTGTGGTTCTAGGACACAATCTAACAATATAAAATTGGGCAGCAAGAGCAGGGGTTGGAGGTTAGGGAGTAGAGGGGTGGTGTTAAGGATTCTTGATTGTCTGAAAAACTTTAATAATTTACTCCCTAGGTACAAGTCAGGGTTGTGTGTGGTAAACAAGTAAAGTCTTGATGTGTGTATAAGACATAGTAGTCTAATGGGATAAAACTGTTAAATATAGATGTTATTTATTGTGACAGGTGTATTCATTCCACCTACTTATTTCTTGGGAAGGGAAAATTCCCTGAGTAGAGATGGAGAATATCTAAGAAAAATAAATACACTGATACAAAAAGCAGAGCCCAGTATATGTTCTCAACACTGCTGTCTCTTTGGCCCCCATAAACAGCTCTCTAATTATTTCTTGTAGATACATTTTGCTATTTCTTGTCCAGTTTTAACATGACTAAATGTTGGAATTAATAAAGCGGGACCGTTTCATTTACCAGAAGTGTCCAGTGGAAAGTAAATGATTCTCTGAAGTGTTTAGAGGAACGGAGACTAGATTTTTATCCAGAGAAATCTGGTAGTAGGTATTAACAAGAACAGCCACAAGATATAAAGATGTAGCTACAATGTGTGATAATCTCTTGGTGTACATTTTGGGAAGAATGAAGAATAATATTACAATATTTTAAGGTCCTCTCCCTCAATAAGTTTAAGGAATTAGAATTAAGTTATCAGAAACCTAATATCATAAAATCTGTTCTAATCTAAATCAGCAAGTAATACTGTAATTTCACTTTCAGCTAAATGGAAAGAAATAGGTTAAAAGGTTAAAGTGCCAGAAGAAAGAGAATATGCTAATTTATAACTCTTGGCATATAGATAGTCTTGCTGCAAAGATCTAGGGGGGAAGCTGTTTAATTTGTGCTGTCATTAGTTTCATGCAAAGGTCTTAGTTTAGCAGTCTTCTGACAGTGATTCCAAAATAGTTTGTGTAAGCATCTCCAATTTGAGGTATTTAGTTCAGATGCTCTTCTAAACATTTTAAATTTATTTGTGTCTCTGTAATTTAGAAACATGAATCTTAGGATTCACTTCTTGGAATTTTATGGCTGAGATAGTTATTCACAATACCTTATGAAATTATTTCCGTTGAGTTTCAGTGGCTGACATTCTATAATTTCTCTTCCAGAGGTCTAAGCCTTCAGGTTTTAGGTCATTAAAAGTCTCTTGAAAGAATGTTGAGAACAGGTTGAGAATGCTCATACTTTTTCATTTTAGTCAAGACTAAGTATACCTCATGATTCTCTCGTCCATACTCATTTGCAACCCAATAGGTTCTAAGGCCAGAAATGATATTCTAAAATGTGTAGGTTGACCAGTTACTAAGTGATGCAGCAAAATATGATAGATTTCCTTGGTTTATTGTTCACTGACTTTTTCTAAAATATGAACACTTAAGGTCTTTTTTCTGTGTCATCTCTCTACATAGCAAAGATTTGATCTTTATGTCTTTAAACTTATGGCCTTAATTCTTTAAGGAAACAAAGATTCCTTACTTATGAAAGAACTAATGTCTCTACAATAATATTTTCTTTGGCGCTTATTTTTAAAAGTTTTATAGACATTACACTAAATAGTTAACAAAGTATTATTAGGCATTCATAATCCTATATTAATAAATATTCCACTATCTTCTGACAACTTGTTGATTTCTGCTGCTCCAAACTGGATTCTAATTATTTAACTCAGTTTAATTTCATTAAAATTTAAGGGATGTCTTTTGCACTTAGTGCTATCTTTGAGATATTTCAGATGACTTCTGCAAATTTGTAACGATTTATTCTTTAACCTTGAAAAAGAGCTACTAAATACAGTTAGGTTTATTTGATATGTGTTTACTGATGAGTTGCATAGAAAGAGCTGACAACTCAGGAGAAATGCTCAGACTTTTTTAGGTTAAATTATTTATTTATTTATTTATTTACTCATTCATTCATTTATTTTAAATTATATAGATAATATATCATTAAAATAAGTATTTCAGAAATTATATTGTTTTGTTAAGTTCTCAACAATTTGTCAAGTTACTCAGTTTTTACGATGTATACCAAACTCATGAAAAATGGTGAAATACTATTTTGTAGTTTTTCTATATTTATCAGATTCCTGGTGACGTTTGGTATGATGATTTTAGACATCAGTATAGTGTTATCGGCCATGAATATTATAGGAGATGAAAAACTTTCCTTAACCCTCTTAGGGTCCCTGGCTGGTCTAGAAAGTAAACTGGCAAGGGCAGATTAGCAGGACAAACATACACAAATTTTGTTAAATTTTTTCTGTACATGAGAGATCACAAGAGAATGAAAACTGAAGGAAGTGTCCAGGTCAGGAAGATTTTATACCTTTTAGACAAAGAAACTATGAATTTGTAAAGAATTTGTGAGACAGAAGAGTCTGGGCTTGCCTTGGAAATGGTGAAGAAGGTAGCTAGGAAGATTCGGGTTAGATTAACTAGGTCAGTTTTTACAGATGTCTCACCTCCAGATTTCCTGTCTCTGTGATAGGAATGTCTTTCTTCCTCCCAGTGGGACATGGTGGGTACTTTTTATGTGGGAGATTTAGCTCCTGCTTCTTCAGTTTACTCAAATTCCTGATGTTCAAGATATTCAGGATGCCAAAGAGCCATATTTTGAGGCAGCATGTCCTAAACCTCTTCAGAATGTTAATAAATATTAACTTGGCTTTAACTTTACTTATAATTTGAAACCAGTATCTTCTTGGCAAGTGGTTCGCAACTCATCAGACTTACCTAAAGAAGTTTTAGACAATAAAGATAATTCTGGTATTTGATAATCTTGACGTATTTTAAAACATATGATTGCTATATTCATGGCATAGAATGACTTTTGATTGATTTTTATATGTCTAATTCCATTATTGTTTCATCTAAAAATTATGCTTGCCCAGTTTAAAAATCAGATGTAGCACTCACTATTTTATTTGGTAATAGTCTCAATCATTATGCTCATACACATTTTGTCTAAAACTTGTGTGTGTGTGTGTGTGTGTGTGTGTGTGTGTGTATTTAGAATAATTTTATCATCTTGTTAGCATGACACAGAAATTACAACTATTTTTGTTACTGATCTTTCATCATTCTTATTATGATTTTGAAGAGTACCAGAATATGCCATCCCAAAGTAAGCTGCTTTTGCATGTGGATGATTTTTAGCTAAAGGCCATTGAGAACCAGCCAACAGAGGAAAAGCTCCTCTGTGTGCTTGTAAAGGAAATTTCCTTTTGTAAAAGGTGTCTCCAGATCCCACACCAGGGAGAAGAGGAATTTTATCAATGGAGAAGTCATTGACTTAAATCTGTATTACAAACCTAACTAACATAACTAAACAAGCTATGTTTACCATATTATTCCTGGTCTTCTTCTCATAACCTGCTTCCTCTTGCCCAGAAGCCCCAAACTCCTTTTCCGTTGTGTTAGCCTGAAATGTTACATAAACCAAGTTCTAACCACCCCTTTGAGTTATTCATCTGGGTACTCCAATGGGTAAGGGTGATACATATGCTAATAAACTTCTGTTTGTTTTTCTCTTGTTAATCTGACTTTGATCATGCCAGTTTAGACAGTCCCAGCCAGAAATCTAGATGGGCAGTAGCAAAAATAATTCTTCCCCCTATAATCTCTTGTCAGAATTTCAAATTTAGTAATAACTACTAGTAAATTCACCCGTCATTTTAAGTCTCATTTACAAGTATTTCATTCTGATTTCTGTCCGAAGTTTCTTACATCAGCTACCTGCCAGAGATTGTGCATTGCCCAGAGAAGCATTGTCCCAGAGCCCCGTGGAAAAAGACTTCTCTGGGTTCTTCAAAATATTTATACTTCAAAAAGTAGACTCTTCATTTTAGGCTTTTGATGACGTACCAGTGGATTGAGTCAGAGTTCTTTCTAGTCTTCCAGGTGGCCGTATGAGACTATTGACCCAAGATCTAGCATGTTAAGAACGAATTATATGTACTGGGGATGTAATGTACAAACGATTATTATATTTAACACTGCTGTATACTACATTTCTAAATGGCCAAGATAGTAAATAGTAAGAGTTTTCATCACAAGGAAAAACATTTTGTAACTATATGAGGAGATGGATGTTAACTAACAATACATTTTAAATATAAGAAAATAGGGGCATCTGGTGGCTCAGTCAGTTAAGTGCCCAAGTCTTGATTTTGTCTCAGGTCACGATCTCATTGTTAGTGAGATAGAGTCCCAGGTCGGGTCTGTGCTGACAGTGCAGAGCCTGCTTTGGATTCTCTCTCCCTCTCTTTCTGCCCGTCCCCTGCTCTCTCGTTCTCTCTCTCTCTCTCTCTCTCTCTCTCTCTCAATAAATAAATCAACTTTCAACAAATAAAAACAAGAAAATGAATGATATAGGACTGATTGAACTGGCAAGGGAAATGTTATTTATTTGAAATATCATTGATGGTGTTTTAATAGCCTTTCTGTGTATTAGGAAGCCCTTTCTTCTTAAGGTAACCATTGCTTACACAGAATAGCAGAATATGGGACTGTAGGGGAGGAAAATCATCCTCTATCATTCTAGGTTCTTTTGGGTGGTCTATTAATCAAACTGACACAGGACAAATAACTGGAAAAAAAATAATTTTGTATGCACAAGAGCCCCTCAAAAAAATATGAGACCCAAGAACAAGTTGTCAGTTGATGCTTATATATCATCCTGAGCTAAGGAATGGGATAGGGGCCTAGGGCTTCAGAGGGGAATGAGTAATTCACAAGACCATAGGAAGAGCATGTATTTGGTAATTAGATGTTTACCCTCCCATACAGATAGAGCTTTCAGATAAAAATTAATCTCTAGTAAGAGCTCTTTTGGGGGGCTAAGCCCCTTATCCAAATTCTTTAAGGTAGTTAAGGGAGAGGTAAAAGTTTCTGGAGTTTGCTGGGTCTTAATCACCCCTTGGCTCAAAGTAATCAACATGCCAAATGGCATATTTTGGGTCATGTATCTTGTTCCCCCTCCCCACCCCAAAATATGTTGCTTTGATATGTTAATTATTTTGAGCTGTAGGCACTTGAAAAACAAAAGCATGGAGAGACATTCTCTGAACTCTTCTTATCTGCCTAAAAACGGATCCTTCAAGAAGAACTCAATTGTCATAAATTCCCTGGACTTCCATCAACCAGGGAAGATTGATGCTTATTCCAAGAGAGGAGATTAGAAGACACCCAGAGAAACTCTGTGTCAGACTACTGTTAAAAAATAAACTGAGGCACATAAAAATTCTTTCTTTTTTTCTTTTTTATTTTTTACATTTATTTATTTTTTAAGAGACATAGAGAGACAGAGCACAAGTTTGGGAGGGGCAGAGAGAAGGAGACGCAGAATCTGAAGCAGGCTCCAGGCTCCGAGCTGTCAGCACAGAGCCCAACGCAGGGCTTGAACTCATGAGCCATAAGATCATGAACTGAGCCAAAGTCAGACGCTTAACCAACTGAGCCACCCAGGCGCCCCAAGGCACATTAAAATTCTTAAGAGTTTATATGAGCAAACATCAGTTTGAATCAAGCAACACCAAACTGAAAGTGGTTAGGAATGCTCCAGCAACAAGAATTAAGGGAAAGGCTTTTATAGGCCAAATGTAGAGCAAAGCAAGGAAAATATTTGATTGGCTAGAGTTAAGCAGTTGCCTTATTTGGAAAAGTCTAGTTGGCTATTTGTGACTGGTCATTCTTAGGTTTTGATTTTTTAATCTTGGGACATTTACAGCAATTTACTCTGGCTTAAGTTTTGGTCTTCTTATGTAGACTGCTGAGGCATTAGAGCCACCTCTGTCTAATAGTATCCTTGCTTAATTACTTTACTATCATACCTCTCATCTATTCTTCTAAGGACCCATTCATTTTTTCTAAAAATTCATTTATTATGCTCTGAGTAGGCCACATGCTCCCTCCCCTTTCCATATAAGATGGTATTTAAATCTGAATTATAAACCACCTCGAGGTTTATAGTCATTTTCCCCTGGGTGTCACCCATGTATACATGAGAGACACATGTTAAAACATTTCTGCTTGTTTTTCTCTTGTTAATCGGTTTTTTTAAAGAGGTCTCAACTGAGAGTTCAGAAAGGTAGAAGGAAAACTATTTTCTTCTCCTACACCCAGTAGAGTCTGCTTTGAAAACAGAAGTGAAATATTTGAAAAATAATATCTGATTCCTTGACAACCTCCATCCTCTCCCAAGAATTCAAAAAATTGTATTGAATTTTCTTCCTTTATATGGCAGTTAAGTTATTTTCATAAATCCATTTAGACTCTGTCCTTCTGTTTACTAAGGTATAATTGTTTACTGTGGAATAACTGGGAACGTGGTTATATAACTAGGCCTTTCCTGGAATGTTGAATTTGAAAATGAGGCACATTCAATCATTTCTGTTCAGCCACTTTAAAGGAACTAAGTGTGATTTTATGGAGTCGATATTTAAAAAAATATACCCAGGAAAATTGACCTGGTACATGGGTTGCAGGGTCATTGTAAGGGAGGTCATCTCTGGAAGGTGAGGCACATTAGAATCTTTTGGGGAACTTAGAGCAAGGAAATCATTCAAAGTTATAGGCACTATAGGTCAAATCTCATGGAGAGAATTTTTCAGGATTGGCTTTCTGGGCTCAGGATAGCAAACAATTGGGACTCTTAAAAATCTAATCTGTGGGGCGCCTGGGTGGCTCAGTCGGTTGAGTGTCCGACTTCGCTCAGGTCATGATCTCACGGTCAGTGCGTTCAAGCCCCACGTCGGGCTCTGGGCTGACAGCTCAGAGCCTGGAGCCTGTTTCGGATTCTGTGTCTCCCTCTTTCTCTGACCCTCCCCTATTCATGCTCTCTCTCTCTCTCTGTGTCTCAAAAATAAATAAATGTTAAAAAAAAATTAAAAAAAATAAAAATAAAATAAAATAAAATAAAAATCTAATCTGAGGTTCCTTTAAAACCATCCCACAAAGCAAATTTAAGACAGCCTAAGTGGTAAACTAAGACTTAGGTGGCACTTATATGGTCTATAATAATCTTTCTTTGAGATTGTTTTTGAATTAAGTAGGAAGATCTATAGGAACAATTTGTGCTTCAATAAATTTATGCATTATCTAGAACATTCCATTCATGTTTCTTTGATTGAGTCTTTCATTGACCCTGAGTTGTTTTACAACCCCTATATGGCAGATAAAATATAGAAATGTACATTACAGTCTGTAGACATGCAAATGAATTCTGTCTGATAGAGGCTCCAGTGATTTCTCTTAACCTGTGGGAAAAGCCAGTTTTGCTTCTATTTGCACATTCATTTCAATATTCTTGATCTGTAAACTTGGCGATATTTGGATTCTCCTTTAAACTGGATATAACATCTTACCAGTCTCCTTATTAATGAGTTAAAAAACGTATTTAACTTCGGTTCATTTTATATCTGTATGAGTGTTGCGGTTTTGTTTTGTTTTTTTTTTTTTTTTTAATTTAACGCTTAACATACCATAAATATTTCTTCTGATTTCAGACCTCTGCAGTCTGAAAATGTATTTTCTTTCATACACTTCTCGGTGTTCCATAATTATTTCGGGGTTTTTTTCAACTCTACCTGCTCATCCACTCTCCTTCTGTGTGTATATGGGATAAGAAGTTTCATGGGGGTACAAATTGATGAACGGCAGAGTAAAAGCCACTATTTCATCTTAATATGTCTTCTTCCTTTTTGATTCTTTCTATTTTTCTCCTTTTTAGGTATTCTTCCCAGATTTGCCACCTTTTGGATGGATTTTACTTTTTAAATAGTAAAAACAAAAAATGATTCTGATTTACCTTTATGAGTGTTGTTATTTCATAGTTTTATTTCACAAAAATGAAAAAAGGAATGGGGGGGGGATGTGAATACAAGTTAAGCACTTTGTTCTTATTTTAAAAAGAAATTCAAACATGACAAGGCCTTTCTATGTGTAAAGCACAGGCTTAATTTAATCAATAATCCTGCGAGGATTATTGATTAACAGGAATGTTGTTATTTTCATTTTACATGTAATGCGAATGATGTGTAAAGGCTGAGTGACATTCCTAAATTTGCACAACTATTAATTAGATAGTAAATAGAATTGAAATGGTAGTGGGAGGGCCAGATGAAATGCTTTTATTGGTTCAGACTATTAATTATTTTCTATTTTCACAACTCTCCCCTTATATCATAATAGTTTTAGAGAAAGGATATGATAATCTCTTTCACAGTATGGCTAAATGACTGAGAAGTCCTGAAATTTGTCTTTCTAAATACTGTTTCTGTGTACATGGCATTATGGCTAAGTTGAGATGGAAGTTATAAAACATTCCAAGTGAGTTCTTAAACTTAACTTATTTTTTTCCAACAGTGTTAGTGCGCACCATCAAATAGTCAGAGGCTGGCCTCCCAAATATCATCAACACAACCTGTTGATAAAACACAGCTAAGTTATTATGGTAAGGCTGACTGCCGCCTTGCAAATCTTTGGCAGTACCTTAAGGTAAGGTAAGCTAAGTTAAGGTCGGGATTCGTTGGGAATTGGAAGTTTGGTTATGGCAGAACTTTCAATGCGAGAATTTGAGTGGGATTGGGTGATCATCACAATGCAGTAGTTTAGGATTTGTGGAAACAGCAAGGCAAGGATTTTGAGCTGAGGGATTTAAAGAATCTTAGGACAGAAACTATTGATATTTGCCATTAACGAATTGATGGATCTTTCAGGTAGTTCCTATAATGAGCAATCAAATATTTTTTCTGGACAGCAGAGCCCTAGAAAAATGAAGTCATGTTACTGATGACAGAAGAATAGCCAAGTCGTGTGAATGTAGAAAGAAAGGTGTGGTTTCAGTTTTCAATGTGCAGTCTGAGTATGGGGGTAAATGGGAGAAAATGGGTTTTGGTTCAGAAAACTAACATTCACATGCAAAAAAAAATCAAGTTATTCTGAAACTTTATAATTTTTTTTAAGCACAGTTGCCTTTCAATCTCTGTGTGAGACTGCCATACGAAGCGGAGTACGTATCATCTTCAGATTACAGTGGTTAAGGAGGGAACAGGCAAGGAAAGCAAGGATGGGAAATCATTTCCTTAGTCGAATGAAAGGCTCATCAGAATATTAGAAAAACAGTTGAGATAAGAAGCACAGAATACTTGACAACAAAACAAAAAAAAAACCCAAAAATTCTCATCACCAAGGGCGTCCTGAAAACACTTGTATTTTATGCAAATAGATCTCTTGAAAATGTTCTGTCGTTGACACAACTTGTACCATATTATCAACACAGCTGCCACCGCCACATTTCTACCTCTTCGGTTTTCTCTAGAGCTCTCATAAAAGAAGTATGTTCATAAAAGTTGTCATAGTAAAACAACAAAAGGATAAGATTAAAGAATAGGGAAAAATCAGATTATCTTTCGTTGTTAAAATGTTCAATGTTAACGAGGTTATGTGTTAGAGCTCTGGGTGTCTCCGTGTCTGTATGCAGTGTTGAATTTAGCTAAGTATCCTATGTTCTAGGAAACGTTTTTTTTTGTTTGGTTTTTTTTTGTGTTTTTTTTTTTTTTTTTTGTTCCCCAGTATTTCCCTGTTGTCTTCCAAGGAAAAAAGCAAACAGGAAAGGACTACCCTGTTCTCATCGTTAGTCCTCTCCATTACCTTTCCTTTTCTTAACTCCCATGACCATTGCCAATGCTTTCCTTGTTTATCTGCCTGTAAAGAATCCAAGGCCCTCTTCCTTTTCTTTGAGATATTCCTCATTAATAAACGTCCTCTATATTGTGATAAATGATTATTGAAAAAAAATAATGTATGTAATTGTCTGGTACTAAATATGTGTATCTGTAAATATATTTGTAGTTATAAATAGCTGTATCATATTGGACTTGAAAGAATGATAAATTAGGTAAAGTTTCGTATGATATCCACAGTGCCTATTTTGGCCTTTGTGTTGCCAACCCCTTCATTCACAAATAGTCTGTAAATCAACATGAAAGGACACATTAAGAAAAAAAAATGAAGATTCTATTGTGTATAGACTTTGGGCTCATTTTATTCATATACATAGAACAGTTATACACAAGTGTGGGCTTTGGCATTTGAGACCTTAAATCTCTGAAACCTCAATTTTTTATTATGACTTTGAACAAATCACTAAGTCTTACTCATCTGTAAAAATGGGAATAAAATAGATTTCACAGAAATATTTTTTTAAATTATCGAAGTTGTATATAAAGTTCCTAGTAGAAAGTAGATGTTAGTATTCTTCCCTTCTCATTGTCAGCGGTGTTTTACCCTATCAATTTATGAAGAAATAAATCTAATAAGTTCATTTATATTGAGATATAAATAAATGGTAAAGCCTAAAGTTTTATCTCTGTTATAGCTATTTGATTTTAGACATTACCTGAACTATAATCCAGGGAAAACACACATAGGGATTATCGGATGCAGATAATATATTTCTCAATGGGGATTCTCAGAAGTTAAAAGTTAAAATTCTTAAAGTCACTCCTGAAATCAAAACATCAGGCAGTCATTTTTTCTGCCTCTCTACAGGATAACCTAGAGTGTAATTTGAATGTGTGGATACAGTTATCTAAACTTACTATATATTTCTGTCTTTATGATAGGTTAGTTAATTTGGTTTTTGGTTCACTAGGTCAAATACATGACTTAATATTTGTTTGGAAATGACAATATATAAACATCTCATATGTGGGCACATATGTGGGAAAATAGAAACCTGATCTTAGGATTTTGAAGTCCTATATGCAAATATCCATATCACACCTTCAGATTTTACTACTTGCTTTCCCTAGGATTATTGTTAAAGGACACGGGCTTTTGATAATCATTGTCATGAATGTAATTTTTTTATATATTCCAAACATGCTTTGTTTTTATAATAACCAAGCATATAAGATTAACCTATTCTATGCTAAATAAAGTACTCTGGGATTACTTGAGAAATGATGTTTAAATTTCTGCAGAAGTTGAAAATGTTGAGATTTTGAGATGTATGCCTTTAAAAAAAAAAGTAAAGGGAAACATTAGAACACCCAGTAGTATATTAGGGTGAGCATACTAAAAGCATTTCAGAAATTCAAAAAGGGAAAACAAACAAAAAAACAAGGTAAGTTAATGTAACTGCATTATTGGCTCTGTGACCAGAATATTTGGCACTATATTGAATTCATATTAGTCAATTAATAAATGTCAACTAATAAATATTTTAATGAATAAATGAATGAATGAGTGTATGAATGAATGGTTACACACACACACACACACACACACACACACACACACACACATGTGGTAAAACACTGGTGTTGGGACATTAATTTGATTTTGACCACTATGTAGTTTCAGTTAAAGTACAAAAATCAGAAAATAATTATACGTAGAAGGGGACTGATTAGCAATACAACAGAAACCACAATTACAATGGACTGTAGGGCTGAGGGAAAAAACATCCACAACAGAGCTATTGAGTGAGAAAATGAATGGGTGCAAAAAAGCATCATTTTAAAATTATATGTATACATATATTTTAAGAAGTCAATATTTCCATAAAAATCTTTATTGAAACTGGTGATATTCTTACATCTACCTTCTCCACCTTAAAACCTGTGTTTATTTCTCATTGGTAACCACTTTCAAATTGTGACAAAATTTATTTTGGTAATCACCTCCGTGTTTATAAATAAAAAAGCTAATCATGCTATTTTTAAATATTTTAGATATTATCAAATGACTTCTCAAAATAAATGATTAATATTTTGATCACTTATAACCATACCTCCTCTTTTCTTTTTCTTTCCCTCACATACACTTACCGATACACTCAGATACATGCTTTTCTCCCAACTGCTAATATATTTTAAATTTTATATGTCTCAATATTGCTGTTTATGTTTCCAGAATTATATAAATATTATTTGGAATGGAACCATGTAACATGTTATACTTATCCTTTCTTAATATAAATATTTATTTTCTCTGAAGTTGATAATTGTTTAATGTTGCCAATTGTTTATTTTTTAATGTTTATTTACTTTTGAGAGAGAGAGAGAGAGAGAGAGAGAGAGCGAGCATGAGTGGGGGAGGGACAGGGCGACAGGGAGACCCAGAATCCAAAGCAGGCTCCAGACTCTGAGCTATCAGCACAGATCCCAATGCCGGGCTAAAACTCATAAACCAGGAGATCATGACCTAAGCTGAAGTTGCACCCTCAACCGACTTAGCCACCCAGGAGCCCCACCACTTGTTTAATTTTTATAAGCCTATCAACATCTACATCCAAACTTTTTTTAAGAGTTAAAATCTCAGCATAGTCTAACAGACCAAGTAGACCATCAATATTCTATTCTTCTTAAAGACAACAGGGGGCGCCTGGGTGGCTCAGTCAGTAAGCGTCCTTACTTCACCTCAGGTCGTGATCCAAGGGTTTGGAGTTCGAGCCCCACATAGGGTCTGTGCTGACAGCTCAGAGCCTGGAGCTTGTTTGGGATTCTCTGTCTCCCTCTCGCTCTGCCCCTCCCGCTCTCACGCTCTCTCTCTCTCTCTCTCTGTCTTTCAAAAATAAATAAATGTTAAAAAAAAAAAAAAAAAAAAAAAAAAAAAACACAACACTTTAAAGACAACAGAACTCTTTTTTCTGTTTCCTGCTTATTTTTGAAAAGGTAGCCTCGGACCTGATGAAACATCATCTTCCTGGAATCTCACTTCTCTCTGTCATGGTGATTCCCTTTGTTTCTCTCCTTTTCCTAGATTCTAATATTTAGATTTCTTGGCTTTGCTAACTCTTTTTGATGGAAAAAACTATTCCAGTAGTTTCTTGAAGAACACCACATGGAAAATAAATTATTTTGCATGTGTGAAAGTGATACTTTATCCTCATTTTGTTTTTGTATAGAATTCTTGATTGGACTTGGTTTTTCTCAGAATATCAAAAGCCTTGCTAAATTTTTTTCTAGGTTTCAGGTTACCATTTGACAGCCCAATGCCATTCAGGACTAAATACGACTTTTTAAAAATCCATGGACACTTTTAACTCATATTAGTCTTGGCATTTATGACATCTCTAAATAAAATGACTTCCTGGATCTTTTCCCTACATTGTGGTAGGCACACTGCCCATCGGTCCTTTGTGTGTATGTGTGTGTCTGAGTGTGTCTTTATTATATTTCTTGCCATTTTTACTGCCACCAATTTTTAGAATTCCTCTTATTTACATGTTACAGGGCCTAGACTATGACTATAGTTCATTATCATTTCCTTGTCATGGCATCTGTCTGATTTTTAATGTTTGCCCTTTGGATAACCACTTCAACTCTAACTTCCAATGCTTCTGTTGAGTCGTTAATTTATGTAAAGAGTTGTAAGTTGTACGAATGACTATTTTTATTGTATTTTGCTCTTATTTCATGATTACAGTATCTTTTTCTAGATTTCATGCGCATTAATTCTTGCTTTTATTTGAGTGCCTTCATCACTCTCTACCCTGTTTCTTTTAAGTTCTTTTTTCTTTGTATTGATCTTCATTTCATACACTAGTGACTTTTTCTGGTGACCTTTGTATACTTGGGAAGCTTTGTATTATTATTATTTTTTTTACTCCTGTGGGTATTTTCTCCATAAATAAATCTTCTAAACTCATGTCTAGGCTCTTAAAAACTGAGAACAAGCTGGGGGTTGATGGGGGGTGGGAGGGCAGGGAGGGTGGGTGATGGGTATTGAGAAGGGCACCTTTTGGGATGAGCACTGGGTGTTGTATGGAAACCAGTTTGACAATAAATTTCATATACTGAAAAAAAATAAACTCATGTTTAGGATCACAAGTCAGCCTGCTGTATTTATGGAAGGTATGTTGTCAGCTTGTAGTTAATTTGTGTTTTCTCTATGGTCTTGACTTCAACTGTGTCTGAAAATCTCAGTCCAAGGTTTATTTGAAACTATAATTAGACCTTTCCAAGGAGTAAAGCTTTAGTCATAGGTCTGGGTGGATGAGGGAGTATGAGATTTCATCACTTCAATTTTCAATCTTAACTCTTATTTTTATATTAATTTTTAAATGTTTATTTATGTTTGAGAGAGAGATAGAGACAGAGTGTAAGTGGGGGATGGGCAGAGAGAGAGAGGGAGACACAGAATCTGAAGTGGGCTGCAGGCTCCCGGCTCTGAGATTTCAGCGCAGAGCCCATTGTAGGGATTGAACTCAATAACTGCAAGATCATGACCTGAGCCAAAGTCAGTGCTTAACCAGCTGAGCCACCCATCTATCCCCTTAACTCTTGTTTTTAGCAACACATGTATCCATTCTTATTGTCATAAGTTTTTTAGCTTTAACTGTGTTTTTCGGTCCTAATTGCAAACAGTTTTCTCTTACTGCCAGCTTAAAGTTTGTATTTTCTGTCTTAGTTTTCTGTGGTCTACTAAGCCAGTTTAAATTTATCTGCTTTTTTATGTTTTTAAATAGTTTAAAGTATACTTTCATGTTCTCTGTGTTCATGAAGGATTTATTAGTTTAGTACAATTGTAGTTGGATTTCTGGTGGACATAACAGTAAATTGTTGTTTGATTAACCACAATTAATTGATACTGAAGCAGTACTTAGAAAAATTGTATGGTGCCATCAAACAAACCACACTGAATCTTTCATTTTGTGTATGAGTAGATTTCCTGTAATATGATGAATAATGGCCACACCATGATATCAGGTCCTCATCCATGGAACCAGTATACATTATTACTTTATAAGGCAAAAGGATTTTTGCAGCTATAATTAAGTATCTTGAAATGGGGGAGATTATACTGGATACTTGACTTTTTCTTGAATGCCACACAGCGACATTTTAAGAGAGGCAAAGGGAGATTTTATATAGGTAAAAAGGAGAAGATAAAAGCACAGAGAATAAAAATAATGGGAAATCAGAAGCAGGAATTGAAGCGACGTGACCAAGGAATACCGACAGCCACTAGCGGCTAAAAAAGGCAAAGAACATCATCTCTCTTAGAGCCTTTGGTGGTGGTGTGGTCCCACCAACACCTTGATTTTAGCCTGGTGAAATTGATTTTGGACTTCTAGTCTCAAGAACTGTGGAGAGAATATATTTCTATAGTTTACCAACAAATTTGTGGTTTTTGTAACAGCAGCTACAGAAAACTAGTAAATACCCATGTATGTAGACTTTGTCCCTCCTCAAAGTTATGTTTAAATAGATATAGGGAAAAAATAGGGACAACTTCCTATTGTACCCTATTATTCATTTTACAGTAGTAAAACAAAACCGTATTTCTGTGTGACAAGAACTGCAAGCCATAAACTTTCTCTAAATGAATAGATTTGATTGAAATGAAAATGAACATTTCATCAAGAACTTACAGAGAGCTTTAAGATTCATTTGGGAGTAAAAATGGAAAGACTAGCTCAAAACATCTTGAATAAGATTAGTCTATAAAATAGCTCTAAGGATAGGGATTATGTTTTACCACAATATCTTCCCTGTAACATTCTATAAATACATATTTTAGAGTGAATAAAAAATAAGAAATGGGATTGGCAAAATTCTAAGATGACACCCACAACTCTAGCCCCTGATATACACATCCTGTGTATTTCCTTCTACTTGAGTGTAGATGGGTCATGAATATGATATGATTTCACTCCCATGATTTGGTTATTTATCAGTTGACTTTGAGTTACCCAAAAGGGAGATTACCTTGGATAGGCCTGAACTAATTAGGTGTGCCCTTAAAAAGGGAGCTTCTGAGCCCTTCTTCAAGACAGAGTTCTGAAGCCAGAGATTCTCCTGCTAATTCAAAATAAATAAATAAATAAACGGTCACATTGTAGACTGGGCCATGTGGTTAGGACCTGAGAGTAACCTCTAAGACTTGAGAGCCACCTGACCTTCAGCAATCAAAAAAATGGTGACTTGAGTCCCATAAGTTCGCATAACTGAGTTCTTGTGAATAATATAAACAAGCTTTGAAATGAATTCTTCCCTACTCCAGTCCCCAGATGGGAATGCAGCCTAGACACGGGTTGGTTTCAGCCTTATGGAACCCTCAGCAGAAGACTCATGTAAGCCATGCTAAATCACATACCCACAGAACCATTAGATAATAAGTTACGCTGCTAAGTTTGTGGTAATTTGGGACACAGAAATAGAAAACTAATATTAGAAGGAATTTGCCCTAATTGGTGTTAAATATGCCATCACAGTTCAAGAATTAAAATAGTTGTTTTTTTTTTTTTTTTCCTGTTGCACGTGAGTCAATTGATAGATTGATGGCTGTGATTAGATATCCTAGACACAGGCACAATTTTTAATTTCCAAATTTTATTTTTAAGCAATGTACATATTAGCTAGATCAGAAAGAACATTTAGTGAATAAATGGCATTAGAACTTCTAAGTACTTTTTGATATGTAAAAAAGTAGCTAATTACATCATATATTCTAAAATACATTATAGACTGATTAATAATTTAAGTGAAAGAGACGAACTGATGAAATCGGTGGAAAACAAAGTTGAAGATTTTTTTTCTGATTTCAGAAAAGGGAAACATTTCTCATGCGTAATAGCCAATGTAGAACTCTCAAGGGGCATATATGTAATGGTGACACCATATCTGTTTGGGATCAAAGCTTTGACAAACTGACATGCTTAAATTAGTTTAATTCAAAGGTTGCAAACTTAAAGACTGAAAGACAAAGGGGAAATTATGAAAATACACTTAAGATATATATTGAGAACAGTACAAACTGTGCATGCCTAATGAAGGCACACGACAGTAGCCCTTTGTGTGCATGTATCGTTATCGGCCTCAGCTCTAGCCCTATCTAAGCTGACTGCTGCACCATTGCATTATATCATCATTAATATATGCATAATGGTGCTCCATTCCAAGGCCATTGAATAGTAGGCCAGAGATTGATCTCTAACTTAGTGGTTTGACAATTGTGTGGTTTGCCTGGCTCAGGTATAAAAGTTGCAACAGTTAAATTATTATTATTTTTTAAATTGACCTAAGGGCCACAGAGACTTTGGTCTCTTATATGAGCATTGAACTGAAGGGCATAGGTCTGCCTTTGCTTGGCCTCCTGCCTCATGAGTAAAGTAGTAAGGAAGAAAAGAGAAGGAAGGTCATAAAGAAAAGAGAAGAGAAAGAAGACAGAACAGAAAAGGGAAAGAGGAGAGAATAGTTACAAGAGAAAAGAGGGAGGAAGAGAATATAGATCAGAGATTGAACATGCAGGATCTGAGAGCTGCAGAGCACTGGAGCCATGAGGAGATGCAGAGAAGAAAGGAAGCCATTCCAGGATCCGGAGATGAAAATGTCCAGACCGTATTTGGGGAATAAGGAAAGGAACGTGTGAAGCACAGAAGGGAAACCATAGATTGTTACACAACAAAACAGTTGAGAATGCCCCTACCTGTAGGCATCTGTACTGGGAAGTTCTATTCAATGGTTATTTTTCTAGGCAACAAAATAAGAAAGAACGTAAAATAGGAGGAATGCTGCTTGCCTCTATTTGATAACCTGTGTGCATAAGCCAGTTCCAAAGACTTCCCAGGAAACCAATATGAGGCTGTTCTTTTTTTTCTTTTCTTTTTTTAATTTTAGTGCTCTCCTGTGCCTAAGGAAGAGACAAAGAGACTATAATGGCCATTTGCTCTCATCAAAGTTTTCCATCAAATCCCTGGAATCTTTTAGGTCCTGTAGAACATTTTTATTCGTTCATTCACTCATTCATTCATTCATTCATTCATTCATTCATTCATTCAACTTCTGTGTTGTCAGGCTTATTTGAACACTAACTCACAGAATTTGATGCATTTTTCACAGTTTTTAGGTTTTAAGCCAATGCTATGGGGATAAGACTGCAGTAGTAGGTATGTCAGGGGTATTAATTGTAATTTTAAGATGGTTTTTTAATGTATACATGATATCTAACCTTGTAAATGTCTTGATCCTTACTTGGCATCAGTCTAAGGGGCCCTGATTACTTTTAGACTGAAAGACTTTTAAGGATCCCAATCTGGTCACTAGGGTTACTCATTAGTATTGAGGGGGGAAATAGATGAATATAGAAGTAGATAGAAAACTATTTAGGCTTCTAAACTCCAGAATATTATTAACATGGAACAGTTCCATGCCTAGATTACCTCTTCCTAGCTAAGCAGTATGAAAGACTAGAAAGTAAAGAGATGAGGTAGAACTGGCTTCATATTTTTGAGACTATGAATCAAGTTTTTTCTGTCTCAGATTCTGCTTCCTGTAATAAAGATCCTTTTATTTGTCTCCTTCCCTGCATTATGGTACCTATATTTTCCAAATGTACCTGAAAGACTGATTATTTTCTTTTTCTCCTTTTTTTTTTTTTTTTGCCTGAGAAATGCTCTGCTATTTTTTTGACGATAAGCTACTCTCATGGCCATTGGCAATCAATGTAAAAGTAGTAACATTCTATCGAATGCCAGCACTCAATTAACAATGAAGTTTCCGCAAACTCTATTTGCACCCACATTCTCTTTTATATACAAGCCTCAAGTTGTGATTCATTCCTTAACCCCACATATACAATTGAAAACCAGTAAAAGGCAAGGATATAAGACAGAAATGATCAGTTTGAATGTAAAAATTAATATTTTTACCTATAGGAAGCCCTCCTATTTCTTGCTTGAGGGAATTGAATACACCATAACATAATGTAATCTTTAAAAGCATAATGGCACAGAGACAACTGTGAATACAGTGCACAAATTCTGACATTGACAAATTGTCCAAGAGTCGATGGAATATAAATGGGACTGACAAACTTTCCAATCTCATTGACGTTTAGGTACTTTAAAAATCAAACTGCTCAAGTCTTTTTAATGCTAGTACTTGTACAAGACTTTTAAAGCCCATTAAAAAAAAAAAAAAAAGAAGCCTGAAAACACAATATTGCATTGTGTAGTTCTATAAAGTTACCAAGATAGAGTCCTAATATAAATCCAACCTTATAAAACTCACTATTCTCAGAGAGAACAGAAATGTTGATTTAGTAAGAAAAATGACGACTACATCTCCTCCTGCATGAAGAAAAAAGCAGCCATCAGTCAAAACCTTTTTCATATTTCTGCAACAACCCCTACGAATTTATTTGTAAACATTGCTACTTTTTTTTTTTTTTTTTTTTTTTTTTTTGCTTCTATTTCTTTCCCTGTTTCTTCTGGAATGCTGTAATCTCTTCCTCTGCCTGATTCTGTCTGCCTTCTCTAGTACCTTGCCTGATTATCCATTATCTGATTAATTATGAAATCTTGCTCTTCTTCCTTCTACAATGGCTCCTTTTAATGAAAAATTAAACTTTTTAAATTATTCTTTCCGATGTGTCCTCCTCAAAAAGTATTTTGTCTTCACTGCAGTTTTATTTTTTTTCTAAATTTTGCTCATTCTATTATAACTTCCATACTTTTTCCAACACCCCATTTCTAACATCACAGGAAATGTCATTTTTTTTTTTTTTTTTTTGCAAAATATGCCTTTAGAATACAGCAATGTCTAAGGATTTTGCTAAGGGCTATGAGTACCGAGTATTTATGAGACTAGGAAGGATTTTGCTAAGGACTATGAGTATTGAGTATTTATGAGACTATGAAGTACTTAGAAAATAATATATGTAATATTATATATACATATATAATATTAATAGTTATCTATCATATCTTAAGAAAATATAATGTACAATTTTTCAAGTTTCCCCAATAGAAAAAAATGTATGTGTATATAGCAATAAATTAATAGTGCCTGCCTCGTAAAAATGTATTTTTTTTTTTTTTAGTGAGAGGAAATTTTAAGTTTAAATAAATAAAAATGATATGTTTCTGGAAAAGAAAGCTAAAAGTTCTCCATAATAAAATGTATAGCTCTAATACATATAAAATCAATATTCTAACAGATCTGTTTCTGAACTTATCAAAAAGTTTTGAAATTTTATTTTTAAAAGAAAAAAAAACATAGTATAAAAGGAAGTTCAGGAATGTAATTAGAGGAGAAGAGCCCTACTTCATATTACAAAATTTAGGTCATATTTTAGAGTTAAAAGAATACAAACAATATGATAATCAGTAAAAGATAAGTCGATCAAAAGACTGGAATTGTAAAACCAGAAATATATTTTATTTAAGAAAAAAATGAGGCTTATATTAATTAAAAATTATCTCCTGGAAAAGTGATGGACTAATATATTCCTAATGATTCAGTTGTCTTTTGTTGGTGTGCATGGGAGGTCTAATAAAACACGTATACACCCACAGCAAAGTTCTCAATAACTTCTCCTAGACATTTATTTTGATGCTTATAAGGGACCTCAGAATCAACATGTCAAAATTCATCATCTCTCTCCATAAAGTAACTTTTTCTCTGATATTTCCTGTCAAGGTATTATCACCGTAATCATTCAAGTCACCCAAACCAGAAACTATGTTTATGATTGACCAG
The DNA here is from genome assembly GCF_028018385.1 of Neofelis nebulosa. Lineage (NCBI taxonomy): Eukaryota > Metazoa > Chordata > Mammalia > Carnivora > Felidae > Neofelis > Neofelis nebulosa. Next base: position 179,711,167 of record NC_080784.1, on the reverse strand, counting down.
TAGTTTTTCTGTGCAGATATGTTTTACTCTTAAAATTACTTATATATCTACCAATGAAATTCTGCCCATGTAATATAATTCAAATGATCAAATGACCAACATTTTATTGAGTGACAGCAAAGGAAATCTTTTCTGGTTTTACTTACAGATGCTTACGGCATTCCCTGTCAGCTGTATACTACTTAGTCGATTCAAAACTTAGTCCACAGAAATTCATGAAGATGCTGAGATGTTTCTCTGGTCCATTCCACCTGATAATATTAGAGTTAATGGTATAGCTCTGCTTTATTCCCTATCGAAGGATTTTCCCTAATCTGCTTACATTCAATATATTTTAAAAAGTGTTTCAAAAACTTCAGTGCATACGAAAAGAGACATTAACATCATTTGTGAACAGTTTTTGTATATGTATACCTTATTTCTTTCAGCAAGGCTAGCACATGAGATATTTCAGTATTATCACTACATCTCACATAGGTCACAGACCTGGAGTTTCAGAAATTCTTTATTGAAAGTAAAAAGGACTAGTAAATGCCTAACTGTATGTTAGACTAACATAGTTCATGTCATTTAAATTTCTCAACAATGCTACAAAGTAAAAGTTATTTTTTTTCAATATTTAAAAAAATAATGTATTTGGTGTAATTTAGCTAGAATTTGAATTAGGCTTCAAATTAATTTTTTTTATTTTATTATAACTTGGTTTCCATTTTATAAAATTATAAAAGTAAATGAAAGAGATCACTTTGCTATGTCATTCATAATGATACTAAAAATATAACTGAGATTAAACATGTCATGTCATTCATCAAACACACATGTTAAAATATATGTAAGTTACCATCCAAACATTAAGAAATAAGGATAAGTTACTTAGTGTAAAGACTATAAGTCAGATTATAGTAACTACGACTTCTCAAACTGACAGCTCAGTATTTGAAATGAAACCATGCTAGAAGCTTCAGCAGTTCATATTTTAGGTGATTAGTTTATATGAATATAATTAAACAGAGCAGTGCATTAATGATGAAAGCAATAAAACAGCATTATGGAGTCATCATTTTGGTATAGTAGGATTTAGTAAGCTTGAATTTGATCAGAGACATACCTTGAGAAAATGAAAGTAACACTAAGATTTGAAAGTGGGTGATGGGCATTGAGTAGGGCACTTATTGAGATGAGCACTGGGTGTTGTATCGAAACCAATTTTACAATAAATTTCATATTAAGGAAAAAAGATTTTGTAATTAGATTGTAAACTGTTTGGTTACAATACCGAGACTATAATTTTGGGAAGAGAGATAGTTATATCATTAAAGTTTTATGAGTTTTTCTTTCCCTGAGAGGATGAATTGGAAAGAGAAGAAATGTAGAATTAAATAAATAATAAAGAGATAAGTTGGTAGTAGAAAAGGAAATTTTGTCTTAGGCAGTACTTGCATTTTTCTATCTTTTAATTTCACACAGTGAACAATGTTAGATGAGGATTTACAGACATAAAACATAAAGAGAATCCAAATCATAAACTTCACTGGATATTATTCCCTGTCCTGTGGTTCTTCTTGCTGTAAATACAACCAGGGTCTTAGTTATCTCTGCAGCGTTTGTAAACGGAAGCCATTCTCTTTTCCACATCTTATATACCTCTAGCATGTGTAAATGAGTAAGGATCTTCTCGGTTCCCTACTGCCCTTTCCATTCAATGTCTTCTTTCCCCTCTTTTAAAATCTCCAGGATTGTTGAGATGTGTGTAGTCAGGTTTCATACTCTTTTAGCTTTGTCTTAATATCATCTAAGGATCCAAAAGTGCTCCTTCGTTATTTGATCGTCTTAAAAATTAGATCACTGTCATCTTCACTCTTCCTGTTATCGTTCTTGTCAAAGTCAAGGCACAGCAGATGCTCCTTCCAACACTCCGTCTTCTTACATTCTTGACCATGCCACGTTTGGAGATAATTTTTTTTCTCCACTCTACCCACTTACACACAGAGCTATAGTCATTCTGTCATCACCAATACAGGCTCTACCCCCTCGTTTATGTACAATGCTTCCACTTTCTGATCTTGATCTACTGTAAATTGAGATCATTTTATGTCATACTTTGCTGCACCCACTCACACAGTATATGTCTCTCCTTATTTTGGTCTTAATTTCTCAGCAATATTTTCTGGTTTTCAGTATATGATGCTTCTTTCCTATTTTATCAGCTTTATCTCCAAGTGTTTAATAATTTTGATGCTACTTTAAATGGTATTGTTATGTTAATTTCTATTTTAGTTTGTTTGTTGCTAGTATATAGAAATGCAGTTGATTTGGTATATGGATTTTACATTCTACTGTTCTGTTAAACTCATTTTTAGTTATAGTAATATTTTACTTATTTTTTTTTTTATTTTTCATTGCTTCCAAGTTTTTATTTAAATTCCAGTTAGTGATCACACAGTATAATATTAGTTTCAGGTGTAGAATTTAGTGATTCAACATTTACATACAACACCTGGTGCTCATCACAAGTGCACTCCATAATCCCCATCACCTATTTAACCCATTCCTCCACTCATCTCCCCTCTGGTAACCCTCAGTTTGTTCTCTGTACTTAAGAGTTTGTTTCTTGGTTTGCCTCTCTTTTTCTCCCTCCAGGTTCATTTCTTTTGTTTCTTAAATTCCATATATGAATGATATCATATAGTATTTGTCCTTCTCTGACTGACTTACTCCACTTAGCATAATACTCTCTAGCTCCATCCACATTGTTGCAAATAGCAAAATTTCATTCTTTATTGTGGCTGAGTAATATCCCATTGTATATATATACACCGCTTCTTTACTCGTCATTTGATGGGCCTTTGGGCCCTTTCTATAACTTAGCTACTGTTGCTAATGCTGCTATAAACGTCAGGGTGCATATATCCCTTCAAATTAGTATTTTTGTATCCTTTGGGTAAATACTTAATACTGCAATTTCTGGGTTGTAGGATAGTTCTAATTTTAACTTTTTGAGGAATTGCCATACTGTTTTCCAGAGTGGCTATACCAGTTTGCATTCCTTCCATCATTGTAAGATAGCTCCCCTTTCTCCACATTCTTGCCAACACCTATTGTTTCCTATGTTGTTATTTTTAACCATTCTGATAGATGTGAGGTGATATCTCATTGTAGATTTGACTTGTATTTCCCTGATGTTGAGTGATGTTGAGCATCTTTTCATGTGTCTGTTGGCCATACGTGTGTCTTCTTTGGAAAAATGTCTATTAATGTCTTCTGCCCATTTTTTAACTGGGTTATTTTTTTGGGGTGTTGAATTTGGTAAGTTCTTTATATATTTTGGATTCTAACCCTTTATCAGATATGTCATTTTCAAATATATTTTCCTATTCCATAGGTTGCCATTTAGTTTTGTTGATTGTTTCTGTTGCTATGCAGAAGCTTTTTATTTTGATATAGTTCTAATAGTTTATTTTTCCTTTTGTTTCCCATGCCTCACAGGGGACATAACTAATAAGAAGTTGCTAGGCTGAGGTCAAAAAGGTTGATGCCTGTGTTCTCCTCTAGAAATTAAGTGGTTTCCTATCTCACATTTAGGTCTTTCACCCATTTTGAGTTTATTTTTGTGAATGGTGTAAGAAAGTGGTCCAGTTTCATTCTTTTGCATGTCACTGTCCAATTTTCCCAGCACTATTCGTTGAACTGACAATCTTTGTTCTCACTGGAAGTTCTTACCTACTTTGTTGAAGATTAATTGACCATATAGTGGGTTCATCTCTCGGTTTTCTATTCTGTTCCACTGATTTATGTGTCTATTATTGTTCCAGTACTGTATTGTCTTGATGACTACAGCTTTGTAATATAACTTGAAGTCTTGAATTGTGATGCCTCCAGGTTTACTTTTCTTTTTCAAGAATGCTTTGGCTATTTGGGGTCGTTTGTGGTTCCATACAAATTTTAGGATTGTGTGTTCTAGCTCTGTGAAAAGTGTTGTTGGTATTTTGTAAGGATTTCAATAAATGTATAGATTGCTTCGGGTAATATAGACATTTTAACAATATTTCATCTCCCAACCCATGAGCATGGAATGTTTTTCCATTTCTTTGTGTTTATCTTCAATTTCTTACATCAGTGTTTTCTAGTTTTCAGAGTACAGTTCTTGTAATTTTTAAATACATTGTATCATATTTTTTACATAGAAAATCATGTTGTTTTTAAATAAAGACATATTTACTTCTTTCTATTCAATTCTGTAAAGCTTTTTTCATTTTCTTGCCTTACTTAACTGCTTAGACATCTAGGACATTGTTAAATAGAAGCATAGAGAATGGACAAACTTGTCTTTTTCTAACATGACTTAAACATTCATTATTTTAAAATTATCTGTGAGGATAATGATAGATTTTTCACAGAAGTATTATGTTTCGGATATTTGCGTTGATATTCTCTGAGAATATTTTATTTTTTAATATGTAATGGATATTGGATTTTATAAAATTTTTTCTCTATCTATTAGAATTATCTCACATTTTTTATTATTTATTTTGCTACTATAACAAATTATGCTTTTTTTTCAAATTTTAAGACATCTTACAAAGTATTTGGTCACTATTTCTTCACTATTTTTTTCCCAACACTTTCTTCTATCCTTTGGGGACTCTAATTATACAGGTTAGGCTGCTTGAAGTTGTTTCAGGGTTCACTAAAGCTCTGCATTTTTTACAATGGTTTTTGTCTGTGATTTTCTTCTGTGATTTTGTACTGGATGATTTCTTCATGTTCTGTAATATCTAATCTGCTAATCCTATACCAGTGGATTTTTTTGTTTTCTTCCTTTAATCTCAGTCATTGTGGTCTTCATCTCTAGGAGGCTTATTTATTTATTTATTTATTTTTTAATATGAAATTTATTGTCAAATTAGTTTTCATACAACACCCAGTGCTCATCCCAACAGGTGCCCTCCTCAATGCCCATCACTCACCCTCCCCACCCTCCTACCCCCCATCAACTCTCAGTTTATTCTCAGTTTTTAAGAGTCTCTTATGGTTTGGTTCTCTCCCTCTCTCCCTTTTTTTTTTTTCCTTGACCTCCCCCATGGTCTTCTTTTAAGTTTCTCAGGATCCACATAAGAGTGAAAACATATGGTATCTGTCTTTCTCTGTATGGCTTATTTCACTTAGCATAATACTCTCCAGTTCCATCCACGTTACTACAAAAGGCCATATTTCATTCTTTCTTATTGCCACGTAGTTTTCCATTGTGTATATAAATCACAACTTCTTTATCCATTCATCAGCTGATGGACATTTACGCTCTTTTCCATAATTTGGCTGTTGTTGAAAGTGCTCCTATAAACATTGGGGTACAAGTACCCCTATGCATCAGTACTCCTGTCTCCCTTGGGTCAATTCCTACCAGTGCTATTGCTGGGTCATAGGGTAGTTCTATTTTTAATTTTTTGAGGAAACTCCACACGGTTTTCCAGAGTGGCTGCACCAGTTTGCATTCACACCAAAAGTGCAAGAGGGTTCACATTTCTCTAGGAGGCTAATGTAAATGATTCTTTTTGTCTTTCTTTCTGGAATGCAGTTGTAAGTGGTTTTGTTTGTTTTTATGTCCCTGCATGCTAATTCCAACATCTATATCAGTTCTATTGTTTCTGATTGATTCATCTCTTCATTATGTATCCTCTTTTCTTGTTTCTTTGCTGGTTTGATGATTTGCTATTGGATACTAGACTTGTAAATTTTATTTTCTTGAGTGATGAATACTTTTACACTCATATAAACATTTTGAACTTTGTCTAGGATATAGTTAAGTTATTTGGAAACAGTTTGACCCTTTCAGGTTTTGTTTTATGAATCATTTCCAGTCTGACTGGTAGGAACAGCCATGATTTTCACTTCTGTGTGAGTACTGAGCATCAGTACCTCGATTTCTTTTGATAATTCTTTTCTCTGTCTTGAGTAGTTTGTTCACATGTATACATTGGTCATTATTCACCTGCCACTTGAAATACACTCATTAAAGTTCTCCAGAGTTTACTCTTTGTGCATCTCTTTTCTTTGTAGTACTCTGTCCTGCGAATTCTTGGTCTTCCTAGACTCTTGGGTTCATATCTTCTGGGCTCTACCAGGGTTTCCCCTTCCTAAGCAGGCCCTGCAGCCTCTCTCAAAGGAGACATTTGTAGCAATGGCAAGGCTCACTTAATTTGTTTTTCATCTCACAAGGATCACTATCCTTTGTTGTCTGATATTTAGAGCTCACTATCTTGCAAACCTTTTTCTTTGGTTGTTGGCCTGTTTTTTTGGTTGTTTCTGGCAGAAGGGTCAATCTAATCCTTGCCGTTGCATCTTGGCCAGAAGTGAAGGTCTCCAGGTTGGCCTATTTTGTCTGTATACCACCAAATACACCATACTTTCTCAATCTACACCTACGCACTTAGTTTCTTTACATGGCAGTGGAAAAAAATATATGAGTAGAAAATATATGAAATAAGCCATTTTATTTAATCCAATTTTTTTTTAATTTTTTAATGTTTATTTTTGATAGAGAAAGAGACAGAGTGTGAGCGAGGGAAGGGCAGAGAGAGGGAGAAACAGAACTTCAAGCAGGCTCCCAGCTGTCAGCACAGAGCCTGACGCGGGGCTGGAACTCACGGACCACGAGATCATGACCTGAGCCCAAGTCCACCGCTCAACCGCCTGAGCCACCCAGGCACCCCTTAATTCAATTCTTTTTAGCACACTTTCTTCAACTATTCTTTCTCCTTTATATGATGAATTTTGTCCTCTACTGAAAAGGTGAGTAAACTTTTTTCCTGTAAAGGGCCAGATATTAAATATTTTAGTCTTTGCAGTCTTACGGTCTCTGTTATGACTATTTAGTTTTGTCAGCACAAAAGCAGGTATATATGGTATGTGAATGAATGGACATAATGATAATACATTTTATTTACAAAATACCAATGGTAGTCTTGATTTGGCCCATGGGTCAGTTTTCTTTTATTTTTTTATTTTTTTATTTTTTTTTACTTTTTTTAAATTTATTTTTGAGACAGAGAGAGACAGAGCATGAACGGGGGAGGGGCAGAGAGAGAGGGAGACAGAATCTGAAGCAGGCTCCAGCTCTGAGCTGTCAGCCCAGAGCCCGACGCGGGGCTCGAACTCATGGACCGCGAGACCGTGACCTGAGCTGAAGTCGGCCGCTTAACCGACTGAGCCAAGGGTCATAGTTTTCTAATACCTGCTCTGCCAGATCATTTCCATCTTAAGGGAATTAATCATCTTCATCTTAAAGTGGCAGCATCCATAATTCTTCTTGTTTTGTTTTCATCTTCTGGTTTTTCTATAATACATTGCATATAATCTTTGGTCTTTAAAATTTGTATGAAGTAGCTTTAATCAAAATCACCAGCAACGTATAGTTAACTTCATTTTATGCTATTCGTATACCACAACCTTTTTCTTGAACCATTTTATGTTCCTGGTTTTCACCACATTATCCTCATTTTCTTCCTATCCAGTTGCCTTTTTGTTACCAATTTTATTTTGTGGACACTTTCTTTCTCACAGATCTCTTAGTACCAGGACAGTCCCGGGGTAACTTTTTCTTCTATATTATCTCTGCCTTACCAGGCTTTATTTGATTTTCTAACTTTAAAAACTATGTGATCAGTCGTCCTAAATTTAAAGCTTTAATTATTAGCATATCCTAGAGCTCAATGTTATATTATCTTTCCTATTTGACCTTTTGTATTTAAAAGACATTTTGGGGCGCCTGGGTGGCTCAGTTGGTTAAGCAGCCGACTTCAGCTCAGGTCATGATCTTGCAGTCCGTGAGTTCGAGCCCTGCGTCGGGCTCTGTGCTGACAGCTCAGAGCCTGGAACCTGTTTCAGATTCTGTGTCTTCCTCTCTCTGACCCTCCCCTGTTCATGCTCTGTCTCTCTCTGTCTCAAAAATAAATAAACGTTAAAAAAAAAAGACATTTCATAACTAAACTTATCATAACCAAAACATATGTTTTGGTATATCCCCCGAAATATATCAATCCTAAATATTTTCCCATATCTGAAAATTGTACCAATGTTAGCAGAATTGTCCAAACCTACTGTAGGAGTCATTAAAGATTACATTTTCTTCCACATCTAGCAACCAATCTACTTGTAAATCTTACTGACTCCACCCTTAACTATATTCTGTATTTGACTAACTTTTAAAACTCCTCCTTTACTGCTGAAACTCTTGTCCAAGTAATTAACATATCTCATATGGAGTACAACAATACAATCCTCTCTCACCTCCCCACTACCCATTGCCACAACAATCAACCAGATTTTTTTAAAACATAAATTATATTATGTGCTTCCCACACTCTAAACACACCAATTTCAATCTTTCAACCACACTTAAATGAACACCTAACCTTCTTCCCGAGGCCTAAAGAACGGTATGATTCAGTTTCTGACAATGTCTTCAACCTCATTTATTACCACTATCCACTTGTTCACTATTGTGCAAACATTTGCACTAGTTTTCAAATTCCAGGAACATTCTAGCTTTGGAGGTTTATACTTGCTGGTTCCAGTGTCTGTCACTTCCACCAGGTTCAAGTCTTCATTCAGGCAAATTGGGGCCCCTTCCTGAGAAAGGTTAAATAATGATTAAATTTTCCATACACTTACCATGTTCTTAGGAAACCTAGGAATTTATTTTTTTTTCTTACCAATTATTTCCCTACCAATTTAGTCAAAACTCGACTAACTTTACATAATGTGCATCAGTTTTTCTTGTCCCCGTTCTTTGAAGAGGCCATAGTTTCTTCCATAGTCAGGGTCTATGCTATTACGATTCTCTATGTTCTTTATAAACTTTGCCAGAAATATCTATGCACTTGATTTTGAGCTTGTTTAACTTTTCCACCACTGGTGACCCACCTCTAGAATCTCAGCTCCTTAAAAGTAAGAATTGAGTCAATCTTGCTCCCTGATTAGAGTCTGCAAATTATCTATTACATTAGACATTCAATAAATATTTGCTTAACAATTGACAAATGCCAATCAAGTTTTTAACAACATAAGCATTTTAGTACAATGTTAAAAATAAAATTGTATATAATACCCAATAGGGAAAATATAGTCAAGTGTTAGAAAATATATATAATATTTATTATATACAGAGGAACCTCTATAAAGATGGCATAATTTTGTAAAAAGATATGAGAAAATAAGACAATAGATGGCTTCTAACTATGTGTTTAAAAGAAAATCTAGGGAAAATGAGATATGGACAGTGATGGTGTCATTTTAAATGATTTTCAGAAGTGCCTGGGTGGCTCAGTAGGTTAAGCATATGACTTTGGCTTAGACCATGATCTCAGCTTAGGCTGAGCATGAGCCCCTCTTCAGACTCTGGGCTGACAATGTGGAGTCTGCATGTGATTCTCTCATTCTCCCTCTCTCTCTGTGCCTTGCTCACTCATGCCCTCTCTCAAAGAAAAAAAGAATCCATAAATCAGCTAATAAGCACTTATTGTGCTGTATATGGATGAAGAGGCAGAGTTTAAAAGGATTAAAGATGAGGAGGCAAAGAAAACACAAAGGGTACGTTATGGCAAGAGAAAATTGAGTAGTAGGAAAACAGATGCCACAGTTGTTGTGTAGGAAAGCACACTTAAAAAAACAAACAAACACAAATCACTCTAAAATAGTTTACACACATTCTTACAACATTGATGAATGTTAGTGTTTGTACTAATATGACAGTGTCTATGGGATTTTAAATGGTTATGTTTGTTCTTCTCCTAAAAGATGGTTCTTATTATGGAAATGAATATTAATCTAAATTTTCTTCTCCCTCTATGTCAAGGAATAAAGAAGAAAAACAACTGTCACACAATCTTCAAAAAAAAAAATCAGAAACAAATGATAGATATGGTACCTTTCCAGTAGGACTCTGTCAATAATTCATTTTCCACACACCTCTGGGTGCTACAGTAGCTTTTAATAGACTCTCTAGTGCATACTCTGTACTGTGTTTTGCACTAAAACACTGACACGGAGGAATAATGCTGAGGGCAAAAATAGGACAACTGAGCCCTTGGTGAATGATTCAAAGAATGATGGAATCATTTTTCTTTCTAGGATGGAAACGAGTTTTGTTTGTACTGTTCCACATTTTTATTATAAGTAAGGCTTGTGTTTTCTGTGGGAGAGTTTGTCTTATTCTGACAAATACCCACTAAAGTATAGAGGGAAATAGAGGAGATGATGTAGTAATACTGTAGAGGAAAAAATGCAATGAAAAGACTTATGTTCCGTCAGTAGGTGTCTGATCCCTGAAAGTGTCATTCAAACCATTTGGTCCTGCTGAAAATCCATGATCTTCATAAATCTTTCCTGGTATAAAGTACTACTTAACTTCTTTTGCCATGCTTAACAGAGTTATTAAATTACTTCACATCACTTCTTAGTCCTTAGAGATGAGAATTATGTGGTGGTAGTGGATTTTATACAAGTGCTTTTATTGTTTTCTAGGTCAGGTCAGGATAATTTTTGTTTCTGTTTCCTGTTCCAATGCCCCTGCTTTTCTTCCTTTTTTTTTCTGGGGCCGGAGGGGGGCGTGTGGTATGCATTGTTCTCTTTCACATATTGGTATTTTACTCTTTATAATCTCATGTTCTGAATGACTGTCAAATACCACAAAGTATCAGTAACTATTAAAGTTTTATAAGCCAATTCTGGGATGGAGAAAATGACAATGTGAGTTGCAAAAGGGAAGAAAGTAAATATAGAAAAGAGAGGTAGACAAAACATGGCAGGATTGCATGATGGAACTTTATACGGAGGCAATGGGAAATAGGACATTCACAGATATTGACAAGGGGGAAAAAAGAGACAAAAAAAATAATGGAAATCTTAAAAAGGAGGGTCCAGAATCAGGAAAAATAAGACTTATGTAAAGTAACTTGAGGTCTGAAATGAAGTGGGAATTTTAAAAATTCCCAGGTAAGTGGTGTAAGATGATGAAGAGTTCATGAGAAATTGAGAAATTATTTTCCCTTTCACAAGAAGGATGCAAAGGCTGCTCTTTGGTTTATTTGAGGGGGAACAAAAGCAATGGCAAGATGAAAACAATGGCAAGAAAACAGTTGTCCACTTTCTGGAGAAAGTTGGATATATTAGGTTGAAGAATTTTCAGAATATGTTTCTGTCAAACAATAAAATGTTACGGAGTCTTTTCAGTCAAATGGTCAAGAATAACTCTATAATCACTTTTTTATTCATTTGTTTATTCATTCAGTGATCCTGTACTATTTATATTAGGTGCAGTACAAAGCATGAAGATAAAAAGATGAATATATCCCTCGGCAATTAAGTGACGAGGGCACATGAGATCTGGGAGGAATCAGCGTCAGTGGCGAAAAGAAGGATGCGTAGGAATACGTATTGAAGATAGAGAAGATATACTTCCCTGATGGATTGGATATGTGACATAAATGAAAGGAACCATGGACGGCATCAAGGATTTTGATATAGTAGACGTCAAAAGATATAGTAGTCTTCAACTAAAGTCAGGAATTTAGTCTTTGACATGTTAATTTTGAGATATGTTTTAGATTTGTATACTTTATGTTGAGTAGACAGTGGAAAATAAAAGTCTAGACTTGGAAAGAAATAAGTAGTTTTCAGAGAGAAAGTTGTGAGAGTTTGACCTATACAGAGTATTTAAATATTTGAAAATAGATGAGATCAACAAGGAGGTGAAAGTATAGAGAAGAGAACCAAGGACTAACCTCTGTGGCATTCCAAAATTGAGAAGAGGCGATGCATGTAAAATAGACCGAGGAGAGGAAGAACCAGAACAGTAGAAAGAAAAATGAAATGCCATAAGATTGGATTGATTTGGAAGCCCAGTAAAGGACTTTTACAAAGCGAGGGAGTGAGTGGTCAACTGACGTCAGATCCTGACTAGTTAAGTGAGATAAAGACTAATAATTGACACATCAAGGAGACATACATTGAGGGGTAGAGAGCAGTGAAATAATGGTGACCAAAATAAATTGAAGATCCCAACAGGTTGTTGAATTTGGAGGACCGAAAGGACTGAAGTAGACAGGTAGGGATAAGTGATTAGGAAGTAGGATAGATGAATTGAACATTAAAGATGACTACAGTAATGTGTTATATGATCTAAGACGTGCTTGTAATAGCCAAATGTTACATTTTCTGGGGTTTTGTAAGCTGGATACAAAAACCTCCAGAACCTTAAAATCATCCATGGTTGGATAGTTCACGTGGTAAAAATAAAAGCTCTATGGGGTACCTGGGTAGCTCAGTCGGTTAAGTGTCCGACTTGAGCTCAGGTCATGATCTCGCTGTCTGTGAGTTCGAACCCTGCATCAGGCCCTGTGCCGACAGCTTGGAGCCTGGAGCCTGCTTCGGATTCTATGTCTCCCTCTCTCTCTGCCCCTCCGTCGCTCATGCTCTGTCTCTCTCACTCTCAAAAATGAATAAATGTTAAAAAAAAATTAAAAAAAAAAAAGGCTCTACAAACTCAGCCTTTTTTTTTTCTCCCCCAGAGTCAATTTACTGACATATCATGTATATTACATATATTTATCACTGTGGTGCCTAGGGTATAACTTTTAGAATGAGTGCTAAAGTAGGTTGAAAATGAGCTAATAAGAGGAAATGAGTTCAAATAATTGAGAATGCAAAGTATTAGAAGAATCATCTATGTTTTTTTCTGCATATGTAAATTGAAATAATAAACACTTGAGACTGACATAGTGCTAGAGAAAGTAGCCATAAGTCACAAGCTAAAAACAACTAGAAATGATAGGGTGTGACTAGTCAGTTGCCAGATAATAGCACTGAGGAACAGATGATATTTGATACAAAACCAGGAGTGTTGGGGATCATAAAAGGAGAATGGTCTAAAAGTGGCAACAGGGGGCGCCTGGGTGGCTCAGTCGGTTGAGCAGCTGACTTCGGCTCAGGTCATGATCTCACGGTCCGTGAGTTCAAGCCCCACGTCGGGCTCTGTGCTAACAGCTCGGAGCCTGGAGCCTGTTTCGGATTCTGTGTCTCCCTCTCTCTGACCCTCCCCCGTTCATGCTCTGTGTCTCTCTCAAAAATAAATAAACGTTAAAAAAAATTTAAAAAAAAATAATAATAAATAATAAAATAAAAGTGGCAACAGTAGAAAGGCATCCACATGTCCCATCTACAGGCCCTATGGTAGAACTGTGGGACAAGAAAAAAGAAAGAATTACCCTCATTGAGAAGGTTCTGTGGGAAGCAGAGTTTGTAGAAGGAAGCCAGATTTTTATTAGAACATAAATGTGAAGGGAAAGGTCAGAGGAAAGGAAGCAAGATATTAGAGATGGCTCTGATAATGTCTTATAAATTTCAAGAGTTTCATGAAAGATTTTAAAGAATTAGAAAGGGGGAATTATAGGGACAGGCATTAAAAACATGAGGGATGTGTCAATTGATCTGGAGGATTCTTCTGCGGATCAGTATCAAGAGGAATAAAAGACTTCATCAGATTAATTGTAGCGAATTCAAGACAAGCAGGGATGTGAAGTTGTGTTGAATGGCAAGGAGTGGCAGGCTTTGATTCTTTCTTTTCATCCTTGATGAGCAGATTGCAAAGTTTAGGAGGCATATTTTTAGGCCTGGTGTGCTGGTCCTCTCTGACTTTGGGAGAGTTGAGACTTCTGGAGACCAGTGTTTTATACTGCACATCCCTCCCTTCATCACTGATGATGAGGGAAGAAGGCCTAAGGGAGAGGTATGACCTCTAGTCCCAGAGCCCAAACTCACATCTTCACTAAATATTTCCTGTAATAGGGAAATAAGAATTGGTTTTTTAACTTCTGAAGATTTCATTTTACTCTTCATAAGTGTATAGCTGTCCAGTTAGAGACCACAGATAGCCACTGATCATGAACGTAACATTAGTGCATAATTTAAACTATCTACTTATTCTCCTTCGTGCATGAAATCCTTTTTTTTTTCCAAGAGAGTAAGTGCATTGCCTCTTTTTATTCTTTCTTTCTTTGCATCTTTCTTTTTCTTTCTCTTTCTTTCTTTCTTTCTTTCTTTCTTTCTTTCCATCCCATTTTCTGCCTTGCCTTGCCTTTTTTTTCCTTTCCTTTCCTTTCCTTTCCTTTCCTTTCCTTTCCTTTCCTTTCCTTTCCTTTCCTTTCCTTTCCTTCCTTTTCCTTTCCCTTCCTTTCCCTTCCTTCCCCTCCCATCCCTCTCCTTTCCTTCCTTTCTTCTCTGTGAAGGTAAAGTAAGGAAACATATATTGGACCTGGAATTATGATTTCATTACTCACCTCAATGCAAATGTCCAATATCCTTAGGGTACAAAGCCATTGAGAACCATGTGTAAAGAGCTTAAGATTCTTCTAGAAAGAAAAGGACCTGATACCCCAAGTGCTATCTGAGTTTCAAGTCAAGGAGACCGGATGGCATGGCCCGATGTTGCTCTATTCTAAATATCATGGTGGGGAGAGAAAATGAAATGACTCCAAGAGGAGGAGCGTTGTGTGTTGATGATGTGGTTCCATAAGTAGGGCATGAAGGTTCTTGGTAAGGGCTGATAGCATCAGAGTTTACTGCTAATCTGTGGAATGTCTGTAGGGCCCAGACATCATTTTACACTGCAATATGGTACACATATTACACTGTGATATGGTGCGTGATCATTTTACACTGTGATATAGTCTAATAACTTTGGAGCCTGTGTCACACTACTTGGAGGTAGCAGTACATTGAACTGAACTTGGTATGGTTGCTGAGCACCCCTAAGACTGTGCAAGAGAAGAACACGTGCACAGTCCATGGAAGAGAAGTCCTATCCCTCTTGCTGGGACATATTCCTCCTCTAGATGACAGACTTTCCCTGTGAGTCTGGGTTTCCTGGAAAACTGAAGAATGATTTTGACAACAGGACAACAGTAAGAGGGTATTTTTTGGACCCTCGTGACCAACTAAAAACGAGTTATTAAAAGAGATGTTCTATGCTAAGTTCTATGCTGATTTCATGAGCCAGTTCAAATTTGAGTGAAGTTCTTAAAAATTCATGAATTTATTATTTTAAAATCTTTGCTTAATTGCTTGTGCTTTTTATTACTTTGCTTGGAGAGTGCCCATTGTTTATTCACCTTTGGGTCTTTAGTATATAATCCAATGGCAAACACCTACAAGGTCATTGATTAACATTTGTTTAATGTGTTCAAAGGTTATAACTGTCTTGATTGTCATTCTCACACTCAACCTCTGGTCCAGAATATGGCAGTATTATCTAGAACTGGCCCTAAGTTATTTAAAGAAGCAACTACATGCTGAGTCAGAATTAACTTTCCCAAGGAATTAGTTCATAATTGAACTCACAAATTAATAAATGAGTATTTTTAAGTGTATTCAAATACAAATAAACACTTTAATTTTGTTATAACCTGCACCTTGGTGCTCTTAACTTGAAAGCAATGAGTAAGTAGGAAGATTTATGCCCAGCAGGTTGGCTAAGATACATGTTTTGAGAAACTGCATGAATATGTTGCTTCTGAAGATCAATTTCTAGTATTAGTTTAATTGTTAAGTGGATGATAAGCTTGTGATAAAGTAATAGGATTTATAAACATCCAAAATGAATGAAGTATCTCTTAAAACTTAACAAACAAACAAACAAACAAAAACCCAGTTAAATAATGAGCAAAAATTAAAGTCACCAAGAAAGATATACAGATGGCAAATAAACATATGAAGAGCTGTTCTACATCATATGTCCTCGGGGAACTGCATAGTAAAAAAAAAAAAAAAAAAAACAACAAAAAAAAAACAATGAGATTCCATTTTGCACCTATTAGAATGCATAAAATCCCAAACCCTGGCAATACTAAATACTAGCAAGAATGTGAATGAATAAGAAGTCTCATTCATTGCTGGCGTCAACACCAAAACCTTCACACAAATGTTTACTGCAGCTTTATTTATAGTTGCCAAAAATCAGAAGCAAAAGATGCCCTTAAAAAGGTGAATGCTTAAACTGTGGTACCTACATCCAGTGGAGTGCTATTCAGAACAAAAGAAAAAAAGAAACAAACCGTCAAGCTACCAGAAGGAACCTTCAATTCATGTTGCTAATTGTTAAGAAGCCAATCTGAAAAGATAACATACTGTATGATTTCAACTGTACAATATTTTTAAAAGGGAAAAACTGAAGACAGTAGAATATCTGTGGTTTCCAGGGGCTCAGCGATGTTGGGAAGGCAGAAGTCTAGCTGGGGCACAGGGGATTTTTAGGCTGGTGAAACTATTCTGTATAATACTGTAATGGCAGACACATGCCATTGCACATTGGTAAAAACCTGTTGAATGCACAACACAAAGTGAACTCTAAACTGTAGACTTTAGTTAATAATAATGTATCAGTATTGCTTCTTTAATTGTTGTAATTGTACCACATGCATGTAAAATGTTACCAATCGTGTAACTGAGAGTTCTCATACTATTTAACAAAACTGAATGAAGTCACTTTTTGCTGTTTAGAAATTAGTGTTTTAGGGGTGCCTGAGTGGTTCAGTCTGTTGGGCGTCTGACTTCAGTTCAGGTCATGATCTGACAGCTGGTGGGTTCAAGCCCTGTGTCGGGCTCTGTGCTGACAGCTCAAAGCCTGGAGCCCGCTTCAGATTCTGTGTCTCCTTCTCTGTCCCTTACCTGCTCATGCTCTGTCTCTCTCTCTCAAAAATAAATAAATATTTTAAAAAATTAAATATAAAAAAAAGAAATTAGTGTTTTAATTATTTTAGGGAATGGATAATTACTATTCTTATTATAACATGCGCGCACACACACACACACACACACACAGAAGCCTATGTTGGTTTCATTGAGCTCATTGTGTAAGTTCTAAAACTGATGAGTTTTAGAGTTTACAAAACATAATGGAGAATGAATGTGCTCTGGATAACAGTGAAGATTCTGGCATACAAGAATTATGGAAAGCATATTTTTCTGTCCAGAGGTTTACTGTATACCAAAGAACTCAAGAATGATTCTCTCACTTAGTATGATTAAAATATTTACCCTGGAGCTGCTGTTGAGTGTGCTTTTCTGGGACTACATAGTAGGACTGACCTAATTACTTCTTTATCAGAAGCAGAAACCATATCTACCTGAATTGTTTCATAACTGTGAAACACAAAGGTAACTCTTTTCCTTAAATTACCCAGATGATTTTCATATGTTATTAGTTCAGGCTTGTTTTGCACACTTAAGATTGTATGGATGTATGGGTAAATGTGTGTGTGTTAAGGACCAAGGTATTATGCTTTAATCCAGGAGACTCTCCTTGAATAATACTGATAATGGAAATGAACAGAATTTTAGAAATATAGTCCTATAAATGGAGATAATTGAGAAAAGAGGAAGAAAGACATAGATAATCTGTAATATATAGAATGTAGAATATGTATAATGTGTAACATAATATGTAGTACATAGTATTCTATAGATTATAGATATAACATAAATATAAGATATAAATTACATAGAATAATATACTTTATTTTATTTTTTATATAATATATAAGTGTGTATATATGATATGGTATATATCATATGCTTCACGTCCATAATCTCTTTCTGACATCACAGAGACATTCTTTCTAGGGCAAAGTCTAGATTTGGAATAATTGTTATTGGCCTCAGCCATCCTTCAGCCAAAGCTATGAACAGTTCATATGCAAATATTATACATAGTTCACAATTATTAGGCTTTATTTTCAACATTTTACAATTTGATGCTTTACTAAGGGATTCTGCTTTCCTTTTTTAATAGTTACAGACCTTACTATTCATTTGGTTTAAAAGAATCCATTCCCTGTGGCCAGAGAAGGACATCTTGTAGAGATCCCAACAATTCTGAGTCATTGATTTGAATATTACTAAATTTCCCAGACCTTTTTCATGTGAACTGTAAACCAGCTCTTCTCCATATTTCATTTTTGCAATTAGCTACCTCAAATGGTTTTTAAGGTATGTGAGGTCTATATTACAAATTCATGAAGCCATAAGTAAATCTTAATGCAACATTTTATTGAGCTTAATTGCCAGAATATAAAAATGTCTAACCATTATTTTTTTCTGGTAACTGACAAAAATTCCTTTCAACTTCTACTCTTATGGTGAAGAGTATAAGATCCCTTTCTTAATAGTCTAAACCCTACATGCTTTGTGTATGATGATAACACATTATCAGCTTTATATGCTGTTCTCTCTGGGTCCCCTACTATTTTATACATTGTAGCACTCCAGGAAAACTTTGTTAATTTTTTAGAACTTTACTAAAATTAAAGTGCATACGTTTTACTTTAAAAATATGCTGGCATTCAAATTTTAACTTTAAACAGCGAGGAAAACTGTAGATGTTGTTATATAAACTTGTAATTGCAATTATATATGCAAGGAGAACCATCTATTTATGTAGTTAGAACCCTACTATAAAAAATCATTAATGTTTAACAAATATTTTTACTATCTAAAGCCTAACTACTAGAGAAGTGTTATTAATCATATTAATACTATTTATGGTAAAACATTACTCATCTTGTTTGATGAAAGTGTAGAGTTTTCGACAGTCCGCAGACTGTCATCTGATTAGGACCATCATCATTCAAATCCCACAGACATTGGCATCCATGTTTCAAGAACATACAGCTCCCACTGACTGACACGTTCTTTATAACTTTAACAGAAATGTAAGAGAAAAGACAGTATCTTGGGTGTCTTTGACAAAAAGGCAATCATTTTAGAGATAGATCAGCAACATTTCCTCCAAAACAATGCATTCTTGTCTAAGTTAAGAAAAAAAAAAAGTCATTTGGGCTTGTCCTACTTTATAAATTGTTCCCCTGGGAAAAAGGAATAGCAAAGATGTTCCCCGAATTCACTGGAGTAGAAGTCATGGAGAAATTAAAAAGAGCACATGAATTGCTTTCTAAATATTATCTGGAGAAATAACAATGTTAATTTAAGGGGAAAGTTTGAGATATTAGAAGTGAGCTTAAATTCAGTTCAACCTATAAGCTTGCTTTTGTTGACAAGCCAAAATAAAAAGTTCAATTTTTTTTCTAAAATACTTCAATATGGAGAAAGATTTTTCTTCCGGTTTATTGAGGTATAATTGACAAAATTATAGGATATTTAAAGTGTATATAGCTGGGTGCCTGGGTGGCTCAGTTGGTTGAGTATCCAACTCTTAATTTCAGCTCAGGTCATGATTCCATTCTAGGGTCACGGGATCAAGACCCACATCAGGTTGTGCACTGAGCATGGGGCCTGCTTAAGATGCTCTCTCTCTCTCTCTCTCTCTCTCTCTCCCTCTGCCCCCACCCCCACTTGTGGGCATGCTTTCTCCCTCCCTCTCTCTCTGTCTCTAAAAAAATTAAAATAATCAAAAAATAAAGTGTACATAGTGATGATCTGGTATATGCCTACATTGTGAAAGGATTTCTTCCATCTAGTTAATTAATATATCCATCATCTCACATATTTATCTTTTTTTTTTTTGGTAAGAACATTCAAGTTTTACTTTTCTAGCAAATTTTAAATATACATCACAGTGTTATCAACTATAGTCATCATGTTATACATTAGACCCTCAGACTATTCATCTTAGAGGTGAAAATGTGTACAGTGACATTTAATATTTATACTTTCTACAGAATTGAAGCAGAGACTTAGTAGGCCCAGAACAATTTCTGTAAGTCAGTGTTTAAAATTCACCTATTCTAGACTGCCTTGATTTTCTTTAATTTGGTGCATACCTTGTAAGGACCGGTGTGTCCCTGACCTGACAATGTCTTACGCGCTATATGTTGGCACATAAAAAAAGGAAGGCATAAACTCCATTACTAGATGGAGACACAAGTAACTGGTTACTAATGCAATAGGCCATGAGTCTACTTTTAGCTTATCCTGATTGATATAATGCTCATTTTAATAACTTATCACTAAATATGAATAAAATATTTCTAATGTACAAATATATTCCTTCCAAAAAATCTGACTTGAATATTCATATTAAATATGTATATGTCATTCATACAAATTTTTATAGAAGATTATCATCTTCACCATGATTTGATCTCATCAAACTTTTATCTGTTTTTGCCTCTAAAATTATATATATATAATTTATATATAAAAATATATATTTATATTTATATTATATATATTTATTATATATTATTAAATATATATATATATATTTAAATCACACATGCAAATAAACAGCATGAGAGTAGTACGTCTTAGGTGTAATTTTAGGATGAACATTCCCCACTTGGCACTCGCTTCAGAGATTATACTTCTATTATAACTTCTAAAATAAGAACATGACAATGTAGTGAATAGAAATTCCTCCTTGAATATCACACATCCTGCATAAAAGCCGTCTTTAACTCTCCAAGCAATTGTTTTGAAAGAAAAACTCGGCGGTTGTGTGGCACTGATAAAATTAATCAGCCAATTAAGAGAAGTCCTACCTTTTCACAAACTGTGCATCATGTGAGCAAATCAAATCGTGAGCTCCTCAAGATGCTGGCGTTTAAATTTTTATATTCCGAGTTGTCATGATGAAAGATCTTAATTCTCAAAGGCCAAGTTTCTTGGGTGCAGGGTGTGGAAAATATTTTCTCAGAACCTAATAGGAACACACTAGCTTTAATGTTATAAAAAATGGTTTGGGAGTATCATACTTGAACAAATGTTTCCAGGCCAGTATATTTATTGAAAGTCAAGGATAGCAAATTATTTGTGTCTTGAACAGCATCACTAAAAAGATACAATCCCTGCTTTCAAAAAACATTGCAGCTAAGTCAAGTCAGTGTACAAACTATAAAATTGTTATGCCAGGTTTCAAACCCACACAGCTTAATCCAGGAGTCCACACTCTTTACCGCCGTTGATAGTAATCACTACTCCAGAAGTGAGTTATGCCAAATAATTCATCCACTGTACATTGTCCTTCTGAAATACTCACATCCCAGACATTCCGGGAATTTGCTGCAAACAGTACTGAATCTAATTAACTCCTGCTTAATTTGCATTTCGAATTCTATTTACCTGGACATAGGAGTATTTTGAAGTTGAAATAATACAGTAAGAGTGTAGAGGTTGAAGAAACAAATGGTCTTGGCGAAGAGAGCAAATAATATGTTGAGAAACGAAAGCCATAATCTTGTCAGAACATTTTGCAATTATTCAATAATTTCACTGGAGCGTAAGAGGCATTCAAAATTCCACGATGACACAGATATATTGGTGAGGTTTTCTAATACTGGGATTCTGAGTCTCAGGGACACTGAAATGTTCTCCACTCAAAGTACCTATGAAACTACCACTAGCTGGTGGCCAGGCAGGTCAACTGTCAGCAGCCTTAGTAACATAAAAATAAGCCCAGCTTGAGGCAAAGAATACAGAAATTTTTAGATTTTGTTTGCTACTAATAAAGTTGTCAATGTACTATCTTGAACTGTTTTTCTTTTTTAGCTTCTTATAACAATAGGTTGTTTTCTCGAGAAAATTATCAATACTCAACACTAATTTTACTTTGACCACGGGATTCACACGTAGTAAGTACTCATTTATTTGTGCATGTGTCAATGATTTATTCCCTTAAAAATAGATGCTTCTTAGTGATGCCCATGGGTGTGTTTGGCTGATATATCTGAATGAATTTAAATTATAGAAAAAGACCCCAAATAGTTATGGTCAACAATCCCAAACCATTCTGGGGTTATTTCTCAAGTGTTCTAGATTTCTGGGTAGGACTTTAGGGAGGTGCCTGCATTGTGATAAGTCCTATATTGTTCCATATTCAATGCTGCATACTCTTTTATAAAATTTATTTTTATTGAGATATAATTGGCATATAACATTGTGTAGTTGTAAGGTATATAAGGTATTGACTTGATACATTTACATACTGCAATATGATTATCACCATAGCATTAACTAACCATTCTATCACCTCCCATAATTATTGTTTTCTTTTTTTGGTAGGAAAAATTAAGATGTAGTTTCTCAGCACCTTGATGATCATAATACCGTATTGTTGTCTGTAATCACTGTTGTGCATTAGATCTTCTAAACATCTCTCTAATTCTCCTAGCCTCCAGTCTTTGGTAACCACTATTCTATTCTGCTTTAATAAGTTCACCTTTTTTAGATTCCATATATAAATGATACCATACAGTATTTTTCTTTCTGTCTGACTTAAATCAGTTTCTAATGTTTTCAATCTTTACTTTTTCCAGTATATTAGCCACCATACAAAGAGCAATATAATTATTATATTATATATTATGTTACATAATTCTGTTTTATATATTTTTTATAAAAATATATTATATAGTTACATATATAATATAAAAATTAGTTCACCCTGAAGTACTAGATTGTTCATTTACAGTTCCACTTTATGTACATTTCGGAAAGTTTTTTAACAGCCAAGCCTCTTCTGAGAATGCTCTAAATATAGAGTTTTCATTGAGTACTCTGAGGAAAACTCTCTGATGTATCTAATTGAGTGCCAAGTGGGCATGAACTGGGTCTAATTGTTCTTTATAGCATTTTATGCATTGTTGATGGTCAAAGAATCTTTCAATGATGACAGCGGTAACAATGTTCCCTGGTCTCCTGATAGAATGTTCCCTCTCTTGTTATGTTCTCTCTGCTGGGTGCATTACAAGACCCAGTGTCACAGTCCAAATTGCTGGAATGATGGCTCTTTGTTTTCATGCTTTGGCATTGTCCTTCCACTTTGTTTATTGGTATGTTGGCATTTCTTCCACACAGAAGACATGGGAATTGGCTTGTCTCTATGTTGTCCTTAACATCTGAAATATACCTCACAGCAAATTCATCCAAAAGTTCTTAATTTCTGCTATGCTGATCAGGAAATTCATACTTTGAAGTAAAAAACAAAACAAAACAAAACAAAACAAACAAACAAACAGTAAGTTTTCCTGTTCTCAAAGGAGGAAAAGAAAAGTCACCAAATGAAACCTGGAGGTTTTATTCAGCTTCAATGTCTTGAGATGTTATTCAATTTCTATGTCTAGTGTTATAAATCATAGAGACATTTATCTTTCCATTCCAACAGATCAGCAGAAAGCTGAAGGGAGGCTTTTACATTATTGCAAATTCCCAATAGTTTCACCATAATAAACCTTTGTCCGCTGAAAATCTCTATTGCTTTCTTCCACAATTTAACACGGTTGCATTATCTAATTCATGTAGTGGCTCTTCAGATGGGGCATTGGCACTGATTATTTTCTTTTATTACTTAAGAGTGATATAATAGCTAGATTTCCTAGAAAGTACACTCTTAGTTCAAAATTAAAATATTTTATTTTTCATTTTAGGTATTACAAATATATATCTTTAGAAAAATCATAATAAAATTGTAACATATATGTCACAAGTAACACGTGCCCACCCTCTCGCAATGTTCTAGTATTAAGCTATAAGTTGTTTAATACTTACATACTGGTGTCATGAAATTCAGACTTCTATTCACATTAGAACAAAAACTTGGACTCCATTAACCTAACGTGCACTGTCACAAGCCTTATCTGTGCATTAAGAAAAGGGAGACCTTGTGTCATTCTGTGTAGATGGTTGACTAATGCATTTCATAACACGGAGAGCATTGTTGGAGTTACTGGTATTTAGCTCATTCCCAAGGCTCACAAACACAAATCTTATTCTCAGTCTTCTAACATCTCTTTAGGTAGTGGGAAAAATTAATATGTAAAGGATCCATTTAATGAAGTGAAATTGTTTTTGCTAGCAGGTACTTAAACTCCCAACTCCGTTGCAATCCTCTGGTGGCATAACACGAAGAAAGTAGAAGAGCAATTCAATTAATTGCAATGAGAATAACTAATATTTATGGAAAATGTTGTGTTCCAGACACTGTGCTCAGGCATTTTGCATCTCATTTAATCTTTTTTTTTTTTTTTAATTTTTTTTCAACATTTTTTTTTTATTTTTTTTTTTTATTTATTTTTGGGACAGAGAGAGACAGAGCATGAACGGGAGAGGGTCAGAGAGAGAGGGAGACACAGAATCGGAAACAGGCTCCAGGCTCCGAGCCATCAGCCCAGAGCCTGACGCGGGGCTCGAACTCACGGACCGCGAGATCGTGACCTGGCTGAAGTCGGACGCTTAACCGACTGCGCCACCCAGGCGCCCCAACATCTCATTTAATCTTTACAGCCACTGCGTGAACTGTGGCTGCCACCATTTTACAGATATGGAAACTGAGCATAGAGAGATTGGTTGACTTGGACAAGGTCATTTTGCCAATAGATAATAAATGCACAATTCTAATCAGGTAGTCATACTCAATGGCCCAAGCAGAGAATACATAGAAACGGTTTAAGTGATTTCCAATACCTCAAAAATCATTTCCTATGATTTTCTGCAATGGGTCCATACCAGTAATGGAGTCCTTTGTATCTTACCTCTCTGATGTCAGATTAAGTTCCAGGTAACCCCATCAGGGTTATAGCAAGCCACAAGGCATTTACTCCATTAAAGCATAATCCATTCTCATTCTACTGCTATAGGCAAGCCTCCTTTAATTACACTCCACAGACCCTGTGATTGTTACAAATTGTAGGTTTGTGGCAACCTTGCATCCAACACATCTATCAGGGCCATTTTTTCAACAGCACTTGCTCACTTCATGTCTCTGTGTCATAATTCTCACAATATTTCAAGATTTTCCATTATATTATATTTGCTATGGTAATCTATGATCAGTGGTTATGACACGATGAAAGCTCCTATGATGGTTACCATTTTTTAGCTATAAGGTATTTTTTATTAAGGTAGGTATATATACATTTTTAGATATAATTCTGTTGTACACTTAATAAGCTACAGTATAGTGTAACCATAACTTTTTTTATGCACTAGGAAACTAAAAATTTCACTTGACTTATTTCATGGTGATATTTGGTTTATTGTAGTAGTCTGGAAGGAAAGTTGCAATATCTCTGAGGTATGCCTATACAGAAACATGATAAGATTGTGTTTTTTTTGTTATTATTCCGGTTAAAAACATCAGTATTAAAACTGCATAGCAAAATATCTATACATTTCTTTTAAATTTTAAGGTTGTTTGTTTGTTTATTGATTTATTGAGAGACAGCAGGGGACAGGCAGAGAGGAAGAGAGCGAGAGTCCCAAGCAGGTTACATGTTGTCCTAGCAGAGCCCGGCAAGGGGCTTGAACCCATGAATTATGAGATGGTGACCTGAGCCGAAATCAGGAGTTGGATGCTTAACTGACTGAGCCACCCAGGTGCCCCTATATATTTTCAAGAATATTTGTCTAATGTAGAATTTCAGAAATTGGATGGCAGGTAAAAAGTGTAAACAAAATATTGCTAAATAATTTCACATTTCTCTGCATAAAGTTTGTTAACTATGCTTTCACTAATAGCCGTTGAGTATGCCTGTTTCCCTCATTCATCATTAACATTTCTTTAAGATATTCACATTTTCTAGGCGAAAAATTGCATGATATTTTAAATTGTCATTGCCTTTATTTATTTGTTAAATTGAATATTTTCCCACTCATCTGTTATTCGTTTTTTTTCAGTAATTAGTAATAATTTAGTGGGCTCTATAGTCTACTAACACCCACCGATCCCTTCAATTTCATGTACAATTCAGATAATTTTCACAAACCTTTTAGTTTTACTCCAGCCTCCATCTTCATTGTAACATCTTGGTCTGAATGTTTTTGCTTTTTTTTGTCTGCATCACCTAAATTGACATAATCACATAATTATATACCCATTTTTATTGGTATTTAACTTGCTATTCAAATAGACTGCTTTTGCGTATTACTTTTTTTTTTCTTTTCATGATGACTGATGGACACCTAATAAGCACTTTTTTAATGAATTAAGTGTATTTGATACATATATTTAAATTGATGTGTGCTGTTGGGTAGAATATTGAAAGAAATATTTACCCTCTTGAGAATAAACTAGCATTTTGTGCTTATTATTGTGCTTGTGGTTTTAGTGTCAGTTCACCTCATTCTATCTTCCTAAAATGTAGTTCTCTATTACACACTTATGACATATCTTTGCCTAGTTTATTCTTTGATTTAGAATCCAAGTAGTCAGCTTCCAGAGTTCTCAGTCTTCATAAGTGAGCTTTCTGCCTTCCTAAACTGTATCGATATATGATAACAGTATATGAAACCTAGTCTTAAGAACCTGAAGCAACCAACCTACCAAGTCCATGTAAGATAGAACAGGAATTCAAAGCCAAGTCTACTGAACTCCATGCTATGCTGAACTGTAATGCATACTTTTAAAAGTATTTTGTCAGCTTCAATTGAGGGTGATTCCATTGAAAACTGAGGTTAACTAAAATCAGAGCTTAATGGGTTCAGTTGTTACAAATTATAACCATAACTGAGAGGATAAATCATTTAGTTTTTTTTTTTTTTTTTTTTTTTTTTATGGACACACTCACCTCTGTAATGATCATCACCCTCAAAGCCCATGGTGTTCATTGACCAGTGGAGCACAAGGGACAGTTGTTCATGATCTGTGCAGAGAACTTCAAGCACGTGAGAAATTGACACTGAATCTAGCTTTTCTTTTTATTGTTTTTTTTTTTAACTTTTTTTAACGTTTATTTATTTTTGAGACAGAGAGAGACAGAGCATAAACGGGGGAGGGTCAGAGAGAAGGAGACACAGAATCTGAAACAGGCTCCAGGCTCCGAGCTGTCAGCACAGAGCCCGACACGGGGCTCGAACTCACCGACTGCGAGATCATGACCTGAGCCGAAGTCGGCTGCTCAACCGACTGAGCCACCCAGGCGCCCCTCTTTTTATTGTTTTTAACAGCTGCACAACTAATAAATAATGATTATTCTTTGTAAAACTTGCAAAAAAAGAGAATTACACTGAGTAAGAAATCATAGCCATTGTTGTATTAGTCACATTCTGAGGTACTAGAGTTTAGGATTTCAACATATAAGTTTTGGAGGGACACGGTTCAGGTGATAACAATCCTCTATCTCTGTTAAACCCATTCCTTTCCATAAGAAAACCACTCCCAACAGTTTGATTTCAAATTCAGGCAGTCCTATTCCAAAGCCAGAGTACATGGCCACTATAAAGCCTATCCTCTAAGTCAAATATACACAGACACATACAACATACATATACATTGAGAAAGTTTGTCACGTTTGTTAAACAATTCATACTAGTTTAAAAAATAAGAACATAAGAACTCTATGATCTGGTATATATAGATTTATTTTTTGTAGTCAAAGTTCATGGAGGATTATTATATACTCATATTATGGCATATATATTATATATTAAAATACACAAAGCAAATTTGTTCATTGTTTGCCATGTAGTTTCTATCTTCAATTGTATTTTGCAATTGTTCCTTTGATTGAGTTTGAAAAAAATGTGTCCATGTCTTCTAGTACTTTGTATTTTGAAATTCATATTCCTACAATTTTCTTTCTTATATACTAAGATTCCAGATTATCTAGGATGAAGATTCTTGCCAACTATAAATTATTGGCAATCATTATACAAGGTAATAAAAAATATAAAATACATACTTAATTGAATGATATTTGTCGTATTATGTTTTGTCTGATTGGACTATATCTATATTTAATAGCCTTTTTGCCACTCACTTTGTATATTTTGCCCAATTCTCATTTTGAGATAACCACCTTTTAGGTGGGTTTCTTAAAAGCACTACATAGTTTGAACCCCTGGACCTATCCTCCCTCAAAATATCTCGGCATATGAATTTTACATTAGGACATTAGGCCACCCACCCAACAGTGACAACTTAAATATTTCTTATGTTTGTTTTTATGTTTTATCTTTAATATTTGTCATGATTTTCTTATTTTTCTTTTACTGTCTTGAAGAGGATTAACTTTGGTATATCAGATTTAATTTGGTTTTTCCTTATTCCCCCTAGATGATTAGAAGTTACATAATCTATTTCTTCTTAATAGTTTCCCTTAATTTGCTAATTAAATATATTTTAAATAAAAAACAAGGTGTTTTTATATTAGCTTTTATATTGATAAAAATCTGATCTCACTATTCCTTCAAAAATGAGATTTTTTTAATACATTTCTACTCTTCCTACTCCTCGCCATAGTTTTAAGCTACTGTTTTATATATTATTAGAAATTTTTCTATATAATTTCTAACTAATTTAATATAAATTCACAAAAATTGAGAAATTTGCATGCAGAGATACTATTTCCTGGTTATACCTAAGCTTATAAATTTTTCTAATATTCCACTTTTTATTTATATTAATTTTTCAATTTTACTGGGTTTTTCTCCAGTGGCTGTTATTGACTAGAAGTGGAGAATTTTCAAGAAGTCAGGTGAATGCATCCAAAAGATATACAATTTTATCAGACATTTTGGAGAATCAGAGAGAAAGAAAGAAAGAAAGAAAGAAAGAAAGAAAGAGAAAGAAAGAAAGGAGAACTCATAGGCAAAGAAGTGAAAGAGTTTGCATTCGTGGAACTAGTGGGACTACAGAATGAAGGAGAGTTTGGGAACATGATCCAGGCAGAAGTGCAACTGTGCATGCCTCACTCTCACGTCCTTTGGCAGCAAGACTTCCTTCCATCCTATTAAAAAAAATTGTACTAAGAACAAGCACAGATGCATGAAGTACACAGTCATTGGAGCAACAGGTGTTATCCTGACCACACTGTAGACCAATTAGGTAAACTCTGTAAGGCTGAGACCCACAACATCAGTGCAATTTAAAAATCACTTCTCCAGTGATCCCGGATTGCAGCAAGTTTGAGAACTATTGAAAACGAGCACATCAGAAGGTTTGGGGGTGAACTTCACAAGTTCCTTTTGGAGAAGGCAGGGCTTATATGACAAAGGGAAAATGGTCCTGTGTCATGTCCAAGAGGATTAACTTAATCCTGCCATGCTCTGGAAAGCATGTGACTACTGCTCACCTACTGAAACTCCAGTTGAAGCGGGTCAAGTATTGTGGGCAGCGATGATGTGGTTACTTATGCAAAGTGCCTTCCTTTCTCTGATCATCATCGTCATCCCTTGAAATATAAAAACATGCTCTGGTAATAGAGGTTCATTTTCTGAGGATACGCTCTATTTTGGCATGGCTTCACGGAAAGCCTAGCAGCTTGCTTTTGGATTCTTTTTGCAATTCAAAATATCAGCAAGTAATCTAGGTGGGGTAGTAAAAATGTGAGCCAGGAGAGCACTCAAATCAATAATTTGTTTCTAGTAAGGTTTACAGGTGATAAATCTTTTGCATTTCCGTATTCATAGTTTGGACTCACACTTCTTTTTCTTCTTCTTTTTCAAGATTTTATTGAAATTCCAGTTAGTTAACATACAGCATAGTATTAGTTTCAGGTGTAGAACTTAATGATTCATCATTTATGTAAAACACTAGGTGTTCATCACAACAAGTGCCCTCCTTAATCCCCATCACCCATTTAACCAATCCCCCCACCTACCTCCCCTCCAGTAACCCTCAGTTTGTTCTGTATAGTTAGGAGTCTGTCTCTTGGTTTGCCTCTCTCTCCCCGCCCCATATGCTCATTTGTTTTGTTTCTTAAATTCCACATATGAGTGAAATCATATGGCATTTGTCTTTGACCGACTTATTTCACTTAGCATAATCCTCTCTAGCTTCATCTACATCGCTGTAAATGGCAAGATTTCTTTCTTTGTTATGACTGAGCAATACACCATTGCATGTAATAGACACCACTTATTCTTTACATCAGTCAATGGACATTTGGGTTCTTTCCATAATTTGGCTGTTGTTGATAATGCTGCTTTAAACATCAGGCTGTATTATCCCTTCAAATTAGTATTTTTGTATCCTTTGAGTAAATACCTAGTAGTACAATTTCTGGGCCTTAGGGAGGTTCTATTTTTAACTCTTTGAAGAACCTCTATACTGTTTTCCAGAGTAGCTGCACCAGTTTGCATTCCCACCAACAGTGTAAGAGGGTTACTTTTTCTCTACATCCTTGCCAACACCTCTTGTTTCCTGTGTTGTTAATTTTAGCCATTCTGATTGGTGTGAGGCGATATCTCATTGCAGTTTTGATTTGTATTTCCTTGATGATGAGTGATGTTAAGCATCTTTTCATGTATTTATTAGTCAATAATGAAACAGCAGAAAGAGAAATCAAGGAATCCATCCCATTTAGAATTGCACCAAAAATCATCAGACACCTAGGAATAAACCTAACCAAAGTGGCAAAACATCTGCACTCTTGACTTACTTTCCTTTTACAGTACTTTAAATATTGTACCAATTGCATACATGAAAATACAAGGATATTTTTGTTATTCTTTTAATTTAAAACCATTTCAAAATTATAGAACGTTAAATGTACTGTAGGAAGGAGTTTTGCTTTTTTTCTTCCTGGACCATCTACGTTGCCTATGTGAAACCCTAGTACCCCCAAATACGTTAGTGTAGTATTCTATAGATATGAACATTCTCTATGCAACATAGACATTCAAATAAGGAACTTAACATCAAGTTAACTCTGTCTTAACAAAATACCAAATACTGAGTACTTAAACAACAGACATCATTTATTTTCTCATAATTCTAGAGTCTGGAAGACCAATATAGGGTGCCATCATGGTCAGGATTTGGTGAGAGCTGTCTTTCTGGATTACAGAAGGCCACCTTCTCATTATGTCCTCACATAGTGGGAAGAAAAAGAGAGTAACAGAGATGGAGAGATGTCTCTGTTGCCTCTTCTTATGAAAGCATTAATCCCATAATGAGGGGCTCTTCATGACTTCATCTAAACCTAATTATCTCCCAAAGGTCCCATCTCTAAATACTATAATGTTGGTGGTTAAGACTTCAACATGGTGAATTTTCAGGGGCACAATTTTGTCCAAGCAACAACTAACATCAAGCTTTCATAGTCCATTCAAATTTTAACAGTACATTCTAGTCAATAATATCCTTAAAAACAAAATAATGCATCTCAGTATCAAGCATTTCATTTAGTTGGCAAGTGTGTTTAGTCTCCTTCAATCAGAAACAGTTCCTCAGTCTTTGACTTTCATGATCTTGATATTTTTTTGAACATTAGAAGTGAGTTATCCTGTAGAGTATCCTTCAATTTGAATTATCTTATGTTTCCTCATGATTCATTTCAGGTTAGACATTTTAGGAAGGAATATCGTGGAAGTTGTACTTTTTCTTTCCACTACATTTTCTCAGGCATCCTGACAGACATTGAATCCTCTCCTGCATACATGCACTTTATCAGCGATGGAGGTGATGCTCACCAGCTTTGCCATTGAAAGTGTACACATTTTCCCTTTTTAATTAACAATTATTTTGTCAGAGATGCTTTTAAATTAGAGACACATGCCCTTCTTCAACAACTTCTGGTCTATTTATTTAAATACAAAAATCAGTTTCCTATTTTATTGAGTTAAAACTTATTGAATTATTTATTTTTAATTTTTTAAATTTTTTTTAATTTATTTTTGAGAGAGAGAGAGACAGAGAGAGACAGAGAGAGAGAGAGAGAGAGAGACAGAGAGAGAGAGAGAGGCAAAGTACAAGCAGGGAAGGGGAATAGGGAGACAGGGAGACACAGAATCCAAAGAGGGCTCCAGGCTCTGAGCTGTCAGCACAGAGCCCTATGTGGGGCTGGAACCCACGAACCGTGAAGTCATGACCTGATCCGAAGTCAGACGCTTAACAGACTGATTTGGCCAGTATTTGGGCTTTTAAGATGGACTCTTTTTTTCTTTTGACGTATTCTTATCATTCCTTGGTATGTTCTTAACCTCTGGTATTATAGGATATTCTATATCTGGGATTAGCCATTTCCAAGGAACTCTGGTTTCTTATGGTGGAGCATAATGTTTACAAACCACGACATGTACCTCAGTTGTACTCATTGCCATCAAGGCATCGCTGCTTTCAGGACCTCTCAGCACACCAAGCTCAGGAATATGTGCGTGCACATGTGTATAAATACAAACACCACATTATTATAGTTCTATTTTTTTACATATTTATAACTCCCTTCTTCATCAGTAAGAAACCTATTTTCCATTATCCTTAATACATTCACTTACTTATGACCACTCTCCCTACACGGAACTAACGTTCCATTACCACATTTGCTCCCTCCCTTGGGCGGCTGCTGTCCTCACCCTGCTTAGGCTTTAATATCCTCCGCCCAGCCACTGCCATAGCCTTTAACATAGATGCCTTTGTCATCTCATTCAAACTTGGTATTCTGCAAAATCTCCCCCACCCCCCGCTCCCGCTCACACACACAGTCAGCCTCATCACCCTGATCAAGTTCTGAAACTCTACACTGGATTGCTCATTAGAGTGGCTGCCTTCCCTACTCATTTGACTTGAGTGTTAACACTAGGTCTCTCCCCGTTTGGGAGCCCTCTTAAGCCCACTTCGGATCCAACACACTTAAAGATAGCCTCATCTTGTGGGTGCCCGCTGAAACTCCCAATCCATTTGTCAGGCTATGTCCAACCGCAACATGCATGGATACCTTCTTCAGTCCATCCAGGTTCTGACACCTTGTGCTCAGCTTTCAGCATCCTTGTGTGGGACGCCATTCTTACTTCTCCCAGGCTCTGACGATCCTCGACAGGTGATCCTTCTCTGCGGACATCCTACATCAGGCTGTCTCATTTGAAGGGTCTTTATATTAGGCATCAACACCTCCCACTGAGCTCTCCTCGCATGGTTAACGTCCTCACATTATCCAGGCTCCCAGGCCATGCTTCCAGATCTCACTCTCCTGGAGACATCACTCTCACTCAGCGTTGGGTCCAACACCTCACACCTGTGGCTTTTCCACACTGACTCCCTCCTCACCTTGCTTGAGCACCACTTCAGGTATCTGCCCAAGACACTTTCCCATTTTTAAAGTGGGTTATTTGACTTTCTATTTATGATTCATAGCAGTTACTTACAATTTCTGGGTATGGGTCTTTTGTAAGATAGGTGTACTGCAAGTATTTCTCTGTTGTGTGGCTTGCCTTTTTCTTGTCTAAATGGTATTTTTTTTAACGAATGCAAATTTATAATTTCATGAAATTTAATTTATCAAGATGTTTCTTATTTTCTGAATTGTCTAAGAAGCATTTGCTTAGCCCAGATATGTTAGTTTCCTAGAGCTACAGTAACAAATTACCACAGACTGGGTGGTTTAAAGCAACAAATTTATGCTCTCCCAGTTCTGAAGGCTCAGAGACTTCATTGTTTACATTTTCCAAGTTTTTGGTAGCTGTCAGCATTTCTTACCACACTCTCCTCTCTGTCTCCAGGGTCACATTACCTCTTCCCCTTTTGTATATGTCAAATCTCCCTGTCTCACTATTATAAGGACATTTGTCATTGGATTTGGGGCTCACGGAAATAATACAGGATTATCACTTCATTTCAAGATCCTTAACTTAATCACATCAGCAAAAACTCTTTTTCAACTAAGGTTACATTCACGGGTTCCAGGGCTTAGAATGTAAAGGTATCTTTGAGGGACCACCATTCAACCCATTACACAGGCTATTAAAGATATACTTTCAAATTGTAAGTGACTTGTACAGTCATTACACCAATGGAATTAGAGGAATAACCATATGAAAAAGTTGTTAGTCATAAGGAAATACAAATTTGAACTAGAAGACCTGCCTCTACATAATGATTTGAATAAAGAAAACAAAAGACAATACTACAGATTTTAATTTTGATGAAATGTAATCACATTCTCAGAGGTCTATAAAATTGCCTAAGAAATCTTTGTCTAACCCAGGTTATGTGGATATTGCCTCATATTTCTCCTAGAAGATTTATAGTTTCAACTTTGATATTTAGGTCTATATATAGTACATCTCAAATTAATTTTTGTGTACTGTGTGAAGTAGGGTTCAAGGTTATTTTTTCCAAACAAATACCCATTTGTTCCAAAACCATTTATTATTTTTTATTTTATTTTGTTTTATTTTTATTTTATTATTATTTTTTAATATATGAAATTTATTGTCAAATTGGTTTCCATACAACACCCAGTGCTCATCCCAACAGGTACCCTCCTCAATACACATCACCCACCCTCCTCTCCCTCCCACCCCCCATCAGCCCTCAGTTTGTTTTCAGTTTTTAAGAGTCTCTTATGCTTTGGCTCTCTCCCACTCTAACTTTTTTTTTTTTTTTTTTTCCCCTTCCCCTCCTCCATGGGTTCCTGTTAAGTTTCTCAGGATCCACATAAGAGTGAACACATATGGTATCTGTCTTTCTCTGTATGGCTTATTTCACTTAGCATAACACTCTCCAGTTTCTTACTTGACACATCCCCAAAGGCAAGGGAATTAAAAGCAAAAATGAACTATTGGGACCTCATGAAGATAAAAAGCTTCTGCACAGCAAAGGAAACAATCAACAAAACTAAAAGGCAACCGATGGAATGGGAAAAGATATTTGCAAATGACATATCGGACAAAGGGCTAGTATCCAAAATCTATAAAGAGCTCACCAAACTCCACACCCGAAAAACAAATAATCCAGTGAAGAAATGGGCAGAAGACATGAACAGACACTTCTCTAAAGAAGACACCCGAATTGCCAACAGGCACATGAAAAGATGCTCAACGTCGCTCCTCATCAGGGAAATACAAATCAAAACCACACTCAGATATCACCTCACACCAGTCAGAGTGGCCAAAATGAACAAATCAGGAGACTATAGATTCTGGAGAGGATGTGGAGAAACGGGAACCCTCTTGCACTGTTGGTGGGAATGCAAACTGGTGCAGCCACTCTGGAAAACAGTGTGGAGGTTCCTCAAAAAATTAAAAATAGACCTACCCTATGACCCAGCAGTAGCACTGCTAGGAATTTACTCAAGGGATACAGGAGTACTGATGCATAGGGGCACTTGTACCCCAATGTTTATAGCAGCACTCTCAACAATAGCCAAATTATGGAAAGAGCCTAAATGTCCATCAACTGATGAATGGATAAAGAAATTGTGGTTTATATACACAATGGAGTACTATGTGGCAATGAGAAAGAATGAAATATGGCCCTTTGTAGCAAAACCATTTATTAAATAGTATTTCCTTTTCCAATAAAATTGTGCTAGAAGCTTTGTTTAAAATTATGTTACTATATGAGCATGGGTCTATTTGTAGAATATTTGTTCTAGTATATTGATACACTTTCTTTCCTTCTACAAATACTTTAATCAATGTAGCTTTGTAGTTGTAACATTTCAGTAAGTGCTGAAACCAGATAATGTAAGTTTTAAAATTTTCTTTTTTATTAAAATTTGTTCAAGATATTTTATATTCTGTGTTCCCTAATAAATTTTATGATTAGATCATCATTTTAAAAAAGTCTCTATTTGGGGCGCCTGGGTGGCGCAGTCGGTTAAGCGTCCGACTTCAGCCAGGTCACGATCTCGCGGTCCGTGAGTTCGAGCCCCACGTCAGGCTCTGGGCTGATGGCTCGGAGCCTGGAGCCTGTTTCCGATTCTGTGTCTCCCTCTCTCTCTGCCCCTCCCCCGTTCATGCTCTGTCTCTCTCTGTCCCAAAAATAAAAAAAAAAAAACAAAAAACAAAAAAAACAAAAAAAACGTTGAAAAAAAAAGTCTCTATTTAAGGGGAAATGATATATTAACATAAATATGTTTTCCAATTTATTTAGAATTTAACTTTTCTCAGTGTTTCAAATATTTTCAGGGCAGAGATGCACTTGTCATTCATTTTATTTATTTTTAAAGTGTGAAGTTTTGATTTCACTCTAAATTTTACTTTTTAGGTTTTCATTTCCATCTGTTTGTTTTCAATATATAGAAATAGTTAAATCTCACAACCTTGTTGAAATCACTTATTTGTAGTAGTTTATACATAGATTCCCTTGGCTATTTTATACATGCAATTGTGCCTTTTTAAAACAATGACAATTTTATGTAACTGTTCTTTTCTTTTATTTTGCTATCTTATTACAGTGGTTAGAAACTCCAACACCGTGTTTCAATAAAATTGAGAGAGTGGACATCTTTGTATTTTTCCTAATTTTTGGTAAAACACCCATTTATTTATCTTTAACACTAAAAGTTTCTTTAAATTTGTGCCCTTTACATATTAAAGAAGTTATTTTCTGGGCACCTGGGTGGCTCAGTTGCTAAACTTCTGACTTGGGCTCAGGTCGTGATCTCTGCTCTCAGCAAAGAGCAGGCTTTGGATCCTTGGTCCTTCTGTCGCTGCCCCTCCCCTGCTCATGCACACACTCTCTCTCCCTCAAAAATAAACATTTAAAAATGTGGATGGAACTGGAGCGTATTATGCTAAGTGAACTAAGCCAGGCAGAGAAAGACAGATACCATATGTTTTCACTCATATGTGGTTCTTGAGAAACTTAGAAGACCATGGGGGAGGGGAAGGGGAAAAAAAAAAGTTACGAAAGGGAGGAAGGCAAACCATAAGAGACTTTTAAGGACTGAGAACAAACTAAGGGTAGATGGGGGGCATGAAGGAGAGGGGAAAGTGCGTGATGGGCAAGGAGGAGGGCACTTGTTGGGATGAGCACTGGGTGTTATATGGAGACCAATTTGGCAAAAAATTATATTTTAAAAAAGTCCTAAAAATAACTTATTTTTTCAGAATGTTTATCATTCACAAATATTGATTTTGTAACATTTTTTCTGCCTCTGTTGAGATGTTTTGTTTTCCCCCTTTAACCTGGTGAATTGCAGTGATTGAGTTTTACATGTTAAATCAACCTTGAATTAACTGGGATAAAGCCCACTTGGTCATGACACAATATTCTTTTTTATATGTTCCTGGATATAATTTACTATAACTTTGCATTTGCTTTTATGAAGTATTGTGATACTAATATTCATTTCATGCTTTCACCTCTCAGTTTTTGGTGTCAAAATTATGTTTGCCTCATAAAACAAGTTGAGAAACATCTCTCTTTCCCTCTTCTCAAAAATAATTTTCATGAGTATGTACAGAAATTTGTATTAGTTCCCTCTTAAATGCTTGATATAATTCCCCATTGAAGTCATCTGGTTCTGGATCATTTTGATGAGAAATTTTTAATAAAAATTTATTCTAATAGATATAGTATTTTTCATATTTTCCATTTCTTCCTGTGTTTGATTTCAAACTTATATTTTTGTCAATCTCTTCTAAATTACCAAAATGTGTTATAAAATTATCAGAATATATTCCCATTATTCTTAATATTTTAAGATCTGCAATGCTGTCCATTAAAAAATTCCCAATATTGATATTTTATGTTTTTCTCTGTGCTTATTTAACTATGAGATTCTCAATTTTATTAATCTTTGCAAAGTTCAAGATTTCTTCCATATTTTTGTTTTCTATTTCATTGATTTCTGCCTGTACATGAATCATTTCCTTTAACCCACTCTCTTTGAATTAATTTGCTCTCCTTTTCCAATCTTCTTGAACTTATAGCTTGCATCTTAAATTTTCTACCCTTTTTATGTTTCTGATCTATTCCTTGCTCCAAACACTGCTTTAGCAGCATCAAAGAAATTTGTATGGTGGTGTTTGCCCATTATCTATCATTTAAATTTAAAAAATCTTTTTTTGTTTTTGTTTTTGTTTTGATTTGTTTTGTTTTTGTTTTTGTTTTCTTATTTGACCCATAGATGTCATAGTGTTTTGACTTACTTCCAAATATTTTTTTGTTTTATATTTATTATTTACTTCTAATTTGATTCCAAATGGTAAAAACATATTTTGTGATTTCAATTCTTTAACATTTATTAAGATAGCATTATTGATTTTAGTGTTGATTTTGGCATTTTGATTTTAATGTTATGTATTTGTCCTACTTTGAAAAAGTTGGTATTTTTCAGTCTTCTGTATTCTTACTGCTTTTTGTATAAAGTTCCTGTTAATTATTGAGAGAAATGTATTTTCATCTTTAACTATGACTGGGATTTGTACACTTTACTTTTTTCTCTAAATGTTTAATTTACGTATTCTGTGACTACATTAACTGCATACAGATTTAGAAGTGTATCTCCTTAATAAAATGATTCTTCTATTACTTTAAAAATGTTTCTCTTTCTCTATTTAATATTCTTCATTTCTTCACTTAAAATCAAGTCTGATAGTAAACATATTTTTATTAATATTTTTTTGCATAGTATATCTTTTTTCCTCAAATATTTACTTTAACTCTCTTTCTTTTCTTATATCTAAACTAAGTCTTTTTTAAGCAATATATAGTAGGATCTTGCCTTATTTATGTAATCTAACCATCTCTATCTTTTAAGTTTTGTGTTTATTTAGATGAAGTGACATTAATAATAAGGTTTTTTTTAATTTGAGCAGTTTAGTTATTCCCATTAATTCTTTGATAGTTTGCTATTCCTTTTCTGCATTCTACTGCATTATTAAAATATAACTGTGTTTTGTTTTGTCATTTCTACTGGCTTTGGAGCCATATGGTAAAATTATGTTTTAGTGGATGTTTTAGATTCAAATATGCATCATTAATAGGGTGTTTGGGTGGCTCAGTTAGTTAAGCATCAGACTTTTGATTTTGGCTCAGGTCATGAGATCAAGCCCTATGTCCGGCCCTGTGCTGACAGCACAGAGCCGGCTTGGGATTCTTTCTTTACCTGGCTCTCTCCCCTCCCCCCACTCGTGTGTGCTCTCATGCACACACACACTCTCTCAAAATAAATAAATACATTTAAAAAATTTCAAAAACAAATGAAAAAAATATGCACCCTTAACATATCACATCTCACCTTAATATACAAGCTGCTCATGAACAGTATAAGAATCTTGCAATAATGTGATTGTATTTATATACCTTCTACTCTTTGCACTATTGTGCTTATCTATTTTACATTTACAATTTTTTGAACCCTATAGTACATTTTAATTAGTTTGTTTTAAGTAGTCAATGGTCTTTAAATAAATGTGATCTTATGCATTTGTTCACAATTTTCTCAAGGGTTTTTTTTTTTTTTTTTTTTGACTTTGTGGTGGTAACTTTCTTTCCTGCATGCACATACAATATTATTTTAGTTCAGTAAGAACTTTCTTTTATTTCTTGTGGTACAAGTGTCTTGGCAGTGTTTCAGAGTTTCAGCTCTTGTTTCTTAGCTAATGCTTTCATATTGCCTTCATATTTGAAGGTATTTTCATTGGGTGTAGAATTCAGGATTGACTTTTGTTTGATTGTTTTTAATCTTCACCCTCCAGGTTTAATTCTATTACCTGCTGGTTTTTGTTTCCAAAGAAAAGTCTATTTTTATTATTATAATTTCCCTAAATATAATGTCACTTTTCTAAATATGATTATAAATGTTTCTATTTACCTTGAGTTTTCTCAGTATGACTCTAATATGCCTAGAAGGTGTGTGTGTGTGTGTGTGTGTGTGTGTGTGTGTGTGTGTGTGTTTCTTAAGCATTCTTAGGATTTATTGTAATTTTTGAGTCTGTGCTTAGAAAAATTACATTGGTTGAGTAAAATTTTTTTTAACTTTTTTATGTTTTATTTTATTTTTGAGACAGAGAGGGACAAAGCATTAGCAGGGAAGGGGTAGAGAGAGAGATAGACAAAATCTGAAGCAGGTTTCAGGCTCTGAGCTGTCAGCACATAGCCCTATGCGGGGCTTGAACTCACGAACTGTGAGATCATGACCTAAGCCAAAGTTGGAAGCTTAACTAATTGAGCCACCCAGGCACCCCTAGTTGAGTAAAATTTTTATTCATTATCTTCTTATGTATATTGTTTTGCTCTTTGCCCCTCCTCTCCTTTCATTCTAATTATGCAAATGTCACAGTTCCATGCGTTCTACAATATCTACAATGCTTTACTTATTTGTTCTTTTTTCTTCTGTGCACTGGTTTGTATAATTTCTGGTGGTCTGTAATCACATTTATTAATAATTCTGTAGTTTCAGTTTGCTATTAAAGTCAAAACGATTTTTTTTCTTTTTTTCTTAAGAAAGAAAGTTCAGAATTTCAGACACTTAAATTCTAGCACTTTGTTTTTCTAGATATTACTATGCTGGAATCCTCCATGTTTTTGCCACATTCCTCTAAACTCGTTAGCATTTACAGAATAATTACATTAAAACCTAGGAGGGCTAACGTTAACACCCGTGTTACTCATGCATTTACTTCTAGCGGCTACTTTTATTCTTCTGATTGTAGATCACACTTCCCTGCTCCTTCGTATGTGTGATAAATTATGATGTTTGACGAACATCCTGAAAGACGTTTCGAGTAGCACTACATTATGTTAACTGGATGATATTATTTTTCTC
Source organism: Neofelis nebulosa (assembly GCF_028018385.1). NCBI lineage: Eukaryota > Metazoa > Chordata > Mammalia > Carnivora > Felidae > Neofelis > Neofelis nebulosa. Next base: position 179,670,725 of record NC_080784.1, on the reverse strand, counting down.
TATAGCATGGTGTCCTGTTCTGGAATGAAATCTAAGTGTTTTGTTCATATCAAGTCTTGATTTTGGCTTCGTCGAGCTGGATCGATCTCCGTTTTCCATTATTCCTACAACAGACCTCAATGCTAGGCATAGTTCATACTGCAAATACAAGATTTTTCTGAATTGTCAAATTAAGACAAAAAAAACAGCACTTTCACTGTGAGTCTCCTTTCTTTCTGGCTAAGATTCAATATCGGAGCATTGCATGATCTCTGAAACTTCTGTTCATCTGACAGGCCCCAGGCAGCTGTGCTCTGCTGTGCTTCCTGGATTCTTGCCCTGCTCCTTCCAAGCTTAGGAATTGGCCAACCTCTGAGGAAAACCTCTGTGTAACATAAAAACTCAAGTTTTCCTAGAACTTATTTTTTTTCTTTGTTGCTATTGTGCTGGAGGGATACTGAAAGTTATTTACATTTCATAACACGATGAATTACATTTGTCTAAGATATTACACCATAATGTTTTCAACAATAAAAAATAATCTTAATTTCAGACAATAATATAGAAAGTTTCTGAGAACGTACTAGAGGTAAAAAGGTGTGTGAAATTGAGGAAAAATAATGGAGTGTGTATTCATTGATCTTCAAAATGAAAACTTACCAAAGGTAAGCATCATTATCATTTTATTTCAAGAACACATTTTAATCCAACGTGATAGTTTTAATATTGGAATAAATAGAGTCTTTGATTATGTCTTCAGAATATTTATGATAACATTACTTCAATTTCATCTAAAAATTATATCTCTTGATACTAATTACTAACTAAGCAAAGACTAATCTCATGAGAATCCATATCATTAAAACTGGGTCATTGGTTTTTTGAAAAGTCCGTGAAGTTGCTCTGTGACAATGCAAGGGAAAGAATTGTTGAATATAATAAACCATCAGGTAGGAAGCTTAGGTATATATCTCACTCTCAGAAAGGCATATGTCCTACATTCTCTAGTTTAAAGTAAACAAAGCAAGGGGTGCCTGGGAGGCTCAGTCAGCTAAGCACCCGACTCTTGGTTTCAGTTGAGGTCACGGATCTCACAGTTTCAAGCCCCATGTCAGGTTCTGCACTGGCAGTGTGGAGCCTGCTTAGGATTCTTTCTCTCTTCTTCTCTCTCTGTCCCTCCCCCACTCATGCTGTCTCTCAAAATAAATAAACTTAAAAAATTATAAAAAATAAAATATATGAAGTGAAATTTGCCTGTACAGACTTATTTTACCCCCATAAGAGAAAGAGTTCTCACTTGAAGAGCGAAAAGAAGAGTGAAAAGAGCATAAGGGGTACAAATGTGTCCTGAAACATACAGTATATTGACATTTCTCTTTGTCCTTCTGAATTTTCTTCTCTTCTTTATGCAGCAAGAAAGTGCATTCTACTTAAAAAATAATTACAAAGTACGAACTGAAAAGCTTTATATAAATACGTTATAAATGTATCTTTTGATTCATGTTTGTGCCATTGTCTCACTATTTTCTGTTATCTGGCTAGGTTTAAAAAAAAATCTTTGTTTCCTAATTTAGGAAGAATCTCTACTTTCCAAAGTAGATTATCTTGAAGGGGTTTGCATACAGGTGCCTATAAAACCTACACTGTGATGTAAACTCAAACCATTTTAACTTCAATATCACATAATTTAGTATAATTTTTGGCGCCCCAAAGCACTGCCTAAATCTTAATAAAGAAAAAAGTCTTTATGACTCGTTTCAATTGAATGCTTCTAAGCAGGCAAAAATGAGAAATCATTACATGCATTGGTGGAAGCACACTTTTAAGCTGCAGTTTTGTTTAATTCCTGTCACCTTACTCATGACAGCTATAACAAATAAAGAAACTGAGGATGAATTCATAGGGATAATTAAGCAGTGTTGATCTTAGGACAGTTGTCTTTTCAATGAAACATTGATTGCATTGTTCATAACAAAACTATCTCTGCATGACAGAACTAATTAGTGACCATCTGAACTTACTTAGCCAAATGAAAAAAGCAATTAAAAACACCGTCATCACTGGATCAACCATTGAACAGCTGGTTATATTGATAAGCAATCCAGCAAGTTAAAGCTACTTTAGAACACAATGGAACATAATCTGCTTTCTGAGCAGTAATTAGAGAGCAGTAAGAGAATATGAGATTACTGTTGAGAAACTGTAATTGTGATGCAAACAACTTTAAAAATACATTTTCTTCCTGAATCGGCATAAGAATAATAGGTGGAAATTTTCGCATTTTTAAATGACCTTCTATTCCCATGGGAATTGTAGATCATATTATAGGATTTATCAACAGTTCACCATCTCTCTTAAGAGAGAATACATCTCTCTTAAGAGAGAATCTTAAGAGAAGATACATTTGTATGACATTGCAGTTTGATTTACCAAAGGGACATAAGAATCATTGTGACACTTAAATAATTGAAACAGCAATTATATGCCATTGGGTTACAAATACCTGGAGGGCAGGATTAGGTGTATCTATTGTAATACATAAAACACAAAATGTCTGAAACTGTGTGTGTGTGTGTGTGTGTGTGTGTGTGTGTGTTTACGCGTACGCGCGTGTATGGTTTTAATGTTGCTGTTCTCATCAAATTTGTTTTAAAATGTCCACAGGTATGAGAAATCTTTTTTCAATTTTTTAGGAAAGTGAGAAATAAGGTCACATTCTTTTCAATCATATTTGGTGCACATTCCACATAAAAAAATCCAATTAAATTGAGTTAAAGGAAAATATATATATAATATTTCAAATCAGCCAACCTGTAGGCAGTTAACTATACTTGTTTGAAAACGTGCATACAACTCTTTTGTTGCTTGAGTCCTTTTCTGTTCTTAAAACCATGTAACTAAAATAAAAATTTATACCAGAAGAGATGATACTACAATGTTCAAGAATAAATTTTTTGGAAATAGATAAAACAGACATATATCCCCATCCTGTATATACCATTAGCCAGCTGTGTTACTTCACTTTTTAATGCTTAGGTTACACACATGAAAAGTGAATGGGAGGGGATATTAACAACTTTGGAACATTGTTTAAATAAGTAAAAAATACCTAGGTACATATAGGTAAATATACATATATTTATACATATATATGTATAATATATATAATATATATTATCCTGAATCATGGCATATATATACATATATGTGTATTTTATATATGCTATTTATATTTATTATTCAGCTATGTGTATATATACATAGCTGAATAATGGCCATCTAAACATACAAAGCTATCAAATTCTAATCCCTGGAACCTGCAAATGTTATTTTATGAAAATAAACTTTCTTTTAAAACATGATAAAGTTAAGGATCTTGAGATGAAATTGTTCTGGATTATTCAGGTGTGTACTAAACACATTTACAAGTTTCCTTATAAGACAGAGGCAGAGGGAGATTAACACACAGAAGAGAGGGCAATGTGACTTTGAAGGCAGAGATCAGAGTGAGTAGCTGACAGCTACCAGAAGTTGGAAGGAAAAAGGGATATATTCTCTAGCTCCTCCAGGATCTCCGGAAGGTATGTGGCCCTGCCTATAACGTGATTTTATTTCAGTGATACTGAGTTTGGATTTCTAACCTCCACAAGTATAATATAATGATTTCTGGAGTGCCTGGGTGGCTCAGTAGGTTAAGCATCCTACTTAGCCTCAGGTCGTGATCTCATGGTTCGTGGGTTCGAGCCCCGCATTGGGCTCTGTGCTGACAGCTCAGAGCCTAGAACCTGCTTTGGATTCTGTGTCTCCCTCTCTCTCTGCTCCTCCCCTGTTCATTCTCTGTCTCTCAAAAATGAATGAACATTAACAAATATTTTAAATAATAATTTTTGTTGTCTTAAACCACCCAGTTTGTGGTAATTTGTTATAGCAGCCACAGGAAAACTTTTATAAAAATATATAGATTTATAAATTTATATAGATATAAATGTAGTTATAATATTAGTATCTGAGTATTCTGACTGGCCCAATAAATCTAAACTATAATTATTTCCAAATGATTCCTTTTCCCACTTATTTAGGTACTAATTCCATTTGCTTTTCTGACGTTTTTCATTATTCTTTCTTTTTTCTCCAATTTTATCTATTCTGTGTTAGTGTTTTATTTACACCATGGTAAATATATTGAAAACAAAGCAAGTCTTATTTGTTAGCCAGCTGCAAGGTAAAAATGAGGAAGATGGAAAAGGCCTTGGTCTTCAAAATAGTACTTTTTTGAATCAGTAGTGCAAGAACATAATATTCTTCTTCTCTACTTCCTTACTATGTGCCAAAAATCTCCCCACTAATAGATACACTTAACATAAGCACGTTATGTGTATAAACTTATTTCACTCATTGATTAAATACGGCAGGTGACTTTGTCTTTCCATGTCAAAGATGAAGGAAAAAACGTGGAAGTAATTTGTTCAAGGTCAAAAGGCTAGTAAGTGGTGCAGTTGACATTCTTAAAGCTACTTTGCTTGAAGATAAAGGCGAAAGAACTTGTTTATTTAGTCAACAAATATATATTGAGAAATTACTATGTGCTAGGACTATTAAATTTGTTTTAACAGAGCAATTACACAGCTAGAGCTATGGTAGACAATAGGAATATAGTTAAAGCTACAGACAGAATCCCCGCTCTTATGGGGTTTTTCTCTATTAGTTAGACCAAGAGTTGGCAAGATTTTCTGTAGAAAATATGTTCTTTCGGTAGAAATATTTTGGATTTTGTAGGCTTTGTGGCTGCTGTCACAGTTACTCATCTCTGCCATTAGAATGCAAAGGCAGCCAGAGGTCATACATGCATGAGTGTATGTCCTGTTCCAAAAAAAAAATTATTTGCAAAAACAAGGGGAGAGCCAATTTGGGTCTGTGGGCCATAGTTTTTCACTCCTAGTATAGATAGATAATAAACCAGATAAATAACTTCTAATAACTTATAAATTGTGCTAGAGCATGTTATGAAAAAAAAAAGTAATAAAACAGAGAAAGGAGATAGGGAGTTAGGAGTGGGTGAGTTTATAAGACCTCTCTATGAAAGTGGCAATTGAGCAAAGCCCTGAATAAAAGAGAGGATGCAAGCTATGTGTCTATGGAGGAGGTAGAAGGAAGAGCTCTGACAAAGGGCCTGAGGTAGGATCATGGTGGACCCGACAGCAATAGTGAGAAGATGAGTATATCAATGAGGTGGTGGGGGCGGGGGGGGGGGGGGAAGTCAGAGAGATAATAGGAAGCCGCATCACAAATAGCCAGGTGCTTCATAGGCAATGTCTGACTCTGAGTCATGCGGGAAGCATGGTGGAGTAGGGCAGTGATAATAAAATCTAATTTAATACGATGACTAGCTATTGGTCCAGGAAGTTATTTGGGACTGGCTTTGTTAGAGGCAGAGAGTCTGGTAAAATCTCTTTAAACTTATTAAATAAATTGTGTTTTTAATGCAATTCTTTTGGGTTAAATGTTTATACGTATCACCCAGTGAAATGAATTAAACAGAATTGTATAAAGTACTCCTGTGTGCCAGAACCTTTGTCGTTATAGACCAATAGGACACCATTTTTCTCTGTATCTTTTTTAGGCTACTAAGTAATTGATCCTCTACCTTTCTTAGTAAAAAGTAAGTTCTCTTTTCAGGGGTTTGCTTAAAACAAAAAATGACAATTGCCATGACTTGCCGCTTGAACATTAGATTTACTCTCCAACAATGAGTTACTAGGACAACAGAAGAGTATCTCACCCTCCCAGACTTCGCCATCATCTCTTTGCCAAGAACTGTACATCTGTTGAAGGTCTGGTATGTATCAATCAGACAGGAGAAAATAAAAGAGTCCAGAAGTTGGTGTTCTGATGGCGAGGTGACAAAGACTTACAGTAACTGACTCTTGGCAACTTTAACAATTTCTTCATTTGAGTAGATTTTATGGTTTTAGCTGAACTGCAAGACCCTCATGTCAAAAAGGATCAGCCTTTGTGGGCTGCATGAACATACAGTAAGAGCTCTTTCAGTTTCTGGCAAGCCAGGAGAGGTTAGTGAGTTCAACTTTTGGCTGAACTTCAGACAGATCTTTTACATCACTGATTGACCTGCTAACCTGATGTAGAGCATGGTGTCATGTGGCCAAGGGACAGAGCATTTAGGGAAGGAACACATGCTTGTGCTTTAATCTATTTTGCAAGACATTTTCCCAGCATATCTTTGGATTGAAAACCAGGGTCATTTCCCTTACAAATTGAGGGTGATTGTGTCAAAATGGAAATTAGATGTAAATGCTAAGGTTTTGTAGGGATTTGAAGTTGGTTCTTCTGGATGGCTTCAATCTCCACCCACTTATTGTTTAATAATAATATTTTCTTTTACTGTGATATCCTGAGAAATCACATTGGTATTTAGTTTTTCCTTTGGTATTTGGGTTTTATTATAAATGCTACCATTAAGTCATTGTTTTCCTATTAGTATGCTTTCTTAACGATAAAAATGTATTGTTTTGATCCTAAGTCTTCATTTAAAATATTAAACTTATTAGTATAACAATGGAGTTCTAGTTAAAGATGGGGATATACAAAGATTCTGAACTCACCTTTTCCTACAGACACACTGAGTCTACTGATACATATGGAATAATTTTCTTTTTTTTTTTTTAACATTTATTTATTTTTGAGACAGAGAGAGACAGAGCATGAACGGGGGAGGGTCAGAGAGAGGGAGACACAGAATCTGAAACAGGCTCCAGGCTCTGAGCCCTCAGCACAGAGCCCGACGCGGGGCCTGAACTCACGGACCGCGAGATCATGACCTGAGCCGAAGTCGGCCGCTTAACCGACTGAGCCACCCAGGCGCCCCAAGGAATAATTTCCTTTTAAGAAAACCTAAAGGGTGATTGAGGGAGGACTATACATCAGGCAAATGAGAAGAAACCCACACAGAAGCAGGTAAGAGAGGCTAGGACACAGTCTTGCCATAAACGCCACCCCCCACATGGCATCCCACAACTGGAAAGGAACTTGAAATCCAGAGCTCCTCCCTGAAGAGTGAAAAGTTGAATCCCACATTGGGCATCTCAACTTTTGAGACAAATGCTTGAGAGATGAGCACCCAAAATATCTAAATTTGCAAACCGAGGGAGCTAGCGTCCTGAGACCCATAAGACTATGACAGTTTGAGAAACTGCTTTAAATGGTCTCATGCTTGGACTCATCCACCCCAGGGCCTATTTCAGAGGCAACCAATTGTGCCCAGGTTGGAAGTGAAGGAACCTCACCTCCATATATTGAAGCACTGAGCTGAAGGACAGACATCTATCTTAACCCACACACCAAGGAGACTACTGGAACATTCTCCAGGGACAGAAACTGGTGTCTGACAAGCTCTCCTTTTGCTGTGCTCTCCAGAACCAGTATCTCCCATATTTTTGCAGGTGACGTCTCAGGGACGCCTCCTGATCACCTGGCTAGAAGGCAGGGGACTTGTGTTTCTGGTCCCCAGAGACTGTCATAATTGGTATTTAGTTTTTCCTTTGGTATTTGGGTTTTATTATAAATGCTACCATTAAGTCATTGTTTTCCTATTAGTATGCTTTCTTAACGATAAAAATGTATTGTTTTGATCCTAAGTTTTCATTTAAAATATTAAACTTATTAAGTATAACAATGGAGTTTCTGTCACCCAGAAAAGAGCACATATTCCTACATGGCAACCACTGACAGAGGACACCTCTACATTGCTTGGCTCTGATGGCCAGCGAGGCTTACACTTGTGAGTCCCACAGGACTGTAACGAGGGAGAAAGAGTTCTTAAACAGTATCCACCCAGGATCCAGAAACAGTCAACAGACCCAGGAGCTCAGTCTTTCTGTAAAGAGTTCCATTAGCTAATCATCATGGCTGCAGCCTGAGGGACAGGCTTCTAACTAAACACACAACTTGAAGCAGAATGTAATCCTTTCCAGAGACCTCAGAGGATATGTGTTATCTTCATGCTCACTCTCTGCCATGTTCTAGAACGTGGTGTTATTGGAGGAAAGATGGAAATATTTCATTTGGTAGAGATAAAACTTTAACTTAGTTAACTAACCCCTTCCCTTCTTACCAGGAAAGAAAAAGCCAAAAGTTTTGGGGACAAAGATTTGGGTGGCTCTAAAAGAGGAGTAAAAATGGAAGATCATTTGTGAGACCAACAGAACTAAAGGAAGCAAAAACAATTCATAGGCAAAAAGCACATGAAAATAATTTGAAAAATTCAAAAATGATATGTAGCAACAAGAATTAATTTTAATGTTTTCTGGCCTTAGAATGTTTCATGAAATTTGATACTTTTATGTACTTATAAGTTGTTAATTTTATTCTTTAAATTTTTTTAATGTTTATTTATTTTTAAGAGCCGGAGAGAGACAGACTGTGAGCAGGGGAGGGGTAGAGAGAGAGGGAGACACAGAATTTGAAGCAGGCTCCGAGCTGTCAGCACATTGCCGGATGTGGGGCTCGAACTCACGCAACGTGCAGTCATGACCTGAGCCAAAGTCGGACGCACAACATACTGAGCCACCCAGGTGCCCCAATGTTACTTTTATCCCTGATAGTTTGACAGTAGATTTTAGGGCCTGGAGTGACAAGGATACTGACTCATACTTCTCAGTATATTTAACAGGGTCAACCAGAATGGGGATATTTTTAAGTTTTTCTAAATTTTGTATTTGTTTTTGTTTTAAAGTAGAGTTGTAATTAATATGTACTGGGCAATTATTAAAACTTTTGCTTGATATTGTTTATTTTTTCACTCAGATGTATATTTATTTAAAAACTTAATTTTCATGATGTATCTTTTTTCTCTTCCTTTGTTTCAACTAGGACACAGCTACTGTTTCATAGGTAATATGTAGTAGAATTAACTTTTTAGCTTTCAGTTACCCGTATACGACTTTAAGTCACATTAATCAGTTTCTTGATACCTGGTAAAATGTGGATATATTTTACATTGCTGGTGCTCAGTACAAGGTTACTGAATTGAATGGTACTTGTTATAATATGTTCAATAGGTACTTCAGCTGTGGAAAAATTTGATATTATATTCATTCTGAATAAAATGAAAAAATTGGCAATTTTATTCAATTCAACATTATTTATTGACTATTTACTCTGTTTGGGACTGCACTAGGCATTGTTGGGAATGTTTAACACAGCACGATAGATTTGTGCTTTTTGTCCTGAAGGAATTTGCTATATTCAGGAAAATTATTTGGGTCAAAGCTTTCTTGTCAGTTTCCTACACTGACAGCCATTTACATAAATAAGAACACTCACTGACTTCTTTGAATGATTCCTCCTTTCATTCTGAAACACTTTTACCTAAGCCTACTTCACCGACCCCAAACCTTGCCCATTCTAGATATTACCTTTCATGTCATTCTCTGAAGGAAGCGCTTCTATTCTCTGGTACCTGGGTTAGTGTCTCTCCCTACTCCTTGTGATTTCCATAATTAGTTATTTGTATTTGTTTAATGTTTGTCTTACATACTAGAGTATATGTTATCAGAAGGCAAGAGCCATTTTCATGTACCTCCATATATCCCCAGTGTCTAGTGAATGTCTGACTCAATGATAATTGATAATCATAATTGGTTGAGGCAAATAGCTAATACTATTTTTGTGAACCCTTTGAGAATTTTGAAATTTAAAGTACCCTTTTACTAGATTCACCAATTATGAATGTTTTGCCACATTTGCTTTCTTTCTCTCTCCTCATCTTTTCTTTTCATATGTATTTTAAGCATATATCTCCAATGAACAAAAACTTCATTCTGCTATATCTTAACAGTATGATCTCCACAAGGAATTTAACACTGATAAAATAACATTGCTTTGTCTTTCCTAAATCCATATTCAAATTTTCCCCAGTTGTTCCTATAATCCTCTTTTTTGTGAAACCCATAATCCAGTAAGTATTGTGGACACTTTTAAATTGTCAAGCTATACTTATTATTATTACTTAATCTAATAATTTTACTTTGTTTTTGAAACAATGCTCACTGAAAGCTTAATTTTTACTTTTAAAAATATAGCTTACTTAAAACGTTTGAACTATTGTAGATTCTCTAGTACAGAAATTACCAAATGAATGAGTGGCCTGAGGGCAAAATTTACATATGTCTTTATTTATTCTATAAAAGTAGGAATATTTTAAATCTAGGCTTTTAAAAAGTCATTACTAGTGGTACAGCACATTGATATTAAAATATGATTTCAACAAACAGGACTCTCCATGCTGAACATTTACATAGCTCTGAAGAACAGATTAGAAAATTTTCCAGTCTTTAATTTTCTCCTTGAATTGCCTTCTTCATGAAGCTAAGTTTACCCTGAGGCCCTTACAGGAAATGAAAAAAAAAAAAAAAAAAAACCTGCCAGGAAAACATACAATATAAACAAGTATCACTTTTTTTTTAAATTTTTTATTTTCAATACCATGGGACTTTCTAAGAGAAATCAATGTAGAGGAGAGATATAGCAGGGACTGTCCAAAGAACTTAGGTTATTTTAACTCAGTATCATCTTTTTAAAAGCTACAAGAATAAACATTGCTGTATTGAAGAGCTGTCTGTGAAAAGTGAGAATAGATATTTCAATCTGGGCCCATTTCACATTCACTGTGAACAGTTGGATATTATTGAACAGGCTTTGCCCTTTACTAGTAAATCCTGTGGCTAATCTTATTAAGAACCAGTGGAAATGGAAGTTATATAGAAATCAGAAGTCTGCTACACAGTGAAAGAATTCAAAGAGGTTTTCTTTTTTGTTAAAATGCCTTTTCTGTGTTTGTTTATGTAAGTTATCTCATTGAATTAATTATATTTTCAACATTTTCAAATGGAATCGGATGGATTACGCACCGCAGTTCCTCATATGAACTATATTCCAAGATTTAGTTTTGTCAAACACGGGACGGTTTGCCTTCAACATGCTTTAGATGACATTAAATAACTTTGATGATTCTCTGAAGGACACAGACCTTCCTTCAACTGACTTATCTTTCCTCTTAATTAACTGATAGGACAGGAATGAGAGCTGACTCTATAGATTCTCAGTAAGTCCCAGAGTCGTCTAAAATATTACATCTAAATGACATGACCATGTGGTTTTGTCACCAATGAGCTTTGCCATATTACTAACTGTTGGAATGTAACAGGTTGTGGACTGTATTGTGTTTATGACTCTACAACTGGTCATCCTGGTGACTGGGACCTGTTAATCCTTTACCTTTCCAAGGCTTGATGATGCTTGATGATGTTAGTGAGAGACTAGGGTAATTCAGAAAACCTAAAGTTATATTAAATCACTGTTTTGCTCATGACTCTTCAAAGTTCCCCCATTTCACTCAGAATAAAATCAGTGTTCTTAAAACAGTTCTCAGGGCCCTTTGGGATCTGTATTTACTTGTCAAAACTAATCTCTATCTAGCCCCCTCTATCTACTGTCACCTCTGTGTTTTGCCTCCCATACTTCTCCTAAGCTTTTCCTTAGGCACCATATTCTCTCTGAAGCCTACTTATACAGGCATGCTTGTTTATTTTTTATTTATTTTTTTTTCAACGTTTTTTTTTTGTTTTTTTTTGTTTTTTATTTTTGGGACAGAGAGAGACAGAGCATGAACGGGGGAGGGGCAGAGAGAGAGGGAGACACAGAATCGGAAACAGGCTCCAGGCTCCGAGCCATCAGCCCAGAGCCGGACGCGGGGCTCGAACCCGCAGACCGGGAGATTGTGACCTGAGCCGAAGTCAGACGCTTAACCGACTGCACCACCCAGGCGCCCCCAGGCATGCTTCTTTAAACCTAAAGTTACTGCCTTCTGTTCCTTTTTTTTCTCAAACTATGTATTATGCCCACGATATAAAACAGAGAGTAAAGTAAGACAAAGGTGATGACTTAGTTAATTAATGTAATGATCGTTTCTATTCTATTTTTTTATTAAATTTTATTAAATGTTTATTTTTTTGAGAGAGAGAGAGAGAGAGAGAGAGACTGAGACAGAGTGCGAATGGGGGAGGGGCAAGGAGAGGACACAGAATCTGAAGCAGGCTCCAGGCTCTGAGCTGTCGGCAGAGCTCGATGTGGCTTTTCAACTCATAAACATGAGACCATGACCTAAGCCGAAGTCGGAAGCCCAACTGACTGAGCCACCCATGAGCTCCCTCTATTCTCTTATTTTTAATGCATCATAAACAGTGAAGAAAGTAGGAAAAGCAGCAATTTGATCATCAAAAGGATTTAAGTAATATCAACTGACCAGGGGTAGACTGGCAAACTGTGTATGGTATAGAAAAAGTACTTACTGTGCATATAAAAGTATGTAAAAAGTACATTATCAATAAATTCATTTAGGGTTTATCATTAGAAAGGTAGTTGAGTTTATGTAATGTGTTTTCAAAATTCATCTGCATATCAGTTAAATTCCACATGGAGCAAACATTTCTCGGTAAACATTTCTCAGTTTGATGTCTTTGTTTTTCAGATTTTTTTTTCAGTCAGTTAAGCATCTGACTCTTGATCTTGGTTCAGGTCACTATCTCTCTCTTCTCTCTCACTTTCTTTTTGTCTCAATAGAGAGGGAGGCAGGGGATTCAAAGTGGCCTCTGCAAAGCAGCCTCTGTGCTCTCAGAGCAGAGCCCAATGTGGGGCTTGAACCCACCAACTGTACCCACCAACCCTGAGATCAATACCTCAGCCAAGATCAAGAGTAGGAAGCTTAACCAACAGAGCCACCAGGCACTCCTGGATGTGATGTCATTAAAAACAAAGTCTCACTCAGCATTTGGATGAACTATTCTCCCTAACTTACTTATTCATATCTGAAGGCTGCAATAATTCCTTTGGCAAACTGCTTTAGGGAACAAATGGCTTATAGATACATTATTTAAATGACAGCTATAAAAATGAAGCTGGCATATCAGAAAATGAATTTTGTTGGTATTGCAGATTAGCCCTTGGGAATGGTAAAAAAAAGGGGGGGTAGTATAATTGTAGGTATTATTATTTAAAATATTAAAATTAAAATCAGAAGCATGGTCTAACCTAAATTTTTTCCCTTAAAATGTGCTATACAGTGTGCTACAAACAAGGACCTATACAAAATTATTAAAGTTTTCAGTGTTGGGAGTCTACTTTCTGATACTATTCTTTGGTGGAGAAGTGAAGTATGGTGAATTTATAAAACCATAAATGCTACTGACTCTAATGGAAGTGGTAAAGGATGAAAGAGTTCAACTACACTTAGTGGCCAAACTCAGAAATTCTGGACAAATGGAACAGCTTGTGAATATATTTTAGGACTCATAAAAAGAAATGCAACTTTATTCATTTCTTAATCTCTACGATATTTGTGAATAAAAGGTATATAAATGTCGATTCAGATGAGCATTTAGTGGACTATGTGTGTGTGTGTGTGTGTGTATGGAATTTTGAATTGGAGGAAGAAGATTCAGTAGTGAGGTAGGACTAAGGTTTTATAAAAGATCTGTGTTTTGAATCACAAATACCTGAAGTTGTGCTCACAAATAAAGTGAAGCCTAAAAATATGTAAGTAGCTCAGGGAGCATTATAATTTGCTGAATGACTAAAGAAGAAAAAGACTTCCCACAATATTTTAAATATATTGAATTATTTATATTCATGTTTCTACTGTGAGTGCTCCCCACTTTATTTAGTATGAAAATTGTCATGGATGTGCTGTCTTTTGTGACCATAAAATAAACATATAAGTAAGTTATTTAGTTTTAAATAAAAACCTTGGTGATTTGTTATACTTACAGTAGTATATCTATGTCTACTTACACAGTTTCCCTGAGATGTTTCTTTGAGTGCCTTGCATATTTAGTTTGTCTTTTTTTTTTTTTTTGTCACAACCTTCTTGTTAACTTGTAATCTGCCAAAAAGTCCTGACCACAAGCATTGAATAGCAAAGACCAGCCTCCACTTCTTAACAAGAAATTATAAAAAGTTCGAAGCCAATGGTAAATACAAGAAATTACCTACATCACTCTATTTCGATATTATTATTATTATTATTTTTTTTTTTTTGATAAGTTCTCTATTCGCATTTTCTTGTTTTGCCTTTCAGGGTCCTTCTGAACTTCTTCAAATTGACCTTCCTAGTCAGGGTCAATCTGTCCTCTTACAACAAAAGTGCCCCAAGCACATCTTTTTCCTGGATGTTTAAGTTTGATTAAACAGAATAATACTTATCCTACGTTTAATCTCTATCTCCATCCTTATTTCCTTTCTCCAAGCAGATTTCTTTGAAGATAATTCATGAAAACTTGAATCTTCCAATGACAAGGTTAGAATATTTTCTCATGGCTTCAAACAGGTCAGGTGTCTCACAATATGTGGTTCAGCAGCACTCCAAATTATGCCACTTATAGGTCAGAAAGAGGCCAGTCCAAGTTGAGCGTCCATCTAATCTAGCCGGGTCGAGCTGAGACTATGATGGTACCTGCAAGTTCTTCCTACAGTCTTGTATTTCAACCCACTCCTGGGAACAGCTGTCCACATGAGAAAGCATTGCATCCACAAACATGCAGAATTGTTTACAGCCGTAGGAAAGACTACATGCACAGGGAGCAAAGACACTTTTCCTTTTCCATTACTTCCCTTTGTTCCCAGAGGTGCGGCTACCACTCAAGTAAAAACTTAACAGCGTGATCGAGCTCTAATTGAGCTTCTTCATCTAAATTTCCACCAAGGATTTTCAAACAAAAAGGGGATGTTTACTTCTGTGGAAAAAAATGAGCTTATTTAGAATCCCCCCACAAAAGAGATCTTCCCCCAACAAAGGAAATACTCTTACAGGACTGAATGAGGGAAAAAAAAAGGGGGGGTTGTAGATTTGATGTTTGTTAAAGTTTCAGAAATCTTAGGACGTATCTGTGTATACTTATGTTCATGACGTTACTACTAAGATTTAAAATTATATCTTTTCCACATACTTATTCTCCTATTTTTTATGGACTTTCATACTGTTTATTTGACTCATAATTTATACTTATGTTGGAGTGATCATCTCTAGTTCTGTATACATGTGTGTGTATCAGTGAAGAAAAGTTTGCATTTGTAAGAAATGTGGAAAAACACCTCAAGTTTCCGTCACTGAGAGAGAAGATTAAAATTTTAGGGGCGCCTGGGTGGCGCAGTCGGTTGGGCGTCCGACTTCAGCCAGGTCACGATCTCGCGGTCCGTGAGTTCGAGCCCCGCGTCAGGCTCTGGGCTGATGGCTCGGAGCCTGGAGCCTGTTTCCGATTCTGTGTCTCCCTCTCTCTCTGCCCCTCCCCCGTTCATGCTCTGTCTCTCTCTGTCCCAAAAATAAATAAACGTTGAAAAAAAAATTTTTTTTTTAATTTTAGTGTATATATCTATACTTTTTTCCCCCAGAAAACACAAGTCTGTTTCCATAAGCCCATATATGCAGTGGTTACATTAGGTAGTTTTGTAACCTGATTCTGTTCACATAACAAGTAGTGAACAATTTTAATAATATATCAAATAATTTACTATCAATATAATCTAGATGTGATTTTGAATATGGAACATGATTCTGTGTTTTGTTCACTATGGGTCGTTATAATGAATTTCTCCTACACATAAAGCTTTATGTAAATCCTCATAATTTTTACTGGTTAAGTTATTAAAAGAGGATTGACTGACTGGATTCAAGGGGGCCCATGAAACTCAAGTTTCAGCTTCCTTAAACACTCTATACAGAAAACAGCTCCATCAACAGCACGAGGCAATACCTATTTCTCCATAATTAGGATTTCGTGTGAGACTTCCATGCTTTCACATTAGTGGTAATATGTTACCATAATCAGAAAAAAAAAGCTATCACGTTTCAGCTCAAATGCTAAGTCTTAAGTCAGTTTTATGCGAAACTGGTCAATTCAAGGAAGACAGCTGGTTGAGTGAAGCCGTTTCCACCTTTTCCTCAACCTTCTTTTCTCAGTCCTCTCCTGCCCCTGCATGCACACACACTCATATGTGAAAGAAATATGCTCTTTCTACTAAATATTTCACTTGAAATCGATTGTACTAGTAATGTGAAAACTTACCTCTGACACAGTTGCGAAACTCCCTGATAATTTAACTAGGAAGAGTGAGTTAACTTATTCTGTTGTATTTATTTTCTATTTCTGTGTAAAATGTGATTTTAGGCATTTTTACACTTGTGAAATGCTATCTAGTTTATCCAATTGTTTATTCTTTACTGTATTTGGAATCTAGCTTTTAAGTCTAACTTTATACTTTTAAAACAAATATACAAACAGATGAAATGCCCGCGGTAACACCAAAAACAACAAAAATGACCTAACCCAGAATTCTTTAGAGATTTAAATATATGTGCCTAGTATCATTAGTTTTATGATGTGTGTGTGTGTGTGTGTGTGTGTGTGTGTGTGTGTTTAGATGGTGGTTAAAATCCTTACAGGTCCAAAAACAATCCTTTAACAAGCTTGTGAAGAGGTCACAAAGTAATAGAACAAAAATAACCCTGAATATTAAAATTAGAAAAGAAACTTAGATATTTGCCGGTCCTGCCTTTTTTATTTTAAAATGAAGAAAAAAAAAGATATTAAGAAGTGAATTACATTAACCTATACAACCCAGAGAGAAATTTGTCTTTAAATCAAATCCTTCTGATTTGGGTCTAAATATCCTTATTGTAGGTCACCTGGAATCTAATGTACTAATTAAGCACATATAATATTAAATAAGCATGTATAATATTAAATTATAAACCAATATTTATCTCCAAGGGAACTCAACAGATTAATCTAGATGGCATTTTAAAAATTTTGTTTCGGGGATGCCTGGGTGGCTCAGTCAGTAAAGCGTCCGACTTCAGCTCAGGTCACGATCTCGCGGTCCGTGAGTTCGAGCCCCGTGTCAGGCTCTGTGCTGAAGGCTCAGAGCCTAGAGCCTGCTTCGGATTCTGTGTCTCCCTCTCTCTCTGCCCCTCCCCCACTCACACTCTGTCTCTCTCTATCAAAAAATGAATAAACGTTAAAACATTTAAAAAAATAAAAAAAATAAAAGTTTTGTTTCAAAAAGCAAAAATTAAATAATCTCAAAAATATTTTCATGTAAGTCTTTCAAGGACTTTCATTTGGCTTGAAAAATATAATACCATTCTCATGTTTTTTAAAATCCTATCACACATTGAAATTTTGCTACAAAATTTAAGATAAAGATAGTATTTCATTGCCTAGAGAATTGTATCACTTACTAAAGTTTCAATTGATCATATGCTAATACATAATACATTTTAATGCTGTAAGGAAAACTGCTTTATTCTAAATATTTTCAGCTGAGTCTGCCTTAACATTTCTCTTCAGATGCCTAATGAGTAGGACATTTGTTATTAGGAAATAAGGAATCTAGGAAAGATTTGTGAGAATGAAAAGGACATACTCAGAATTATTCTGCATTTCTGCTTCTGCGAGGACCTGTTTTTATTCTGAGCATCCTAAGGCAACTATTTTTTTTTTTTTTCCTCTTTCTCTGCCTGGTAACAAATAGGCAAAACCCAAATGGGAATAAGAATAATGAATCCTGGGTATAAATCCTGCCTGTACTCATAATCAAATGAGTGTCTTTGGAAAAGTCATTTACCAAATCAGGACTTGAGTCTCACCTAGCTATAAGATACAGCCGTGGTCAGGATATTACATAGTAAATCGATTAATAGTTTTAAATTATTAACATTTTAATGTACCTTTATCTTTTTGAGAATGAGTCGTTTGACCCACTTGGCCAGAGTCCTTCGCCTTCTTGGAAAGTGTGGCAGACTAAGATTTATTACAGAAGGAATTAAAATAAAAGTGTAACACCCAATTTTGACATATAATTCATGCAATAAGATGATATATGTGAGAATTATGAAATGCTGGAAAATAAAAATTGTCCAAATTAACTTAGCACTCTTATCTCTTCCAAACTGTAAGACTCTTGCCCAGAGATGATACCTTTTACATCCATGACATCCAGGCCTTGAGGCTGTGTTATTATATAGAATAAACATTTTAGCATGGGAAAATTAAGAAGAAAAAAAAAACATAAATTTATTCCTCCCCTTGAGAAATGATAGAAAGATAAAAGGGAGAAGAGTTAAAAAATTAGAAGTAATTATCCATTTTTTCTCTCAAGGCTTTGGTTTCATAAGCAACAGATATATATATATAGATATAGATATATAGATAGATAGATATCTATATATATAGATATATAGATATAAAAATAAACAAACATATCTATATATATATAGATAGATAGATATCTATATATAGAGAGAGATATAGAGATATAGAGATATATATAATTACATGTTGGAGGTACAGGAAAGGCAGAGAGGTAACAATATCTCTCTTTTTTAAGGCAGTAGAACAGTTAACTCTTGGGTCATCCCTAAATGAAGCTGAAATGTAGCAAAAATGACTGGTAAAATTATCTGGATCTTAGGTGCATTTCCCCAAGTTGCCCTCAGTTTTCATGAGGCATAGATGCTGAATACCAGGAAGTTACCTTTTATGGGGCACATTTTGTCAGAGAATATCATCTTGCAAAGTTAGAAGAGAAATGCCCAACATGAACGGATGGAGCAACTGAGAAGATACTTCCCAGCTTGAGTCAGTGGAGACTAAAATGAGGCAAAATCAGCCAGAGAGAGCAATTGGGCTTTGTCTCAGCCATGAGCCATGTCTACTGCAGCTAATACGGACGGTGCAAGAAAGAAATCAATATTGGTTAAGTCACAGAACACAGTATAAATCCCCTCTGTCACTTTCCCCCAATTAAGAATGAAGAGAATGGGAAAGAGGGGAAACTGCCTTTTTTAAAATCCACACTAGGTTTAGCAAGAAATGAGACACCCACGAGGCACCTGGGTGGCTCCATCGGTTGAGTGTCCAACTTCAGCCCAAGTCATGATCCCACGGCTCGTGAATTGGAGCCCTGTGTCAGGCTCTGTGCTAACAGCTTAGAGCCTGGAGCCTGCTTCAGATTTTGTGTCTCCCTCTCTCTCTGCCCCTCCCCGCCTTCTCAAAAATAAACAAACATAAAAAAAAATGAGGCACTCATTGCTTATCTGAACCTAGATTATAGGTTCCACTATGTTCCACTATGCTCCACTATGTTTTAGATATTTGTAAGAACTGGTGCTACTCTGGGCAGATGAGATGATCTGTAAGTGTTTGGTCAACTTTAAATTTCTATAAAATATTTCATTCAAATTTGGTAGGGATGGCGTGAAATGTTGGGCATAACTCTTGTCCTTATCAAGTTTACAAATTATTTAGGAAAAAGAAAAATATCATGATAGAAATACCATGCAAAGTTAAACATCTATATACATAATAATCAAAGAAATTTAAAAGGTACTAAAGTATAGTTATTTAATATGAAACACACAAAAATGGGTATTAACATTTTGATATAATTTATTAACATTTCAAGTTACTATATAAGGCATTTGGGGAGACTAGCCTTAAGATACACCTTGGTACATTCATTCATTTAAGCAACCAAATACTATATACTAGAAAATCTGTTATGGGGTACCTTGGTGGCTCAATCGGTTAAGTGCTGACTCTTGATTTCAGCTCAGGTAATAATCTCATGGTTGTGAGTTTGAGCCCCCCATTGGACGCTGTGCCGATGGTGTGGACCTGCTTGGGATTCTTTCCCTCCCCCTCTCTCTTTGCCTGTGCTCTCTCTCTCTTTCTCAAAATAAATAAATAAACTTAAAAAGAGAGAGAGAGAGAAGTCTGTTATGCAATAAGAATACAGAAGTAAAGAAAATAAAAAGAAAGTCTAGCCAAGAACCTTATTTTTCTAAGTTTAAGAGAGAATAAATATAATAAATAAGCCAAATACAAAATAAGTAAGATTAGTGTGTTTGGGGAGTGTTTGTTATAGAAAAAATGTCACAGAAAACTACTTAGTGATAAATAAATGTGGAAATTTGGGAGACTAGTAATGAATACGAGGACAAAGGAGAGTTTCTGAAGGGGAAAAGGGTGGGGAATTAAACTGCAAATGTTGGTAGTGGCCAGACTTTGTGGTGTTGTTGATTATTGTGCACTGCAGTTTGGATTTTGTAATAGGTAGTGTGGAACCACTGAGAAGTTCCAATCACGGAATGACATTCGTAAAGCCTTTCTTTAGGGAAAAAAATCTAGCAGGACTAGTGTAGAAGAAGTAGAAGCCTGTAGAGATTACTGAAGCCACAAGAAACAAATGAAATAACACAGCAAAGCAAGGCTTAGGTAACGATCTTTGGCTGCTTAGCATTATTGGGAAGCCACTTAAAAAAGTTGCTTCAGAAGATGAACTTATTCTAACTCGCCCCAAGGAATGTTTGGAGTTTGGGCAGAAGAGTGAAAATAAAGAAAATAAGTAACCTAGTTGGTCCCCTATTTATTCATTCATTTCATCCACTCATTCATTTATGAATTTACTAAAAAAAAATATTTTTTGAGAACCTAAAATGTACTAGCGATATAATGCATGATAAAGACCCATGATTAATAAGACATGATACTTTTTACAGAGGTATGAAATTCATAGTGTCCATTTAGTGGTATAAAGAAAAGGGCAGAAATATGTATAGAAGCAAAACAGTCAGGGAGAAGATGTGATTCACTGTGTCTCCAGGAGGAAAAGACCGGCAAGAACTTTATCCCCTAAGAATTCATGATTAAACTGAAACTTTAAAAATAGTAAAAAAAAAAAAAAAAAAAAAAAGTAGCAAAGGTGGGGGTGGGGGAAAAAAAAATAACCTCTGGGGAAAAGGAATCAGATAGATAAAGAACCAAGTGGTTAGGAGAGGGCGTTACAGGTGAAGAGAACTATAAAGTCAAAGGCTTGTATCTTAGATGTGAGAGGATAATGTGTTAGAGAAGGACCGTTGTTGAGACAACGGAAAAAAAGCTTTTCTTTTCTTTTTTCTTTGTTTTTTTGAAAGTTTATTTATTTATGCTAAGAGAGAAATAGAGAGTGAGTGGGGTGGGTGGGGCAGAGAGAGAAGGAGAGACAGAGAGAATCCCCAGCAGGCTCTGCACCATCAGCGCAGAGCTCAGTACAGGACTTGAACACACGAATCATGAGATCATGACCTGAGCTGAAATCAAGAGTCAAATGCTCAACCAACTGAGCCACCCAGGCACCCTGAAAATAATGAAGAATGACTACCCCCTAAAAAACACAAACATTGAAGTAAAAATTTCAAAATGTCTTCCTAAGTGAGGGAGGCTTTCAATCTACACTTGAAATACTAAGACAGGATCATGGAAGTGGAATCAGGTCTGAAGATTTAAATATGGGAGTCAGACATGCAGGGACCCAACAGAAGAAAGAAGAATTTTCTGTATGATTAGAATTAAGTGTTTTTAAATTATTTCATTTCTTCCACTGTCAAAAGGACTACAGTATATGAAGTGAAAATCCTAACTAGACTTGACAATGAGATAAATGAATTGTGTTTCATTTTTTTATTGTTATATCTTATCTTCCTTTTTTAACTTAAACATAGAGGTTTTTTCTAATTCTACAGTCAGGTCAGCTGAAATTATAAAACTGTGTTTTACCTTATAAATGTATCCCTTTTAAATTCAATATTATAGAATATCCCATAATCTGAAGCACCCAGGATGAATTTTTTCCTAGATATTTTTGGCTCTAACATATATTTTGAAATTTGCTTTTTATTCTTGGCAGTAATTCTGCTCACCTTGAATGAAATTATGATTTCATAAAAATAGAAATACACTGCTAAAGGATTTCCCTTATAGATGTTTATACTAGAAGGAAACAGGCAGTTTATAGTTTCAATTCCTCATATTATAAACATAAGATTGTCCAGAAAGCATTCTGTGGGTTAGAGCTGTTCAAAGATAGAATTGGGCTTCTTGGGGTGGCCATGAGTCACTCTGAATGGAGGGACAGAATGGATTTAAAACGTATGATGACATTTAAGAGTGCAGAACTCGATGTGAAGTGATTTGCTCAACATTACTAAAGCGATTTGGACCCAGGTCTTTTAACTGTCTGAACTCTCTTTACCTCTTAAATCTTTTTTTTTTTTTTTTTTTTTTAATTTTTTTTCAACATTTTTTATTTATTTTTGGGACAGAGAGAGACAGAGCATGAACGGGGGAGGGGCAGAGAGAGAGGGAGAAACAGAATCAGAAACAGGCTCCAGGCTCCGAGCCATCAGCCCAGAGCCTGACGCGGGGCTCGAACTCACGGACCGCGAGATCGTGACCTGGCTGAAGTCGGACGCCTAACCGACTGCGCCACCCAGGCGCCCCCTCTTAAATCTTTTATATTCATCAAGGTTGTAAAGCAGGTTTTCATCATATATACATATTTTTTTCAAGCAGAAGTGAATACTGGCTCCTGAATAACCAAAATAATTATCTTTCTTATCCAGGAATTATATGTAGTTTGAGATAAGGCACAATCATTGACTTTAGCATTGCATTTGTTTTTATGCCGAAACCTGTTTTGGGTCTAGGATTCAAAGAGCTTCAGTTAAAAAAAAAAAAAAAAAAAAAGCAATCTAAATCTAGATCATACTCTTGTACCAGAATGACTGTAGTTATTCTTTTAGAACTTTACACCTTGAAGCAGACATTTGTTGAAGCTGACCTGTTCAGAGATGTCCTTGGGCGGACTTAAACCCCCTGAGGTTAATGTAATAGGAATGGATCTGCCTGGGGACTGCTTAAAGTGTCACCTTCAGCTGTTCTTTTTTATTGGTCAACTGCTAGCCTGAGAGCAGAATAAATTGTGGAGCAGATGCTTAGAATCTTTTACTTACTCTAGTGTAATGAGCAGTGCAGAATTGAAGCATGCTTGGTCAGTGTATAACTGTGGAAATGATCTTGAAATATAATATTCAAATTTTGCTTATAGCATCTTTCTTTTTTTTCTATTCATTCAGTCAACATATACTCATATGTACCTTCCAGGACCTAGAGATACATTGGTGAATCGTGCCATGACCACAGGGGTAAATATCAAAAAACACAGAAACAAAAAAATTAATGGTAAATGATCAGAAGGGTGTAAAATAAAGAGATGTGACACAGAATGTCTGAGGTCTGTGTTCGCTGGATTAGCAGTGAAGGACTTATTGATAACTGGATTGAGACCAGAAAGATGAGAAGAAAGCAGCTATGCAAAGATGTAGAGGAGAAGTCGGGGAGGGTTCCAAGAAGTATGTATATAGAGTTCAGAGGCTCTAAACAAAAACTTGTTTGGTCATTTTTAGAGACAGAAAGAAGTCTAGCTGAGCCTTAGTTTAGAGAGTTGGAAACTAGTTCATGGAGGACCTTCTGAAACATGATGGATAATTTCAGTTTTATTCATATGATAAGAGAGTCGCTGAGTTTTTGTTTTTGTTTTTGTTTTTAATTTGGGAAGTGAAAGATGATTTATACAGGTTAGCCGAAGTTCGCTTGTGTGAGTGCAAGACTGAAGTACAGAGGCTTTTGCAGTAAGTAGTTCAGGTGAGAGATTATGGCCACTTGGACGTGGTGGTAACATTGAAGTGAGAGTAAGGGAGCTGATTCAGGATATATTTTAGACACTGAGCCATCAGGACTTAAATGTTGGATAGGGAATGTAAGAGTAAAGCAGAGTGACTCCTAGACTTTTGACCTAAATAACCAGGCGGTGCCAATCTGAAAATAAAGTAGGCTTGGGGCATGGGGGGAAAGAAGGGGAAGACTGAACAAAGGAAAGGTTGAGATGCTGTTGGATGTCTGTGTAGGTATAAGTTTACTATTAGCTACACTACCCTGGAACTCGGGGGGCAGTCCAAACTCAGTCATCTGAAAGTCATCAAAGAGTAAAGGGCACTCCAATAAATACATGTGTGTCAGTGAAGTAAGGGCAAGATTAAGAAGAACCTGGGCTATTGCAATGTCTCAGAGAACCTGAGAACATAGTATTCAAAAAAAGATGGATGAGGCAGCTGGGTGGCTCAGGTCATGACCTTGCGGTTCGTGAGTTCATGCCCCGCATCGGGCTCTGTGACGACAGCTCGGAGCCTGGAGCCTGTTTCAGATTCTGTGTCTCCCTCTCTCTCTGACTCTCCCCCGTTCATGCTCTGTCTCTCTCTGTCTAAAAAAAATAAATAAACGTTAAAAAAATTAAAAAAAAAAAAAGATGGAGTGGTCAGTTATTGATATAAAGTTGATGATTTGAGTAAGAAAGAAAATTTCCCATGCTTTGGCAAGATGTAGTGTTTGGTGACTCAGTAACTCTAATCAATAATTCCACTGCACCATTTGGACTGACAAACTTCACTTTAATCCTTTTATTACTATTAGGAAGGCAGTAAAAGTAATGTAATCTATAGCAATACTGAACAACAACAACAACAACAACAGCAACAACAAAATCCCCCCTGAAGTGGCATAAACAAGATGGCGTAAAAGGATGGGTGTTTCTGCATTCCTACGTCCACAATCACAGATGCCAGTTTATTCTCTCTCAATGACTTTAGATTACTGGGCAAAACCAGCAATCTCACAAGTACAACTAATTGAGGAGCCTCTTCATCAACAACAGACATTATATTCAATTTGATGCATATGAGTAAACTTTTGAAAACTGAAATTCAACACAGAAACTGGCTTTTCTGAATTCAGCTTGCCATCGAAAGAAGGGAAACAAACAAAAATAATAATAAAGGGAGACAATGTGGTGTTTAGGCATTTGACTTTTTTCTATATTCATGTTCTGTTATTTATTCTATCCGATGGTAATTGTAAATTACAAAAGAATAAGCATCCTTTCTTATTAAGGTAAGATAATATAAATGTAGGAGAGTAGACTCAAATTAGCCCATTCTGAACATTATTTAGCATACCATCCAATGCAGAATAAACCTCATTTAACAAATACAAGTATTTCTAATCTGAAAAGACACAGTACCTATCTAATCCTGCATTAAATTATAATCAAAGTGGGGTGCCTAGATGGCTCAGTCGGTTAAGCATTCGATTTCGGCTCTGGTTATGATCTCACGGTTCCGTTCATAAGTTCGAGCACATTGCCCTCTCTGCTGTCAGCACAGAGCCTGCTTCGGATCCTCTGTCTCCCTCTTTCTCTCCTCGCCAGCTTGCACTCTCTTTTTCCCAAAAATAATTTTTTTTTAATAAATAAATTATAACTAAAGAGATTAACTTCTCTTGGTACATGCTGATCAAATATCCTCATGGTTAATTACCACTTGTAAGGGATCCTGGAGACCAGACTAAATAGATGTATTGCCATTTTGTTTAAAATGTTTAATTTAGTGGGGCACCTGGGTGGCTCAGTCGGTTAAGCGTCCGACTTCGGCTCAGGTCACGATCTCGCGGTCCGTGAGTTCAAGCCCCGCGTCGGGCTCTGTGCTGACAGCTCGGAGCCTGGAGCCTGCTTCACATTCTGTGTCTCCCTCTCTCTCTGTCCCTTCCCTGCTCATTCTGTGTCTCTCTCTGTCTCAAAAGTAAATAAACATTAAAAAAGATTTAAAAAAAAATGTTTAATTTAGTCGGTTTGCATTAAGGTACTGACTTTTGCTTCCTTCTATAGGCTTTGTAATTTTTTTGAAGATTCAATGGTGAATTTATCACACAGCTCCTGCCACTAAAAAGTAAATTTGTGCAGCAGATGCAGGTGGGGCAAGTGTGCTTTGTTCATGGGTGAGGGTCAGGCTGTCAGGGAAAACAAAAGCAAGGTGACCAGAAACTCCCGCTGAAATTTTGCCTTTTGGTATGATCCTTAGTAAGTCACCCAACCTCACTAGGAGTCACTGTCTGAAGTGGTGAAGTCAACAGGGAAAGGTTTCTATCTCTCAGAGGCAGGGTGTGAAATCATAATTGAGGTTTTTGAATAGAAATAGGAAGAGTCTGTTCCTTTACAAGGAAAAAAGCAGGAGACTGTGAGTTTGGAATACTAATCTAGCCTATGGAAATCAAACTCTTTATTTTCTTCTCAAACATTTTTAGCTCTGTCCTCCTACAACTAACATAGGAGGCATAAGTTTCCCACAAAAATATTTTA
Source organism: Neofelis nebulosa (assembly GCF_028018385.1). Classification (NCBI taxonomy): domain Eukaryota; kingdom Metazoa; phylum Chordata; class Mammalia; order Carnivora; family Felidae; genus Neofelis; species Neofelis nebulosa. The sequence continues at coordinate 179,644,610 of NC_080784.1, read as the reverse complement.
AAAATCAGTTTTAGTTTCAGTGTTAGAATAGAAAAGTAAAAAAAACCTTCAGACTCAGTGGCTTTCGAACATTTTGTGTTGCACAGTGCCCTTTCTAAAATAAAATTTCTACCTTAATATTTAATTAAAATAAGTGTTGTTTTATTAGCTTTGGGAACTTGGGCAAGAGCCCCATTGACTTGGCCTCGGTTTTCATCTGCCAGTAGCCACAGATACATTTTTGGATAAGAATATGAACATAATCAATTAGAGAATTCATAAAGAAAGTATGTTTTGGGGCATCAGGGCGGCTCAGTCGGCTGAGGGTCTGACTTTGGCTCAGGTCATGATCTCAAGGCTTGTGAGTTCGAGCCCCACGTCAGGCTCTGTGCTGACAGCTCAGAGCCTGGAGCCTGTTTCGGATTCTGTGTCTCCCTCTCTCTGACCCTCCCCTGCTCACACTCTGTCTGCCTGTCTTTCTCTCTCTCAAAATAAATACACGTTAAAAAAATTTAAAGAAAAGTATGTTTTGAAGTATAAAGTTAATAAATATGTAAGCTGTTTACCATTATTGCACCCAGACACTTCCGTCCGCAATCCATCTTAAGTAGGATTAGTTTTGGACCAATTTGCAAAGATTACATTTGCTTGTTGGCTGTCCATCTCTGATTTGTATTTCTTATCTTAAAACAAAAAACAAAAACAAAAAACAAAAAACAAGCCAACAAAACCTTCTAAAATATTCAATGGTTGCTCTATTTTTCTTTTTTTTTCCTTTTTTGTTTTTTAATGTTTATTCTTGAGAGAGACAGAGAGACAGAGCACAAGTGGGGGAGGGGCAGAAAGAGAGGTAAAGACAGAATCTGAAACAGGCTCCAGGCTCTGAGCTGTCAGCACAGAGCCCGACATGAAACTCCAACTCAGCAATCATGAGATCATGACCTGAGCTGAAGTCAGACACTTCACCTTGGGAGACATCTAGGCGCCCTTATGTTTCTCAATCTTTCTGGTCACCATTATTGGGTTTTCTCACTTCCAGAGGGAATCTCCCATAGTCTAGACATGTAATTCTAACCACTTTACCTGACTTATCTGATTGTTTACCCATTTACTCATGGTCTTTCAAATGGTGCATTCATTCATTTCTCCAGTAATGTTCTGATTATTTACAAAGAATGAAGAAATGACTCTAACATAAACATAATAAAATGTTTCTTCTCTCAAGAAGAATATAGCTTAAGGAAGCAAACAAAGTCAGCAAGAAATTTCAATACAGTATGTTTGAAGTATTTCATTACTTAAAATCAGATACAGTAGATCACAAAGCAATCCATTGAGAGTCATTGTTTATTGATGACCATAATATGATTCAGTGCAATATGAATGAGGATGCATTTTAAATATCAAGGCCTTTGCAGTGTCAAGTGGTAATGAAATAATTAATCATATGTAAAGTTTCAGTGCACAAGCCTGTTAGGTCAGGTTGTCAAAAACTGTGATATAAAACAAGTAAGTACAATGAAGATGACTCATTTCTATTATTTCCTTTTCCTTTTAAAAGAAAATCCTCCCACCAGTGCCATCAGTGTTCTTCGGAGAAGCAGCACACACAAATCCCTTTATTTCTGCTTTAGATCCAGCCATAAGACTGACGTAGAATTATTGGAAGGAAAACAGAAGCATTATTTTTTTCTCCATACTTGTTCTTTAACAAGTGCTTTAACACAAAGGAGTAAGTGGGGCATTTTCATCATTATGCCTATGAGAGAGCAGAGGCACAGGTGATATTTGGTACCCTGAAAATCTTGTATTTTATTGTTGACCAGTCACTGTGTTCTTAGATGTGACGATCAGGATTTTGAATAGCAGTCCTTATGTTAAGTGGTCATTGTGCAAGTTAAGGAAACAAAAAAGAATTTGATTATTGTAAAGACAAAACATAAAAATCCTCCAGAATAGAAAACCTAAAAAATCTTGAAAATAACAGCTGCCATTACAAAACAAAAGATTATTTTCAGTAAATCTCACAGTGTGAAGATTTTTGATCACACATAATCTTTTCAGTAGGAACTGAACATACCAATCATGACCATATTTATCATCTACTCAGAAAGAGAGCAGGAAAAACATGGGCATGGGCAGATAAAAAAAAAAAAATTTAGAGTGTCTAGGAAGCATAATGGGCCTAATATTTAGAGTTTAAAGCAATCATCTTGTCAACATTCCCTTTATGTAATTCATATCACATGACCTGTAGATTATTTGTAATAATACATATGGAATAATTTAGGAAAAGAGTAGACCAGAGACCCCTACTATGGAATATGCTTTGAAGAGAATTATATTTTTATAGTTAATGCATTTTCTAACTTATGTTTTAAGGAATGTAGTATATTTATTATATACAATTATTTTTTTTTTTTTATAAATTTTTTTTTTTTTCAACATTTTTTATTTATTTTTGGGACAGAGAGAGACAGAGCATGAACGGGGGAGGGGCAGAGAGAGAGGGAGACACAGAATCGGAAACAGGCTCCAGGCTCCGAGCCATCAGCCCAGAGCCTGACGCGGGGCTCGAACTCACGGACCGCGAGATCGTGACCTGGCTGAAGTCGGACGCTTAACCGACTGCGCCACCCAGGCGCCCCTATTATATACAATTAAAATTAAAGGCATACTAGTATTTACATGAAACAAATTATGTAAGGTAATTTATAGGCAACTATCTTTACACTTTATATTTTTAAACTTTTATACTTTATGCTGTTACATATTTATTCTTACTTCAGTGTACTCTGGGCTTTCATTTTGAAGATTAATGTTTATGACTTTATAGTTTGTTGCATTTTATGAATTGGTTCATATTCTAAATCATAGTAAAGATGCCTGGTTTCTGAGCCTTGAAGGCTTGTTCCAGTTTATAGAACAAAGCTGTTTTCATGCCTCTAGAACACTGTATTACTTTGCATTTTTATGCAATGTTTAGAATTTTACCCAAAACTTTCAGAGAATTATTTCAAAGTGTTTCACTACCTGGCCATTCCTCATATAATGTAACTAGCCAAATGCAAGTTTGGATTTGGGTTTCCAAAATGAGAGAACTATTGCTGAACATACTAAAAATAGTAATTTATGTTGTTTAGAAGAGCAAATAAAAGGAAGAAAAAGTTTTTTTCACGTACGAAAATAAACTAATATTATTTTGTAATTCCACCAAACTTTATTGACATTTTTAACTTATTTAATACTGTGTAAATAATTATTTTCTGCTTGCCTCACTTAACATTGCTGAATATCCTCATTACATTATTTCAACATCTATGTCTAATCATTTTCCCAATGAGAAAAATCCCAGTACATGGAGAAAAAATGGTAAAATTATTTCCCGCCATTGAGCATTTAATATGCCTTTGATTTTTTAAATTGTTTTACAAATTATGTTAAAAACCATATTTTATCAATAAATCCTTTTTATACCAATAGGAAGAATTTTTAGAATTCATATAGGTATTAGTCTCGGTTCTCTAGTAAAAAATAATGATAATCTGCTGTATACCTTATGTGCTAATGTTTTAGTTGAAGGTGTTATTCTCGGGCAGCAAATGAGGGAAATTGGAAATGATGATGAGGGAAAGTGTAGGTATACAAAGGGTGATATGTTACTTCACATGAAAATACAGCTAGTGTCTTGATTATATGGAATATTCTGAATAGACCGTATGCAACTGGTGGGCCTTAAAAGAGTCCATCAGAAAGAGGAAGACAGAGGAATTTTTCTACCAATTCTTTCTTTCTTCCGTCTCTCATTGGCTAATGCTCGTACCATGAAGTGTCAATTTTCCCCCATGTCCAGGATATATTAGCTACTCTTCTGAGAGAATCCTAGGAATCTAGTTCCCGTGCCCTCTGGTGTACTATTTTATTTGAATCCAGAAATGGGGCAGGCCAGATCATTCCTGGGACTTGTTGAATAGGAGCTGAGCAATGAAAGTGCTGAGCTTGGACCATGGTAAGCATCATAGTAGGCATTCAAGGCATTTGGTACTCACATTCAGCGGGGTTAGTATAACTGAAGGTGCTAGGAAATGAAGTGGTGACCAGGAAGGACCAACTGCCTATGTGGGAAATGATCCTTACCAAATCTAAGGGGCAAAACTCCTTGATCCCGATATGCTAATACATCTGATAAAAGGTATGAAATTTACTTGGCTTTTCACACAAACCGACACACTACTTTTTTAAAAATGTATACTCTTCTGCACATGTATAAGCAATAAATAAATGTATTCAATATTTTTATTAATCCATCCATTTTTTCTAAATCAAACAAAAATGTTCCTAAATGGCATTGTGTGATTAAATCTGTCTTTTTATTACTAGAGCAATTTAAAATTATTCATGTGTATTCATCTGAACTTTCAGCGGATCCATATCTATACAAATGTTTCCCCAAATTATTTAAAGATGCTTTTAACATCAATCGAAAATATATGAAATTAAAACCAAAGGGTGGAGGAAACTCATATACACACAGATCTGTGGAAATCAACTTTCTTCCCTTTGAACCAAGTTTCCCTAGAGTTTTATATAAATATTGAATGCAATACCAACAAGTAGCTTTTGCAGATTAAATACCTACGGCTATACTTTTTTTAACATCTACAATAACAATATGCAAGAAAAACATTACAACCAATGCACTCCAATGGAAACGTGAACAAATGGAAAGACCAACCGTATGCTTAGATTGAAGGACTCAATAATGATGGGCACTTTGTTTAAATTTAATCTACGAATTTAACATGATTCAAAATCCGGAGATTTTAAAGTTAACAAGATTTATAAAAACCACAAAGGACCAGAGACTGTACTGTTGCATAGTAAACATCCATCAAATGTCAGTGGCTTCCAACAACAATCATTTATTTTATACTCATGGGTGTGTAAGTGAGTCCTAGTTTGGTTGCTCTGGGCTGGCCTTAGGGGCTCGGCTTGATTCAGACCAGGAACAGATCCAAGTTATCTTTATCCTAGCCCCAGGCCAAAAGAACCATGGCTGCTTAAGGTATATTTTCACATCAAAAGCTCAAGAGGGGTCTCTTAAGATCTTGAGTCTGAACTTGTTCTCTCTCTCACTTGCTTGTACATCTTATTGATTAATTAAATCAAGGGACTCAGGGAAGGCTAGAGATAAGATAATTTACTCACAGTGAATACTGACAAAGGCAGAGGGGGGAAAAACTCTGAGAAAATGGTACATTCTGCCACAAATAATTTCTCCATGATGTATGTTCCACTTACCTTGTGAGTCTTAATCACCTCTTATATTTTTCTGTATTTCTTAAGTTTGGGGAGCTATCTCTCGCCCCTATACCATTGCACATATTTGCTTGCTTGCACCAGTTCCATTTTCTCTACCTCCTGGTAGTTTTTTTCAAGTTTGCACTTAAAATCACTTTCTTAATACCACCTTTCCTAATGGCCAATATTCTTTTTTTTTTTTTTTTTTAATTTTTTTTTTTTTCAACGTTTTTAATTTATTTTTGGGACAGAGAGAGACAGAGCATGAACGGGGGAGGGGCAGAGAGAGAGGGAGACACAGAATCGGAAACAGGCTCCAGGCTCCGAGCCATCAGCCCAGAGCCTGACGCGGGGCTCGAACTCACGGACCGCGAGATCGTGACCTGGCTGAAGTCGGACGCTTAACCGACTGCGCCACCCAGGCGCCCCCCTAATGGCCAATATTCTTATAGGATCCTGTTATCTTATTTTATAGTGCATGTCATGACGGACTTTAAATAATTTAGCAGTTACTTGTTTAATGTTGTCACTACTGCTAAACCAAGGTTTCATGAAAGCAGGACGGATTCTTCTTATCTTCTTCACCACTATATCCCTAAAATTCAGCTTAAAATCCATCATAGAGTACTCAACATGCAGGTACTGAAACAATGTATGAAATAACATACTATTTTTTATTTTGGGAATTGTCTTTTCAGGTACATTTTTCAACTTTCATTGGTCATTCTTGTTCTTATCCATCATTATGCCCTCTTTTCCACATCTAGTGTATTATCCCTTTCTCCATTATATATATATATATATTTTTCCACCCACCATGACTTGTTGCTTTCTTTTATTTATGTTGCTTTGCTTTTGATAATTGAGATTTTCTGTAAAACGTTTTGAGAATATACGATACATAAATTGTAAATACAAAAAAAAAGAAAACAAAAGATAAAAATTCTGTGATAGGAAGTATGTACTAGAGGATAGCCAGATATCAGAGAATATCTCATAATTCAACGAGGCAAGAATAGAGAAGGAATAATTAAAAATAAAGAGACTGATTAACTGGAAATGAATTCCAAATGGCTATGGTCTGGGGAATATTAAATGTGATATGTTTGCAGAAGGTTGATGCTACTGGGCCATAATACAAATCAAAAGCAGATCTAATAATCAAACAGAAGTGGAGGAAACTGGCAGGAAGAAAACTTTTGATTGTGTGAGTTCTGTCATTCTTTATGGCCTGTTAACTCTTTAAGAATTTTCTTTTTCCTTTCTCTGTTGCTGCAAATATTTGTTTGGGAAGATGTACATTGTTTCTCACCTTTCTTAGTTAAGAACCCAGTCAGACTTCCTCTGTGTGGAACAATGTAGGACTTTATGGCAGCATTTCAGCCTGTCTAAGAACATGAAAGGACATGTAGCCCTTAGATAGGATAAACGTCAAAAGCCTGTCTTCCTACCACTGTTATTACATTTCATTTTGTTCCTTGGTTATCGCTATAGGGGTCAAGATTTAGGAGAGAGTAGGGGATAATATTGGAGTTTATTCAACCTTTGGGAAAATGTGTGTCTTTGAATGAAATTGGAATTGGAATTTTAATTTCTAAAGAGTAGTCAATATCGCATGGCCAAGAAATTCTCCCGGTGACTAATGAATCCCATCAGTTTCCTTTTACAAAATTAGTCTAGACAAGAAGAAGACCTGCATATTTTCGGGATGAACAGAAATTGCCTTCCTCAATGTGTTGCATATAATGCAAGGCATTTGTCTGTATTGCAAATAAGCACCTCTGTGAATCTGGACACAACCATTAATTTTTACGACATTATAATTTTTATCTATTTGAAATCTTAAAAGAACCATACCTTTTTCCCCCTTTTCATCTACTATTGTATGAGGACATCTAAAGTTACAAATCTGGGGCACCTGGGTGGCTCAGTCAGTTGAGCATCCGACTTCGGCTCAGGTCATGATCTCACGGTTTGTGGGTTTGAGACCCACGTTGAGCCCCCATCAGACTCTATGCTGACAACTTACTCATAGCCTGGAGCCTGCTTCAGGTTCTGTGTCTCCTTCTGTCTCTGCACCCACCCCCTTGTCCTCTGTTTCTCTGTCTCTCAAAAATAAATAAATGTAAAAATTTTTTTTTAAGTTACAAATCTGGTTTTTACATCTTCCTTTAAAATATTTCATTGGTTACTTGTCCCTTTAAAAATAATAATATTAATAAGTGATGATCTATAAAGTCTTTCATGATCTGGAGAGCCCCCTACCTGCCCATCTTGTCTTGCTATGAGCTTTCGTCATAAGCATTTGTAGTTTCGACATGCTTTCATAAAAATGAACTAAAGTAGTTTTGGGCTCCCCTAATACGACACATCCTATGGCTCCCACCTCTGTTCCATCGGAGTGAACATAGAGGTGGTTCTATTGAAAAAATACAGTGCCTTCCCCTCCTCCACTAAGCACATAGTCTCACCAATTTGACAATCAGCAGAACTGGTAAACCGGCTCACAGAGAGGAGCAATAAAAAAGCTCTAATTTGTAGCTTTTGCTCATTTCCATAGTATAAATACTCCCACCATAGCTGATTTCAGGTACTAACATTACAGCATTGAACTGAGAATGGGTTAGGCATGTGCACAATCAGCTTTCACAAACCAGTATAAGCTGATCCAACACATCACAAAGACAAATCCAGCCATGTCCTTTATTTATATTTATTTTAGTTACTATAAAAGGTATGAGATAATTTTAGCCATTTTTTACCCCCCCCCCATTCTGATTTCTGTTAAATTAATTTTACCTACTCTCTGATCCTGCTAGGGCTTGAATATCCTAATTTGTGACCCGCTCTCCCAACCTTGCCAGCTCCCTAAACCTCTTTACTTTGTCTTTTGAGAAAGCACAGTCATCATCAGAAGAATGTCTATGTCCTCACCCTCAGGTATGGATGATCATTTCACCCTTTGCTCCAACCAAAACCTGGTGAGAAAACAAATGTTTCCCCTACAGCCCTCTGCATTGTGTCTCATTTTTCCTGTGGGCCAGAAGAAATGATAAAAGTCGTTCTTTCTCTTCATAGACATTTCAAAATTTTTATCACTTCTTTTGTTAAAATACCCTAGCATTTCCAGAATATGACCACTTCTCTTCCCTATACCCTATTCAATTAATTGTTCCCAAGGTCTTTCCATATCAACACTATCTGAAAAAAATTTCCATAATAATAGACATGTTCTATTTCTTCAAGGTTCTTTGTGGACATTAGCCACATATGGGTGTTGAGCATTTCAAATAGGATGTGTTTGAGAAATTTGAATTTTAGTTTTATTCAGTTTTAAATTTTCATTTAAGTAGCCACATGTGGCTACATATTAAACAACACAGACTGACCTAGGTACAGTTGTATAAAGGAGGATACAATTTCATGTATCCTGTTCTCTGACAACACCTTTGTTCTTTTATTTTCATTTTTTAAATTAATATTTATTTATTTATATTGTGAGAAAGAGAGAGTGTGTGCACAAATACATGTGAGCAGGGGAGGGGCCGAGAAAGAGGGAGAGGGAGAGAGAATCCCAACCAAGCAGGCTCTGCGCTGTCAGCACAGAGCAGGGTTTATACCCAGGAACCCTGAGATCACGACCTGAGCCAAAATCAAGAGTCAGATGCTTAACCCACTGAGCCGCCCAGTCGCCCTACCTTCATTCTTTTCAATTTATTCTCTCTTCTGTCATAATGTTAACATTTCACAATACCAACATGTTGATCCAAAGACTTTTGTTTGTTTGTTTGTTTGCTTTCTTTGATTCACCTCATGTTCTCTTTTCTCTTCTGTCTCAGCTTAGACTTGATGATCTGTTGAGATAACTCCATTGAATATATCCTAGATTTCTTTACCCTAATCTTGATTCATCATACTTGCCTGATAATCTTCACTACATCCAACTTTCCATAAGTCTTTGTATATTGCAGCACAGTGAAATACAATTGTCAAAATACAGGTAGACAAGCTGCAGTACTCTGCAGCCCTTAGTCCATTCTCTTTGTTATTTTCCTGGATGACTTCTTATGTAGTCACTTCTTTTCCTACCTCAGACTTGTGGCACCTATTCCCTCCCTCTTAGTTTGCCTCTCATTTTATTGAGTAGATAGAAACAATCAACAGAATTTGCCTGTCTGTCAGTCTAATTGTTTTTCTCCATATATGTTGCCTTTCTTATTGCCTTATGTGCCATATTGCCTTTGTCACATATGAGTTCTCTCAAGTTCTTCATGCCCCACAACTGTCCAGCCCCCCAAAGCTAACATCATCACACTCAGTCTTTTCTATGTCAAGAAATCACGTTGGATGTCTTTAACTTTTCGACATCAAATAGTCAATCCAACTTCAAATCCTGTTGGCCCCATGTCAAAATATATCCAGCAAAATGTAGAATCTAGCCACTTATTCCTTATTGCCCCTGTTAATGCCCTTGATCATGCCTTCATAACGTGGAGCATGGCAACAGCCTCCCGTTTACCCATTCAGCCTCTGCCACTGTCCAACATAGAGTCTATTCTCACAGAACTGCAAGAATATTTCTCGTTAAAATATTACAGATTCACAGGTGGTAGGTAGGTATATAGGTAGGTAGATATTCAGAGAAGATGATTTCTCTGCTGACTGCAGCCCCTTTGCCCTCCCTGACTTTGTTTCTCAGAGGAAAGAAAGCCACCACCACCACCCCCACCACCACCACCACCACCACCCCCACCACCACCACCACCACCAACAAAAAACACACGTAGTCTTTTCCAATCCCTAAGGCTCTGTTCCCTACCCTTTCTCTGAATTTACCGCTATTAATCAGTTTACTTCAGCTATATGGTTGTTTTGTCTTGCTTTGCTGTTTCTTCAAATACCAAACAGACTTTCTTGCCCTTACTGCCTTCACATTGGCTTTGTTTTTGTTTGAGAAGCAGTTATATTGTTGGGTGGACTGGGGAAGACGACTGGGCCCTGAGGCCTCTGCCTGGCCACTTCCCCAGGGACAGGGCCTGAGGGTCTTAGTCTCCTCAAAAGAAAAGAATTCCAGGACATGCCAACAGTGTTTGAGCAGGGCAAGGGAAGAGTTTATTCAAGAGAGTGAGAGTATACTCTTGAGATGTGAGAGCCCATAAGCTCACAGGAGAGCTGCACCCAGGGTTTGGGTCTCTCTCTTTTACTGAGAGTTGTTAACTAAGCAGTGGGCTATTCATTATTTGGGGAGGGGATTTCATTGGGAGCAAGGTTTTGAGACTTTTCTTCCTTATTTGGTCAGAGTCTCTGGGTCTGTCTTTGTCTTGGGTCTGTCTGGTTTGATCCAGCTTTTTGTGGCCTATTTTTGTGGAATGCTGTCAGGGCATAACTTTGATTCCGCCTTTGCTGGTCTCCAGATATCCTGGGAAAGCCTAAACAACTGCCTACTCTAACATTTGCATGCCTGGTTCTTTCTTTCTTTGCGTTGCTTTCAAATTTTACCTTATTGTTTAGGCTCTTTCTGATCACCTGAGGATACAAAATATCAACATCCACTGTACCTATCAACCTTACTGTCCCTCTTACCTTGCTTTACACATCTCAGTGGAACTTCTCGCCTTACGTCAATTCGTGTATTCCTCTTGCTTGCTTGTTTATTCTTAGTTCTGTTAGACTGGGGTATTTATCTTCTTATTCATTGGTGTGAGAAGAGCAACTAGATTTGGCCTTGGAAGCTTGTAGATGCAAGGTAAATATTTATTGAATGAATGAATGAATGAATGAATGAAAGAAAGCCAAGACTTCTCTGGCAATTAAAGTCTCCATCGGGTGTCAATCTATATACACCAGAAGAAGCTGTTGATATATTTCTTAATCAAGCTCACCATGATTTACTAGTTTCTTTTTAATGTTCTACCCTTACCTACTGCTGCCTTGGAGAATCTTAATATGTCATTTATTCACCATCAGGAGTCCATCTTTTAACACTTCTGTAAGTTTTTACATGCTATTGTTACTCCTGGAATTCATAGGATTCTTCTCAACCCCCTGGTGACTGCACACTCATGTTTCAGTACTGTCTCCATTATCCTTCCTCTGTGTAGCCTTTACTAGGTTCCTTGTTAGTCATTCCTCTCCCTGTATAGAATTAGCATATTGTTATTGTGATAATTTTGTGATATGATGATAGATTTTGTTATGCGTTAAATTGTGCGCCCGCCATTCATTGGCTGAAATCCTAACCCCCGGTATGTTGCAATATGACTTTATTTGGAAGTAGAGTCATTGTAGATGTAATTAGATAAGTTGAGATGAGATAGATAAATCCTGCTAACACTGTGATCATAGACTTCTAACCTCCAGACCATGAAATAATATATTTATGTTGTTTAAGCCCTCCAGCTTCTGGTACATTGTCACACCAGCCCCAGCAAACTAATAAGTTTGTTTTCCCTTTCAGATGAGAGATTTCTGAGGCACCTGGGTGGCTCACTTGGTTAAGCAGCCAACTTCAGGTCATGATCTTGTGGTTGGTGAGTTCGAGCCCCGTGTTGGACTCTGTGCTGACAGCTTGTAGCTGCTTCGGATTCTGTGTCTCCCTCTCTCTCTCTGTTCCTCCCCAGCTCACACTCTGTCTTTCTCTCAAAAAATAAATAAATATTGAAAAAATAACCTGAGAGATTCCCCTTTTGTCTCATTTATCTTTGTGTAATTCCTTCCTCTAACTCCACCAAGCCTCAAATCAGACAAGTTTTAAAGGAATGAACAAATAAGTAAAAGAATGCGTAAATGAATGATACCAAGATGGAAAAAAAAATCCCAATTAATTACTGTGATGAGTTGTAAGGTAAGTGTAAGAAGTGTTGGGAGATTTTGTTTCCAAAAATTATCTTAAACAGGGCGAAAAGAGGCGGCAGTTATTTTACTGAATAAGTAAACAGACATTTAAATTTCTGTGGACTTTTTCAATCCTACAAATTCTCATCTCTATTTTGATTGTGTGTACATGAATCACTTTTTTCATAGTTGCTTTAGCATAACGTTTTTACATAATCTTCTTTAAAATAATTCATTCCTTGGTCATTACCTCCAATCCAATTGTCTGTCTCCAATTTCCAATGTAAACCTCTCTGGCAGGGGCGCCTGGGTGTCTCAGTCCGTAAAACAGCCAACTCTTGGTTTTGGTTCAGGTCATGATCTCACGTTCATAGTATCAAGCCCCATGTAGAGCTCACCCTGGATGTAGACCCTGCTTGGGATTCTCTCACTTTCCCTCTCCCTGCCCCTTCCCTCCTCAAAAGAATACACTTTAAACTTCTGTGACAAATGCCCTGGAACTAATATCTAGTCACATTGACTATTTTTTTTTAATTGTCCCTATGTAGTGTATATTAATGCTCATTTGCCAAGACACTTCGACTGTAGGGTAATGTCTTTCGTATGTTTTTCTTTCTATCTCTGATTTTAGGAAGGACTAAAGATTTGCTCTAATTTCACTCTAACTTCAAGAAGACGTGGAAGAATTTTTAAAGGGATCAAGGACAAAATTTTATTCAGAAATTAAATTATACCAGTGCTGCTCTGAGAAACTTCTAAGGAGAAGTAACGACATTAAATGGAACTGCTCTGTGTTGGATTTTTCTTAGCCCACATTAGATAACTTTTTAGGCTGCTGCTCTTTGTAGGAATGTGTGCAAACTTATTTTCAGGGGAAACATCCTAGTCATCAGGGAGTTGTAAAAAAAAAGAATTAGGCTACACTAAGGTAAATCATCAAACAAGCTGATTGCTTGAGACTGTCTTTAGACTAGGGCAATGGAATGCTCATGCCTTACAAATCCTGTTTCACTCAGTAAGACGCTATGTAGGGATGTGAAGTCAGATCCCTTGCTGATCATAACAAGTATATTTGCCTGGAAATCTGGCAGACATCTACTTGGAATCCTTAGCAACTGTAGGAAACTGATACTGTGTATGGGCTGTGGGGATCATGGCCATTTTCATTTACTTCACATAAAAGGGACATTGCTAACAGATGGTACCAGATTTAAAACATTAAGATGGGTTCACTGCATTCCCCTACTGCTTCTGATAGATCCTGCTTAGTTTATTTTATAAAATCTAACCCATGAACTGTATAGCAATCAGTGTTAGCATTGATTTCTTTTCATTTTTATCATGGGTTTCTAAATTAGGAAGTGCACTCATGATTACAACAGGTACATAGAATAGGTAGGTGTGATGTTTGTAAACAACAATCTTTTGTTGAATTTATATTTTAAGGGAATAAAAACTATACAACTACATTTGAAGAAATGCCTTTCTTTATTATAGCTTTTTATCACTTGAGAATTATGTTTTGTATAGAAAACTATGATCTAAGTCAACTGAAAGGCCATGATGAAAAGATATATTAAGTGAGAGAAAATTATTAGTTTTTTCCTGTTCATATACTTATTATGTCACAAGAATAGCATAGAAATGACTGAGTTCCCTCCTTTTTAGTGCATTCTACATCAATACACAGTATTAATGATTTTTTAAACCAATATTTACATATATGTACTTATTGTAAGATAGTTCTGAAATTTAGCTAGAGAATAAACGCCATTCTAAGATATTGAACAGGAGTCTATAATATATAATAATATAAAACTACAATATTATATATAAGAGAAAAACAATATTGGGACAAATTACCCAATTCACAGGCAACGGTTATTTTCAAAAGTTATTTTTAAAAGGCAGCCTATTGTTTGCTGACATGTAATGCTAAAAATTACAGATAGCATCTGTATAAAGAAGCCAGTCTCCAGGTTCCGCTAAGCTAAATATATCTTGGTTTCTTAAAAAAAAAAAAAGAAATTAACATACAAAATTGATTTCATAGAAAACAAAACAAAACAAAACCTCCACACAAATAAGATATACTTGTCACACGGGATGGTCTATTTATAGCAATCGTAGTGCAAGATTACATAGCTACCAGAGCGAACAGTTATTTACTTGGCCCCCATTTCCTAATGAAACAGGCTCCCCAACTTGTAACCAGGCAACATGCCATCCTAACAGATGGTTGTGAGTATCTGCAGCCAAGACACCATGAATGAACATCAGATGTGTTTGCTGAGGGCAGGAGTCCCAGTCAAAAATACCCAAACAGCTGTCTTTTCTATGGTTATGAACCCAGGGTTGAAGGTACATGCCACTCTTACTCCTTATCTTGTAAGATTAATTTGCCTCAAACCTCTAAGTTGTCTTCTTCTCTTCATAGGAAACAACTCATAAGAAATCTTCCTTAGGCAGTGGATTACAGGTGTATGTATTTAATTGTATTCAAAGTGGTGTTTGACTTGTCAATATGTTAATGTCAATTATCATGTTAGATGCATGCCCAAAGGAAATAGCACATAAACACTCAAATCTGATATTGGTTGAGAGAAATGGGAATCATTGTCATCATTATTATTTATGGTCTTAAATATGTGCCTGACCATAAAGGACCTCTACTATTAGAAGGACTGCTGAGTAGTAAATGTCTCTATACTCTGCATTGCCAGAGAAGAAAATGAATTGCTTCTCATCTTGATCTATTTACCCTCAGGTTTTAGGAAATGCAACACAATCTGAGAATGCTAATCATGATCTTATTCCTTCGAAATTATAAAATCCTGATCAACACATGTGACACAGCAATAAAAATGTTCCTTAGGAAAGTAGAAAAAGAACTTTCTTGTTAAGAAAGGTAACAAGAGGAAGAATTATAGTCAATGAATGACAATATATTCAAGTCCATTTTATTTAAAAGTGCTACTTAAGGTCATTTTATGAATTAGTCTTTATTGATCAGATTAATAAAGAATATAAATATTGGTTATCCGGAATTAGAGAATAGTTTTCATCACTTTTCATTAGACCATAAACACTATAGCCTTTTTGGATATTGATCCAGTCACATGCGTGCGCACACGCACACACACACACACACACATAGATGACAGAGAAACAGAGTGAGAGAGTGAGAAAGTGAGAGTGAGAGGAAGAGAGCAGATCCACAGATGGATGTTCTCCAGTCATTTGACAGTAATTATCTGAAGAGTAATGGGGAAGGTCATTCTTAGATGTTTATATTTCTGTTCTTTTTATTTATTAGCTTTTGTAAAATGTATGCATTGGTATTGTAATCCTGAAATTTGTTTTCAGTAGAATTAAAAAATTCCATGAACTGTGCAAAATTATGAAAATATATTAATGTTCTAAACACATCATAAATCTTAGCTAAGTTTTAATTCAGTGCTCCTCAAACTTCAGCTTGTAAAATAATAATTATGGAGTCTAATAAAACACAGATTCCATAGCTACACTTCCAGGGTTTTTAATCAGTGTATCTAGGGAGTAAACCGTGAGCATACATATTAATGAATACTCCAGATGATTCTGATGCTAGTGTTCTCTAATAACATGCTTTAACAAATACTGTATTGATGAATGAAAAAAAGAGTCTACAAAACTCTACAGTAGAGTTTTGTTTTTATTATAATTCACTACATACTCATCACTATTTTTTTAAATTTTTTAATGTTTATTTTTTTTGAGAGAGAGAGAGATAGAGCGTGAGCAGAGGAAGGGCAGAGAGAGAGGGAGGCACAGAATCCGAAGCAGGCTCTAGGTTCCCAGCCGTCAGCACAGAGCCCAATGCAGGACTCAAACTCACGAACCATGAGATCAAGACCTGAGCCAAAGGTGTACACTTAACCGACTGGGCCTCCCAGGCACCCCCATACTCATCACTTTTAAAGGAAACTTCACTCTGCACAGTGACTATATCCCCTTAATCAGAACTCTCTAAATTATGACACAGAGGGTCTGGGAACATTTGCAGTGTTTTTCTAGCATCCATGTTATACTTGCATTAAACATTAATCACAATCACATAACTATTTTTGTGCAGATTTGCCTCTGTCTTTCTCATAAAGTATGAGCTTTATTAAAGCATGTATGACACCTCACATATTCACTGATGTGTCCCAAATGTCTCATAGGTTTAGCACATGAGTGACAAAAAAATACTTGTTGGATGTGGTCCGCCACTTGAAAGTATGAATAAATAAATGAATGAACTGCTATTAATCTCATGTTGTTTCATTTTATACATGCATTTTGTTCCCTTAAATAGACACAGAATTTTGAAATCATCTGTTTCTTTGTAAACTAAAATAAACACAAATTTAAAAAAAAAGTTTGCTTTTGAGATTACAAAGAATATAACAGTATCAAATGTTCTGTTGGAGCTTTTGGTTTATTTACTCTTACTGAAAAGATAATTTGTCAGTCAGTGGAATGATGCAGACACAGCATAGAGTGGTTTTAAATGGTAGAATTTTGAATTAGACTTCCAGGGTTTGGATTCTGGTCTCAACAACTTTTGGTTTGGTGACATTAAGAAAATTTCTTACATCTTCTGTCTCCATTTTTTAATTTGCAAAATGTGAATGATAATAACAGTTATATCTGTAGACTCTGCAAAAATTAAATGAACTATTTATAACCATGCTTGATAAGTATTAACCACTAAGTAAATGATAGCTAAATAAATTCTGGGTGATGTTAATGCATGCTCTTCTGTATTTATTACTGTAGTGGTCTAGAAAGTACAACGATTTCATCAATTGGGAGTCTATTGAGTAGTTAATAAACCATTGTATAATAGGAAGATTGTCATCTGATCAGTGCAACCCATGATTTTAGCCAGTTAAGGTGTTAGTTCAATGGTTGACTTTTTTTTTTTTAGATTCATTTATACCTTATCTTCTCATTCTTCCAGTAAGTAATTTTGAGCATTTGTGTCCTAGGCAAATCCCTAACCTCATGGATTTTAAGGCTATTGTATAGGGAGGAAAATATAAGAATAAACAAATGCATAATAGCATGATGTAGAAGATGATACTAATGAATATTAGCAGATGATATGTTATTTCTGTAGAAATCCTTTCCCCAAATTCTTTTTTTTTCATATGAAATTTATTGTCACATTGGTTTCCATACAACGCCCAGTGCTCATCCCAAAAGGTGCCCTCCTCAATACGCATCACCCACCCTCCCCTCCCTCCCACCCCCCATCAACCCTCAGTGTGTTCTCAGTTTTTAACAGTCTCTTATGCTTTGGCTCTCTCCCTCTCTAGCGTCTTTTTTTTTTTCTTCCCCTCCCCCGTGGACTTCTGTTAAGTTTTCAGGATCCACATAGGAGTGAAAACATATGATATCTGTCTTTCTCTGTATGACTTATTTCACTTAGCATAACACTCTCCAATTCCGTCCACGTTACTACAAAAGGCCCTATTTCATTCTTTCTCATTGCCATGTAGTACTCCATTGTGTATGTAAACCACAACTTCTTTATCCATTCATCAGTTGATGGACATTTAGGCTCTTTCCATAATTTGGCTATTATTGAGAGTGCTGCTATAAACATTGGGGTACAAGTGCCCCTATGCATCAGTACTCCTGTCTCCCTTGGGTAAATTCCTAGCAGTGCTATTGCTGGGTCATAGGGTAGGTCTATTTTTTATTTTTGGAGGAACCTCCACACTGTTTTCCAGAGTGGCTGCACCAGTTTGCATTTCCACCAACAGTGCAAGAAGGTTCCCATTTCTCCACATCCTCTCCAGCATCTATAGTCTCCTGATTTGTTTATTTTAGCAGGAAAAAACCTCTCTGACCTCTGCCACAGTAATTTCTTACTTGATACTTCCTGAAAGGCAAGGGAATTAAAAGCAAAAATGAACTATTGGGACCTCATGAAGATAAAAAGCTTCTGCACAGCAAAGGAAACAATCAACAAAACTAAAAGGCAACCAATGGAATGGGAAAAGATATTTGCAAATGACATACCGGACAAAGGGCTAGTATCCAAAATCTATAAAGAACTCACCAAACTCCACACCTGAAAAACAAATAATACAGTGAAGAAATGGGCAGAAAACATGAATAGACACTTCTCTAAAGAAGCCATTCCTCAAATTCTAAACATATGTTTCAAATGTTTATATAAGAATATTTTTATATGTATCAGCCATTTGTAATCATATTTCTTTTTCTGTACCTATAGTCCACATAAGCCTAAGGCATTAACCAAGAATGTCATGTTTTTGGTAATTACCAAAAAATAGAAGAAAAATGCTATACTTATGAATAGAACACTGACTGGAACGCCAAGTCCTGGCCCAATCCTCACTATTATAATAGAGATAGGAAGGATTATTTGAAAACTTGATAAGGGTATGCTGCTTCCAATTATGGACAAAACAAGCTCATTATTATCATGATTCCCAGATTGACTCTTGAAGTTCTTCTGTAATCTCACACCTTCAGCATGGAATCTTCCAACGGAACTCCTACATCTCCTCATCTGACTTTGTTAGGTGCTGAGACCCACTGTTTTCACTTGCACCAGAAATGGGTCAGAAGCCACGTGTTTATTGCAGGGAAGGAGGAGGGAGAAGTAGATGAGACAATAGTATTTTACACATAACCATTTCTTTTTTTTTTTTAATTTTTTTTTTTCAACATTTTTTATTTATTTTTGGGACAGAGAGAGACAGAGCATGAACGGGGGAGGGGCAGAGAGAGAGGGAGACACAGAATCGGAAACAGGCTCCAGGCTCCGAGCCATCAGCCCAGAGCCTGACGCGGGGCTCGAACTCACGGACCGTGAGATCGTGACCTGGCTGAAGTCGGACGCTTAACCGACTGCGCCACCCAGGCGCCCCTACACATAACCATTTCTCATGCAGTAAGAACTTACCATAGATTCATCTGTGTATTTTGACATAGTCATTGAGTTCCCATAGCGCCACGACAAAGTAAAGAAGAGAGGAGAAAAGAACCAAGATAAAGATAGTAAGGTGATTATTATTTTTTTAAATTCTGATCAGAACAGCAGAAATTTATATTTCTGATATTGTTTCAATTGTCCCAATTATAAAACTAAAGTAGAGAAAAACTTTTCTTTCAGTTTTAGTCTTTAGTCTTTATCTCCTGTAGGCTTTTATAAGTTAATGATTTTTCAGTTCAGATATTCATAATTTGGGAAGCACCTTTGGAAGTATGGCTATTCAAATGTAAATAAGAGACATATACGGTTTACAAATTGGAATTATAACATACTACTTTAATACTGTTTGGGTCCATCTTTTTTCAGCCTGTTTCCTTGAAATACTTGAAGGTGCATCTACCTGTACAAAGACAAGAGAAGAATTAAAGTGAACTCAGAGTGAGTGAGTATGAAGTTACTTACTCTATAATCTTTGTTCTTAATACAAATTATGTTTTATTCATTCTGGTTCAGTTACTCTGATTAGTTTTGTATATTTCTGGTTTTTATTTTGTTTTAGTGTTGGGTAATTTCAGGCTAAACAGTCAATTCTCAGTTTGAAACTTTTAGGATAAATTATAAGTGTTTCTCAGTGATTCTGTCTTCAGTTACCTAAAGACTAACCCATGCATACTTTCTTTCTGGACAGAATTCTTCAAGTGTTTTTATATAAACTCTAGCTTGTCTTATTAATTACACAAATATGCGAAGTACTAACATTTCCCGAGTTGTGATTCCTAAGTGGAAATCTCTTGGATGTGATCCTTACATTAGTATCAGGAAAAGTTTTCTAGAATATGGTGTCTCTTTGAATGTTGTCAGAAGACTCTACTTTGATTCTTTTCTCTCTATAAGGGGATTCATCAGGCATGCCTTCACTATTATAAGCAATCCTGGCTCACCTGGGCTTTGCTTCCTATTGGCTCTATGGGCAACTGGATCATGTTGGCTCTACTGGCAGTGGGGATAAATTGCCATTCATCCATGTTGATTCTTGCTCAATGAAAATTGTGACAATTTAAGGCTAGATAACCAAAGAATTGACAAAAAAAAAGCTTGTGAATGAAAACAAAGGCTTCATTAACAATGAGTTGACTAGTTATTACTTGGCAACTTCAAATGTGTCTTCTTCTCCAACATTGGAATCAGATGGTTGTCATCATAAGACATGTGTTTTTATTTTTTTTATCTCAACTAAGTATTTGTTTAAATATTTTAATGTTTTTTTTTAATTTATTTTTGAGTAAGAGAGAGACAGAGTGCAAGTGGGGGAGGGGCAGAGAGAGAGGGAGACACAGAATCCGAAACAGGCTACAGGCTCTGAGCTTTCAGCACAGACTCCGACGCGGGACTCAAACCCACGAACCGTGAGATCATGACTTGAGCCGAAGTCGGACACTTAACCGAATGAGCCACCCAGGCACCCCCCAACTAAGTATTTTTTTAAATAGCATCTTTCATTCATTGACTATACCATGTTCTGTTCTGTATACATATATATATATATATATACTCATATGTGTATGTGTGCGTATGTGTATATATACATACATACATACACACACACATACATATGTATGTGTGTATGTATGTGTGTGTATATATATATATATATATGTGTGTGTGTGTGTGTGTGTGTATAGAACCTGGTATACACATATGTTTGTATAAATATATTTATACACACACACACACACACACACACACATTTGTGTGTTAGCTTATATTACCTTTAGTCCATCCTATGAATTTGATACTATTATTATCTGTACTCTCTGGGTAAGGATTCTGAGCGCAGCCTGAGAACTCATAGCCAGGAACTGCTGAAAATAAGTTTCAGATCCATGTGCCAGTACTGATATGCTATGTTACAAACCAATATGCAGCACACAAAGTCCTTATATATTAAAGGACTTCTTCCTATAAAACATTTTAATGATTTTCATAAGCAACATGACTAATAAAAATTGATGGCTTTTCTTGACAGTAGTTTCTAAGAAGTATGAGAGCACAACTCCCTGGTTAACTAATCACAAGGCAGTATATATATATATCTATATATATCTATATCTATATCTATATATATATATAACTATAGCAACAGAATAAAAGATCAGTTGAACCCTTTATAATTGGGTAAGAGGAAGGGGAGATTTGCACATTTAAGATGTAATTTAGAGAAGCAGAATTTATGGTATTACATGAGGAGTAATATTTAAATGTTAAATATTTTAAGACCTCAAATTTATATTTAATTCAGATGGAGAAATGACTATCAAGATTCATTTTACTACCAAAATGGCAGCTCCTTATTTCATTATTAAACTAGTAATAATACTACACTTAACCCTTTTATTCTCTCAACAAATATTATTGAATTCCTACTCATACCAATCACTATTCAGTATTTTGATGTTTCAACTAGAACAGGACAAAAAATAGTCCTGTATCAATGGATTTTCATTTTATTTTGGAGCAGGCAGAGAATGGACAATTAAAAAAGAAAAAAGAAAAAAAAATAGTGGGGATATTATAGTAAAAGCAACTTATGTTGAGTTCTTATTATATGGCAGGCATTTTTCCATATTATTTACATGCATTTGATTTTCACAAGCGCAATATCAGGTAAGAAATGTTATAATTCATATTTTTCAAGTTTGGCAACTCAGGCACATATCCATAAAATAGTTGGTGAGGTTAGCCAGGCAATTTGTTTCTTTTATATTTTTTAATTGGTAGACTTAATTTTTTTTAGTTTTTAATTTGTAGAAAACTTAGCAGATAATACAGAGAATTCCTATACACCCCTTCTCTCATTCACTCACAGTTTTCCACATTTTAACAGCTTATGTTAGTATGGTTCATTTGTTATAATTGATGAACCAGTATTGATATACTGTTAGTAACTAATTAATTTATTATTAACTAAAGTCCATAGTTAACCTTAAGACTCAATTTTATGTTGTATAGTTTTATGAGTTTTGACAAATATATGATGTTGCATATATACTATTACAATAGCACAGAATAATTTCAGTGTCCTAAATATCCCTGGGCTCCACGTATTTATCCTTCTCCCCTTCTTTCTGGCAAGCACTGATCTTCTTACTGTTTCTGTAGTTTAACCTGTTCCAGAATGTTATATAATTGGAATTTTACAGTGTCTTGTTCAGGCTGTTATAACAAAAATACCATAAACTGGGTGACTTAAACAACAAATATTTATTTGTCACAGTTCTGGAGGCTGAGAAGTCCAAGATCAAGGCATTGGAAGAGTCAGTGTCTGATGAGAGCTCCCTGCTTAGTTTGAGGGTGAACATCTTTTCCTTATGTCCTCACATGGCAGATGGGGTCAGAGGAGTTTTCTCCATTAAAGAACCAGTTCCATTAAAGAGGGCTCCCCACTCAGGACATAATCACCTCCCAAAGGCCCCACCTCCAAATACCATCACAATGAGGATAAGGTTTTTATATATGAAATTTGTAAGGACACATTCATTCTATAACATACATCCGTGGTAGACTAGCTTCTTTCAGTAAATGACATGCATGTAAGGTCCATGTATGTCTTTTAATGGCTTGATAGCTAATTTCCTTTTATTGCTGAATAATAATCAATTACATGGATGTACCACAGTGTGTTTATTCACCCTCTGAAGGACATCTTGTTTGATTCCACTTTTTGTCAATTATGAATAGACTGCTATAAACATTCATATGCAGGTTTTTTCCAACTACCAATAGGTGTGATTGCTGGATGGTATAATTATTAGGCTGGTTAGTTATTTAAGAAGTGCTGAATTATTTTCCAAAGTGGCTGTACCATTTTGCCCTCCCACCGTCAATAAATGAGACTTTCTGTTGCTTTACCTCTTAGCCGCTATTTGGTGTTTTGTTTTTTGTTTTTGTTTTTGTTTTTGTTTTTTTTTTAGTTTCAGTCTTTTTAGGAGATATATAGTAGGATCTTATTGTTTTAATTTGCAATCCCCTAATGGCATTTGATGAAGAACATCTTTTCATATGCTTATTTGCCATTTGTATCCTCTTGGTGAGGTGTCTGTTCAGCTCTTCTGCCTACTTTTTACTTGGTTGTTTATTTCCTAATTTGTTCCTTGTGGCCAAAATATTAACCATTAGGTTATATGGCCTTTTAGAGTGTGGTGTAGACAATGAAACAGGGAAGGGAATAGATATAAATTGGAGGATGAAGACTCTGCTTTATATTGTACCTAAGAATAATATACATAGGAAAGGAAGGCCTTTCTGAAGAGGTAACTTTTGAGCAAGATTTGAATAATGATAAAATCCAGACCTGAAAATATTGGGGAGTAGAGGGAAGTTTTTCATTAATCACTCTGAGTTAACAGTTTCCTAAGTTGTGAAATAAAGATATCTTGGTTAAGATATACTCTCTGTTTGTTTATATCCATTGGATCGACAGAATCAATGAATAATTATCTCTAAATTGATCATCTAAACATGTCGGCTATTTGTACATCTTTCTTCTAAACTAGCACATGGACTTTGAATACCTGGCATCATCATAGATGTATCATTAGTGGAACAGACAGAAATGGCTTATATTATTGTGTCTTCTTATTTTCAAATGAGTGTTTTTCTGATAAAAATTCACTGGAAAACTAGATACTATTAAAAATGTACACGCACACACACTGAGACCTTTTGCCATTAAGTCTTAATTTCCAAAAGGATCACATCATGTATATTGTTTAACATTTTAGTTGTAAGCCACCAAAGTGACACTGGCCAAATTAAGCAGAAAAGAAGTGAATTAAGTGATGGTTAATAGATAGATCATAGACATTTCAGAAGGGCCAAAAAAAAAAAACAAAACTGGGTACAGATGTTATATAGTCTGGAATATTTCCTCCAAATTCTGTCACCTCACGAGTTCTGAGAACTAGATCATACTGCCAGCAATCTGGTAACACTGGATATGGAATATGGCAACACAACCCTTACCACTGCTGCCCTGGGAACTGGCTCTGGTTGCTGGACTTGTTTTTTGTTTGTTTGTTTGTTTGGTTGGTTGGTTGGTTGGTTTTGTTTTTCTTTTCCATACGTCTTTTGCTTTGCATCCCAATCTTCAAACAAGGGAAGCATAGATCTGAGGCCATGTGTCTACACTCTGGCTGAAGGGAAGCTCAGCAAATGAGTCAATTATTTGGCATTTTGAACATCATTAACCTGTTATAAATGCATATAAGGTAGAGTATTCTCCAAATTTGAAAGGAGTTCAAGTGTGAGTGTCCCCAAAAGAATAATGGCTCTCTATATAGTATGCTATATTTCAGAATACTACTCCTTTGATTTTCTAATACTGTTGTGTTATCTTAGAATTTTTAGTATGATAGGTGAGGAAAAAAATGCCCACAATTTCTTCATAGCATGTGTATGCCCTTTTATAATACAGCATTCTAGCTCTTCCATCAAGAGTTGATTTCTCTATCAGTGTGAGTCTCACTTGCTTTGGACAATGGGAACTTAGAAACATGGCAAACAGAGGTCTGAAAAATGCCTGTGCATTAGGAAGTACTCTGATAATATTGGGAACACTGTAGCCAACATGTGAACAAACTTGGAAAGTCAGCTGGGTAATGAGTAACACACATCCCAGTCATCCCAGATAATGGCAGACACATTAGTGAGACTAGAAGGCATCGTAGGAAGCAGCTGAAGATAAATCCAAATTACCCAACCATAGAAATGAAGAATAAATAGAGTGTTTGTTGTTTTAATCTACTGAATTTTAGTATGGCTTCTTTTCAGTAAATGGTACCTAATACATTTAGTGTTTACTCCTTTACCTATATCACAGAGTTGTTTAACTCTCTCTAAATAGATCCTCATCTAGTAGTTTGCAAGTAAATGACCAAAAATTAACTGTTTCTTTTAAGTGTACATGACACATTGGATATGGTTTAGAAAGTAGCTTATGGAAGACACTGTATTTATTTCTTCAATATGAGATGTCATATACATTTTTTTCTGAGGTTTTTATTGTTTGTTTGTTTAACAAAATAGCATCTTGGCATACTTAACACTTTTCAACATAGATGATGGCCTGGAAAACTTTTATTTCTGTTTTGCCATTTACATGTCAATTGGTTTCAAAAGTCAAATTCCATTATACTGAAGGGAAAATAAGTGCTAACTGTAGATCAGAAATAAGTTGATTATTCCTATCTAGGGAAATGGAAAAAAATGACATGGACTGTAAATGCTGGACGGATGAGTGATTCAAAGCTTTCACAAGATTTCATGACTATAGGGATTGCAGCGGATATAGCTCTGTGGGCAATGTATCATATACTTTCACCAGGGAATACCGGACAACTCATTTACTATCAGTAAAAAATACTTAAACTCTAGTGAACATGTTATTTTTTATATTGGTCACTGGTCATTGAATATCCCAGTGAATCAGTTTCTGAACTGAATTTATATGCAATTTACAAATGGCTTGTTCAACTCTATTACTGCTATGGAAAGCTAGAAAGTATCTTTTCCAAAGGATTTTCCTCCAAATTGTACATATTGAGTGACATCTACTGCTCACTATGCCAGACTTCCAATCAGTTGTTTCTAATATATCTATAAAAGTGATTTCCTTAAAGCGAAAAATATAGAAACATGTTCCTAAGTTTGCTGTGTTACAGTTTTAGAAACTAATTTTGGATAACAGGAAGATTTTTGTGACTTCTGTTTCTATCATCTTACTGATCTTATATCCTCATATTTGATTGTATTCATGTTTCAATCAAGTTGTTTTGTATAATTTAAATTAAATGGATTATAAAATATTGTTTAGTGTTTAAAAGCTATTAACACACATCAATATGCATAACAAAGTATGCATTTCTTAATAGCACATTCAATAAAACCTTTTTTAAAATTTTTTTAACGTTTATTTATTTTTGAGGGAGACAGAACGTGAGTGGAGGAGGGGCACAAAGAGAGGGAAACACAGAATCCAAAGCAGGCTCCAGGCTCTGAACTGTCAGTGCAGAGCCCAATGCGGGGCTCAGACTCACAAACCGTGAGATCATGACCTGAGCCAAAGTCAGACCTTTAACTGACTAAGCCATCCAGGTGCCCCAGAATCTTTAAAGATAGTGTGTATAGACTAATGTCTACTTATGCAAATTCAGAAAAAAAAGTCTATGTATTAAACATATGAAATCAAGAAGAGATTTAAATTATTACCAGGAAGAGATACTATGAAAGTATGATTTGAAATATTTCACTAGCTGACATTTATTTCAACTTCTATATATACAGTAGTAGACAATAAATGGAATCTAAACTGAGAGACTAAATTAGATTTTTCCAAGAAATGGAGTGGTGAAGAAGTGAGTATTAATGGCCACAATATCGAAGAGAAAGATGACAGTAAATAATCATTATATTTATAAATCATAACATTTATAGCTAAAATATTAACTGATTATTTTATCTACTTAGAATAGTATGCATTTTATCATAGTCTTCAGATACATGTTTGTGAAGATTCAGTGCTTAATATAAGTTTCTTGGGTTGGACTTTTAATCTAGTCTTGAATTCCACTTCTAATTTCAATTCTACTGCTCTGTGACCTTAAGTGATTTATTAAATGGACACTAACCAAATGGCCCTTCTTGCACATGAAGGCATAAATTGTGTCCTCCTTTAGGCTTTCCAATTTAATTTGGCCTCTAAAATTTTGTTCTTTTACAAATTGTCCTTGACTTTTATCTTAATTGAAAAGTTTAGTTGTTGACACTACTTCATATCAATATATTATGACTCTCAAAACATGAAAAACAATTTAAATTCTGAAATTTACAAACCGTGACCTATATCATGCGCTAAGTGGATTTACGACCAGTGATCCCATCAGGTATTTTTATTTCTCATTGTACAGATGACAACATTGACATCCGGAATTATCAAGGTGCTTATCAAGTACAGGACCTGAAGCTGCAATTCTTGTTTTTTGATGTTATTTTATTTCCCTAAGGTTGTATAGCCTCCTGCCGAATAGGATTTACCTGTATATTACCATAAATTTTCTCATTCCAGTTGACTACTGAACTTAATACCTGAAATAGGGGTCATTACGTCAACAAATGAAGAAGCCATATAAGAATTATACTTCTATGGTTTTTGGTCAATCATAATTCAGCAATTTGATACCTAAACTCTTCTCCAAACATAATGGGCTTTTCCCGTCATAAAATGGCTCCTGGAAAAGAATGGGTAGTTTTAAAATAAGATAGCATTAAAACAAAACAAAACAAACCAGGACAAAAAAAAAAAAAAGTTGTTGCGTTTAACTAATACACAATATAGTCAAAGGTGATTGCCTGTGAAACCAAACAGGATTCTCATTAAATAAATAAGTAAGTAAATAAATAAATAAAATGTAACAAATGTATTTAGTGTGATGCAAAATCTTAGTTTTAAAATCTTGGAAACACTAAATATATCATAGGACAATAAACACATTATTTATATTTAGTGACTATTATGCATTGCAAATATGTAATAATAGATAATATGAAAGAGTTCTTCGAAATAAATAAACATGGAGGAAAATGTACATATTTCACTATTTATATAGAATAGTTTTCAATGCTTTTTTATAGCTAACTAGTAGATATTTTAGCATCTTATCTAAGGTGCCTCAGATCTTAGTCCAAAAATACTTGTGCTTTTTAATTTTTTAATTTTGTTTTTTTGCTTTTCATGCCACCAAAACTTTAGGATGGTTATACTTTCCTGGGAACTTACTGATAGCCATCACCAGGACTATAATGTATAAATATACTCAATTTTCTTACTAACAGGAAATTGACTTTTATTTATTTTTAAATTTTATTTATTTGAGAGAGAGAGAGAGAGAGCAGAAGCAGGGGAAGGCAGAGAGAGAGGGAGACACAGAATCCAAAGGAGGTTCCAGGCTCTGTGCAGATAGCTCAGAGCCTGACGTGGGGCTCAAACTCACAAATTATGAGATCATGACCTGAGCTGAAGTTGGATGTCAACCAACGGAGCCACCCAGGTGGTCTGGGAAATTAACTTTTAAATAAACCCCAAGCAACTGCAAGCCACCATTGACCCAATATTAAAACGGACTGTGGGATTAGACTTACCTAAAACATGCTCAAACTGTGATGGCAACATAGAACAAAATTCTGTAGTGTCTCCTGGGACTTCCCAAAATGCTAGAAATTATTGCTTTAAGATAGCAATATAGTTTTTAGTTAAATCAGAAAATGAATTCACAGGCATATCTCATTTCTCAAAAATCTGTATGCCTGTCTTATGCTATATAGAAGAAGCATAATAGACCATGTGTCCCTTAGGAATTTTGACATAAAAGTTAATTATTTTCATATCAAGAATTATTTAATTTACCATCAAGAGGAGAAATATTTAGATTTGAAGCTGAATTACAATTCAGCATCACACAACAGCAGTGTGACTAACTTTTCCAGGTAAGCACACCTGAGTCTGGATGGTATTGATAGGTACTTATAACTATGTGCCAAAGACCCAAGAATGATAAGAATTTACCACTCAGACTCCCAAAAGTAATTTCCAAGATTCATATCAAGTGCATGATTGCTAGAAAGTAATCTCTCTGACACTTTACATTTCTGAAATGATATACATAAATTCAGTCCACTAAAATTCCACTTGAGCCTAGTTAATTTCCTATGATTTGGTTACATTAGCCAAAGGATTTTGTTTGGGTTTGGGGGTTATGCTTGAATAAGACTCAAGTTAATCATTTAGGTACTTAAATGTTCTTAACTCAAGGATTTCCCCTGACAGTCATTTTAAGAACAGCTTTATATTATTCAATTCATCTATTCCACAAGAAATGAATGCAAGGAAATTTCATTCTGCTCAGATTTTTCTGTCTTGTCACCAAAATACATTCCTCAGGGCCATTTTCAGTTACAAAGACCTATATGCTGCATGGATTTAACCACCTATTTTTCTCGGCTAAAGGTCAAAGGGTGTTAATTACAGCTCCATAATTGTCCTCAACCCTCATTAAAAGACACCATATTATACTGATGGAAAGCTCTGCCTAATCGGGCTTTGCTAAAATTACTCAGGTAGGTTATCAGGATGAAAGAACAGTGAAGCCGGAAGTATGCCTGAGGGAAAATGCGCCCCAATGTTATCTGTCTTTCTAACTCTAAAACCTAGGTTGCACTGGCAGATCTTTGTTAAGAGAAAGTTCAGACTTACTATTAGGTTTTATTTGGAAACATTAGAGTTTGATGGTTTCAATTCTTGAAGATAAATGAATGCAGAATCTGTTGCAAGAGGATTTCAGGAAGGATGTTCCATTTTTTTTTTTTTCAAATAGAGCTTTAAACTTTCTATCAGATATTTGAAATGACTAATGCCATTCAGAGTTAATGTTGATGACACTTTTGTGGTATTACTTTTGTGGTATCCCTCAAAAACATATTTGTGAAATATAGCAGAGTACTTATATTATAAAACAGGCTTTGCATCATCAATTTGTAACTACACCTATCAGTGTAGTTACATAACCCGTGTTGACTTAACACAGTTGAGCCACTTTGAAAATATCATGAAACAAAAAAGAAAGCACTCAAGTTTCAAGTACCTTATATCTGACGTGTGTATGTGTGTTCACGTTTGCATACACACACATTTGGCAATCAAAGGAAGATTCTGGTTAAAAGTATATATTTTTAAGAGTGTGTGCATGTGTAGTACACATGATTAAATTACTGCATAAATTAATATTCATTCAATTTAAGTAAAAAAAAAAAAAACAAAAAAAACAGCTCATTGTTGTACCACAAACACCACTAAACTAAATCCAAAGAGACTGTAAAAATATATTAAAACAATTCTTTTAAGTTGATTACTTTTGAACATACATATACATATTTTATAAAAGCAGGCAGAATACGATGCATTATTTTGGTGAAATAAAATTTCATGGAACCGCAGAGAAATGAGCAGTTAATTTTTGCTAGGGAGTCATAAACTTTTAGGTAATTCTTCTTGAAGGAGATAATATTTGAGTCAAATCTTAAAAAAAATGAGTAAAAAAATCTCACTGATGGCATTTGCAACAACATTTCTTTCTTCATTAAAAGAACAAGATGGGCATGGGAAGATATTTGAAAGTGGCCATGTGTAATTAGATGTATGTGAATATCCATTCCAAACCACCAGGGCCATGGTGATTCTCAATACACAGGTGGTAGAGAAAAGCACAACCAAGAGTGGAACAGAATGGAGATAACATTTTGATAGCAACAAGAGAACAGGCATGCAGTAACTCAAGTGTAAGTTTTTACCATGAGGATTATTAAGACATATGGAAATATTTCATGCTAGGGAGTAGCATGATCCAATTTTACTTTCCAAATAATCGCTCAGGCTGGATTATGGGGTGTGTGAGAGGGAGGTGACGGTGAAGACTGAAAGATGCCCTTACGTGCTGTTGCTGTATTCATTTGAAGATCAAAGGTAACTTGACCTAAGGTAGTGACAGTGGACTGATGATAGTAGAAAATTAGAAAAATAGGACTGAGAAACTGATTAAGTGTGTTATCAAAATATAGGAAAGGTATCATTCCGAATTATCACATTTTATTATTTGTTACTATTTTATTTCTTGCATGGACAGATATTCCTTTCCTTTTTCCTCCACCACATCATTATCCTACATTTCTAAAGTAGAAATCTCATTATATATAGTATATATAATACAAATTATAGTATAAATTATAATATAATATAATATAATATAATATAATACATAATAAACTGAGAATTAAAGAAAAACAAAAGAAAAACAGTAAGATTGGATTCTTGGTACTTTGACCATGGGAACAGATTTTTATTTTTTTTTAAATTTTTTTTTTCTTTTTTTCAACTTTTTTTTTTTATTTATTTTTGGGACAGAGAGAGACAGAGCATGAACGGGGGAGGGGCAGAGAGAGAGGGAGACACAGAATCGGAAACAGGCTCCAGGCTCCGAGCCATTAGCCCAGAGCCTGACGCGGGGCTCGAACTCACGGACCGCGAGATCGTGACCTGGCTGAAGTCGGACGCTTAACCGACTGCGCCACGGGAACAGATTTTTAAAACGGTGTTCCTACCCTATTAAAATCATGTGCCATATTGGCAGTGAGAGTTGTGTAAATGGTGGTGGAAAGTAAGATTGTTAATGACTTTAATTCCAAAGATGTTTTTTCACCAGTTTATGTGAATAGTCACATGTCAGAAATTATCTTACAGGTTTGCCTTTACCTTACAATGTGGTGTTAATCCAGCATCACCATATTCATCAACCCTCCTTACCAGTGAGCAGTTTAAAATACATGCCGTGTCTGAAATTATTACTTTTTTAAAGTCCCATGGACATTGCCTGTGAAATTCATAGGAAAATATTCTTTGCCACAAAGTTGAATGTGCAAGGATAAGTTTGATATGGTGTCAATGTATCAAAATAACACATTTCATGCTGTGTGATAAAATTTTCACCACTGTCAACCTCAGAGAAAAATAATATTTTAACAGGTTTACAAGAAAGCAAAACATGCTTCATTATCGCTTTGAATATTTCATGAGATCAAAGATGCATGTTTTTTTCCAAGGAAAAATCTGTTTCATTACCGAGACAAACTTGCTTAGGTTTAAAAAGGTCAACATTTTTGAGATAAATGTTATAATTTCACTTAAGAAATAAGAATTTCTAAATTTTTCCAAAGTTAAACCCACATTCTAATAGTTTATATCGAGTTACATTTGCAGATATTCCATTTTGAATAAATATTTTGAATGAAAACAATGCACATTTTTAAAAATATATACAAAAGAGTAACTAATGTGAGGAAAGAAGTCAATTTTATCATCTCAGGTGATGTAATGTGTTGAAGCCATTTATTAATGATGTATCTCCCATCCAGGACCTCCCTCTCACTTAACTCTATGATTTTAAACACACTATTTGACTTTCCTAGGTCCTAGGCTAGTACTGCTATAACTGAATACCACAGACTACTGTTTCACACCATAGAAATGTATCAGTTCGGGAGGCTGGATGGCCAAGATAAAAGTGTCAGCAGGCCTCTCTCCTTGGCTCACAGATGGTCATCTTGTTACGTCTTTCCATGGGCTTTCTTCTGTGTGTGCATGTGCCTGGTGTCCCTCATTGGACCCTCTTCTCCTAAGGACACCAGTCAGATTGGATTAGGACCCAGCCTAAGGACCTTATTTTCACTTAATTACCTCTTTAGAGGTCCCATGTCCAAATACAGTCACATTCTAAGACCTGGGGATTAGGATTTCAATATGAATTTTGTAAATAATATTTGAAATGTTTTATTCATTTTCGAGAGATAGAGAGAAAGAGAGAGAGAGCACGCAAATAGGGGAGGGGCAGAGAGAGAGGGAGAGGGAGGATCTCAAGCATCCACTGCGCTTCTCTTCTGTCAGCAGAGAGCCTGATGTGCTCGAACTCATGAACTGTGAGATCATGACCTGAGCCAAAGTCGGACGTTTAACCAACCGAGTCACCCAGGTGCCCCAATATATGAATTCTGAGGGAGAAACTATTCAGTTCATAACATCCCTGGTTTCTTCAGAATAAAAAGAAGCAGAAATATCTTCTTAAAAATTACATTAATATAAGCACTAAACAGAACTACATTTAACTAATCAATCCAACTTGACAACTGTCAAAATTAGATCAGACTTTAACATAACCACAAATATAATTTTCTGAGACATTATTGAAAAAATGAAAATTTTCTGTTTTCATCTGTATTGTTCAAAAACCATTACTTGATTAACTATAAATATATCTAAAATCATTCAAAGCAGCAAATTATTATACTGAAACAAATTTTCAACATCAAATGAGAACCAAATTAATAAGACCAATATTCTCGGTCTTTCTAGCACATGTCTCCATTTGTGCTTCAGTTTTTCAACACTCGGCCAATTTCTCACCATCTCTGTAAACCCATCTCTGTAAATCCCCATTTTGTTAGCAATGTATGTACTACTTTGGAGGATTACAGCTATCTTAGCATCTGGAAAAAAAATGAAATTTTAGTAGCAGACAAGTATTTTTTAAATAATTGATATGTTATAAAACAGATAGAGAAACATATTTCCTTGGTATATTGGAGAAAATCTCTAGCTGTTTGCCAGTATACTATGAAATGGTGATTTAATGGAAGCGTTCATGGCCAATATTGCTATTACTCATTGAAATCATTTAGGACGAACTGATCAATGCATGAATAATAACAACAAAAAAAGAAGATACACCTATGTAAAAAATTCTGGTAATTCCCTTATTTGAACAGATAATATTTGTTTTTTGTTTTTGTTTTGTTTTTTGTTTTTGTTTTGTTTTGTTTTTTTAATCTAGACTGCTGGGAGAAGCAAAGGAGGTATACATTATAATTATTTAAAATGGAATAAATGAAGTATTTTTCCTGTAGACTATAAAAATGTAAAGTATCTTATGGGCAATATGTAGGATATTCCTAACATTACCTAAATGATATTTCAGATATAGATAGATAGTAGATAGACACAGGGACATAGAGATAAATATTCTAAGTATATATCTATATACATATATACATTTTCTGGAGAAACACAAAATGTATCCTGAGGATATGTAGAGATAGTTTTACATTGTTTGTGAATGTTGGCTACTATTATAAAGATTTCAGTTTCTCCCCAAATAAATGTAATGATCAATACAATGACAATCAAATGTGAATTATTTTTAAGGTTCTAATGGAAAGTTAATAGGTACGAAAAGTAAGATACTCTAGAGGAGAAAAGCCATCAAAAGGACTTTCCTTAACATAAATTAAGACTCCTCTTAAGCTTCCAATGACTAAGCAATCGTGGTCTTGTTTCCAGAATAGAGAGCATGATTTA
Organism: Neofelis nebulosa; assembly: GCF_028018385.1. Classification (NCBI taxonomy): domain Eukaryota; kingdom Metazoa; phylum Chordata; class Mammalia; order Carnivora; family Felidae; genus Neofelis; species Neofelis nebulosa. Next base: position 179,610,486 of record NC_080784.1, on the reverse strand, counting down.
CATACCAAAATGGGAGTCTAGAGTATAAGTAATTTAATATATGATGAAGAAAACTAAACAAATAATCTAAGGGAATGGAATATTTAATAAATATTAAATTTTAAAATAAAATTTTATTTTTTAAAATTTTTTTTTAATGTTTATTTATTTTTGAGACAGAGGAGACAGAACATGAGTTGGGGAGGGGCATAGAGAGAGGGAGACACAGAATCTGAAACAGGCTCCGGGCTCTGAGCTGTCAGCACAGAGCCCAATGCGGGGCTCGAACCCACGAACCATGAGATCATGACCTGAGCCAAAGTCGGACGCTTAACCAACTGAGCCACCCAGGCGCCCCTAAAATAAAATTTTAAAAAGATTCATATCTCATGCTATGTACCCAAAATAAATTCCATCATGAAATATAAAAGCAGCAAATGTAAAAAAAAACAAACAAACAAACAAAAAAAAAACCTACTCATTAGATTACAGAAGGAAAAAGACTTTAATAGCAAAAATGCAAAGGGCAAGCTAATATAGGGAAACATACATTTTCTCATTCCCACATTCCCATTCTTTAATAAGACATTTTGATTTGATCACCAAAACATATTCCTTATCTATCGATTTCTCTTCATCTGCCCTGCCACCACCCAAAATTCATAGTTAAACTACTAGAGCAGTCTCCTAAACTATCCTGTTTGTCCAGAGGCTTACCCCCCTTTGTCTCTCAGCTGCCAAGTTATACTCTGAAACGTGAATATTTTCTAACGATTATTGAACGTTTATTATATAGGCCATGTACTCTTTTGCTTATTTGGCTATAATAATACACAAATCTTCATATTACTCCTAAAAAATACTGTGCTATCATGTACATGTACTATTATGGTCCTTGAGTTTAGATGAGGAAACTAAAATTTATTAATTTTTTAAACATGCATTAAACTTAACAAGGTCCCACAGTTGAGAGTGGCAAGATGAGATTTACACCCAAGCAATTACAGCCAGAGCTGACATGCTAAACTCCACACTGCAGTCTTGGAAGACAGCCTTGGTATTTATCTAGAAGCTTGCTTCTTCCCATCATGTGTCAAACCTCCGTCCCGGCTCATTTACATGACTCCCATCACTTTCTCACAAGACTTCAGTCATACTCCTGGCACTGAATTCTTCACACTTCTCATGATGATTCTCACCTAAACCTTTTGCTTTTGGCCTGACTTCTGCCTGGTTCTTCTCAGTGTCAATCAAAAACTCCTCAGACATAAATCACCAACTTGATTAACCCCTACCATAAAGTAACCCCTACCTTCAACACACATACATTCCAGGGGCATCCTTCACAGCCTTCATAACTTGCAGACATTTTCTTTTTTTATTCGTTAACTTCTTTACTGTATGTGTTCCCACATTAGAACGTAACCTCTGTGAGGTCAGTCTCCTTGCCTTTTCTGAGCACTGATCTATCAACAATGAGTTAATTAATCAATTTGTGGCATGGTATAATTTCTTAACACATATTAAATTAACTGGGATAATAATTAATGCCACATTACATAAAGACACAAAACTTCTAGAAGTTAAAAAAATGCCACTAGAATTCTACTTTTCAGCCAATTCTTCTATAGACCTAAAACATTTCATAAGCAAAGCTTATTAATTAAAATTTAAAATGACAAAAAAAGCAAAAAAAAAATGAGAAAAGGATTTTCAACATTAGGCTACAGAGTTATAATTTATAAATGTGAAAATTAGAAATTTATTCATATGGAAAAAACACCAAGGCCCCAACTTTTAAAATGTGCAAGAGACATTGATATTCATGTATTTGCAATGGTAAATGTTGAGAATGTGTATGAAATAATTTAAATTGCAAATTCTTTCCCTTTGGGAATTTATATTATCCTTGGTGAGATGGACCAGAAACAAAGAAATAAAGTCATGTCAACACATAAATAAATACATCTATAAGTTTAGATAGTAAGAACTGATAGGAAGAAAACTATAAGGATACCCAAGGCATAGACAGTATTCACTGAAATCGCTGATATTATTTATTAAACATTTATATAAAAGCATATATCTAAGCTTTTTACAACAAATATTTCATTAAATCCACACAAAACACATGAGAATATTCCTCGTATCATAAAGGTTTTTAAAAAAAATACACAGGAAGAAACTAGCAATAAAAAGGTTACAATGCTTGCTCAAGGCACACATCCTATCAAAACACGGAATCTGGATTCCAAGATTTTGAAGCCCACATATTTAAAAAATTTTTTCTTATGTTTATTTATTTTAGAGAGAGAGAGAGAGTGCTAGCAGGAGGGCAAGAGACAGAGGAGACACAGAATCTGTAGCAGGTTCCAGGTTCTGGGCTGTCAACGCAGAGTCTGGTGTGAGGCTTGAACCCACCAACCGTGAGATCGTGACCTGAGCCAAAGTTGGGTATTTTAACCGACTGAGCCACCCAGGCTCCCCTGAAGCCCACACTTTTACTAAGTAGTTACTTTCTCAATAAATATTTTGTATCAGTAATTAATGAATGACTGAATAAGTTACTGAATGTTTTCTATTTAGCCAAATTCACCAAATTATATTCAAAATTACTAAATTGTATTCGTTTGCTTTATTCATAAGTATAGGAAAATCATATCCCGATGACCTTGTTTGGCCTTACTCCTCAAAGTATGAGAATTCACATTTTGTCTGTCAGAAGTAGCAGCTGACAGATAAGATATTTATTTTCACTTATATAATTGCCCTTTTTAAAAATCTTATGATAAAATTTTAATGTCCTCTCTGTAAAATTATCATAGAAAGTATCAAATTAAGCATTTTTATTGGAATGTTATATTTATAATTCATAGTTGAAGAGAGCAGAATTACCTGGACTACTGAGTTCCTTCAGCGTTTTATTGATTTATTCATTAGTTTATTCTGTCAGTCTCTCATTAAGAAAATAATTGTGGAATTGAGGCTTATGGGAAGAAAAATCGTGTAATTCTATTTTAGATTCCCTTGCCTTCCCAGTCAAAAAGTTCCACATTATGTTCAAGAGAAACGAAAAGGAAAGGAAGATAGCAGGTATACAAATAGTGCTACAGAGAAGGATGACAGCCATTTTTTGTCCCTTTCCGTGAACTTTTTCTCCCTTGACCTTTTCCTCCACTAGATCCATAAACATCCATTTGTGGGAACAAAATCCTAGGAAAACTTGGATTGCATCTCTTGGTGTCGATTTTCTAAACAGATGTTATTTATTTCATTGAATGACTAAAATACGTTGTTAAAATAATAGGATAGAATTATTCCATCTTAAATATAAGCCAAACAAAGAAATATGAATTATGTATCTGTATTATGTTCCTGTTTTTAGATCTCAAATATTATAGATGAAATAATTTCAACATTTTTTCCACAATTAAAATTTAAAAAAATGTATCTGTGCATGTATACTTTTATATAAATATGAATAATATTCACACTCACATTGGCATGGGAAGTTTTATTTTGTCACATCATAATTATATTTATAATTAAAATGTTTATTATCCTACATTTTGTAAAAAAAAAAAAACTGCTAATACATCAGATATACCTGGAATAAAAAACAAAACAAAACAAAACACATTGTTTCCATTCTGCTGTGTGGGTAACTGATAAGAAGCTGTTGATAATACAGAGAAGTAATGTGATGGTTTTATGTACTTAGGGGTTGTGAGGCTGAATTTATTAAAGGGATCAAAGATACCTATTTTCAGTTATTTTTCTATGTTAACAAATAAATGTTGTTCCAATATGTTGTTTATCAGCTAAATATTCAGTATGTTAAAATGGAAACTAATGGCAATTACTGACCTTTGTATCTTATTTTAGAAAACTGTATTACAGATAGTGAATTCAGGTTTTCAATAAGTGCTTTTCCTGTCTTTTCTTTTTCTTTTTTTTTGGTAAGAAATGTGTGTTAATATTGAGCTATAAATACAGATGACAAATTAGCCAGACGTTTTCTTCCCCTTAAGTTCAAGCACTGTCGTTTATTATCCCCAATACCTTTCTTATCCTACCTATGACCCAGTAGTTGAGGGGGATTCATGAATATTTATCTGAGTATAATGAGGGTCAAGTTAAAGCAAGGTAATGAACCAGTCCTTCTTTGTCCTCACTCCTCTTTGTAGGAGTGGATCATTTCTTAACGTGGTACTTTACACAATAGGTAGAGAGCCAGGCTGCCTTCTGCCTCCCACTCGCGATCCCATCAAAGTGCAAAGGCAGAGTGCACCCCTAACAGAATCAGTTCTGCTTGAAAGTGGCTTCCACTGAATCTGAACAAACACAAACAGATCGAATCGTAGATGTGCGTGCTGAAAACATTTTTCTTATTCATAAAGTGATGTTTAGGATTTCTCAGAGATCACTCTTCTTGGAGAACTTTGTGTGAACAAGTGTATTTTGTTTGTTTGTTTGTTTTTGTGTTTTGTTCCTATGAATTTGCCTTTGCAACATAACTGTTGCCCTTAAATGGCAAAATTCATGCCACCAGAGAAAAGAGCTGATTCTATCCAGATTCTTCTTTTAGGACTCAGTTCAACTATCCCTAGAAAGTCCCTGGAAATTAGGTATTTCAATTTGAACCAGGATTTCTATACAGTAGGTCACACATCAAGGACTTTTGCCACAATCTTCAAAATCTAGTCTATAGCAGCACATAGGTACCCAAATGGTCAAGTACACCAATGAATCAATTAGCTGCTTATCATTCCTTCAAAAAGTGACTCAACATAGGTTCATTTTTAGAATGGAAGCAGAGCAGCTATTGAAACACATTTTCTGAACTAATACTTAATTTAATATTCAGATGAGATAAATGAAATGAATTGATCTTCATTTATATTACTCAATTTAACTTAAAAATCAGATTCAGAGGCCCCTGGGTAGCTCAGTCAGTTAAGCTTTCAACTTCAGCTCAGGCCATGATGGCATAGCTTGTGAGTTCGAGCCCTGTGTCAGGCTTTGTGCTCACAGCTCTGAGCCTGGAGCCTGCTTCTGATTCTGTGTCTCCCTCTCTCTCTCTGCCCCTTCCCTGCTTGTGCTCTGTCTTTAAAAAAAAAAATAAAAATAATAAATAAATATTTAAAAAAATAAATAAAAATAAAAATAGAATCAATTTAAATAGATACTGCTTTCAGTATTATTCCAAAATGGTGATTTTTTTTATTGGAGAATGTTGTCTTCTTCAGTTGAAATTTTATAATCTTATAAAAAGTCCAAAATTTTTATTTCCTGTACTTTATAATTCCTTCCCAATACACAGATAGTTTTTCTAATACTGGAATATTTCTAATACTGTAATGTTTACTGTCTAAGTAAAAATGAAAACCATGAATTACGTATCATTAAAAAGATATTTTGGAAGGCATAGATTAATATATGTTTAGTTTTTTCCAACCGTTAACAATTTTGTTAGTTTTTATAACAATGATTTTCCATGAGATTTTTAAGAAACAGGATTTTTATGATATAGCTAAAATGGCAGTTACCCTACTATCAACATTTGGCTTATTGAGTACAATAATTTCTTCTTAATTTTGCTCTCATTCACTTTATAATACTTTAAAAGTCTAGATTTTTGTTGTCATAGTTATGGACCTTAATGCAGTAATTCATTTAACAAAGTAAATCTGATAGGGCTGTGTTTCCCTAGCCATTTAAATTTTAAATTCATTTAAACCTGTACTTCTTTCTGTAAACATTGGGGTACAAGTGCCCCTATGCATCAGCACTCCTGTTTCCCTTGGGTAAATTCCTAGCAGTGCTATTGCTGGGTCATAGGGTAGGTCTATGGAACTGGAGAGTGTTATTCTAAGTGAAATAAGTCATACTGAGAAAGACAGATACCATATGTTTTCACTTTTATGTGGATCCTGAGAAACTTAACAGAAGACCATGGGGGAGGGGAAGGAAAAAAAAAATCTAGAGAGGGAGAGAGCCAAACCATAAGAGACTCTTAAAAACTGAGACTAAACTGAGGGTTGATGGCGGGTGGGAGGGAGGGGACGGTGGGTGATGGGTATTGAGGAGAGCACCTGTTGGGATGAGCACTGGGTGTTGTATGGAAACCAATTTGACAATAAATTTCATATTAAAAAAATTAAAAACAAAAAAACCCCAAAAAAACCTGTACTTCTTTCCTGTGTGATTTTGTTATAAACTCTCAGTACTTTAGAAATAGGTTATGAAAAAAAAGTATGTGGGGTCAGAAGGTCAACAATATTCCTTTAAAAACGTTTTTCATGTTTATTATTTATTTTTGAAAGAGAGAAGGGGGAGGTGGAGGGAGAGTACGAGCAGGAGAAGGTTAGAGAGGGAGAACAGAATCCAAAGCAGGCTCCAGGCTCCGAGCTGTCAACACAGAGCTCGATGTGGGGCTCTAACTCACGAACTGTGAAATCATGACGTGAGCTGAAGTTGGATGCCCAACTGGCTGAGGCAACCAGATGCCCGAACAATATTCCTTTAGAATGTTCTTTCCCATAGAAAGATAAAATACAATTACTTTAATTGGTGGAAATTTCAACGGTCTTTTAGTTCATTGAGTCAGACCCCATTTTGTTAGTTTATCGTTTGGAAAAGAATAGGCACCTGATTTGCCTGCAGATGTCTTACTACATTTTTGCATACTTGTGGATAGTCTATTAATTGATAGTCTATAAATGAGACTTCCCACACCTTGTATAGGAAACTGGTCAACCAACTTCTCTGGCACATTGAGGTGTTCCTGGTTATGTAGATGGGGATGATTTCCAGGATATTTGGACTAGAGCACAGATAACGCTGACAGTAAATAAAAGGGACATGAAGCAAAAATATCAAACTGAAATCTTTTGAATCTAGACTTCATGTCTTATACCAAATGGTCTTTTAAGAATTAAGGACCCCTAGGGGCGCCTGGTTGGCGCAGTCGGTTAAGCGTCCGACTTCAGCCAGGTCAGGATCTCGCGGTCCGTGAGTTTGAGCCCCGCGTCAGGCTCTGGGCTGATGGCTCGGAGCCTGGAGCCTGTTTCCGATTCTGTGTCTCCCTCTCTCTGCCCCTCCCCCGTTCATGCTCTGTCTCTCTCTGTCCCAAAAATAAATAAAAAACGTTGGAAAAAAAAATTAAAAAAAAAAAAAAAGAATTAAGGACCCCTACTACTTATCCTATATTATCTGTCCAAGAGCTAGAACTTCTCATTTTTAACAATGACGATATTTGCAGCTTAGGGGCAGATTAGAGTTATCTCAGTGAACTAGCCCTTAATACTTTAACATAAAATGATCATTGGTTTTGGTGTTTGACAACATTTTCTATTATTCTCGTTTTCATTATCTGTGATTTTAAAATTATAGGCTTTTGTGTGTGTGTTTGTCATCTCTACAACTAAATTATAAACTCTTTGGGGATAGCAGTCATCTATTATTTATTTTTATTGCCCCTAAAATAGTAATAATAATAATAATAATAATACTGCTGTTTTTATTAAAGTGTAAGCATTCCATTAATATTTAGTGACTAGATGAATGAATAAATGAATAGCATTTATGAGCAGAAAATGTAAATGTTGTAAGTAGAATATTTAGTCAACGAATGCAAGTACGATCACAATGGTCAGTCCTGACCAGGTATTAAGTGGACCGATATGGAATAAATATAGGAGAAAAAAAGAAGAAGCAATACAGACCAAGAAGGAAGAGAGATGATTACAGCAATCGGGCAGGAAGGCTGGGACAGCAGTGGCAGAAGTAATGGTCAGAACTGGTAACAGTTGTAGTGAAAGCAACATGACAGGGAAAGTGGCAGTCAGCAGGCAAGGGGAAGAACTATAATCTATAAAAAAGGTGGTAAGAAAGAGCAGCACCTTGGGTGATACACGGATTCAAGAAAAATTAATATAAGAAGAACATTCAATACATCCTAGTAACCAAGGCCTCAAGGCCCTCATAGAACAGATAAAAAAAGATGGCAAACCAAACTGATAATAAAAGGGAATTAAAAAGGAGGGGGAGGGGCGCGGAGGATACCGCTGAAGAACAAAAAGCCACTAGGCATTTGCAGCTGTTGAATGCAAGAATTTTGAGGACTTAAAGGATCACATCCCCCGTATCTGAAAACTAGGTTGAAAATAATGGACTGCTGAGACAGCATATTAATACGCTTCTGTCTTCTTTAAATTTTATTTTTTCCTTTCCTTCTTTTCTAACCAGTGACTCAAAGGGGAAAATATGCAATTCCTAACTTTAGATAAAAACAGCTTTCCTCTTTTCCCTTTTCCGTCCTCCTCTCTCCATGTCCCCCACCTGTGTATCTTATTAAAAGATAGTCCATAGATTTTTAAATTATATACTTTGGAGATGAATATAGAAGAGTATTGGCAAATGTGACTGTTAATAAACATTTTGTAAACCTTCCTTTCCTGAGGCATAATAACTATGTGCCATTAAAACTGAAGAATGTATTCTCAAGGGCAAACTGCAAGTAATTAATTTAATTTTTCTTAATTGGAAAATTAAATTAAATGTAACTACTGATCCCAAGGGTAAAGAAAGTTGAAGCAGCCTAATGTAGCCATCAAAATATTGGAGTACCCAACACATAAGCACTTTACTATAAAGATGCTTTTTTTTTCTTGTTCCTCATAGTTTACAGTTGTAAAGTTATATTCTAAATTATGTTTTAATATTTTTATGCTGTGTAGCACACAGAATAATATCCTGCCATTCCCGCCCCCACCCCCCTACCCCAATTCCTAGCCCTCATCCTGGTAACAGCGAAAGTGACCTTACATGGCAAGGTGGAATTAAAGTTTCAGATGAAATTAGGTTGTTAATCAACACACCTTAAAATAAGCAGATTAACCAGGTGTGTCCAGTGTAATCAAAAGATTCTTAATAGCAGAGGAGTGCAGCAGAAAAGGACAGAAATGAACAAGAATTGACAGACGATTGACTTTGGAGATGAACAGGGTCAGGAGTCAAGGAATACAGGCAGCCTCTAAATGGTGGATAAGCAAGGACATAGATTCTCCTTTAGAGCCTCCAAAGGAATACAGCCTTGTCAGTGCCCTGATTTTAGCCAATGAGACCTGTTTTGGACTTCTGACCTCCACAGTTGTAAGACAATAAATGTTGTTATTTTAAGTCACTGCAAATTGTTGCAGCACTTTGTTAAAATACCGTAGGAACCCAACGCATCCTGTATGGTTATTATGAAACTCATACATTGTCAAGTCAAATAATATTTAGATTTTAAAAAGTTTTTTTAGGGGCGCCTGGGTGGCGCAGTCGGTTAAGTGTCCGACTTCAGCCAGGTCACGATCTCGCGGTCCGTGAGTTCGAGCCCCGCGTCAGGCTCTGGGCTGATGGCTCGGAGCCTGGAGCCTGTTTCCGATTCTGTGTCTCCCTCTCTCTCTGCCCCTGCCCCGTTCATGCTTTGTCTCTCTCTGTCCCAAAAATAAATAAAAAACGTTGAAAAAAAAAATTTAAAAAAAAAAAGTTTTTTTAACATTTATTTATCTTTAAGAGAGAGAGAGACTGACAGACAAACCCAAGCAGGGAGGAGCAGAGAGAAAGAGACGGGCTCTGAAGGAAGCTCTGGGCTCTGAGCTGTCAGCACAGAGTCTGACACATGAAACCATGAACTATGAGATCATGACCTGTGCTGAAGTCAGACACTTAACCGACTGAGCCACCCAGGTGCCCCAATAATATTTTGATTTTTGAGGGAACCAACCAGGACTATAAAAAATATCTGAAGGAGCTCAGGTTGAAATAATCATTTGCTCTGATTACTGTTGTTGAATCTAGCTGCTATGACACACATTATTATTTTAACTGTATTTGGGTTTTCATGACCTTTTGGTTGCCATGCAAACTCAAATTAAAAGTCTCAAGTTACTAATTGATTTCAACACGAGTTACTCAATCATGTTAGCAAGAGAGCAGTATCTTTGAATATGAGCTAGGAAAAGATAAAAATTAATCTTTTCCTGACATATATTCCCACTTTATTAGGAAAGTCTTCTTTGAAGAATCAAATAGTTGTCAGATGAATATACAATAAAGACTCAAGAATGGTTATTTCAAAATATAGTCAAGGTTTACTGTTAGCTCATTAGATCTCTTGTAATGAAAATCAGACCCCTTATAAGGCTAGGAAAAAAGCCATCTATCTTGTATCATGTCTTATTTTCCTTTGCATTATATCAAAATTTCATCTTTGATATATTATAAAAGCATGATATTTGCCAGGACTGTATGTGCAAAGTCATATTATTTAGCATTATGCTTTCCCTGAGGGCTTTTTTTTTTTTGCTCTCATTTTCTCTCTCCATCAATTGCAATTATTCGCTGAATAGTTCTTCGTGCCTCAAGTTGCTCTGTGCCTGCACACTTGCTATTCCTCCTGCCTGAAACGTTTTTTGTTTTTGTTTTTTTTTTTACTTTTTGGATAACAAAGTGATTTACATTCATTAAAACACAGTGCAAAGGTACTTCTCTCTGTAAAACCTTCACTACCTTCCCATGCCACTAAGGTTGCCCCTTACAATGCAAATTTTAAAATACCGTGATAGTATTTTTTTACTTGGCATTACCATTGCTGCTTTATAAGTGTCCCTCTGCCTTGGGAGGTGAATTGTTTAAGAGCAAGGACACAGCACAGCGCCTGGGACACTTTATCAATGTTTATTGAACAAATTAAGTACCTGATTAAATTCTAGGCATACGTCTTTCAGTCTAAGATCCTGCCTTTGTTCTGGTGTAGTGAGAGGTACTGACAGTGTGATTGATACAAATCACTCAATGTCCTTAGCCATTCCAAACCAGTGAGTGGATAAAAAAAACAAAACAAAACAAAACAAAACAAAACAAAACAAAACAAAAAATGGAAAGTGCTTGGTGACAAATTAATGTATTTATTAAAGAATTTTAAGTACGTAGTATTTACGTCATGTGTTGAGTACCCACTTAATGCAGTCAGTACTTTAGAAGCACAAGGACCATATCACTTTGAATGCAGTAATTCATTCTTTACAGAGGCTTTAAATTCCTCTATCTATATACTTATGATCTGTTTTGTTTTTAAGCCTAATCACTAATCCTGTTTATATTTATTTGTAATTTAAGGATATTTTTTTTATTTCTCTGTGCTGAATAAATGCAAATTAATCATAATACTTAAAGATGCAATAAAGCCTAGTCTTCTGAGCCAGACAGCCTGACTTAAATCCCAGTTCTTACACCATGTTGGTAACTGAGCAAATCAGTAAACTTGTAATTCATTTTCCTGATACTGGATGGTTCACTTTTCATACTAGCTAGGTTGTAAATGTTTAGAGGGGTCAAAAGAAAAAGGGGATATGCTAGATGGAGCCTTGTTGAAGGAATTACTAACACTGATATTTCTCCCATTCATGGGTTCACTCGTTTTGTATGTGTTTAATATGGTCTAAGCACTGACTAGCAGTTGTAATTTAAACACCAGTCTGTAAAAATGTTAATACTGGTAACAATAGGATTATAGTTGTTTTTCAAACCCTTTCACATCTGTGATTATAATTTATTTATGGAACAATCATGGATACTGATATTCCACAAATAGTAGTAATACTCATCTTTTAGTTGAGTACTCACTATATTAAAGACACTGGACTAAGACCTTCACATGTCTTCTTTTATTTAATAATTACACTTTTGGCTACTTATTTTACTATTTTATTTTATTTTATTATTTTTATTTTATTTTATTTTATTATTTTATTTTATTTTATTTTATTTTATTTTATTTTATTTTATTCTTTAAAGTTTATTTATTTATTTTTTTGATAATGACCTGAGCCTAAATCAAGAGTCAGAGGCTTAACCAACTGAGCCACCCAGGCTCTCCTTGGATATTTATTTTAATTCCCGTTTCAAAATTGTAAAAAGTGGTGCTTAGTGACAGTAAACAACACACACCCTTAAATGGCAGAGGCAAGTATAATTTCCCTGATGGTTGGACTATAGAGCCGGTAACTAACAACTGAAATAATTCACTTGTAAAATAAGTTTCAATTAGGCTAAAAGAGGTTGCACAATTGTTTTTTTTTTTTATTATTTTATTTTATTTTTTTAAATTTACATCCAAATTAGTTAGCATATAGTGCAACAATGATTTCAGGAGTAGATTTCTTAATGCCCCTTACCCATTTAGCCGCTCCCCGCTCCCACAACCCCTCCAATAACCCTGTTTGTTCTCCATATTAAAGAGTCTCTTCTGGTTTGTCCCCCTCCCTGTTTTTATATTATTTTTGTTTCCCTTCCCTTATGTTCACCTGTTTAGTCTCTTAAAGTCTTCATATGAGCGAAGTCATATGATACTTGTCTTTCTCTGTATGACTAATTTCATTTAGCATAATACCCTCCAGTTTCATCCACGTAGTTGCAAATGGCAAGATTTCATTCTTTTTGATTGTCGAGTAATACTCCATTGTGTGTATGTGTGTGTGTACATTGTGTGTGTGTGTGTGTGTGTGTGTGTGTGTGTGTATATATATATATATGTATATATATATGTATATACACACCATATCTTGTTTATCCATTCATCCATCGATGGACATTTGGGCTCTTTCCATACTTTGGCTATTGTTGATAGTGCTGCTATAAACATTGGGGTGCATGTGTCCCTTCGAAACAACACACCTGTATCCCTTAGATAAATACCTAGTAGTGCAATTGTGCGCTGTAGGGTAGTTCTATTTTTAGTTTTTTGAGGAACCTCCATACTGTTTTCCAGAGTGGCTGCACCAGCTTGCATTCCCACCAGCAGTGCAAAAGAGATCCTCTTTCTCCACATCCTTGCCAACATCTTTTGTTGCCTGAATTGTTAATGTTAGCCATTCTGAGGTGTGAGGTGGTATCTCATGGTGGTATTGATTTGTATTTCCCTGATGATGAGTGAAGTTGAGCATTTTTTCATGTGTCAGTTGGCCATCTGGATGTCTTCCTTGGAGAAGTGTCTATTCATGTCTTTTGCCCATTTCTTCACTGGATTATTCATTATTTGGGTGTTGAGTTTGATAAGTTCTTTATAGATTTTGGACACTAACCCTTTATCTGATATGTCGTTTGCAAATATCTTCTCCCATTCTGTCAGTTGCCTTTTAGTGTTGCTGATTATTTCCTTTGCTGTGCAGAAGCTTTTTATTTTGATGAGGTCCCAGTAGTTCATTTTTGCTTTTGTTTCCCTTGCCTCCAGAGACATGTTGAGTAAGAAGTTGCTGTGGGAAAAATCAAAGAGGCTTTTGCCTGCTTTCTCCTCGAGGATTTTGATGGCTTCCTGTCTTACATTTAGTTATTTCATCCATTTTGAGTTTATTTTTTTATGTGGTGTAAGAAAGTGATCCATGTTCATTCTGCATGTCGCTGTTCAGTTTTCCCAGCACCACTGGATGAAGAAACTGTCTCTTCCATTGGGTATTCTTTCCTGCTTTGTCAAACATTACTTGGCCATACGTTTGTGGGTTCATTTCTGAGTTCTCTATTCTGTTCCATTGATCTGAGTGTCTGTTCTTATGCCAGTACCATACGGTCTTGATGATTACAGCTTTATAGTATAGCTTGAAGTCTGGGATTGTGATGCCTCCTGCTTTGGTTTTCTTTTTCAAGATTACTTTGGCTATTCAGGGTCTTTTCTGGTTCCAGACAAATTCTAGGATTATTTTTTCTAGCTCTGTGAAGAATGCTGGTGTTATTTTGATAGGGGTTGCATTGAATATGTACATTGCTTTGGGCAATATCGACATTTTAACAATATGTGTTCATGCTATCCAGGAGCATGGCATCTTTTTCCATTTTTTTGTGACTTCTTCATTTTTTTTCATAAGATTTCTATAGTTTTCAGTGTATAGATTTTTCAATTTTTAACCTCTGGTTAGATTTATTCCTAGGTATTTTATGTTTTTGGGTGCAATTGTAAATGGGATCAGTTCCTTGATTTTTCTTTCTGTTGCTTCATTGTTGATGTAAGGAATGCAACCGGTTTCTGTGTGTTGAGTTTATATCCTGCAGTTTTGCTGAATTCATGAATCAGTTCTAGCATTTTTTTAGTGGAATCTTTAGGGTTTTCATATACAGTATCATGTCATCTGCGAAGAGTGAAAGTTTGACCTCGTCCTGGCCGATTTGGATACTTTTTATTTCTTTGTGTTGTCTGATTGCAGAGGCTAAGACTTCCAATACTATGTTGAATAACAGTGGTGAGTGGACATCCCTGTCTTGTTCCTGACGTTAGGGAGACAGTTCTCAGTTTTTCCCCATTGAGGATGATGTTACCGTTGGGTTGTTCGTATATGGCTTTTATGATGTCGAGGGATGCTCCTTCTATCCCTACTTTCTTGAGGGTTTTTATCAAGAAAAGATGCTGTATTTTGTCAAATGCTTTCTCTGCATCTATTGAGAGGATAATACGGTTCTTGTCCTTTCTTTTATTGATGTGATGAATCACGTTAATTGTTTTGCAGATATTGAATCAGCCCTGCATCCCAGGTATAAATCCCACTTGGTCATGGTGAATAATTTTTTTAATGTATCGTTGGATCTGGTTGGCTAATATCTTGTTGAGGATTTTTGCATCCATGTTCATCAGGGAAATTGGTCTATAGTTCTCCATTTTAGTGGGGTATCTCTCTGGTTTTGGAAATCAAGGTAATGCTAGCTTCATAGAATGATGTTCGGAGTTTTCCTTCCATTTATATTTTTTGGAACAGCTTCAAGAGAATAAGTGTTAACTCTTCCTTAAATGTTTGGTAGAATTCCCCTGGAAAGCCATCTGCCCTGGACTCTTGTTTTTTGGCAGATTTTTGATTACTAATTCGATTTCCTTACTGGTATGGTCTGTTCAAATTTTCTATTTCTTCCCGTTTCAATTTTGATAGTGTATATGTTTCTAGGAATTTGTCCATTTCTTCCAGATTGCCCATTTTATTGACATATAATTGCTCATAATATTCTCTTAGTATTGTTTTTAGTTTTGCTGTGTTGGTTGTGATCTCTCCCCTTTCATTCTTGATTTTATTTATTTGGGTCCTTTCCTTTTTCTTTTTCCTCAAACTGGCTAGTGATTTATCAATTTTGTTAATTCTTTCAAAGAACCAGCTTCTGGATTTATTGATCTGTTCTACTGGTTTTGTTTGTTTGTTTGTTTGTTTCGATAGCATTAATTTCTGCTCTCAGCTTTATTATTTCCTGTCTTCTGTTGGTTTGGGGTTTTATTTGCTGTTCTTTTTCCAGATCTTTAAAGCATAAAGTTAGGTTGTGTATCTGAGATATTTCTTCCTTCTTTAGGAAGGACTGGATTGCTATATACTTTCCTCTTATGAATGCCTTTGCTGGGTCCCAGAGGTTTTGGGTTGTGGTGTTATCATTTTCATTGGCTTCCATATACTTTTTAATTTCCTCTTTAACTGCTTGTTTAGCCCATTCATTCTTTAGTAGGATGTTCTTCAGTCCCCAAGTATTTGTTACCTTTCCAATTTTTTTCTTGTGGTTGATTTCGAGTTTCATAGTGTTGTGGTCTTAAACTATGCACGGTATGATCTCGATCTTTTTGTACTTGCTGAAGGCTGATTTGTGTCCCAGTATGTGGTCTATTCTGTTCCATGTGCACTGGAGAAGAATGTATATTCCACTGCTTTAGGATGAAATGTTCTAAATATATCTGTTAAGTCCATCTGGTCCAGTGTCTCATTCAAAGCCATTGTTTCTTTGTTGATTTTTTGATTAGATGATCTGTCCATTGCTGTGAGTGGGGTGTTGAAGTCTCCTGCTATTATGGTATTACTATCAATGAGTTTCTTTATGTTTGTGATTAGTTGACTTATAAATTTGGTTGTTCCTACATTTGGTGTATAAATATGTACAATTGTCAGGTCTTCTCGGTAGATAGAACGCTTGATTATGATATAATGCCCTTCTGCATCTCTTGACACAGTCTTTATTTTAAAGTCTAGATTGTCTGATAAAAGTATGGCTACTCCGGCTTTCTTTTGTTGACCATTAGCATGATAGGTAATTCTCCATCCCCTTACTTTCAATCTGAAGATGTCTTGAAGTCTACGGTGGGTCTTTTGTAAACAGCATATAGATGGATCTTGTTTTTTATCTGTTTATTCTGTTACCCTATGTGTTTTGATTGGAACATTGAGTCCATTGACATTTATAGTGAGTACTGAAAGATATGAATTTATTGCCATTATGTTGCTTGTAAAGTTGGAGTTTCTGGTGGTGTTCTCTGGTCCTTTCTAATCTTTGTTGCTTTGGGTATTTATTTATTTATTTATTTATTTATTTATATTTCCATCTTTTTCCCCTCAAAGAGTGCCCCTTAATATTTCTTGCAGGGCTGGTTTAGTGGTCACAAACTCCTTTAATTTTTGTTTGTATGGGAAACATTTTATCTCTCCTTCTATTTTGAATGACAGCCTTGCTGGAGAAAGAATTCTTGGCAACAGCTATGTTAGTAAATATAGCCCAATCAGGGTCATGGCACCAAACTAATACATGTTCTTGCCTCTTGGAATAAAAGCAAAGCTTGGAGTAAAGCTTGGAATTTGTAAAAGATGGATACTAACTTTGTTAGAATCATGTTTTTGTTGTTGTTTTGGTTTAGTTTGGTTTTTGTTCTTAATTCCAATGTTATGCTTCATCACAAGGAGGTTCTGATTGATACTAAATGGCAAACTCAAAGAACAATACTCTTTTCCTTCAAAACCAACATATGTTTAATAATTTTGAGAAAAATATACACAGTACAGAGATTGAAATACATAATACTTTCAGTGATATGAATTTCGTAAAATTATAATCTTTTAAAGCTGAATGATATTTTTCAATACTTGACTTATGTATAGGTAAAAGAGTCTTAAATTCCTGGAATTATCCTGTTAGGTTCAGGCAAAAGCATTACTTAGAAGAAATAATTAATAGCATTATGCAATTAAAAAAAAAGTCATTTATCTGAAAGTCTAGAAAGATGAGCCCCACACCTTGCCAAATCCAAAGAAGTATGAAATCATTGGTCTTTATTTCTTGATTTTTAGTCCCTATATTTGAGGCTTCATAAAGTCCTTCTAAATTCGCATTTTGAGAATTTCGTCAATGTGTTTACCACTCTAATCCCTGCTAGTACTTTCTTGATCCAGATTCTTATCAGATCCCAGCTTGATGACTATAATAGTTTCCTAATAATTCTGTCTCTTTCTTCAATAATGATTTAAGATACAAATCTACCCATGTTGCCCAATCCATATAAATATCCGATGTCTGCACACCATCCACAGAATTTTGAGCTTTTAGCATGGCATGAAAGACTCTCCCTACCTTTAATAATGCCTACCCGGCCGGTTGCAACCCCAATTCTTCGTCTTGCATAGGACACTCTAGAAATATTAATCAGCTTTCTGTTCCATCTTCCTGAAACTGTAAACTTCCAAATAGTTTACAGTTTTCTTCCTTTGGATAACTTCTATTCATTAAGTTTGATTGAACATCTTCAAAATCTAAAATAATTACACATTTTGCTACATGTGTTGCTTATGACCTGATAGAGTAAGAATTATAATTTTACAGATAAAAAATCAGTCATAGAAATGCCGAGTTATGTATCTGAAGTTATAGTAATAGCAACGGAAAGATTGATTTCAAATCCCATCTTTTGTATACTATATTTCATTGTCTTAAAAATTTTAATGAGACTGGAAATCTTACCTATCATATTTCACTGGAAGCATAGTTTGGACTTCATTTCATTCTATTCATCACAGAAGAAATGACCCAAATGTCTACCTGATCATAACATTGATAGAAATAAAAGGGAACACATTTTTTATGCTATTTGCCATGACACTGTAAAGAAATAGGTTTGAACCCAAAAGCAGATGAATTTTTTCCTAATTTTTTTATAGTAAATATATATAATATTGTAAGTATGTGAATATATATAAATATTGCTTTTATATCTTATATCTTTATATGATGTATAAAAAATCTTCATATTTAATTATATAATACATATATATGCCATGTTTTCTCCCTTATAATTATATATTTAGCAACTGTATATGTGCAATTGGGAAAATATATATTCAAACATTTTGTAAAACCAATAGAAACCCAATAGAAGGCTAATTCTTTCATTGCTCTCATTGTATATCTAATGTTTCAGTTTTATACTTTTCCTTCCTTGTTTACATTCACACTTGTCATCTCAAATGTAATGTACCAAAAATATATGTGAGATTTGCTTCTTTTGCCTCCAAAAGCTAAATTATTATCCTTGTTCTCTCCTTCCCAGCCTTCCCCTTGCTCTCTCTCTTTTTCTTTTATTTTGAAAGTGTGGGCCAATAGTTTTCTCATTATTTTTTAAAGCTATTTACCAGCTAGGTCAGCTATCAGCATTATTTGCTATTTAAATAAGTTCTGATTCCAAGTATATACAAAGAAAAGAGCCTAAGCCCCAGATCAGAATGAAATGAATATGTTCAGTAAAGACCGTGTTTTAGTGCTTTCCATTCTTACCCTTCATTCCTGCTTTTATGATATAACAGAAGTCTCTCCAAATGAAAATACATTAAGAGTCTAGAAGATTGAAATATCCAGTTCATTTTTATTTTATTTCACTATCTTAAAGGAAGAAAATACTGTGCTCTGCTTTCCGTTGATGTGTGTAGGCTATTTTGGCATCTTTCAAGTCCCAAAAGGAAATCCTTTTCTGTAGTTGTTTGTCACTAAAATCGTCTCATGTGTTTGAAGCTGCCAGCACTTTCCCTTCTCGTCAGCTGCCACACTCCACCACTTGCCCAATTACCTATTCCTTCTTGTAGGCAACAACCATCTCTGCAAACATGATTTCTAGAAGCTATTGTCAGGACTCCACGAATGTCCCCATTTGTTAAGTGAGGATGGAACCATTGTGGTCAGTCACAATAGACGCGGGTAACCTCAGTTGTTTGAGGACTTTCATGAAGCTAACACAGTCCTTTAAAATTTAAAAAAATTAAGTCACCAGCCTTAATTCTTTAATTCAAAAAGTGCCACCACAACGTTTAACCATTTGAACCTAGAATGTTAGGTTGGCATAGGAAATAATGTCAAAAAATGAGACAGAAAAAATTCTCTTAGAGGATTAAAAAGGAAAACAAATAGTTTGTGTTAGTTGTGCTACAGGCTCGTTTCTGAACACTTTCTCATTTTTTTTTTCATTTTAGCAAGTTTGAAATAGCACAAAAGTTTCAAGCATTCGCTGAATCTTTTTTTCTCCTTTTCCATAATCCTTTAAATAATTATGTTATTAAATACAAGAGGCCTGTCAGCATGTGTTTTGTTTTTAAATTATTTAGAAATGCCTCCACCCTGACCTAATAACACCAAGAAACCCAGTTTTATTATGAAAAGAGTTGCTACCCTCCATTTCTAGGGCTAATGCAAATTAGCCTATTGAAAAATATTTCTTTACCTACAAATGTTATTCTGTGAAATAACCCGATATAAATATCAAAACAATAATAGGTTAGTATTATGAGTACAAATTTATTGTCAGGAACAGTGGCTCCCTAAGTGTATTTAAGAAAATAGCTCTTTATATATAAATCTAAGGGACAAATCTCAAAGCATAAGACAAGAGAACTTTCATATAATGTCTTGAAAAATGCACTTCAAAGCAAGTTCGGTCTATAATATGAAGGATATAGCTTGTGAAGGCCAATTCTTGCCATTACATGGGGAGAAGGAGAGAAAAGGGTTGGGGGTGTGAGAGGGAAGAGTTTTTCTTATATCAAGGTTCAATATTAATTTTATTATAGTAATTAAGGTCTGATTTTTAATAGGTCTTTAATAGAATCAATTGACTAGAAGGCAGCTTCAGAAGTCTGTTGGTCCCTGCTGACATTTTCCTGAGGGTCAGATTTAAAGGTATTATAGAGTAAGGAAGGACAAAATGGTGCTTATGTCAAATCATATTCGAAATGAAACTGCAAAGTCTATATACACTCTCCCATCTTTTCTAAATCATCTTTGGTGTTACAAAAAAAAGGCTAAAATTTCTTTCTGTCTCCATCTTTTTCACTTCTTTCCATGTTAGCTATATCCTAACACTGTTTTTTTTTTTTTTTTTTTTTTTTAATGATACATAACACTTCAATGACACTTTGGAAAATATTTTATTGTTATTTATCTACATGTTAAAAGTGTCCCATTTGCAGTCTATCTAATTTACTTTTAAATTAATTTTTTCTGTTCTTTCTATTTGGTTAATATTAAGAAATATATAAAGTTTAGATGTTCTCCAATATGTTAATGTGTTACTGATACATAAAACACATTATCTCTTCCACCCATACCATTGTTGAAATCATTAGTTGTTAGGTAACAAATTTATTTTAAACGTATTATATACTTTAATGCTTGACACGTGTCTGCTTTTAATGTCTCTTTACTGTGAATGAATAGTAATATATGCAAATTAGATATGTTTATTTATAAAATTATATCCTCACTTACTTTATTGGATTGATTAGTTGGTTTATATTGACGCTATCAGAATCATCAAATGCTTGAGAGGTGAATTTGTAGAAAGTATAAAATCAATACAGTATATAGTACACTTCTCTATTTATTTTCAAGATAAAGAAAATCAGCCCAGAAATAGTTAAAGTACGCCATCTTACAATGCCTCAGCTCTTTAGCAAGTCGGAAACCACCATGTAGCTGATGAGGAATGTCTGAAATGCCAATCAAGGGGTTGTTGCCAAATCCTCCCACATGTTGAAATCTTGATGTCAGTAACATTAGAAAGTTGTTCATCCACTTGAGGTGACAGGTACAGATTGTGACAAGCCTCATGTGGGAATGGGACTCCAGAGTGGAACGAGGACTGCAGAACTAATGGAGGAAAATGTCATTTGCCAATCTCCCTACTCACAACTTATTTCACTTTGGACTACAGTTCATGGTACCATATGGGAAAAGAAAACAGCCATATGTGAGATTTTATCTTGCATCTTATATTTAAATTCTTAAGACATGATGCTTATATTCAGTAATTAGAGGATTAAGAACTCTTTAAATGTTTCAATTAATTATAGTTTGTTTTTTTCACTGAGAGAAAGTCAATTTTAGTTACTTGTGTTAAAATTAAACCGGGAAAATTTGAGAGGAGAAATTTTATCTTACATTCAAAGACTTTTTTGACTATCTGAATATATCACTACTCCGGCAGAGATAGAGTCATCTCTGTATCATTAATTTTATATTTCAATAAGACAATATATACTGAACTTCAGAGGTCGTTACACTTAAACATACACTATCCTATATGATTAGTAGTTGAAGAACCTTAAGCTGAAAAGTAAGGTATATAGAACCTGTATCTTCTGTTTACCTTGCGTTTTGTTCTCCAACTCTAATATAAGAAATTTCTAAGGCTTTAAAGCATCATTTCCATAAAGTAGAATTTTCACAAAATAATAATCAGTAAACATAAGTGACACAACTACAACAAATGTCTCAATAATAAAAACTCAACTTTGCATTGTGCCAGATATAAGGGTTCAGATTTTAACCATTACATTAGTGCTGGCTCTTTGTGTGCTATTGGGTAAAGCAATTATAATCTAGAGATTAAGCACACTTAAAAACACACACACTCAAAAACTGTTAGCAAGAAATTTAAAATACTGATAGAACTAGTTTTATGCTCTACGAATGGAGAACAAATCTTTCATATCTCCAAGGAAACTTTGCCAAATGATAATAACAATAAATAAAAATAGTGATCATGGAACACAGAGAAATATTCAGTGACTCTAAAATCATAAATTGTACGTGTAGTATATTTTAAATTCAATACATTTAGAAATTAATAGCACAATAGAA